>NC_044980.1:60906967-61536628 GCF_008728515.1 Papio anubis | reverse complement strand
TGTATGTTACCTGAAGAATGTAATATTTTTGTCTTAAGAAATGCTTGTCAATATCGATCAATGAATAAGAAATCTAGAGCATAACCATAAAATATTTCCTCAAAAATACCATAGAGTGCATCTCTCCCAGCGCCTTCAAATGGCCATTTGTTAAAGGTTCCTACTTCTGAAGTGAGAGATCTCAATTAGGAACTGGGTAACCTGCTCTCCCTCCTCCCTTATGAGGAAAGTTAAAGCCCACTCTGCCTGGTTTCAAAGCACAAGGATCTAAGAACCATTGTTATCCAACCCTGCATGCTGAATTAAATCCTAACAAAACAACAATTGCTTCACAAAACAATGCCCTTGTTTTTAAGATAAGAAAAGTCAAAGCTAAGATTAGCATCATGACTGCCTCTGCACTGCTTGAAAATTAATGGTAGGTGTAGGGTTGGAATTCATCGTTTCCATTTCTGGTCTATCAGTTGTCAGTTGCCACTGACAACTTCTGAAAGCTCAGATGACATGAAGTAGCCCTGAACTCCAGGGTCAATGCTTCATGTTTTACGGTAATAGTTTTGCCAGCTACTTAGCATTCCTTCTTAGAGAATTCAGCCATGCTTATGGGGAATCAGTGGGCTGAGTTGGGGGAAGGTAGTCTTTTGGTTGCTCCAATCACCCTCCAAATGGTCATCTCTCAAGCTTGAAAGCCAGGTCATTTTCTTCTAGACATTTCATTAAATGCATTACATCTCCCATTATTTGATCCACAAAGAAAGCACTGTGACTATTGAAGGCATTGTAATAGGGCAAATGCACACAAACTTTTAGACATCAAAGAGTACAGTATATCATGTATCAGAGCTGCTTGGGGTTGTCTGCAAAGATGGTCCTGACTCCCATGTGACTAAGCAGCTACGGGGGGGAAACACACACACACACAGACACACACAACACACGTGCACGAAAAGGATATTGAATGAATGTCTATGTATAATGCCTCTAAACACTTGCCATTCATACCATGCCTGTACCTATGAGACTATGTCTGATAACACCTAGGCACAGAACCGTTCCAGTATTTATTGATAAGATGGCCAGATTTAGCAAATAAGAATACAGGATGCATACCTATATTTAAATTCAAGTAAATTTGAATATGTATGCTCCTAACATAGCACTGGATACTAAAAATATTATTAGTTGCTACTGGGTATATACCCAAAGGATTATAAATCATGCTGCTATAAAGACACATGCACACGTATGTTTATTGCAGCACTATTCACAATAGCAAAGACTTGGAATCAACCCAAATGTCCATCAGTGACAGACTGGATTAAGAAAATGTGGCACACATACACCATGGAATACTATGCAGCCATAAAACAGGATGAGTTCATGTCCTTTGTAGCGACATGGATGCAGCTGGAAACCATCATTCTCAGCAAATTATTGCAAGAACAGAAAATCAAACACCGCATGTTCTCACTCATAGATGGGAATTGAACAATGAGAACACTTGGACACAGGAAGGGGAACATCACACACTGGTGCCCGTCATGGGGTAGGGGGAGGGGGGAGGGATAGCATTAGGAGATATACCTAATATAAATGACAAGTTAATGGGTGCAGCACACCAACATGGCACATGTATACATATGTAACAAACCTGCACGTTGTGCACATGTACCCTAGAACTTAAAGTATAATAAAAAAAAAATTAGTTGCTTATCTGAATTAAAATTTCATTGGATACCCCATATTTTATCTGGCAATATGAGAATTAGAAATGCACAAGGCTTTGCTTTGAGGATACAAGGAAAAAGTCCTCAATAAATTTATAAACTAGCAAACAGAATGATAGGTACACAAATAAAAAAAATTAAAAGTAATCTCTCTTTTAAGAAAAGAACAATGTAAGATGGTATCAAAGGAGAGAGAGGTGGAAGAGTCAGCAAAAGTAACATGACAGTATTTGGAATGGAATCTGAATGTAGAAAAAGGCCTTAAAGATTACATGCTTCATTATCAGTTTATACACCTAAGAGGGTAGGGGTACAACAACACTCATAGCCACAGGTATGTGCATGATGTATTATTCCCCACTTTGTTTAGTGTTATTTACATATACACCACTGCAGCCAAAAGCTAGCAAAATGGAGCAAAACCAAAATAAAACACTTTGCACTGAGATTCCTGGCAACCAAGACAAAAAGAGAAACAGTGGGTTTACTCAGCTGTCATTATTTAACAAAAGAAAGAATTCAAATTATGAGACCAATCTAAACCCTTTTTTCTTGATCTGAGCACAAACAAACTTGTTTCAGAAGTTTTAATAAAAGGTCAATGACATACATAATTATTAACTCTCCTTCAGAGCAGCTTAGGGCAAAAGTACAGGCCATCCTACATTATTGGAACTAAATAAAAACCAAGGGTGCAATGCAGTGTGTGCATGCATACATGTAAACACACAAATGCCCATGTATGTTACTTACATACATACATGCCTCTTCTTTACACAGACTGGGAAACTGGGAGCTGCACAACCTTATGCAAAATCCTTCTTAAAGCTGAATTGGGTGCAGCATTAATAATTTACAGCAGTCACAATTTGTTTTAGTTTGTGCCTCTACAACAAAATAACAGAGACTGGGTAATTTATAAAGAACAGAAATTTATTTCTCACAGCTCTGGAGGCTGGAAGTTCAAGATCAAGGTGCTGGCATGTGGTCTGGTGAGGGCCTTCTTGCTGCATCCTCGCATGGCAGAAGGAGAATGAATGGCAAGCTCACCAAATACTGCTGTGTAAAAGAAGCCTCTTTTAAAAGGGTCTCAGTCCCACTCATGAGGGAGCAGCCCTAGGATAGCCTAATCATCTCTTAAAAGTCCTACTTCTAAATACTATCAAACTGGCAACACTTGAATTTTAGAGAGGACACAAACCATGACACGATTGCCCCTGTGTTCTTACTCAAAGAAGGAAACAGACATTTAAGTAATATCATTCTCTCTTTTACAAGTCAGCAATGAGTTAAATGCAAGGAGGGGACTTAACCTCTGCTCTCCCTTCAGGCTTAGGTCTGATTCAGATGCCTGAGACAATACTGTCAAAGAATAGAGAAATTATCTGTCTAGGCAGACACAAGAAAATAAATTTAGCCCTCACAATGTGTGGTGATTAAGTACTTGAATGACAATGGAACATGACAATGACAAATGCGGGCTACCACCACCAAAGTCATTAATATATCAGAAACACTAATTTTTATAAATCTTTCAACTTCCCGGTTGGTGGCATTTGCATTTCTTTACCTACTCTTTTTCCTGTGGAACTGACATAAAGTCAGCATCATTTTCAGTTTCTATCTGGGAAGTTAAAAAAACTTCTACATTCCCAGTGGCTTTGATTGGCCACCAAAAAATGAGCTGTAAGCAAGAGATGAATGGCCTGGGTGTGCTCAAGTGACAGGACACCTACTAGCAGCTCTAATAGAGGCAAAGGTGGGCTTCCTCGCACAGCAACAAATAAAGCCTGTGTGTGTGCACAGGGGTTCAAGGGAGGGTGCAGGGGCTGGAAAATGAAGAAAACCCATTTTCTACAAAGACTTTCCCTCCCTCACCACGGTAGCTAAAATTATTTACTACTTAACTCAAAGGGACCTTGAGAGTATAGGATCCAACCCGCCCACTTGACAGATGAAGAAACTAAGAGCCAGCAGTAAAGGCTACTTAGAAGTTGACTTGGGACTAGAATCTGGACCTTAGATGTCCAGTTCACGTTCTTCCATTTACACCCTGAAACAGTAGTCTAAGATGGCAAGATGCTGTCTCTACCCAGGCAAATCACTTGCTTTCTTTAAATTCTGTTTCATTTAATTCAGTGATCCCATTCTCTCTCTGATCTACATCTCCCCACTCCCTACTGCATCGCACCCTACTACTCTCTGCCTCTGTTGTCCAAGGGATTCATGTATAGTGCAGTTTACTAATTCCAGTACATGAGCAGTTAGCACCTCATTAGTACTGCAGTTTGTATGCAATAAGATGTCACTGGCCTTTTACTTTGGAACCCAGTAGTGTATGTCAAGCCACATAGCCTTTTCCCACGTTTCCTATAAGTGGGTAAAATCTTAAAAAAAAAAAATTGAAACATGAAGAAAGGGAAAAAGTATAAAATAGAAACTGAAACATCACCAGAAGAGCCAGTTACCTAGGTCCAACTCTGTAAATGGGTTCCAGTGTGGTGTGAAATGGCACCACCCACCATCTTCTTACCTTTCCCAACCTTACTTCCTCCTCCCCCAGCAACTCAAGGGCACGAAGTGTGAGATTTACTAGTTCATACTAATTTTCCAGTATTTCAATAAATCTTTCACACTGTTAACTGTAATATAATCAAGTCATTGTTTGTGGCTTCCTCATCTCTACTAAAGACTCACAGAGGAGCTAAAGCCACTTCATCTCTGAGGGTCTACAAATATAAGGAACTGAGAAGATGAGCTTGAATCAGTGTGCTTTTCAGACCCTGAAAGAGCACAGTGCATGAAGGATAGGAAAGCCACACCCAGACGTGCCTGGGCCACAGTCCATCCTGTCAGAAAGAAAGAGAGTTCCGGAAAGTACTAAAAGACAAAACTAAAAAGCAGTGGAAAGAAAAAGGAATATGATTACGCCTCACCCAAAAAGCTCAACACCTTGATAACAGGCTTAAAAAAAAAAGCCCTGAAATCAGTTTCTTATTCTAAAGGGAATTCTAAGAAGAAAGCAACTTAAATTTTTAAGATATGGATTCAATAAATTAATCTTGTTTCCTAGGGAAGGACCAAAGCCCATTATTTGTAGAATCACACTAGAACCTAAGAAATGAGCACGGGAGTTGGGGAGGAAGCCTTCTGTTCACAGATCCTGTTATTCTGTACATTTTTGGTTTAAGTTTCTTCATTAGCCTAACTGGCATACAGAGCCTCCTGATAGAAATATATTTACACACAGGCCTGGCACAGTGGCTTATGCCTGTAATCCCAGCACTTTGGGAGGCCGAGGGCGGGCGGATGATGAGGTCAGGATATCAAGACCATCCTGGCTAACATGGTGAAACTCCGTCTCTACTAAAAATATAAAATAATTAGCTGAGCGTGGTGGTGGGTGCCTGTAATCCCAGCTACTTGGGAGGCTGAGGCAGGAGAATGGGCATGAACCTGGGAGGTGGAACTTGGAGTGAGCCGAGATGGCGCCACTGCACTCCAGCCTGGGCGACAGACAGACTCCATCTCAAAAAAAAAAAAAAAATTTACACACATACAAGTTTTAAAATCATGCCAGCAAAAACTTTAAAGGACTACCAGACATCCTCCTCTCTGGTGTATGTTGAAGAATTCCAGTTACTGGGTTTGGTTTGCCACATTTAACACACCCAGCCAAAGGTCCAGATAGCCAACATATTTTGCAGCTGATTAATGGTTTAGCCGTATCTGAGTATTTTCCTGCCCGAGTAATCTTGAAATTCTATGTCAACAGTGATTGAAAGCCCACGTTACCTTTTGCTCTGCAAAGGGGGCTTCAAGCATCTTAAGAGAAACTGGGCCTCCTATGGAAAACATTAACTAACACTCAGGACCAAGTGTTAAGTTTTTCAAACTATCAGGTACAGAACTGTAAAACTGATTTCTGAAGTGCCCAATTTGCTGACAAAGCACGGCTCCCAACACTATCCAGAGCTCAGGTACACATCAAAGCAAACAGCCCAGTCTCTCATCTGCCCCTGGGTATAAGAGAAATGCTTTTCATTCTTAAAGTCTTCATTCAGGTTCTTTCCTTAATTTTCCCCTCATGCCTGTCTTGTCACCTCCTGGGAAGGCTTCCCTGGTGCAAAATGCCTGAAGGAGAGAATTGGGCTCCCAAGAGGCTGCAGCCTGACTCTGAACAAGGTGGTGGCCACTTGGCAGTTTCTAAGTGGCAGGTGACCTGGGTCTGGGAACCACCACGTGAGCCCGTTAGAGGGGCAATGACTCATCGATAGACCATCTGCATGGGAGATGAGCTCCAGCAGAAGGCTCCCTGACAGAGAGCCACTGGGAGGCAGCATCTGCCAAAGGAACTCGCTGGCAGCTGCGCGTCCCATTAAGTCTAGGTCTCATGAGACCTTCCCACTCGTGACAAGGAGGAATTGCAACACTTACAAAAATACATCAAAATAGTCACACCTTCTATCTAGAACACCTAGATAGCAAACAAAATATCCAGGATATAAACTGTCATAGGAGCAGTAAAGACAATAAATGGTTTTAAAGCTTCTTAAAATCATGCATTGTCACTGGGAAGAAGATGCTAACAGAATTGCCTGTTCATTGCCTGGTGACTCAAAGAAATTACATAGAGACATTCCTCAGCTTAAAAAGCTATTACTGATGAACTACACAATTTTTTAAGTTCTAAAACAACACTAGACCGACTCAAGAGAATTCTTGTCCTTAGTTATGTGCCTTCAGCATAGCGATTTTATAAACATTAAGAATTAGTGAAACAAATACCAGCAGGATGTTTTTAAGTCAGTAAAACCTTAAGGGTCAATTCTTTGTGGATCTGGGCTTTTTCTGGTTGGCCGAGAGCCAAGAACCCAAATTGGGAGTATCACAAGAGAACACATCATGAGAATTATAAAGATTCTTTGCCCTTTAAAAATTTCAAATGGTGCCAAATTTCAAAACATGGTCATGTACTGCGTAATGTTTTGGTCAACAATGGACTACACATAGGAGAGTGGTCCTGTAACAGTATAATATTGTATTTTTACTGGACCTTTTCTACCTTAGGTATGTCTGATACATAAATACTTACCATTGTGTTACAGTTACCTACAGTATGCAGTACAGTAACATGCTGTAAAGATGTGTAGCCCAAGAGCAATAGGTTACAGTAGGCTAAACCAGGTAGGTTTGTGTAAGTATATTCTATGATGTTTGCATTAGGAAATCACATTCTCAAAATGTATCCCTGTCATTAAGCGATGCATGACTATATTAACATTTCAGTCACCCTTCAGGGGCTGGTTAAGTCAAACTCAGTTCACCCACTGCTTGTTTCCCAGCCCCACCATGCACCCAAGTCCCAGCTTCTAGTCCTCTTTCCAAATTCCCACTGGCTTTGGCTCGAGCCCCAGAAATATCGCACCATGGGCACTAAAACTGCCTCTCATTCCTGTATAGCTCAGGTCCACCCTCCTCACCACTCTTATGAATGACCCTTGACCAGGCCTCTCTCTGTTTTCTGGAACCAGTGTACCCAGTACATGAATTTCCCTGGTGCTTTAACCTTTTGCACAAACACGTAGACCGGCTTCACTTTCAATTCATGATCTCAGACTTTTAATGGGCTGTCAATGCTTTCAAGAAATCTTACTACATTTATAGCTTCCCTTCTTATTCTTCAAGACTATGTTATACCTCCTTCTCTTCTCAATTCCCATATAACCCTCCCAACTGCAACCCTTCCCCCCATGGTCTCTCATAATGCACTGAGAAAAATGAAGCCACTAAATCCAGTAACTCTCTGCTTTTCTTTTAAGCAAATGTATTAAGATTACTGATACAACTTTTTAAATTATCTCATTTTGATACAATTATAGATATACATGCAGTTACAAGAAATAATACAGAAAGATCCCAAGTACTTCTCTTTACCCAGTTTCCCCAATGGTAACATCTTGAAAAACCTTAGTACAGTATCACAACCCAAGAACGGATATTGACACTGTCAAAGAACATTTCCATCATCACAAGGATCCCTTGTGTTGCCCTTTTATAGCCACACCTACTTCCCTCCTACCTCATCCCCTCCTTAATCCCTGGCAAGCACAAATCAGTCCTCCAGTTCTATAATTTTATCATTTCCTCCTCTGAAGATGCTTCTCTCCTTCTGTGATTCCATAGTCCTACTTGACATGCCTATTTAGTATGTCTCATCGGGCATTTCAAACATACTCAAAACAGAATTCATGACATCCTGTGTCTTTGTTAAAATCTGTTTCTCTCCTAGTCTTTCCTGACTTAGTAAGTGCCCTGCTCCCCCTATCTCTTATCTAGCTGAATGCTGACGCAAGGCCAGCAGAGGCCATATTTCCCTAGCACCCCCCCCAACACACACACACACACACACACACACACACACACACACACGTGCACTTTACATTCATCTGTGACCAGGTAATTAGATCTTTCTAAAAGAATAGGAACGGAAATTAGCATGACTCTTCCAGGCTGGGACTTTTAAGAAGTCAGAAGGGTTTCTCCTCTCTCTTTCCACTTCTACCAACTGGAAACGGTGTACCTCAAGGCTATTAAGAAGAGCAAAACCAGAAGATGGAATGTGGGTCCCTGAGTCACTATGGGAGGAGTGTTGCCTATGAACCCAAACATTTACTTTGAACTCTACATGGAGCAAGAAATAAACTACTATTGTGTTAAGCCACTGATATTTTCTGGTTTGCTCATCATAGCATGTAGCATTATCTTAACACACACCATTTTTATATAGGCATTCTTTTGATGGTGTTACAAAACTGAAGAAATCTAGAGTGTATAGGAAAGTTTAAGTTGTATTTAAGTGTGACATTTAGTAAATACCGAAGCTACCCATAAAACAGCCATACTTTATATAAATTATCTTGAATCTGAATTATTTCAGACTTGCCCACTAAGCTAAGGAGGCCTTTAGGATGAGAAACCCATTGGGTACTACACAGTAATTAAAAGCAATAGCTTCCAGGTTAATTTTAAAGGAAAGAATGTTTTCTGGGATTGTGTTGTTCCTTTCTCTCTTTAAGTAAAAAAGTAACACTAAAAAATGCCTTTTTAAAAATTTTCAGACGTTATTCCAAATTGATTTCCATAGTCCAAAAAAGAAAACTCTCTTAACTTTCTTCCCAAGATAGAACGTCATGATTCTAACAGCTTTAAAATTCTAGTTTATATTGTCTGCAAAGCTGATTTCTTATTATTATGTGCATGTTATACACATATATAGATTTTTGTCTTTCTTTTACATTCCAACCAACCCAAACATTTGGGGGGAAAAAAAAAACCTCTCTTCATGGGGAGAAGCAGCACTCATTTTCTGGCTATTAAGGCTGCAACATACATCACAGCTGTAGAATGCAGGACAAAGATTTGGGGCATGCATTTGCATATCAAGAAGCCAGGATTCAAGATCCCGAGCTTCTGTCCTTCATTCTGCAGCTTCCTCACTGTGAGCTGTCAGGCATATTACCAACAATATCCATGCCCAGACTTAAGGGTCTGTATAATAATGTTCCACTTCCTCCTCAGGGGGCTCCAAAGCTTAGTCAATGTTTACATGAGGCTTCTAGGTGCCTATTTAGCAAACTGTGGACCTTCAAGACAGGAAACACATCAGCCTCCAAAATAAAAATCCAGGCAGTAATGTGCATAGTAAGCTCCGGGTCTATTGTTTAAATGCCAGTCCTGCAAAAAACGCACTGGTTATTTTCTCGTCTTTAATCTAATGCCCTTAGTGATTCAAAAGTTTAGTTAGGGAGGAAAATGTGAACATTTCAATCATGAGTGTCTATGCATAGTGAAATTATGGGGTTTTGGGCTTTTTCATTATAGTGTTTTGTATTTTCTAAATTGTCTACATTGAATACATATTATGTTGAAACTTAAAAATAGTTAAATAAGATATTTTACTGTAAAAGATTTTTTTAAAAGAAGCTAACTAGGATAGACTGAATTATCAGTTCCAATTCTTCACTCCTCTGGAGTAACATTAAAGTCAGCTCTCACATCCAGATTCAACTAACTGTGGATCAAAAATATCTGGAAAAATATAAATAGTGATATGATCAAAATACTACAAATGTTAAAATACGGTACGGCAACTATTTACAGAATATTAGTATTTACATTGTATTAGGTGAAATAAATCATCTAGAGATGATTTAAAGCTTACAGAAGGATATGCATAGGTTACATGCAAATACTACACCATTTTATATAAGTGACTTGAGCAACTATGAACTTCGGTATCCTGGAACCTGGAATCTGTGGATACTGAGGGACAACTGTACATACAGTCATGCATTGCTGAGCAAAAAGGACACATTCTGAGAAATGCTTCCTTAGGCAGTTCCGTCATTGTGCAAACATCATAGGGTGTACTTTCACAAACTCAGATGGTGTAACCTACTATGCAACCAAACTACAGGGTATATAGCCTATTACTCCTAGGCTACAAACGTGTAGAGCATGCAACTGCACCTAATACTGTATGCAACTGCAACACAGTGATCAGTATGTGCATATCTAAACATGGAAAGCTACCTTAAAAACACAGAATCAAAGATAAAAAGTGGTATGCCTGTATAGGGTACTTGCCATGAATAGCTTGCAGGAATAGAAGTTGCTATGGGTGAGTCAGTGAGTGGTGAGTGAATATGAAGGCCTAGGACATCACTGTAGGCTTTAGAAACACTGTATACTTAAGCTACGCTGATTTTAAAAAAATATTTTTCTTTAATAATAAATGAACCTTACCCTACTGTAACTTTTACTTTGTAAACTTCTTAATTTTAAACTTTGACTTTTGTAATAACACTTAGCTTAAAATACAAACACATTGTAGAGCTGTACAAAAACATTTTCTTCTTTATATCCTTATTCTATAAGCTTTTTTTTCTATTTTTTCTTTTCCTTTTTAAACTCTTTTGTTTAAAACCTAAGATACAAACACCTTAGCCTAGGCCTAGGCTAGATGAATCAGGATCATCTAGACATTACCATATAATGGGAGTTTTTCAATTCTGTTATAATCTTATGGGACCACTGTCATATATATAGCCCATCACTGACCAGAATGACTTTATATGGCACATGACTGTACCTGCATCCTGGCCAAGGTATCAAAGGGAAGTGTGCTTCTACCCCTTGACTCTGGGCTTCACCATACCGTTTGCTTTAGCCAATATGAAATTAGCAGACATAACACCAGCAGAACCTTGAAATGTGCCTGTACAGGAGAACTTGCCCTCTCCTGCTCCTGTCTTTCATAAGGAGATGATGCCTTTGGTACCTGCTGGTCTAAAGAAGAAGATAGACACATAGAGCAAATCTGGCCCCAAACTGCATCCTGGAACCAAGCCCAGCAGGGCCCAGAGTGACCAACAGCCAACCCCCAACTGACCTATAGCCATCTGAACAAGAAAAAAATACTTATTGCTGTCTACCATTGAGATATTTGCAGTTATACAACATTACTGTTGTTGACCGATACACCACCAAATGCCACAGAAAAACTAGGGCTCAAAAACTATCCCATGGATTAAGCTGCAGGGTATAAAAAAGGCCATAGCATCCTTCACTTGCCCATTTTTAAAGACAGCCTATTCAACCATCACTCCAGTTTGAGAAAATTCCTTAGCAGAAAGTAATTGTTTTCCTCCTCCTCATTAAAGACAGATGCTCCTCATCTTACAGTGGGGTTACATCCTGATAAACCCATCAGAAGTAAAATCATCCTAAGTCAATAATGTATTTCATACCCCACTAAACTCAGCATAAAGTTGAAAAGTCAAAAGCCAAACCATAGTAAGTGGGGGACCATCTGTATATAATTATTTAATTACAAATATAGTAAGTCTTAGGAAGTATGAGACACTATGAGACCATTTAACAATGGGATTTCACATTAATATATTGTGAGTCTCTTTCAATATTAAAACATATTCTTTATAATATGACTTTTAATGTTTACAGTTGTTTCCCATTTTATATGCATACCATAATGTTTAATCAGTATTCATTTGCCAGCTGTTTAGATAATATGAAATTTTAATTATTATAAATGGTGCTGCTTTAAATATAACTAAGGTTAATTCTCTTGACATATGACTATTTCCTTGTGATGAATTCTGAGAAGTTGAATTTCTGGGTTAACCAATGTGTGAATTTTAAGGTGTTAAATATGTACTAATTGCCTAGTTTTACTTTATTTTTACAATTAAATGACTGGGAGCCCTACAGATTGAGTTAGCCACAAATTCCAACTGAGTGAATAATTTTCCCATCTAAGATTCACTCCAATTAATACTGCTGGAATTACGAATTTATTTAAAACCTAGGTACTGAATATGCTAGGAACAGTGTAGCAGTTGTGAGCATGAACTCTGGAGCCACGATGCCTGGGTTCAAATCCTGGCTTTGCTGTTGTGAGAACTGTGACCTCAAGGAAGTTACTCAACCTGCCTGTGACTCAGCATTCTCGTGTGTAAAATGGGCTAACAGTGTCTCCCTCATAGACACACAGAGATGCTGTAAGGATTAAATAAGTCAGTAAATATAATTCCCTAAACATAATGCCTGCTACACAGTAAGCTTTTAATATTCGCTATCATTATTAGGGATAAATATATAAATTGATCACAGATCTTCCTTTCAAAAAGCTAAAAGTTTAGTGAACCTTATCAAGGATAATTGGTTGGCAAAACTGTCCAACTATAAACTAAAAATCTTTGTTTTACGGAAAGTAGAATACTGCCAAAGAAAAGATCCTTGGATTAAAACAAACTAAAACCATGAGAAGGTGGTCAGTCATTAAGTAACAGATTAGATCAGGCATGGGCCTGTGATGGAAAAACCAGTATGGCTTATTTTAAGTTTAGCAACAGGGTATGTCCCAAGATGAGAACACACGTGATTATTTAGTTACTTAAAACTAGTGGAAAACACATTTTTTAAAGATCAGGGAAGATGCTGTCTTCTCTGTGCTCCAACACCTGACACTAGCTCGACACAAACACAGTGCCTAACACAAAGTAGCAAGCCAGTCGATAAGCGTACCAAACTCATTTCCATGAGTCCATGCCACCCGTCAACTCCAAATCCCCCCAAATTCAATTAGTTATGCACATAATACTAACAGCTGCCTGGGCTAGCTGCTTTGTATGTATTATTTCATTAAATCTTCAGCTAAACTATACAGAGGAACAATTAAAAATTGTTTTTTAATATTCTAATATAATTTTCAAGGAACTGTCTTCAAAAACAGGTTGACATTCAGTGGATTTTTTTAAGCTCTTCTAAGTACTATTAAATATTTTTAAAAATTATCTGACCAAAGATTTAGTTACCAAAAATAATTGTGTAGCAAACTAATTGTCTAAGGATAGACTTGCTAGAGCTGTTAAAATTATGACAAAAGAATCAAGTCCATCTATTTATTTTCAAAGCTAAAGGCCAAATTTCATGTTTGAGATCATATATCTGCATCAACAGCCACACCCATGCATTATTTTAAAGCTTTATGTAAACTGCTTTAGCAAAAGTGGATAGAACAATTACTGCCCCTCCTTTCTGTCAAAAATAGTTGAATCAAGGTAGGTCAATTTCCTAAGTGCAATTAATAAATAAGAGGATGAGTCTTTTAACCTTTAAGATTTAATTTTCTTACCTATAAGAGTTACAATAATCTTTGGGATCTCCTACTTTAAAAAGCAAATAGTCTGCATTTACCAAATGAAAGCAAAGAAAAATATCCTAACAAGCATTAGAAGAGCATCAGTAAACTCAAGGGAAAAGATTTGCCTTAAACTGCAGCAATTTTTTTGATGAATTTCTCCCCCTTGCCCTGAGGTAGTTTGGCCCTTTGTTCCAGCAGAGTGGCACACTGCGTCAGATGTCCCAGACTCCACTAATCATGTGGCAGTAGCACTTCTGTTCTCAGAAATTTCATCTTCAAAAAGCCAAAGTCCATAGTTCTCCAAGAAAAAAAATGAGTAATTCAACTTATTTTCCAGGCCATTTTTAAACTGGCAGACAAGACCATCACATGGAAAGAAAACTCTGGGGATTTTAAGAAACAAAGTTCCCTGAAAATATTTCTATCTAGAGGAAAAAGCACTCTGATGAAATAACAGAAATCTACCTTTCAGTGATATAGTTAACAACGTACAATTTTTAAGTGGTGAGTTACTTTTTAAAAGCTCAATTTTAATTTAATTTGGCTATTTTGCAGTAAAAAATAATTTGTGAGTTTTCTGGATTTGAAAATTTCTCAATTTTAACAATGAAATTTAAAAAGGGGTGAAAGAATTGAACCAATACTTCACAAAATACAAATAATTGTCCAATAAGCACATGAAAAGGTGTTCTACATTATCCAGTCACGAAGGAAACATAAATAAAAACCACAATGTGATACATCCATATAACACTGAAAATGGCTAAAATTTTTAAAACTGGCAATACCACAGGTTAGCAAGAATGCACAGCAATTGAATCGTTCATCCATATCAGGAATGTAAAATGGTACAATTTTAGAAAACCATTCGGCAATTTCTTTTCTAATTTTATTTTTATTAACAAAGAATAATTTATGCATATTCATGAGGTACTAGTGATGTTTCAATCATATAATGTATAGCGATCAGATCAGGGTAATTAGCGTATCCATCATCTCAAACATTTATCATTTCTTTGTGTTGGGAACATTCAATATCCTCCCTTTAGCTATTTGAAATTATGTATAATTGTTAACTACAGTTATCCTACAGTAGTATAGAACACTAGAACCTATTCTGACAAAGTTAAACATATGCTACTAATACATGCAGCAGTTTAGGTGAATCTTAGAAACATCACACTGAGCAAAAGAAGTCAGACACAAAGGAGTAGACACTCTGCTTCCTTTAATATAAACCCCTTGAGAAAGTACATCTAATTTATAATGACAGAGAAGATCGATGGCTGCCTAGGGCCAAGGATTGGGCATTGAGGGTGGCAGTAGAGGGTTAGTTTGACGAGGAAGAGCATGGGAAACATTTTATATCCTGATCACGGCAGTAAACTGAGGCATATATTTGCAAAAATCCATCCAAATGGAAACTTAAAATTGGGGATACTGGCCCGGCGCGGTGGCTCACACCTGTAATCCCCGCACTTTGGGAGGCTGAGGCAGGCAGATCACCAGGTCAAGAGATCAAGACCATCTTGGCCAACATGGTGAAACTTCGTCTCTACTAAAAATACAAAAATTAGCTGGGTGTGGTGGCATGTCCTGTAGTCCCAGCTACTCAGGAGGCTGAGGCAGGAGAATCGCTTGAACCTGGGAGGCGGAGGTTGCAGTGAGCCGAGATCACGCCATACCACCGCACTCCAGCCTAGCAATGGAGCGAGATTCTGTCTCAAAAATAATAATAATAATTTTTTAAAAATTGGGGATATTGTCATTGCATGTAAATTATATTTCAGCAAAGTTTATTAACAAAATTTTCAATTTAACTGCTTTTTGGATTGGATAACATTTTTATGAAATGGTCTGCAGAGGCAGGCCCATTCTTAAGCAGGCTGATTACATGTGGAACTCTGGGGCCACGCAGGACCCTGTAAAGAAACGCAATTCCTTCTCTCATCCAAGCCACCACGACTCACCAGTCAGGGCTCCTCCCAGGCTCCCTCGCCTTAGCTGTCTTCCATCCTCACTCAGCTGTCTTTTATACTTCAGTGATTTTCCAGGGCCAGAAGCCACATCTGGGTTGCTGCATTTCCGAAATGGCATGGGTGGAGGGGATAATATGTGGTCAAGCTGCAGAAAGAGGAAGAATGGCATCACTGGCTAGGGCATCAACACAGCCTAGAATGAAAGACCAGTCATTCACACTTTTTCTTCCTTTCTTTTCCTTCTCAAACCCCATTCTCCCAATCCCGTGTTCAATTTTGCTACCTTAGAGAATTCAGAATTTCATTGTCACATTTCCATCCGAAAGAGAGACTGGCTTGCTGCAAAATCTCAGCAGCAGTGATTTTCAAACTGTGGGTCACAGCACATTAGTGGGTCATGAAATCAAGTTTGGTAGATTGTGACTGTTGTTTTTTAATGCAATAGAATAGAAATTATCAGCGTCCAATGAACAAAGGGAAAGTATTGTTTCATGAAATCTTTTATTCAGTTATGTGTGTGTGTGTGTGTATCCTAGGTCACTATATAAAACATGTCTTTCTGTACATGGTCTCCCCCAAAACTGAAGATGGTTGCTCTATAGAGAAGCAATAGATCACTCTCTTTAGTTGGTTACAAAAGAAAATTCACATATTGCTCACAAATATATGTTGTGCAGGAGAGAAATTTCTAAGCACCCTAGCCCTTAATGGAAATCAATACATCCCTACATCACTTTATAGCTTTTTAAAAGAAAACCTGTCACAAGAATCAGAGAAACCAAAGTCACTTCAAGAGACAGCATTCTACAAAAAAATCCCTTGTGTCACAACACTTATTTCAAGATCTGCCTGTTTTTATAAGAAAGCCTCTCATACTTAATAGAGCCATACTATCTAAAATGTTCACCTTCAAGTAAGTACATATGAATATGTGTCTAAGATAGTTGCAAAGGACAAAAATTTTCATGTACACCTACGTAACTCCAGTTAGTTATTAAAGATCCCTCAAAAAAGTACATAAAAAGGTTAACTTTGCAGAAATTTGAAAACAGAAAAGCCAAGTAACATTCAAAGCTGGGCATTTTAAGAGCCATTTCACTGAGATTTGTTTTGTTTTCGTGGGGAAAAGAGCTGATCACCTGGTTATAGCTGTTGAATTTTTTCAGGTTAAGATTATCATGGATGTTATTTATAAGAAATAGAAATCTGGAGACTAGGTCATCCATTTTGTCTGTCTATGCACTGCATCATATTCAAAGTCATTGCACAGGCTGAGCACAGTGGCTCATATCAATAGTCCTAGCATTTTGGGAAGCTGAGGCAGGAGACTCTCTTGAGCCCAGGAGGTCAAGGCTACATACAGTGAGCCATGATTGAAGCACTGCACTCCAGCCTGAGCAACTGAGCAAGACCCTGCCTCAAAAAACAAATAATAAGAAATAATTAAATAGAAATAAAATAAAAACTATTGCACAAAAGGAAATTTGATCCTGTTTATGAGCAACCCTTTCCAAGTTAGTTGAGATAGAACAGAGCGCATCTGCTCAGCTACTGAGAGAGTCCCCTAAGCATAACTGTATTAATTAGTAAGACCTAACATCTGGATTTCAAGCACTTCTCTGTAAGTACCATCTCACACTCATTGCCGGTCAGTATTTTAGTGAGAGGCCCTTAAAGAACTGGCAGCCCATCCACTCCAAGATCAAAGCCAGATCAGTAGGAAAAAGGGACTCCAGAGTGCACTTGGGAAAAAGGAAAAAAAAAAAAAAAAAAAAAAAAAAACCCACACCCTTTCAAATGCAGAGCTGAACTTATCACAAGGTATTTGCCAAGGGCTGCTGTTCATTACATCAGTGTCCTATTTAGGAGGGCCTCCAAGGAGAAGTTTCCATATAGCCTCTAGAAAATGCAGAACCAAATCACTGAGTTCATCTAGAGTCAGATCATTAAAGAACGTAGAGGTTATTTTTGCCTCCTTTTTGGCTCAATTTTGTGCTAAATACCCCAATTATTTTTTCTGCCAATTTTTAAATTTCAAACTTTTCAGAAAAGCATTTGCAACTACAGAAAAGTTACAGGAACAGTAAACACCCATATTCTCAATGGCGAGTTGTTAACCTCTTGCCACACTGCTTTTGCTCTCTCTCCCTCTCTTCACACATGCATGGGGACTGCTGGTTGCAGGCAGTACGATTCTTCACTGCCCCCTGCCCACAAATACTTCAACGTGCCTCTTCTAAGAACAAGAATATTCTCTTAAGTTCTCCTATCCTATACTCCAGGTAGTCTTATAAGGTGTCTCAAAGCTTTTGTGAGCAAAGTGAAGTATAAATACTAGGAAAAATGTAACATTAAGATTATATCAGGTAGACTTAACATTAAAAAATTTACTTTTACATTACAAGACAAATTTGCAGCCACAAGGTGGCAATGTGCCATAGACGTTGAACAAAATGTCCCATAATGGCTACTATTTAATAGTCCCAGTAAATGCACTAAGAATGGATGCCCACCCTTTGAAGCAATCAAGCAAGTTAGGGTCCATTCTACTTACTTATTTTCTCTTAATTATGAGTGACAGCTGCATAAAATACAAATGTTTCTCACTTAAGGTTCATCAGCATCTGCTACTTATTTTTCATCTGAAGTTAAATTTTTGCAGCTTGTAGAATCACAGTTAATTACTCTGGGGAAGACTGTTGTATCACAAATTCACAGAGGGTAGAAAAGCAAGCAGAGGAAAGAAGATAATTCCTACATAGGAATTAGGTAATTTTCGTACATATTTCCAACAAAGCCATAAAAGACGTGAACAAATGTGGAAGAAAGAGAAGGAAATCAAGGAGAAAACAGAAAAAAAAACCTAATTCATCACATATCACACATATATAGACATGAGCTATTAGTCCACAAGCCAAGGTTTTTAATCAAAATCACAACCCCAAGAAGGGAGTATTATTTTAAATCTGGGAAAATTGAGGCCGTGAACTGTGAGGGCTGCAAATGTTTCAGGCACAGTATGAGCAGAAAACCTATAAGCACAGTGCAATGCTCCAAGATCCCATTTCCTCTTCACATCCAATCACACTCCCAACAGGGCTCTCTCTAAATAGATCATTTTTCCAAATTTGCTCTGTTGTCAGTGGCTTTACTATTCTTTCTACAATTAATCAAAGTTTCTGAAAAATGGTCCACTGCAGCCCTGCAATTTATTTTTCATTTTTTGTACTGAATCAAATACTCATTATCCCTTTTACACTTCATCACACCCTAGAGCTTACGGTAGACATCAAACATGCCAGTTTGGACTTTGTCCTTTAAATGATTCCATTTTAATGTTTTCCAACCAGACTCCCAAAGTCTTCACACTACAAGGAGTTGAACTAAAAGACATAGGTTGTCTTGAAACTTTCGCTGATGTTCAAGGGCATCTAAGCCTGGGCATGATACCCTTGCTTCAAATACTTGTGGTTCCTCTCCCTAAGCAGGCTGTGTACTCCTAGAGGGCCAGGTCCTACTCCGTGGTCACCTACATGCTGCTGGCCACAAAGTATCCTGGATTGAAACAGCAACATATCCTTACCTCATGCACCAATAATAAATACTGATTTGTAGTGACTGGATTTGCTTAAAATTTCCTACGTTAGTTCTTACAACCTCCAACAAGTGCCAAAGAAAAGCTGGAAGAGGTTCCTTTAATATTACTGAATGCAGAAGTCGGACAGGGGCACAGCATACCACCTTCAAGTGAGGGATGTATACCCGCTCTTGCTAGCAGTTTATCACAGGAAACATTTAGCATCTTAAGGGACAAAAGGTGTATAACCAAGGTAAGTGTGATGCAGAATTCAAAGAAAGTTTCCAAAACTGTCAGTTCTATAGAAATGCTAATTACCAGAATTCCATACCTATATTTTCTATATTTACTGCCCTCACCCATTATATGCTGTTTTACAAATTATCAGGCTGAGGAAAAAACGGATCCTCCACGATGACACTGTGGCTTGGCCATATCAATGAAGATGAACAAAAAGCACACAGTTAATATTTAATAGCAATGTATTGTATTCTTGAAACTCACAGAGTAGGTTTAAGTGTTCTCACTCCCCAAAAATGCTAAGCATGTGAGGTAATACATATGTTCATTAGCTTGATTTGGCCATTCCATAATACATACATATTTTAAGACATTACAATGCATATACATATGTATAATTTTTATTTTTCAATTAAAAGAATAAATTTTAAAAAGTAAAAATGAAGGCACATCATTTACAAGCCTCGATCTAATTTTGCTTAGTGTCTCCGCCATCACCATCACCACCATCTGCAAGTATGGACCACAGATTTCTTTATCTACGGCTGTATGCCCTAGTAATACCATCCGTCTATAAAAGGCATTTTAGAACTGTCCACAAACACAGAACTTTCAGCCTCTTAAATGACAATTTTCTCCGACCTCATTTTCAGACACGTCTACTCCCAAGCACATGGGTTCTGTAATTCATAGTTTTTAAATATTAATAGTGGTCATATAAGCAGAAAGAGAAAACTTTTTCCAATTTCAGTAAATGGCAATTCTGTTTTCTCTAGCTACTCATGTCACAAAACCTTTCAGTTGTTCTTAACTCCTCTTTCACACTCCATATCCAACCAGTAAATCCTCCAGGCTCAACTTCCAAAATACATCCATGATACTTCACCATTTCTATGCCTACCACCCTTGTCCCTGCCACCCCCTTCTCTCTTGCAATAGCATCTCAAGAGGTCTCTGTGCTTCCATGCTCTCAGCACCACAGCAGTGACCCTTCTAAAACATGAAGCCAGATGCTCCAATTCCACTGCTGGAGTCCTCCTCTCTAGTCCCACCTCCTGCCACTCTACTTGATCCACCTTGGTCTCTTGCCAGACCTTGGATACCCCAAGCATCTTCCCACCCAGGACCTTACATTTATCATCTCCTCTACCTGCGACACATTCCAGATATTAGCTATTGTGCCCCCTCTGTCCTCTGGGTCTCTATTCAAATGTCACTCTTCCTGGGATGCCCTCTGTAAATGCCTATGTAAAACAGCACGCTCAACCTTTATTCCTTGTTCTTATTTTTCTTCAGAGCATCTATCACCACATGACATACGAGATCTTTGGTACTTGTTTCTCGCTGTTCTCCCCCTGCTAAAATTAAAGTTACACGAAATTATGCACTATGTTGTTTTGTCCACTGCTGGATCCCTAGAACACTGCAAACTACATAAAAAGCACCTGTGAATATTTGTGGAAAAAGCAAATGAATTGCAAATCTCTGATTCTTACTTTAAAATATAACAGGAAAAAAATAGAAATATTTTTAATATAAAGGGCTTTAATTATTGAAAAAATAGAATAAAATTATATTAAATGTTATTCAAGGTGACATACTGGAAACTAAAGTGAGTCTCTAGTGTTTTGACAAACTGAACACTTCATGTATGGAAAAGACTCTTAGGTTATGGCAAACCACATCATTTGAAAGAATCTGTTCCATATACCAAATTAATGTGCTAATTTTTGAACAGGGCTAACTCCAAAGGTAATTCCTAAATAACTACTCAATTCTTTAACTGTATCCCTGCTAGCATATATATTTGTCCAAATCATTCCAACCTTTTCCTACTCCACTCCTCTTTTCTGTAATCCTGCATTCATCCCCAAGATGTAGCACATGCATTTTAAAGACTCATCCAGAATGCATGTGCCCTAAGGCCAAAGTTCATTCGTTCAAAGGGATCACCAATGTCATCTGCATACATAATGAGAGGCTCACCGGTAAAGTCCTTTTTATGCTTAGACAAAGAGAATGAGACTGATTAGTAACATAGATTATGAAGACATTGTTCAGTTATTCTGTTTCTTGATATTAAATACCTTAAGAAACCAAAGATATGAAAATAGATGATTATAAAACTGCAGAGACTATGCTTGTAATCCTAATTAACTGCTCTCTCTCATCCCTGCCACCCAATAAAGAATCGAATTGGCAACCTGAAATGACTTTATTTCAAAATTGGATCTTATTTACTTTCAAACCAAAGCCTATAATCAATATTTTAAAATTTGATAGAACAGGCTTCTACAGTTAAAACACTCATTATTGGTTTCATACTAATTCCACAGTGGTTAGGAGCCCAGATGAGAGCCAACACTTACTATCCTAATGAAGACATTTAACTATTTCTGCACCTGTTTCCTCAACCACAAGATGTTAGTAACAATAAATATCTATCTCCTGGGGTGGCAGTAAGGATGAAGACAGTACATATATGTAAAGCACCTAAGACAGTCCTTGGCACAAAGGAAGTGCACCATGAATGTCAGCCATGGTTATTAATATCATTGTCCTGTACTAAGTCACTTGGTTGTCTAGGCAAACATCTCTGTGAGTGTACATCATCATCAATGGTTCACAAGGAAATTAAACTCTTTACAATTGTACCAAGGTTTTGGTTTGTGTTTTGTTTTTATGGCTCACGTGAGAATTTGATTTAAACTGCATTTGCATTATTTCAGGCTGTAAAGCTCATACCTGTATTCCAGAGCACAGAATTCTAGGGCATGATCGCCTGTGCTATGGGCATCTGCAGCTATGTTTTTGGCATGAAGCAGAGCAGTACAGTGGTGAGGGACCTAGCCCCAGTGGGAACTGCCAGGAACAGAATCCCAATGCCATATCCTGGACAAGCTACCTCTCTCTGAGACCAGACCTCAGAGATGCAGTGAGGATGCAGAGAGATGAGGCATGACAAGAGCTGGCACACAGATACACTCAGTAACAAGTGATACTGATAAATGTCACTATCACCCTAGGCTCAGCTCAAGTCTCCCTCCCCTTCCCTTGGCCTGATGTCTGCTACAACCTGCAGCTCTACTTAACGGGCCCTCCTGAGTGACACCTCTCAGGCACTCTTATCTCTGTTTTATACTACTCAAAGAATAGAAAAACATATATTATTCTCTGCAGTGCCTGAAGAATATGCAAGGCCCCTTCCCTAGCATCTTAAAAACTATAGATTGAGTTAGACCAACAAGACCTCTACAGTCCTAGACCACACCATCCTGGGACCTATTAATTGATTTTGCTGACATTCATATTGGATTATACCACCCAGAATGCATTCTTCCATTTAATGATACTATAAGAAATGGTCCCAGCCAGGCATGGTGGCTTACACCTGTAATCCCAGAACTTTGGGAGGCTGAGGCAGGTGGATCATGAGGTCAAGAGATCGAGACCATCTTGGCCAACATGGTGAAATCCCCATCTCTACTAAAAACAACAAAAATTAGCTGGGTGTGGTGGCACATGCCTGTAGTCACAGCTACTTGGGAGGCTGAGGCAGGAGAACTGCTTGAACCCAAGAGGCAGAGGTCGCAGTGAGCTGAGGTCGCACCACTGCACTCCAGCCTGGCGACACAATGAGATGTCATCTAAGAAGAAGAAAAGGAAGAACAGGAAGAGAAGGAAAGGAGGGAGGGAGGGAGGGGTCCTATAAATCTTGCTGTTCTTTTCTTATAAACAAGTAAAGAAGGGCCTATATTTCATAGTATCTTTCCTTGTGAAGACTCATCTCTTTTTATAGACATTTATTAAGTGGCTGTATGTCAGGTATTGCTCTGAGTACAGCAGTTGGCAAAAGGGCAAAGAATGAAACAGACAAAAATCCCTACCCACTGGGAGCTTCATTGGAGTTGGGGAGAGGAACATCTGGAGAAAATCCTTTTGGTTCTTTGCATTAAGACTGTTTTTATCCTGGGAACCCCGTGACCCACATACCTTCTATGTTTCTCTACTTCAGTCCCTAGAAATCCCCTGGCAAAGCCCACACCCCACTGCCAACAAGCATAGCGTGTCCTATGTCCAATTGAGACTTCACAGGTCCATGTGCTGTGCTAACCTTGGTCCAGATTTCACCTTATCCTCTAAACCAGCAGTTCTGAACTCAGAGTGATTTTCCCTCCACCCCCTCACCCTTCAGAATACATGGGGCAGTATCTGAACCCATTTTTGGTGGTCACAACTTGGGGTGGCTACAGGCCAGGGAGGTTAACTAAATTTCCTGCAAGGCACAGGGCAGCTTCCCACAACAAAGAATTATCCAGCTCAAAGCATCAGCAATGCCATTGTTGAGAACCCTTGCCTTACACTCGCTTTCCTTTTTGTCTCTCTTCACCTATTTCTGAGTGCGTCACCTTGCTCAGTTATGTGTAGTTGTAGGTCATCCTAAAGCCTTCTGAGAACAGGAAGGGGGACAGAGGAAGAGCACAGACAGAATCTCAGCAAAAATTGTTCATGTCACCAAAGATTTGGTAAGCAAATAATTTGCTAAGCAACATCAATTTACCCAAACTATTTAACTGTTCACTGCAATTCACTTTCTCAAAGAATGTCCATATTTTTAAAGAATGCATCAATAGAATGTGTTTAAACTGGAAGATGTACTAGATACCAATATCGTTTTCCATCTTTGGTTTTATAATTAATTCTCTGAATCACAAACTTCAATAGAAATATAAAAAGTGTTTCAGAAGCATCCCCAAATACAGTATTAGATCAAACTACATAAACAGAGCTGTATCACTAGTTTCATTTCTTAAGAGAATTGATTTTCTTTGTTCCCTTCCAAGAGAAATATGTAAATTAGCACTTTGATATTGCTATCTCACGACTGTCTGTCAACTCAACTTCAAGAAAGTCGATGCCTTTTCTCTACACATACACACACACACACACACACAATGAGCATGCACACATCCACCAACAGCAAGACAATTTCATCAGAGCCCCAAGGACAGAGCACCACACTGTAGGCATTTAATTGCAACTGACTGTGATTAAGCAATAAATTCAACAGTCTAAAGATGTAAAAAAATAAATAAATAAAGCTAGTATCATTTTATAGTTTTTTAAAACATGGCACACTTTGTGCATAGTTTTCAAATTATGAATCATTTCTCAAAGTTTACTTTAGGAACAATGACGCTGGGAGAACATGGAAAATACTAATTTGACTTTGCATATACATCACCTGTTTTCCTGTCACTTTAATATTCTAGATGTTCCCTTGACCTTTATTTAGGTGTTTGATCTATGCCTGAAGTTGTTTACCTATCTGAAGTCATTAAATTGCCCTGATACCATCATGTCCCCGTCAGCAACATAACTAAAGAGTCTGACCATGCTTAACAAGCAGAAACAGAATACACTGCTCACCAGTCATCTTCCTTCCATTTAAAGTCAGAGGGGAATATTCCCACACGATGCTACAAAACCTGACGTTATGTGCCTGCTTCCAAAGTTTTGGCAGAGAAAGTAGACTCCCTACTAGGCAGTATTATTCCCATTTTACCAAAGAGTAAATGGATTCAGAAAGATGAATCCTTCACAGCTCTCAGCTCATTAGGAGGTACTATGAGAAATCAAGCCCAAGATGCCCAACTACAAAGCCCACATTTCTTCCTCTGTTCCAGACTGTGTTCCACAGAAAAGCTCGCTGTGGCAAGGTGCCCAAAGCCTTGGAAAGTCAACCTTAACCTCCTCTTACATCCCCAGTCTGAGAAGACTCCACAAAGACAGGATTCTTAGAACCTGATGTCAACCAATCCAAAAGATCCAGTTCAATCCTAATTGGCTGGCTACACAAGTAGTTTCTAGGGTTTCTATAGTAGCAATTTTTAAGTGAGAATTACAGAATCACAAAACATTAAGCAGTGGAAAGGACCTAAAAATCATCTGTAGTCGCATTTCCTGGTTTTACTGGAAGATGGGGGCCCAGACAAGTCAAATGAACTGCCCAGATTTAGAAAGATGACTGGTGCACGAACGCAGACCAGAACCCAAATTTCTACACCCACGATCTACTGTCTATGCGCTGTGCTTCCTGCAGTCCCACAGTATTCATCACTCTGTTACAATGAAGTATATGATTTCCTCTGGTTTTCTATTCCTACATACTCTATCAACCCAGAATTGTTTTAAAAAAAAATTGTTTACCCAAATGTCTACTATGGACTAGACACTGTGCTAAGGGTTAAAGCTAGAAAACAGAAAAGACACAGTCATCTTCCTTGGGACACTTCCATGCAAGTCCACAGACACAAAACCACAACCATTACAACATGGCAAATGTCAGGACAGAGTCAGGTACAAGCAATTCTACAGCTTTGAGCAGAGCTATGGTCCAGCACCTAATAAATTATTTTCCTTACCTTGTTTGCTGGGCAATGCTGGTATTGCTTAATGCCTTCAATTGCATCTACTCATATAGGTTACAGTCTTCTCAGGTACCCAGAAGCCAGTCCAGGAAGGAGCACAGAGCAGTACGGAGCTGTATATTGATCATTAATCAATGATCGATTAATTGATAATTAGCAGCATCTAAACACACGCTATAATAATTTTCCTTCTGATTGGGGGCTTTTCAAATCCATCCACCATGTTCTAAGAGGTAAGAGAGAAAGAGCAGTCTCTCCCACCCCATGGTCACAAGAGATCATAATATGGGCCTTTAAGATCCTAAACATCTACCCTTCTTTAGGCAGCAACTGCTTCCTATGGACCAGATGCTGAAGGCGTCGTGCAACTCATTACATTCCACCACCCGAAAGGATCAGAAAACAATGGTGAGGAGGAAGGCAGTGGTTTGAGGCAAGCCCACAGTTGGAACTTCATCCAGCCACTTATCAGCCATATAAATTTAAGGTGAACAAGTTTTAATTTCATCTATAAAATAAGGATAACTATATCCTCCTCACAGGATCTCAGTCAATTAATGATCAATATGCAGCTGGGATCATACCTGACACCAAAAAGGCTCTCAACTGTTTATTCTCTTCCCCTTCCCTACCCTTTCTTAGCCTAGTACGTTTTTTCAGAACTATAAAGGAAAACAATCAATTGTTGACCTTCTGTTCAATAACATGCATTGAAGCCAAAAATAAACTTTATACAAGTTTCTGGAAAAAGCTTTACAATAAACTCTTCGATATTGCTTGAGTCTGTATCCCCAACCAAATCTCATGTCGAATTGTAATCCCCAATGTTGGAGGAGGAGCCTGGTGGGAGGTGATTGGATCATGGGGGTGGACCCTTCATGAATGGGTTAGCGCCATTCTCCAGGTGCTGTTCTGGTGATAGCGAGTAAGTTACCCTGAGATCTGGTTGTTTGAAAGTATATAGCACCCCCTTGGTCCTGTTCCTGCCATGTAAGACGTGCATTGCTTTCCCTTCACCTTCCATCAGGATTGTAAGTTTCCTGAGGCCTCACCAGAAGCAGAAGCTGCCATGTTTCCTGTACAGTCTGCAGAACCATGAGCCAATGAAACCTCTTTTCCGTATAAAGTACTCACTCAGGTATTTCTTTATAGCAGTGCAAGAACTAATACATACTTCTTATAAAATAATGTTTAAGTTCTTTAATTGGACAAATGCTAAATATTAATATTCATTTCATGACTTCATATTAAGAGGAAAAACGAGCTGTTTGAGAAACTCTACAGTGGATAGCTCTGACCCAAGAGGCAAAATAAACGTTTTAAGAAAAGCATTCTTAAGAAACATGAGTTACGAATTCTCAGCAGCTGAGGGGCCCCACGTGGTTAAAATGGAAATCATTCAGAAAGACAACCACTGAGCAACTGGCAAATGGTAAGAGGGTGAAATGGCTCTGGGGGATGGAGGGGCACTGGGCCATCTGAACTATCTTGTCAGCTTTATTTCTTCTTAAAGCGAAAAAATAACCAAAAAACGTGAAGGGAATGGTGAAGAAAGAAAAGGAAATGACTAAGGGATAAAGAAGAGACAGAGGAAGAGGAAAAGAGAAGAAAGTGGCCAAATAAGAGATACTCAAAACACGCAATGCCCTGCTTAGCTCCCGAGTTCCCCAGAGCTGTGTCCTCTCCCCCTTCTACTTGAAGATGTGTCCCACTGTAGAACCAAAGACCAATCATCTCTCTCTTAGCCAAAATGATACATAATATGCAATTTTAATAAATATTTATTAATAAATATAGTATAATCCACAAGAACAAATTTTAAAATTCCAAGACCTTAAAACAGCAGCCCCCCTGGCTCAGCACAGATCCGTCTTACCCCTGAATTCTATCTGACTGGGTTTCTGCCCTGCTATCCTCCTTGTTTTCCTGGGCTGAGTCTCTGCCTCTCCATTACTAGTCTCCCTGCCCTGTGTCCCCAGAACTCCAGGTCTGGGAGCCACCTTGTGCCCAGTGTCCTGCATTGACTGACTCCTGCCTCTGAAACGCAGCCTGTGGAGGCCTGGACTCTGACCCAGTGCCAGACCTGTGCTGCCAGTCTGCCCAAAACACTTCCAAATGCCCGCCCCACCTCTGTGGGAGGCACACAGGAACTTAGGGCTTGCTTTAAAACTTTGGGTAATGGTACTGACACCCCAGCTTCTCTCTTCCCAGGTCACGCCATCCCAGGGCTGAATCCCAAGGCAACCTTCTCCACCTGGATTCCCAGTCCCCAAGAGACAGGCCAGGTCTAACCTGCCAACCTCCCAAGGGAACATGAACTAGAGAAAAGGGGGAAGGACAAAATGACAGAAACACATACATGAGGAGGAAGAGGGGACGTGGGAAATGCAATGAGAAAAACAGAAGAAAAAGAAGAAAGGGCTGTGAACAAGAAGAAAGCAGGAGATGGGACAGAGAACGAGGGCTACCCTATTACATGAGTGATTAGAGAAGGCTGCTCTGAAGAGGCGGCATTCGAACAAAGACCCAGAGGAAGGAACCGGGGGAGCCGCGGAGGGAGTGGAAGCTTCCAGGCCAGGAAATCGGCAAATATCAAGGTCCTAAAGTTAGACAGAATTCCAAGTGCAAGCTACTATTCACAATTAATAGCTTGACAGATTCCCCAGAAAACAAATCTACTTGAACTTTTCTTCCTATTCTACTATTCACCCCGGTTATGAGCATGTGAGCCACTTGATTACACTGTACTCTGAATTATGATTAGCTGACCAACCATTCCTCAAACCTCCTTCATGCATTTGTTCTTGATGATAATCTGGCTCCAAACAGGCCTGAACCCTCTGCCTGCCAGAAGAAAACTCTCCTGTAGGTTACAAGAGCACAAAGTTACTCAAGACGTTCCCACGTTCACATGCAATCAGGAAAGGAAAAGATTTCACCTTTGGGTACAGGTTCACAACTCCACTAAAAGAAGTATTCGGTCGGGTGCGGTGCTCACGCCTGTAATCCCAGCACTTTAGGAGGCCGAGGCAGGCGGATCACGAGGTCAGATCAAGACCACCGTGAAACCCCGTCTAAAAAATACAAAAAATTAGTGGGCCGCAGTAGCGAGCGCCTGTAGTCCCAGCTACTCAGGAGGCGGAAGCAGAAGAATGGCGTGAACCTAGAGGGCGGAGCTTGCAGTGAGCTAAGATCGCGCCGCTGCACTCCAGCATGGGCGACAGAGCGAGACTCCATCTCAAAAAAAAAAACAAAATGAATAAAAAATAAAAACCAAGAAGTATTCAACAGAAGCCACAGTGTAGTAAAAACAGAAAATAATTTATTGTCAAGAGTCCCTTGAGTCTTCCAGGCAGCCCCCGAGGATTGGGTGGGGTTGCCTAAACAAGGCCACGGCAGCGGCTGGAGGAGCACTCAGGCGCTTTGAGAGTTGTATCACATTCCTTTTTGTTTTTTTAACCATATCTATAAACAAATGTATTCTAAAATTATTAATAAAATTACAACCAATCTTAGCCAATAAGAGTAGCAATTCTGTTTCCTTTCCCCCTAAAGGGCAAAAACAAAATACACGAATACACAAGAACCCCAGGGAACAACTTAACGAGCTGGAGTGCCAACTCGCCGCTACCTTGGGAAGCGTGAACACACTGGCATCTGAAGAACTCTGAAAATAGACTCGGGCACATGAACCGCGAGAGCAACTGTACGGTCAGCATCTGACCCAGCTCCTTCTCCCACGCTCCAAGTGTCTATTTTCCCATTCCTGCCTGCACCTCGCTGGTAGACCAGCTCTGCAGTGAAGGCGCGTGGATTAAAAGACTGGAAACGAGAGACAAGCTAAGGGGAAGCTTCTAAGTGCGAGCTTGAAATTTGCTTGAGAACGCAGCACTCCGCTCTGGGGGTACAGATGCTCATCCTTTCAATAAATCCAAGGCTCTAGTATATAACCACCTGAACTTACAGTAGATCAACTCGATTTCCTCTCCTTATACAGGGATTTTAAGCAGTGAATTCCCCTGCCATGTAAGTGTTTAAGAATTAACAAAAATCATTTCAAAAGAAATGAAAGAACAGCTCTGATTTAGGAGGATGTGCCCGTCTGACGGGCCTGGCTGGTGAAGCACACCGATCAGCTGACCATGAGTATCATCACAGCTGCCAGAAGCCAGGCCACCTTGCCACCAGGGCTATGGGGTTCTTTTTCCTCCAATCCCACATATTTCTCTAAAGGTTACAGTCATCTTTAGAGTCCAGTGTTGAGAGGTCCTATTCCCACCAAGCTCAAGCCAATATATCCACTAAAGGTACATACCTGACCTTCACTGTTATTGACATTCCAGGGATTGGCAAACACAGCCTGTGTGCCAAATAAAATTTTATTGGACGACAGCCACACTCATTCATTTATGTCGTGTCTACATGCTGCCTACTATAGCAGAGTCGAGCAGCTGCTGCAGAGACCATATAGCCCACAAAGCCTAAAATATTTACTATCTGGCCCTTTATAGAACAGGTTTGTGGGTGCTTGATTTATATAAATTCACTGAACATCTACTATGTGCCAAGTGTGGTTTGGCCACTGTGCAGATAGCAGTGACCAGAACGAAGTTCCTTTCTTCAGGTGGTGATAAGGGCTGTGAAGAAGAAAGCAGGAGATGCGACAGAGAACGAGGGTTAGTCTATCATATTAGTGACCAGAGAAGACCACTCTGAAGAGAGGGGCATTTGAACAAAGACCCAAAGGAAGGCAGGCATGAGCTGCACAGGGAGTCGAAGCTTCCAGGCCAAGGAAATGGCAAGTATCAAGACCCTGAAGTCAAAGTGTGCATTCAGTGTGTTTGAGAAAAAGCAAGCAAGGTGGGTGAGCAATGTCCCCTTTCTCCATGGTCACAATCTAGCAGCCCTCTCCCACACCGACCAGGTACCATCTTAAGTGTTTTCAGAATATTATCGCATTTGATCTTTAAAACAACCCTCTGATATGGTATTATTATCACCCTCATTTCAAAGATAAGGAAATTGAGGTTTTCGAAGCTTACTTTGACTTGCCCAAGGTATCAGAGACCCACAGTTAGCTGTCAAACACAGGCTGTTCCCAAACTGTTTCCCATTCCATATTCCCGCAGGCAGCACCAGCACTGTCACCCAGCCACAGACCAACAGCTTGAGCAACGACTGTACCTGATCCAAGTTGCACAGGTGGAAGAGGCTCCACTGGGCCTGCTTCCTTTTCCACTCTGCTTTTTTGAATCATGTTCTCACTGAATTTCTCTACTTCCTCCAACTCCACATTTATGAAAGCCTCCTAAGATCACCTCCAAAACAAACAGCCCAGCTATGGAAGATTGATGGATGGGAAAGAAGAAAGGAGAAACAGAACGAATATTTGCAGGCCTTCTGTGAGCCAGGCACAGATGTAACAAGCACTCCGTGGACCTTCTTTCTGGGAGATGACAGTTAATGAGAATATTAAGGTAGAAAAATACAGCATTTTCCATGTGGACCTGTGCATTCCACAAGCAGGAAATGCTTGAGGAGCCTCCACAGCAAACATAATTTAAATTGAAGAGACAGCACGTTTTCACTGTGTTCCTCAAGATCAATCATCAGCCAGTGTTCTGAGCCAAGACATACAGCAACTTCCTAATCTTTCCTGCCTCACAACATGTTCTCTGCTGCCTTCCACCAGCCTCCTCTGTCTCTTTTAAGAGTTTACATCAGCCTCTAATGCTTTCCTCAAGTGAAGAGATGGCCTTTCGACTTTATTTAGGGCACAACTGAGGAGTCCTCCAGCAGCCACCCACCCACATCCACACTCAGTTCCTCCCACAGGCCTAGCAGCCCTCAGGCAGTTATGCCTCTTGGTGACTTCTCACTACCTCCCAACATTCCCCAGACAAGGATATGGATTAATTCCCCAGTACAGCCCTAAACATAATACCACTAAGAAACCTAAAAATCCTTCACGACAAACTTCAACAGCAGCATGTCTTGGAGAGGAAGTATTCCTCAATAAATGTCACCTACAAAAAGCAGGAAAAAAAAAAAAAAAACAAGAGTGATAGATAGAAAATAACATCCTACTTGGCAGGAAAAAAAAATGTACAAAAAATGCTTAGCTGATTCTTCTGTTTTAGCATTTGCCGTGGGAAAACATAATCCCATTCTTCCTTAATAGGTCGCTGCCTGCTCTGAATCCCGGTGTCTCATGTGCGGCCCCCAACGCTGAGCAAAAGGCTTGATATACTTAACACCTGGCATACGTGTCATAGGAATAAACATCTACTTATACTTGACGTTATTAGATGACAACTACCCCAGGGCGTTAAGAGATGTGCTGTTGAGGGGGAGTGAAGAGATGACTGAAATAAAGTCGAAATGCCTCTATATATGTGAAAAGAGAGGAGGGCTGGCTATTTCTAAATATTCCTTGGAGCAGGGTCAAGAAGGGTCCCAGTCGTTCTCCACCATCTATTTCTACCCCTTTGTGATTAAGGCAAACCAGTGCTACTCATCTCCTTTTTTTCTCCCGAGAATTCCTGCCCCAGGAAATACAGAGGTCAAGGAAACTAAGCAAGAAGGACTGCTGTCCCCAGAGCCCGAGAAAGATGAGACTAAACAACTGGATGTCCTCTGAGGAAGGAAACATATCATAATTTTACACTTTATGTTACATAAATGATATTTCACTAAAAATGAGAACTATGTGCCATTTCCCCATTTTCACAATGAATGAGAATATAGGAAAAAGCAGGAAATTCAACTATAAAAAATTACTTTTGAAAACTTAGGAATGATTGTTACATAAATCACACAAATGCATTTAAGTGACGGCCCTTTTTGCTTGATAATAAAGCAGTCTTCATCACGGTAGCTAATTAAGCAAAAAAAAAAAAAAAAAAAAGTTCTATAGGAAAATGGCAATGGCAATGCAGGTATCAATAATTTAAGACTTCAATAACTGCTCTAAAAGAGGGAAGTAATCGACCAAAAACCTTCTAAGGTTTCTTACAATTCAGTCTTACATAGTCACAATATCTCATAACAAAAATTTAAACAACAATGGTACTTAAGTTAGAAATAAAATGTCAAAGAAGAAGAAAGGGATTTATGAACAGACTAAAAGTATGGTGTGGTTCACAGTGCAAAAGGTCTGGCAGTAGCTGAGTATTCAGCACAATCAAGATCTGAGAAAGTAGACCTGCATCGGAGCATTTTCAACCGGGAGGAGGGCATCGTGACCATCTATGGCTGGCCTCCATTAAACATGTTTGGAACACAGAACCCATTCTGCACCTGCTCCTCCTATGTTCTCCTCCGCCGTACCTAGCATCTAACACACTGCACGTTGTACTTGTTGGCTTATTGTCTCCCTCCGCCGTTAGAACATAAGCTTCATGAAGGCAGGGTCTGTTTTGCTCCCTGATGAATCCCCAGAGGCTAGAAGAGGGGCCTGGCACATAGCAGGTATGAAAGCCAATAGGGCCAAGGCCAAGTAGACTCTTTTGTGCTCTCCACCTTCTGGGCAGACAATAATATTGTACTATCTGGGCCCTTGTAGTTGGACAGGGCCAGGTGACAAAATCTGACCAGTGAGTGTAAGAAAAGGCAGGGTGTGTCCTGTCCAGGCTAAAGCACTAAATTGTGGGTGTGAGATTCTCCAGAACACTCTTACCTAGCTCTGCTTCAGTGACTGCTTGCTCCAAATGGAGGCTGCTCTTGTCTGTCTATCCCAGAGTGAGGACCCTGCCAGGTACAGCCTCAGTCAACATACAATGGATATAAAGCATGAGTATACCCCTTTGTGCTTTATGTCACTGAGGGTCAAGGGTTGTCATCACCCTTCCCAACTGATAGGGTAGGCATTCAGTAAAAATCTGTGGTTGAATTTGTCAGCTCTCCTTGCAGAGGTCATACAGCATAATGAGTTCTGAGGGGACCTATTTGCTCACAATGCACCCCATTCTAATTTAGAACAACTCACATGTCCTTCCTGGTACTAAGTCAAAAACTGTGTTCTTGAAGAATACAAATGGCAGGTCAGGGTACAGGCGGGACTTTTTGGTTTTTTCTTTCCTAATCAGCCTCACTCTCTTCTTTTCATATCTTCCTCAAGCGGTCCTAAGGAATTCTCTGATTGACCCAAGTCAAGAGAGTGACTTGGAAATTATGCTATAAGGAGTGATCAATATTAGCAAAAGAAAGGCTTGTCTCGTAGAGGTATCACTCAGAAACCTCTAATGAGCCTAAAGCTCCTTCCATAAAAGCACAGGACCTCAAAGGATGAAGCAGCCTCTTCAGTATGTACCCTAGACACGGAAAGAATCCAGAAGTAGAAGACAGAAGGGATCAAAGTACACAGAGAGATACGAGGTCAAAGACGGACTCTCGGCTGCCCAGGCACGGTGATCTTATAATAGGCAGACAAATTCCTTTGTACTCCTCTTTTCAAGAGGTAGTACCCTCCCCTTGAGTGCAGGCTCTACTTAGTGGCTTACTTTTGAAAAACAAAACACAACATAAATACTGGTGTGTAATTTCTGAGGCTCGACTGTAAGAGGTATTGTGGCTTCCTCTTTGTATTTTCTTTTATTGATAAGGACAACACAAGGACACTCAGCAGCCCAATGGACAGGTCCACATGGTGAGGAACTGAGGCTTCCTGACAACAGCCCACACCAATGTGCCAGCAACATAAAGGAACTGTCTTGGTAGTGGATCCCCCAGCCCCAGTCAAACCATCAGAGGACTGCAGTCCTGGCTGCACCTTCCTGAATTACCCAGAGCCACCCAACCAGCTAAACTACTCCTGACTTCCTAACTCAAAAAACTGGGATAAAACTTTTTTTAAGCTACTCAATGTGGGGGATAATTTCTTACACAGGAAAAGGTAACTGCTATATTAAGTGTCCTCTAGCCGGAGTATGTGCATGTGTTATACAAATGATGTGTTCATAGTGACTTTACAGAATGTACTATACACCAGCCCACATGACTCGGATATAACTGAGGGGATGCAAACATGTTCAACCAAGTATAGCATTCTCTAGTTCCTAACCCTAGGTTTTCCCATGCGTCATATGTAAGTGTACGAGAGTGGTACCCTTCATTTCTGCCTTGATCTTTTGAAAACAGCCTTCCATCTATCACCTGTGAAAAACAGTTTCATCTCTGTGCATCACACCATCTCTAGGCTTCACATTTCATGACTCAAACTCTTGAAGAACTGCAAAAGAGCAAAGAAAAGAATAGACCACTGTTAACAGTACCTGAATGCAGGACTGCAGAAAAACTACTTTAATCCTTATGTCCTCATACTCTGCCTTTGCCTAAAAAAAAAAGACTTAAAGAACTTAGTAAAATAGCCCTAGTAGGAATCACTTTCCGTGACACTGACCCATTGCCATCTTCAGCAGCTGAATCATTGTTGCTACCTTTCTTCCCTGCCCAAGAACTTGCATTTCATTCTCTAAGTAATTTGCTATTTTATTAAATAGTAATTCAGTGACTGACCCAGAGCCAACCTACAGCTCCAGTTGTGTGTGTGTGTCAGCAGGCTAAGAGGCATATATAAGGCAAGGCATACACATACAAGCACCAAAAAAAAAAAAAAAAAAAATCCCTCACTACATGGTTGCCAAAGTATTCTCCATCTCCTAGCATTCTGCATCTTTTGCCTCTTTCTTAGTTGGAGTATAAGTGGTAGCAGGGAGATGATCATTAAGGAGCCCAAGGTTTGGTTTAACTTCTGTAACAATGTTTATGAATAAGGATGGAAAGGAAGGATCAATGGTATGCGGGTAATGGTATGCGGGTAAGGTTAACAAACAAGATGGTGCTAGGGTCTGCCATGGAGGCTGCTTTGAAACAGGATATCTGAAAACAAGTGATAGAAATGGGAAAGATAACTTCTCCAGATCCCCCAAATCCCACAGCTATTTGCTCTAAGATTAAATGTTCCATATCACCCTATCTTATAGCAATAATGGAAACCTAACATCAGAAGCATGAAACAATAAAGGTCTTCATAGATTCCTTCTGCTTAAAAAGAAAGGCAGTGTGTCACCTGTGAAAGAAATGGTTTCCAATTCCATTTCAAAAGCATTTCTTGAGTAATTACTCTGTGTTATGACACTGCATTATGAATGGGGGTGGGGGTACAGTGATAAACATAGCTCCTACAGTCAAGAATCTCTCAACCTAACAAGTAACTTTTAACCTTTAAGAGTCGCAGATCCCTTTGTAAATCCTATACTTCTCTCCAAATAAACATATATACAGATAAAAACAAAATTTTGCTAACAAATTCAGGTTATCCATAGATTGTCAAAGTGCATGGATCCTAGGATAAGTATATCTTGCTCTACCAGGAGAAAAAAATACAAGATTTTATTTAATAAGCAAGTATCATATAATATGTAACATTAGATATTAGCCTAGCCTCTCTTCCAAGTAGCTGAAAATACCACCTTCCATCTTATTGTATACCAAATATCACAGAGGACAAAATATATATGTTCATTTAAAAGTAACATATAAAATTAACATTTACTAATATTTCTGGCATCACTTTTTACAAGCAATAGTAATTGAACTAAAATGAAATCTGCATGAAACCTAAATTTGTGAGATCTACATTTTTAACCTCATCCTTATACTAAGTATAATTATTTTGTAAGATTAATTCTGAATATAAAACATTTTCTGTAGTTCCAAGATAGCAAGCTGAGCACTTCTCATTAGTTTCAATGGTTTAAATAATTTGGGGCTATAATACTGGTAGAAAAAAAGATTCACCTGAATGTTTCCCTTTTTAAAAAAGCTAGTTTCTCTACATAAACTGCATTTATGCTGTCAGAAAGAAAACAGGAATGACAAGTGAATTAGGTACCAAGGATTTTAAAAATATAAAAATAAAATCTCCTCTCATAGTTTCTGCAGTGTCTTCCAAGACAGGCTCTTGGATACAGGGCATAGGATATTTTTAAGGGTGGAGCATAGAACGCTAACAACTGTCCAGTGGAAGAATTAAGGAAAAACAGAACAAAGAGAAAGAATGACACTGCAAGGGGTGGGGAGAGTCCGACAGCTAGAAAATACAGAAAAAGAAATACAAAGTGATGTGTTTTCAAGCTTCCAACACTGTCCCGTCCAATACAGTGGCCACTAACCACATGTGGCTATTTAGATTTAATTTAAACTAAGAATTCATTTCCTCAGTTGCACTACCTGTTTTCAGAGCTCAAAAGCCACATGCGGCTAACGGCTTCCATACTGGACACTGCAGAATACAGAACATTTCTATCCTCTCAGAAAGCTCTATTGGACAGCAATACTCTATAAAGTGAGAGCCCAGAAAACATTAAGAAGTTACTTAGTCTTGAACAGAAAGTACACAGATTCACAGGTATATCATTTTCAGCTAAGTTCTTCTATTTATAAAGGAAGGTAAATTGATGCAAATGAGGTAGAAAACAGTTAAGATTAAGAATTTTGAGTGCAATGGATAAATGACCCACATTACACAATATAGTCTATGATACCCTAGAACCCATCTGAGATTCAAGTTCAGGAACTTCCAAACCAGTGGAAGTTCTATGGATTATTCTTCCTTGCCAGCCAATAACAGTATGTACCAAGTTCCTAATATCTATTATCCAACTTGGTGCCCAGAATTCTCTAAAGGCCCCCCAAAAGTCTGCAATCTAACTGGGGAGTTTTAGAAGCCTCACACAGTAACTATGGGAGAATTACAAAATACGTAGATACATACAAGGTCACAGAACCACAACTTTTCATTGAAAATGCAGAGGTGACATAGTACCGGAGGAGAAAGGCAAAGTTTGAGCCATAAAATTGTTTAAAATTTGGTAAAAAGGAAGGTGACAGAAAAGCTTAGATGACAGGGATACATACAGCCTATTATCTTGTCACAAAAGGGCTCATGAAGAAAGTAAGCTTTTAGTTAAATATTGAAGAAACGAATGGTTTTGTATTACTGTATGTCAGTAACTTTCAAGATTATTTAACTACAAACCATACTAAGACATTTTATATTATTACCCAGTAGGCATATACCACTAAGTAAACATTTCACAAAGCAATAATTTAGCCATACTACAATGTACATTTTATGATATATTCTATTATAATTTCACTTTAGAGAAATAAAAAAAAAAACACACAAGTTGGCCGGGCACAGTGGCTCATGCCTGTAATCCCAGCACTTTGGGAGGCCAAGGTGGGTGGATCACCTGAGGTCAGGAGTTCAAGACCAGCCTGCCCAACTGGTAAAACCCCCTCTCTACTAAAAATACAAAAAAATTAGCTAGGTGTGGTGGCAGGCACCTGTAATCCCCACTACTTGGGAGGCTGAGGCAGGAGAATCGCTTGAACCCAGGAGGCGGAGGTTGCAGTGAGCTGAGATCGTGCCACTGCACTCCAGCCTGGGCGACCCCATCTCTTAATGACCCATTAAGCCAATTTTCTATTCATGGGTTCCAACCCACAGAATGAAAGATATCTATAAGATGAATTTCTGTGGTAGGAATTAGTAAATTATCTATCTGAAGAAAGGAAACCATATCTGTAAAAATAGGATTAGAAAACTGTGTGTGCATGTATGTGGTGGGGGGAAGAGGGAGGGGAAACGGGGAAAAAGTTAGAGGGAGCGGGAGAGGAATAGTCAGAGGAAGAGAGAGAAGAGTTGGAGGGAGACAGAGAGAGGACAATTGGAGGGGGGTGTTTGAGGAAAGTCTTATATGTAATGCCTGTATTTGACAGGCAAAAGGAACCCATTTTTGTTTAAAGCAAAGGTTGGGACACATTTGCCTGGTAGCTCCGGAGAATGTGGCCTTGGAACGAGACTTGGAGTTGGAAGTCCAGCCATGGAGGTTGAAGCATAAAAAACAGACACAATGAAGGGAAGACCTGGATTATGATGCTGAGAAAAAGGGGGAGTGTGGTGCAGTCAGAGAACAGCAGGACTTTCAAATTGGACCAGAAAAAATAATTCTCATACCTTCCAAAACAAGCAGGGCTTTAGAGATCGAATGGTGAAATCCTAAGAAAGCTAAAGAAAACATGCAGCTGAGTAAGAGACAGAAGCAAGTGGATCAACCCACTCCACAACCACATGGGTCCCACCCAATCTACGTATTTTCCTCACCAACTAGAATAGATCAAGGCTCAAGTGGAAAAAGGGACAATCTCTGTCCCCAGTCCCCAGCACATCCAGATGCTGAGCATCTGCAGATGGAGTATGCATCTGTTCAGTTTTTCATTCAAAGAACAAATGTTGACTGCCGACATATCGCAGGCACCAGATGTATAAAGTTCACAAAGCATTGTCCTTGCCCTTAAGAAACCACAGTCAGAAGCCAGCTTCCTAAGCAAACAGCTACAGCACAAAGTGATCAGTGCTAGGAGAGCGGTGTGCCCAAAGTGCTGGAAGAACACAGAAGATGCAGCGAGTGGTTCTGCCTGGGTCAGCAAAGGCTTCCAGGAAGAAGAGGCAACGTTAAGAAAAGGAGGCTGAGGCAGGAGAATGGCGTGAACCTGGGAGGCGGGGCTTGCAGTGAGCTGAGATCCGGCCACTGCACTCCAGCCTGGGCAACAGAGCCAGACTCCATCTCAAAAAAAAAAAAAAAAAAAAGAAAAGAAAAGCTTTTCTATCAGAGGCAACAGCGTAGGCAAACCGGGGAAGCCTGAAAAGTGGGTGGTATGTGGAAGAAATGATGAATGGGGCCAGAAAATGAGGCTTGGGGGAGAGATGGAGAAGGTGGGAGAAAGGGCAGTAGGAAGGAAAGTCTGCCAGAGAGGAAGTTGGGACGAGTTTATGAACTAGTCTTCTAACCAGTGCTGAGAATGACCAGCAGGATCTGAAAGGCAATGGAAACCGGACATTGTAAAGCTAAGAAATAGTACAAATCAGGCACATGCTTCAGAAAGACCACACAAGCAGTAGTCTAGGAAGTGAACTGGATAGAGGAGATGAGCTAGGAAAAGAGGCCAGTGAGGAAGCTGTTGAGACATAAGGGCCTGCGTGAGACTGGCATCACAGGAAGAGAGAACACTTGGGCAGACACTTGGAAAGTAAAGTGAGCAGTCTTTCTGCCTACCTGAAGGGAAGGTGAAGGAGGACAGAGTCACAGATCTCCATGGGATTCTTACTTGTGGGGAGCAAGGGTGGCTGGCCTTGAGGAGGAAAGATAGGAAATTTGTTCTTGCACATGTTGAATTCAGGTTGCCTCTGAGACACCCTAATGGATTTATCAAGAAAGCAGGTGGAAATCCAGCTAAGAGGAGCAGGAGAGACAGCAAGCAGAAGCAATCAGTTTGGGAGTTGCCATATAGAAACCACAGAGAAATGAGAGCGGAGACAAAGGCGAGACCACCACTCTTTAAGGAGGGAGGATAGCTAGAAGACTATAAGCCAGAGGAAAAGATTGCCTTTTGTTAACAAACAAACAAACAAGCTGGAAGAGAAAAAGGACAAAGTGGTTTTCAAAACCAAGATTAAATGCCATAGAAAAGCCGAATAGAATGATGGGCACCTATTTTTTCTTTTCCTATATGTATGTTTTAGAAATAAGCAGATATAACCTAACTAAGCAATAGCATAAGTGAAGGCTGGTGAAGAAAGAAAAATTGATAGGTTGCCATCTCATTGGATGCTCTTGAACCTGGAATCAAGCAAACTCCCAAGAAAGGTGATGTAATTAAACTATCATGACACATTAACTGAAACACCTTGTTCTATATGCAAACGTCTGACAGATATACCCCAGTGTCTCCACAGATAACAGATGTTCTAATCTTTGGATATTGCTAAGCTGCACCCAATGCTACTTTATCATAAAGCATGTCATGATTAAACTGAAGTGTTATTATTCAATTGTGTATCCCTATGGGAGCTCCAAAATGCCTCTAAACAACAATGACTCACCTGTGGCCCATCTAAGTTTTTTCATAAACAAAAACTGAAATAATTTTCAGAGGTGGGCTAATACTTACTTTATACAGTATGTATAACTAGGTTAAACTGGAAAAGACATACTTGATTAAAGTTCCAATACCTACTTAGGTAGGACTTGATATCTATTTCTACTGCCAATATCTAGACAACTTTAAAAGCCAACTCTCCCACTCTAGTCCCAGTTTCTCATTTTCCAACATTTGTGTAAAGTACTCTTTTCCCTACTTTTTTTTTTTTTGGTGGAGGGGTGGGGATGGTATATGTGGATCCATAAAGCAAAATGGCATGTTGTCAACCAAAGTTTTCTTTCATAATTGAATTAAGTAGAGGACACACACACACACACACACACACACACACACACACACACAGAGTAGGTAGGCATAAGGGGTATGTATATTCACAGGATGATCCGCTTCCAAAATCCACATTTTCCTTACAGACTTTGAAAGCTGTTTGTAATTTAAGCTATCCTGATCTTAACTGATTAATTTGAGGAAAATGTTCTGCCTTAACTACTGCTCAGAATCCCTTTAAATTACCACTGATCAGCAATCCATCATCAGCAAGTATGCTTATGTCAAATGCCCTTATAATGAGCTATCACATTTTCAAACATTTTCCTCCATTACCTGACCAGGAGATTTACACAATGCGAACAACCTACTGAGAGTACAGTAAATGAAATATTGGATCTTGGTTTAAATGAGTAAATCCCATCCTGAACAGTAGAGGGGGTTGGGGGGAATGTATAAATTGAGAAAAGAATTACCTATTCATCTTCATCAACAGTTGACACCATCATCATTTGGCCTCTAAAAAAAGAGGATGTTTTAATTTGCTGGGAAGAATACATCTCTTCAGGGAGGAGATTTGGGGATTTCACCATGAATAATAATGAAGTGGGCAGAGTTTTCTTCATGTGTAAAATCTAGCTCTAGTCCTTCAATCCAAATGAGATTTTAAGTTGCAGGCTGAGGTCAGGGGATTTGATTTATTTATTCAAGCCCATGTAGGCATCCTTCATCCACATCCACCAGATCTATACTTCCTCTCTCTAAAATTAACATTAAGACAAAAGAAAAAAAACTAAAATATTCCCATTTGTATTGGTCAGCTTGTAGCAACAACCCTAGCTTCAAAGAACAACCACTGTTCATGAGGCTGCTCCCTGACAGTCCTCTCGTCATTACCTCACTGCTTTGGTAAATGCAAAACGTTCTCTTGGCATCTGCGGCTTGCAATAAATCATTCAGGCTCATGCCAAAGCTCGAAACTTAGCATTTATTAATTTTAAATAAGTTCTGATACCTATTATCAGTTATGGACAACGACAATATTTCTCTAAGCCCATTATTTCTCCTATGCACCTCAGAAAGCTGAGAGAAAGCAACGATACGTCTAATCTTTTGTGCCTTCCTAATCACGACGGCTTCCCACAGTGGGGGGGGGAGAAATTAAGAGGGTCCCAGAACAGTATGCAAGTCAGGTAGACAGAATGAGAATCCCAGTAAAGCAGACTTAGAATAAGAGGCCCTCAATATGCAGCATTGATGTGATGTATAAATCAATAGAGAATGATTAAAACACTGCTCTATGAAGGGCTGCACAGTTAATACACATTTCATTATGAAAAAAGAATGCTGTAGTCAGACCAAATGTGTGGGCACACTGCTGAACAGAAGCAAAACAAGTACCAAGTTGTTTAAATATATAGAATTTCAAGGTGTAAAGCTAATCAACAGTATCATTTATCTAACAAAGCCCATTCAGATATTTCATTTGTAATGTAAATGTTCATATTAACACATATACCCCCCAATACCTGATTTCTAATGTGCTCCATCATTTAACAGATATCCCCTTTCAAAGCCTAGCATTAATAAAAGCTATACTATTCTTACTCAAATCACAGTACAAAATTCATACCTAAATATTCCTAATTGCATAATCATTGCACTCACTGACATAAAACACACACTTATCTTATCCTTCCATTCAAACGGGTCAATTAAGTGCTGTTCCACTTCTTTCCCTTTTCTAAAATGCAAATTTAAGAGCTCAATATTATGTGGTTTTGCTTCGATTAGCTTCCCTGACAACACAGTATTTTGTTTACAAAACAGAGAAAAATTATCAAAAAGCTGATGGTAGCCAAGGAACCCAGGCACCAAATAGCATTCAACAATCTTCTCTCCCTCCTCCTCTCAGTGTAAGCCTCTATCCCCTCCACAGGACCCAAACAGAAGGGACAGACTTTTGGTGTTATTTTCTTAGAAACTTATACATATCACCTACTGGTATAAAGAAAGCCATCACAACTTCTATTAAGGAGCTTTTTGCCATGTTCTTCCAAAGGAAAATAATATTCCTTCATTTTGTCTTCCACATCTGACTTAAAGGGAACATAAAAACCGGTCCCAATAAAATTCTTCCAATGAAGGTGTCTTTTGTTACCTTTTTCCATAGACTTGTACTAATGATTTGAGCTATACTCTAACTTGCACTAGTCAGAAGAAATCAATCTCTTAGTCATGACATTTCCATCATTTAAATAAATCTCACGTTTAAAATTTTAAGTTTAGTCATTTGACATGCACTGTAGACCTAGGATGCAAAGGACTATAGCAAAAATAAATTAAAATAATCCATATTATAGATATGTATATGTCATTCACAGGCATAAAGCCAGCACTGTTGAACAGCTTTGTTCACCCTAAGCAAATTCAAAACTGAGGTCCTTAAGAAGCTACCTACGGAACCATCTCAACTTGGATGTATTTTAGTATCCTTCTTCCTGAATTCAAATGCATTTTTATTTTCCATGGAAATTTCTATACTGTTAAAAATTTCAGCATACACCAACAGAAGAACTTTAATTTTAGCTCATTCTATATATGAAAGTGAGAAAGGCTCCACATCTTTCCTAGTGCAAATTAAAATGAGCAAAGTAGGCCAATGTCCATAATATTTTAGTTACAGGAAGAAAATAACAGTAGCCATTTATTTTAAATGTTTCCTGTGCCTCAGACACTATACTTTCTGCAAATTGTCTCATTTAATCCTCATGAAACAATCAAACCGAGTATATGGTATTATCCCCCATTTTAGAGCTTAAAAACCTGAGTTATTTGATCAGAGAAAACCAACAATGGTTTTCAACATGAACCCAATCCAGAGTCCCAGAAGCAAACACCGCAGCTGCAGGGGGCTTTCCACTGCAACATTATAAAGAGTGATCGAAGTGAGTCACAAGGAGTTGGCAGTGACCCATGACCACAGGCAACACCAACTAGTCACTAGTTTTGGACAAGGGACCTGTGGACTCATGACCTCTGAGGCCCTTCTGGCACCCAAAACTCTACCAACTTTGTATTCTAAGAACAGGCATTCTGGCAGCAAAGGGAGTAGGAAAAAATGATAATCCTCTCCCCTCCCTCCAAAAAATCCACATAAATGACATCTGCAACACAAATAACCATCCTCTTGGCAGACGTGCCGTGACGCATCCTTGTGTGCAGCTCTTTAACTGTCTCACCATGTGGCCATCAGTTGGCTCACCAAGTGGTCAGCACAATTTTGCCTCAAATGTTTCTATAATGCACTGAACTTGGAAACAATACTTTTTACTGCCCTCCTCCTCTCTCCCCTGAGTGAAAGGTGTCTGGATACACTGGACCACAAAGAAATCCAAGGAGGAAGAAACATGCTGTCCATGCAGGATAACCTGGAGAAGCCTGTGCAGGTGAATTTCAGACTGGGGGTCTTGACCCATTAGTGGAATCAATGCAGAATGAATGCTAGCATTTTGCAGAAATTGAAATAGAATGGAAGAGAAAATATCAGAGTATGCTACAGTAAGGTAAAATATTGTTTCATGAAACTTTGTTTCAGCAACATATTCTGTGAGCAGTTAGTTAGGTGTGTATTGGTAGCATGTGTACCAGGTTGTGATATAAATGTATTTTTCGCTATAAGTTTAAACAATACTTGAGTCTTCTTCATCTTCATCCCTTACATGCAACCACCAAGTTCTGCTGACTTTTCTTCCTAAATCTATCCTGGCTACTATGTTCCCCTCCCTGTGCACACCACTTCCTAACGAAGGTCAGTATCTCTCACCAGAACCACTGGAACAGTCTCCAAACCCTTCTCCACTATATTGTATGGTCCCGTTAAATCAGCCTCTACCTCTCTGCCAAATAATCTATTTCAATACTCCTCAACCTTTTTGGCACCAGGGACCAGTTTCATGGAAGACAATTTTTCCATGGACTGGGGGTGGGGGCAGGATTAGATTCTCATAAGGAGCACACAACCTAGATCCCTCGTATGCGCAGTTCATAATAGGGTTCACGCTCCTATGATAATCTAATGCCACTGATCTGACAGGAGGCAGAGCTCAGGTGGTAATGCTCGTTTGCCCATCACTTACCTCCTACTGTACGACCTAGGTCCTAAGAGGCCATGGACCAGTAAGAACCTTAGATCAGGGGTTAGGGGCCCCTGATGTATTTGAAATGCAGACCTGACTCTGTCAGTCCCCAACTTAAAGACCTTCAGTGTCTATAGAATCAAATCAAAGTTCCCTTAGCATGGTGTACCAGGCACTTCACAAACTGACCCCAAGCACCTTCCAAATTCAACTGTAACTCCAACCTCAGTAACTGCTCAGTGGGAACACTCAAGCAGCTATCTTGTCATTTCCTTGCCTCTGTGCTCTTGCTCGTCCTTTGAGATTCCACTCAGGAGTCTTTTCTTCTAGAGAGGCTTGCTGGAACCTTGGAATGTGGTTAAGTGAATCTACTCTGGACTCCAGCATACTCTATTTCTATATCTGTCTGCTCTCATGTCCCCATGAAAATTAGATTACCTATATGCCTGCCACTTCCACTAGGCAAGAAGGATTTTAGCTACTTCCTCCAAGTCTTAAATATCACTTCAGTGAGACCCTCCCTCCCTTCCCTGACCACCTTATCTAAATTTTCAATCTATCATTGCCTCCCCACCCCCTTCCTAGTTCCCTCCACTGGTTTCTCTTTTTTCCCCTTATTACTATAATCTAACTTATGTGTACATCTACACACACACACACACAATGTTCGTATATGTATACAGATTTTAACATTATCAAGTTTATGTGTATCTCCACAACTAGGAATGCCAACTCAATTATTTGTCTGTTTTATTACTGTTACATAAGAGGCACTCAAAAACTACTTGCTCAATGAATAAATGAGTGAATATCATCAACATCAGAGATTACACCTATTTCAACTTTGAATCCCTGGCACATATCATAGTGCCTCCTGCAGAGTTGCTACACAATAAATAAATATTTGCATTTTTAAAAGTGAAAATGGAAACTCACACAGGATGCATTCTTTTTGCCTCATATTCTTTCTCATTCAATAGACACAGAATGGAAAGAAATATAAGGCTAGACAGACCAGCTATCTGACCAAAAGAAAGCAGAAATGTTATAAGATCACACACCTGTAGTACAGGCAGGCCATCTAAGAAGTTTTAGAAATCAAAGAAGTGAACACTATTTTGAAAAGACATTCTCCTTTTTGGCATGAAGGTACAAAGGACAGGGCTTTTAGTATCCATATTTTGAGCATTCATATTTGTTAATAATAGAACCATTAAAGCTCAGACAGTAGCTGAAGCAAGTGACTCTTTGGGGGCAGGAGGCTTTTATTTGACAATAAGTCACAGGCACATCCAATATTTATGATCATTTTAAAAATCAAAAATGTAAGGAGAAGGATAAAATATGCATATGTTCTTTAAGTTCAAATCTCATATGTATTAAGTAATTTTTAGTAAAACACAAATTTGTAAACAATACTTACAATTAAAAAAAAGCATAAAGCCATCTTTTAAACTTTCTGAGAAAAAAAATATGTGTTTTGATTTTTTAAAAAAAAGTATACAGTATTACTTTGTCCTTAAGATATCAATGGAACAAAATTGTCAGAAATTTAAAAATTTAAAAAAAAACAGAAAAATCATGACCAGAAACACCACTATTTCTTTAAAATGAAATAATATTTCATTAAGAACAAAGCAGAATTAGCTGAAAAATAAGGAAATAATAATTTCAAGCATTCTCAAAAAGAAAAGAACATTCAAAGAGAAACAAAGGGTTGGTTGTGGCCTATAGAGGGAGCCTAATCTTTGAAGCCATCAACTAGTAAGATTCTTTAAGCAAAAATTATTGACCATTTAAGATACAGTCAGTGCTATATAATGTTTCAACTAACCACAGACCACATATATTATATATTATAAAAGATTATAATACCATAATTTTGCTGTACCTTTTCTAAGTTTAGATACATTTAGATATAAAAATACTTATGATTGTGTTACAACTGCTTATAGTATTCAGTACAGTAACAAACTATACAGGTTTGTAGCCCAGTAGCAATAGGCTATACCATATAGCCCAGGTGTGTAGTAGGCTACACCATCTAAGTTTGTAGAAGTACACTCTATGATGTTTGCGAAATGACAAAATTGCTTAATGACATCCTTCTCAGAACGTATCCCCATCCATGAGTGACACATGACCATAATTCAAAAAGGTCTTACATTTCATAATACATAAATACACTCCCCTGTTACCAAGATAGGGCAAGAATGATCCAAATCCAAATCCATAACTCATCACAAGTGGCCAGAATCCCACCTGGATAATTTACTGTATTTGAGTTTAAAACTTGCTCTGTGACATCCTAGTTAACCAGGGTTGACAGGTCAATACCCAAAACCATGCCCTGTATTCCCCTGTGCTCCACACCTTCTAAGTGTATGTTTAAATCAACAACTTACAACTAAAATATCACAAATCAAATGTTGTTATAACTGTTGTAAAAGGAAAGAGAACACAGTGAACTGAGCTCTTTCCTCTGCTAGGAAGAAAATTAATACCTTGCTTGGTAAAGTGGGCCAACATGCAATCAGCATGTTTGCTTAGAAATAAAATGAGAATAATTCCACTAAGAGTGACAATTTTATATTTTATATTCTTGAGTCAAACTTTTAAAATATCCCCCTTGTTTCCCTTCAACTCACCATCCCCAGAAATATCCTGGCCATGTATTTGGCAAAGAGGGGTGGGGGTATAGGGAGGTAGTCCAGCAACTGCTTAGGGGAGAATCTGCCTGACGTAAATTTCACCATCACCAAATGTTCTTCCTACAAATGAGACTGAAACAAACTAGGAAGTCATAATCTGTAATGTTTTAATAAAAATGTAATTTTGTTTTAAGTAATTTGGTCTTTCCTCTTAAACCATCTGGGTGAGAAAAATTTTATACAAGAATCTATGATTAAAAAGTAAAAAGGAAGAATTCACTTAAGATCATTCCTTGAAAAAGCACATAAGTAGCATCTCCAAAGATTCCCATTTTCATGGATTCATAAAGCCATAATGAAAGCTCAAATTTTTCATAAGGGAACAGGCACTTTCCATTAATAAATTATTCACATCTCAATATGTGATCAAAAATAAAAAATAATTAGCATCTTTCTTATCAATAAAGTTTGATGCCATTGTTTTAAAATTCCAGAAGGAAACCTTCTGAAAGGGCAAAGTCAGCAGTTCCAAAGCTAACCCTTCTTTCAGCAATTGCAGTCTCCAGCACTGCCACTTCCATAGCAGTGGAACAAACTTAGTTCTAGGCTATTTCTCATGACATTTAATAAATAGGGCTTAATAAATAGGCAAGAGTCTAGAATCTGAAATAGATCCATTGTGTTTAGGAAGAATCATTTCAATTACCAATAGAAAGAAGAACCCTTTAGGACTGAGAAATGGTCAACTAACATTCTGGACGAGGGCTTCCAATAACTGATACCTTAACAGATTCCTGATTTAAAATGGTATCTAAGTTCCTGGTGCTACTTCTCCCAATTTCTCACTGAAGTGCCACTGAAGACTTAGGAGTGAATATTCATATTACCTCCAAAAACCAAGGCTGCTGAAAACACAGATTACTGTCAGAATCTGAAAAGTACCTACTGTGATGAGAAGGCAGAAATATACCCACACTTCTGCTTATAACACCCTCACTTCACTCCATTAATTGACTTTATTTAAAATGGTGGGAAGTTGCTTCATAATTCCACCACTTCCTTGACTCAGACACATCCCTTTTCAACGATGTGGCAGGTGTCCCGTTCTCTGACTTAGACTCCGACTCGGAAGTAAGGAGGGTATCGCTCCCCAGACACCTCTCCCTCGCTATGCAGCTATGATTGCTTCCCTAACCAGTCATCTCTCTTCGCTCAGAATCAGATTACAAACCCCAGAAAACTAGTTAGAAACTAAGTACAATGAAGATGCTGGATATAAAATTTTATGAGCTGCAGCCAATATTTCTCACAGCAAAATCATAGCCTTAATTCACTCATTTATTTGACAAATATTCATTGAGTTCCCACAATGTTCCAGGCACTGTTCTTTGTGCTTGGGTCACATTAGTGAAAAACAGAGACACAGATCCCAACCCTGCTGGAATTCACATTTTGATGAGGGAGGTGGACAATAAATAAATATAAATTATATAATTTGATAGATCATTTAAAATACTATGTAAAAAAAAAAAAGGACCAGGTAAATGAGTAAGGGGAAGGACTAGTTTAAATCGAGTGGTCACTCTAAGCCCTACAGAGAAGATAACATTTGGTGAAGACTTAAAGGAGCTAAGGGAATTAACCCCTAGATAGGGGAAACATTTCTACACAGAGGCCCAAAATAGACAGGAGGCAAGAGCATGGCACATCTCAAAAACAAGGAAAGCACATGGCTGGCGCGGAATGAGGGATAAAAAAGTAGGAGTTGGTAAGGTCTGAGGAGTAACAGGGGCCAAGTCACATGTAAGAATTTGGTTTTTACTCACAACTTCAGAGGTTTGAGCACAAGAGTGGTCTGGTTGACATCTCAAAAGGATCACTCTGGCTACTCTGTTGAGCACACACCATGGGGGTGGGGCAGGGGGCAGAGGACAGGGATGGAAGCAAAGAGACCACTTAGGAGACTACAGCAGTACTTGCAATGAGAAATGGTTGCTTTTAGACCAGGGTAGCAGCAGTGCAGAAGGTGAGAAGTGATGAGATTCTGGATATATTTGAAGGTGAAGCAAAAACAGTTGCCCAATAGCCTAGATATGGAGTATAAATAGTAAAGAATGATTTCATTGTAGCCTCTGCAACTAGCAAGATGAAGCAGGCATTTCCTGGGATGGAGGAGTCCAGCAGAACAGGACTGGTGGGTAGACGAGAAGTTCAGTTCAGGACACAGGTTAAGTTGGAGGTACCTACCAGGCATTCGAGTAGAGATATTGAGTAGGCAGTTAGATGTGCACATCTGGAGTTTGTGAGAGATCTCAGAGCTAGAGATATTAATTTGGGGGCTATAAGTTTATAGGTGGTAGCCATTATACTAGATGAGATCACAAAGGAAGGGTAAAAACAGATCAGAGAGAAGGACTACAACTACACTCTGGGACTCTAACATTAAGAGGTCAAGGAGAAAAGGAAGAACCAGCAAAGGAGAGTGAGAAGGAGCAACTAGTGGGTAAGGAAGACAACTAAGAGTTGGAGGTGTCCCAGAGGCCAAGTGAGGACCACACATTACAAAAGAGTGAGAACTTACTGTGTCATGCCAGATGAGGCCTGAGAACTGACCATTATGTTTCAATGACCAGTGGAGATCGGTGATTATGACATTAACAAGAGTAGTCTTTATGGAACAAGGGATGAAAGCCTTATAGATGGGGTTCAAGAGAGAGTAGGGGGAGGTGAATTTGAGACAAGTATAACTCCAGAGGAATCTGACTGCACAGCAGAGCAATAAAATTGCAGCCATCTGGTGAGAAAGTGGGGACAAGAGAAGCTTAATGGAAGATGAAACAATGACAGCATACTTGTGTGTGGACATGCACAATGCAGGAGAGAAGGAAAGTCTGATGACGTAAGAGGTGGGGAGAAAGGCTGGGAGGTTTCTTTCGACTAGGCGAGAGGAGACAGGATGGGGAACACAGGAAAGGACTGGCTCTAGGCAGAAGCGTGAATAGTTACCTAAGAAAACAAGCAGGAAGAGAGAGTGGGAGTGGCGATGCTGACAGTGGGGAAATGGGATGGGGGAGTCTCTGGACGCTCTCTTCTGTTTCCATTTTCTCACCAATGCAGGCTTCAAGGTCATCGGCTAAAAGCAAAGCTGAAAGGACAGATGTTTAAAGTTTGAGGAGAGAGAAAATGAGAAAAAGTCACCTTACAAATTATTTAACAAGAAAATAAAAAATTATTCCACTCAACAAGCTGAAAAACCTCCTGCCAAATAAACTTCAGGGAAACAAAAGAAAGAATCATTAAAAAGATAAAAGCAGAAATTAAAGGATTAGAATATAAACAGTGGAACAGCTGGTTCTTTGAAAAGATCAATAAAATACACAAACCTCTTGCAAGGCTCATCAAGGAAGAGAGAAAATACTATTATACAACATAAGAAGTAAGAAAATGGATAGAGCCAAAGAGACAAAGGAAATGTAATACAAGTATACAGAATATATACAATTTTATGCTGAAAATTAAAATACATTGAAAGAGACGATTCCTAAGAAAATATAAATTATCAAAAATTGATTCACAAAGTAGACTCTAAAAAATTCAATAACTATATGGAAATAGACAATGCTGACAATGATTTAAAAGGGAACACTATTAAATCTTTTTTTAATGGAATTTTTATGCTATTGAAAATGTTACATGGTACAGAAAAATCAAGGAAAGTTTTCCCATTTCATTTTATAGAAGTCAGCATAACCTTGATATCAGAACTTCAAAAAATTGCACAAGAAATATGTGACCATATTGTTAAATACCAACATTCCATTTGAAAAAAAAAAATTATCATTTCCGATAAAAAATTTTAATAAACTCATATTAAACAATATTTATCACTAACCAACATCTGAGACCCTATTTCACAATGAACTACCAAAGGCCTTTGCATTAACCTCAGAAATATGTAAGTGCTTAATAAGCATTAGCTGCAATATTAATGGTATTACTATTATTACATTTGACCAAGAATATCTGTTCCTACCGCTGATACATAACTCTCTATGAGGATAACTCTTCCCTCTCCTCAAAGGAGGTAATGGTACAATGACTATGACAACTGCTTAAAAATTCTCAAGCATAAATTCAGGCAAAGTAATTACAAATCTTTCTGAAACAAAACACAAATACTTTAAGGAAAATAAAGTCTGGTTTAATTGCATTTTGTTTCAACAATGTAGTAGATCTTAGTGTTTGCCCAAATTTCAATGAATTAAGAAATGCAGGGGTGGGGAACAAGGGGAGGGACAGCATTAGGATAAATACCTAATGCATGTGGGGCTTAAAACCTAGGTGGCAGGTTGATGGGTGCAGCAAACCACCATGGCACTTGTATAACTATGTAACAAACCTGCACATTCAGCACATGTATCCCAGAACTTAAAGTAAAATAAATCGAAAAAAAAGAAAAAGAAAAGCAGATCTGTAAAACACTGAACAATGGGACAAGATTTCATCTCATTTTGTAAACAATTTACAAGAATGTATAACCCATTAAACACTTGGTCTTAGTGTTTACTCAGCTGATAGTTCACAAATAGGAAATTATTCAGCCTAGGGAAGGAAACTTTTAAAACTCTTATTCCTCCTTCCCCGCCCTGTTTCTCTGTGATTTCCCATTGGGAAGAAGACTCATAAGGAAAAAACCTAGTTTATATTTCCTCCGAAAAGCAATAGTTATGTCTTTTCTTACAACTCATTAGGTTTGAGAAAGCTTTTAAAATAGCCAAGCAAGATGAAGTACCCAAGGCGGTGCCTTTGGTGGTGGTGAGCCCTACAGCAATGCAACCTCATGCTGGTCCACTGTCGTTGGATTCTTAGTCCCCAAAAGGAAAATAATTCCCAAACATATGGAGTTCACTTCCATAACTCACCCCAATGATTCTGCATTTGAAATACCTGCCACTTCTCCTCTAGACACTTCCGGAAATTGGATGTTGCTTAGGTAATGCTAGTGTATAACTCTGCTTGGTGTTAAAGACCAAAGGAGAGGGAAGTTACAGTCTACATGGTTAAGCATGTGAATTTACAAAGCTATTACTAAGGATGATGCCAGGTCATGCTTTCAAAATGCAGAGCTGCATTCACAAACTATACTCGAAGTCAAGCAAGAAGCACAGAAGAGAAATGGAATAGCTTGAGAGGGAACAAGACCTCGAATGCATGATACAAATGAGGAAGAAGATTCAAGGAGGATAACGAAGCTTTACAGGAACTTGGCTTTACTGGAACAGAGAACATCCAGATAAACTTGGGGAGATTAGGCATTAGTAAAAAACTCAGTGATATTTCTCAAAACAGCTCAGTTTTCTTATTTTCAAAGAGACAAAACAACACTGTAATAGATATCTTTAAGGCTGTCCACAAAACCCTCCAGCCCTTTCTCTGAAAAGGCTATGTACCACATGACCTTGCCAGAGCCAGGGGCCCTGAGACAGACACCGCCACACACGGGGCCAAGCACACTCACTCTCTTATCAGTCTCTCCTGGGCACCTGAACTGGCCCAGGCCCTCATGGGGTCCTCAGGTTCAGGAGACACCAAAATAGCCTTCATCATACCAAAATGGCAGCATGTAGAAGAAGCCGTATGTCTAACGAGCAAGACGACATCATAACTTAATCATTTATATCATTTATACTGAAAGACAAGCTGTTAAAAGGTGTTTTCAAAAAAAAAAAAAAAAAACTTTCAAATAGAGTCCCTCTCATTTGTTTATGCTTTATTTTCTTAGCAAAGCAAAAAAAAAAAAAAAAACAACCAACCACTGGTTTTAAATATATATAGTCTGTCTCTGTGCATCTCATCCCATGGACTCTGAAAAGAGCCTTTGAAAGAGACATTTTCTTAAAACACACAGGATGTAAGCCACTGTGCAATGGCCAAGAGCAACAAAACACTGTCACAGCTGAAATGCAGTCCCTCATGTCCCAGTGAGAGCTCAGGGATGGAGGAAGGCTAACAGCTGTGGGGAGGTGGTGGGAACCAGGCTTAGACCCAGCGGTCCCACGGCCTCCTTCCTCCCCTCAGGCAGTACGCAGGGCTATGCCTAACTGGGAATAACTGAGACAATGAATACCTGGGACTAGCCAAATGACACCAGGGAAAAGATAATCATCTGGAAACGTTTTATAAATATAAACATAAAGGAGATTAGCTGCAGCCTCCACCACACAAATCTGAGGCCAAGGGGTGGGGGAAAAACACCTTAGGCTGCAATGCTAGAAAGAATTTTTATTTTCCTAACATGGAGATCTATTAAATGCCTAGCAACCTCCCCAGGGAAACGGTAGCAAAGCCACTTCAAGTGGAGTGCGAAACTCATTTCTGAAAGCCTTTTTCCAACTAGGGAAATTTAACTCTATGCCTTTGTAACCCCAAGGGACTGCTTGGCTGAGGCTGCACTGGGAGTGACCATATGTCAAAATTAATATACTGGATATGGTACTCACCCACAATTTGCTAGAAAACAGTCAAAACTAAAAGTGCCAAAGGAGGCTTTTCTTTATGAATATAGGCATAGCTACTAATTTAAAATAGTAAAAAATATCCATTTTGACCTTTGCCTACATAGAAAATTAGAGAAGAAATGTTTTAAAAACCATAGAAATAGGCATCTCCCTGCCCCCTTGACTCCTAATTCAAGAATCATGGCTATCTTTCTATCTTAATAGCAGCACTTTTGCCAGGAATGAATCCCTCCTCTCCACTTCCAAGCCACAGAGTACAGGGTAGCCTCCTCCCTCACCTGGCTGGATAGTCCTGGGCCCATCCTGGGTCCCCATCCTCCAGGGCTCTGCTTAGCCTGAAGTCCAGGCTCCTCTAGGAAAGCCTCCTCTTCAGGGTCCACTGTGCCATGGAAAGCCTTGCTTCCCTCCAGCTTAATACTCATCATCTGGGACCTGAAGGGCTGGTCTCCCCCTACAGAATGAACTCCTTGAGGGAGAATTTTGTCCTCTTCACCTGTGAGACCCACGCATAATGCACCGGGAGACATGTGTTTGTTGAATGGATATCGCTTGGCTTATTGGGAATTAAGTCAAAACAGAAGGGAAAAATATAACTGATAAAGGTGACATCAGTTCTAGTCATGGGAGTCTACTACAATGTTTTATGTGGTCAAGGTGATAGCCAAAAAACACAACAAACAAGGGATGTATGCTTGTATCATGAGCCCTATCTGTCCAGGTCAGATGCCCTGGAAAAGTGGTCTACAAAGAATATTAAAATACATATATGTTCTAACACCATTTAAAGTCAAAATCTAGGCAGGGCACAATGGCTCATGCCTGTAATCCCAGCACTTTGGGAGGTCAAGGTGGGAGGACTGCTTGAGGCCAGGAGTTCAAAACCAGCCTGGGTAACATAGGGAGACCCTGTTTCTACAGAAAAAAAAAATTTTTTTTTAATTAGCTGGGCACAGTGATGTGGACCTGTAGTCCCAGCTACTTGGGAAGCTGACATAGGAGGATTGCTTGAGCTGATGAGTTCAAAGTAAGTGTGATTACACCATTGCACTCTAGGCTGAGCAACAGAGTAAGACCCCCTCTCTAAATATATATACACACACACACACACACACACAGAGAGAGAGAGAGAGATCAAATCTAAAATTGTTCATCCTAGGTTTAAATTCTGGCATGGTATATCATTTCTTGCACACTGTAAATATTGAAATTTTAAAATGAAACTGCTTTTATTCAAGTTTTTAAATGTATCCATTGTTATTTAAAATACATGCACAACCTTTCCTTTTACGCTTAAATTTTTATAGTTCCTTTTTTTTCCTTAAATTTGTATTTCCATTCCATTTCTCCCACAGAATTGTATCTTAATAAACCACTTTTATGTTTTAGGGTTTTTCATTTATCATACTATCCTACTCCTTCTGCAACAAAAATAGTTATGAAAATTCGAATATATTTTTTACTTCCTGTGACCAAATGGTTCTAAATGTTAAAAATTTAATCTTGATTATCATTAAAACTATTAGTAGAATGCAATTTGACAGAACAAATGTATAATTTTATAATGATTAAAAATTAAAGCATTAAAGTAAATTTTTATTGGAAATGCATTCCTCAATGAGCTGGATAGGACAATTTGATACCTGTATCCATAAATGAATATTTTTATTGTCAGAAGAAGCAATATTTCAACAGTGATTCCACTCCATTTTTGGGTGTTAAAGTAAAAGCCTTGTTCATGTAAATAAGTTGATGGGAATGAAAGAAGTGTTGTGATAGCTGTGGCCCTTAATTCTTTAAATCCCTGAGATTTATGCCAAAAAAAAATCATAAACACAAACTTACATGATAATCATCATTTTTTGACAAACTGTTCAGGGTCATGTTCAGTTTTCTTTAAAAAAATTAGAAGACATTTGATTTGCAAAAGGACTAACTTCTAAGACATTAGATTCATGCCCTCTATACAACAATCTTCTCATTGTTCCTTTTTCTGGCACCCTGAGGAGTGGGGGTTACTTCATGTGACTATATGACGTGATGAGATTTGGGAGAGGTAAAGCCAGACAACCCATTAGTCCAGTTGTGCCCCAAGTGGATCTGTTTTGGGAAAGAGTATATAGGGAAGCTGAACATCTGAAATAATTTCCTTGTTACTCTCCATGTGCCCAGTGCCTCTTGGAAAGTCATCATGGACCCCAGGGGTAACATAAACCCATATCTGTTGACTTCAAAGACCAGTCTGCCAGAGGTCTGTCCTTAGGTGGGGGAAACAGATTCAAATACAATGGAAGGAGAGAATGTACGTGAGAGAAGCCAATGCTTTAGCAGGGCAGAAGGCCAAACAAGTCCAGCAAAACCACAGGTAGGACCTGTGGGGACCACAAAGTACAACAGACAGAAAAGACTGTCTCTCCAGTGACCGGACATGAGCAGGGGCTCCCATTCAGTGTGCAGCAAAGCAACAATTCATTATCCAAAAAGTGGTATTGTTTAAAAAAGACAAAAAGCAGTAACAGCAGAAAAAGCTATGGAAGAAAGTTGTAGGCATTATATTCAGATATGGATTTAAGAAAATTCAAGGAATTCACTTTCAGTGGAGAAACAGGATTTGCCAAGTATGAGCACAGGACCAAAGTAAGATGCAGATGAAGGAAGGAAGACAATGAATGACTCAAATCACCGTGCTGCAGGATTCATCCAGGCCTGTCCAGACACTGGTACATCAAGAGAGAGATGCTCAATGTTATCTTCATAAATGGGAGGTCTGTTCTTCTCAGTTGCTGGATTTTTAAAGTCAGAGAGCATCACTCTTGTGTTCTCTAAGGAGAGAACACCAAAACCTAGTGGACAGTTTCGATGATACAGGCACAGGCACACAGACTGGTGGCTAGTGTAGTCTCCAAGACCACCAAGAATATATCCATGCGCAACTAGCAAAGGGCCTGATTTGCACACCCTCAGGTGACTCATGTCCTCCCCTTGTATATTAAGCAGTTGAAAAAGACTGGAGACTAAAGAGCAGCTTGGGTGACTCATCTGTGTAGCCAGAGAGAGGCAGTCTAGCAGAAAGACTAAGAAGAGGGACTTGGTGTCAGACACCTGTGGGTGAATGGTGGCTCCCCCACTTACCATCTGGGTGATCTTAAACAAAGCTCTGTGTCTCAACTTTCCTATCTGTAAAATGGGAATACAAAAGGACTTTCCTCATGGAATTATCATCAGGATTAAATGAGTTGAGATATATATAAGGTATTTATGAGTATCAGGCACACGGAAATACATTTCAGCTATTGTGATTGTCATTGCTGAGAGAGAACTAGACCATCATGAAAAAAATAAGAGGCCATCTGGTCCAGGCCTCATTTCTAAGTCTTCAGATCTAAAGCTGAAATCACCAAACTAGATTAGAACCTCAACTCTAATTCTCCACTTGTCTCACCAGCCACTGTAGAAAGAGATAAATACTGACAACTAATCTACTAATGAAAGCATCACAACATACCCACAAAAAGGCACATTAGGAAACGTTTGCAATAAGTAATGCACAAACTAAAACCTTTTTTAAAAGTTCTAGTAAAGATGTTGATTCAATTGAAGAAGAAATGCAAAGGAAATGGAGGAAGGTAAACAAGCCCAAACTGCATAGTGTAATATATTATTTGAGTAATGTATTTCTTAATATTTGAGTAATATATTCATGTCTAGCTTGACACTCAACATAAGCCAAGGAAGAAAGGTGAAGTAATTATAGAGCTCATGCTCAGTGGTATCCATACACTGGTTATTTTAACCTCAAAACTAAATTTCAGCCACTCTCAGTGCTGCTTCTACTCATATTCTATGGTCCCATCAGTCTCAGCCTGTCCTCCAAAGATCACCATCAGCAGATTACTGTGTGACCCAGGAAACGTACAGGGCTGTTTGAGGAAGGAGAGTTGGGTATCTTCTAGGTAGGCTGTGTGCCCCAGAGCAAGGATCTTGACCTTTATATGGTACAAGGAGAACCATCACCCATACAAACAAGATTAGAATTTAAATAAACAACAACAACAAAAAAAAAAAAACAAAGACCAAAAGAAAGAAGAAACAAGAAGCAGATTGTTCTTGTTACATCCTGATTTAGAGAAGTAAAAAAAGGTAAGAGCAGGGGTAGGTGTGGGGGAATAGGTGGAGAGAACCAGATGGAAAATAAGTACATCAGGGACAAACATTTTTGGATGAATCCCACTGACACTGTTCTCAGTTACCAGAAACTATTTTTTATATTGGGTTCCTTGATGTGAAATTTAAGATTGTAGTATTGCAAATCAACTTTCCCTAATGTATGGGTTTCACTAAAACAAAACCAAATAGGGGCAAATTCAACCCATTTTCTGATAGTTTTTATTTCTCCATAGATAGGTCTTTGTGGAGTGAACACTCAAAGACATACTAGTGGGTTTATTTTTTCCTTCTAAAAGGAAATTTCTCATTACCTTTTCAGCAAAGAACATTCTGAGTTATGATTCATTCCAGAATTTTCAAAGGGTATTTCTTGAAACTCTATTTCTTTGAGATATCAAAAGGGAAACTGAGTCAAAGTTCCATCCACTTTGGCAGACATAAAGCAAACAAATAAACAGTTAAGTAAGATTAAGACCTTTAATGTGTTCTTCTACAGTGTGAGGCTCCCAGCAAGGTCCAGGAATTAATTTGACAAAATAAGACCAATAAGTCTTTTCTCCGACAGTCTCTGCAGATTCCTATTCATCTAAACACACTTTGGAAAACCCTGGAATATATACACAGGGTCTAAAATGGCAGCTAACAATGCGTGTAATTCTGGAACAAAACTGCCAGGTCCAAACTATGCTCTATTCTTTATAAAAGACATCTGGCAATCTCATATACTACTAGCAGGGACAGAAGTTGGTACAACCACTTTGGAAAATTGTTTGACATTATGTTTTAAGGTTAAACTTACATTTACCATGTGACTGGTTCCTAAATATATACATACCACATAAGTGTGCATTGTGTATGTGCACGTACACACTAGCACGTGTGTATAACAGTCACAGAACAACATGCACAAGAATACTGAGAATACTCATGCAGCATGATTCATAATAGCTCCAAAATGAAAACAACCCAAAAAGTCCATCAACAGTAGAATGGGTAAATAAATGATACTTTCACACAATGGGCATGGCAATATGAAAACTGGCCCCCCAAAATATCTACATCCTAATCTCCTGAACTGGTGAACATTATTCTACATGCCAAGGGACTTCACAGATGTGATTAAATTAAGGGTCTTGCAATGGGGAGATTATCCAAGATCATCCAGGTAGGCCTCAAATATAATCCAAAGTGTCTTTTTTTTTTTTTTTTTTTTGAGGCAGAGTCTCACTCTGTAACCCAGGCTAAAGTGCAATGGCGTGATCTTGGCACACTGCAACCTCTGCCTCCCAGGTTCAAGTAATTCTGCCTCAACCTCCTGAGTAGCTGGGATTACAGGCGCCCACCACCATGCCCAGCTAATTCTTGTATTTTCAGTGGAGATGGGGTTTCACCATGTTGGCCAGGCTGGTCTCAAACTCCTGACCTCAAGTAATCCAGCTGCCTCGGCCTCCCAAATTGCTGGGATTACAAGCGTGAGCCACTGCTCCCGGCCTCAAAAGCATCTTTATAAGGAGGAGGCAGGAAGATGTGATGACAGAAGAGGAGAAGGTGATATGAAAAGGCAACAGATATTGGAATTATATGCTTTGAGGATGAAGGGGCCACATGCCAAAGAATCTTGGCAGCCATCAGAAGCTGGAAAAGTCAAGGAAATTGATTCTTCCCCCAGAGCCTGCAAAAGGAATAAGCCCTGCCAATACCTTGATTTTTGTCCAGTGAAACTGATTTTGGACTTCTGACCTCTAGAACCATAAAAGAAGTAACTTGTATTGCCTTAAGCCATTAAGTTTGTGATAATTTGTCACAATCACAATAGGTAAATAATAATAGAATGGCATAACCATGCAGAAATGAGAAAGAATAAACTATTGCTACACACAACTAGGATGATCCTCATGGATGCAGCATTTGGTAGATGAAGCAAGACACAATGGAACATCCTGTATGATGACATTTATATAGAGTTCAAAGACTAGCGAAACTAATCCACAGTGTTAGAGGTTAGTGCTCATCTCAAGGAAGAAGCATTGACTTGAAGGAGGTGAGGGTACTTTTGGAATAACCGCTTTCTTAATATGGGTGCTGGTTACATGGGCATATTCACTTTGAGAAAATTCACAAAATTGTATGCACATAATGTACCTACTGTTCTCTCTATATATTATACATAAATAACAATGTTTTTTAAAAGCTACATGTTATTTTGTTTTGTTTTAATTATTAGATTCAAATGACTCATAGAATAAATCCTTTTTGGGGAAGCACCTCGTGGGAGCAATGCTGGAGCTTGGCCATTCTCACACAGTAAGGGAAAGACAAGACCACTGACAACCCAGACAGTGAGTCCATAAGAGAAGGAATTACATTCCTGGCAAACCAACCAACCAATGCTTTTCACAGAAGGAAGATACCTATTTGTGAATAAAAAAGACCCCATAACCTAGATTTTTCCCCAAAAAAACAGCCTATTATTTTATATAACAAAAGTAGAATAAGAATTTAGTAGGCAAGTCCAGGGAATTCCCTGGGCTACGGAAGATGTAACATGTGTCTGTAGACCCACATCTAAGGAAAAAAGATGAAGGGGAAGGAAAATGATCAGTGAGAAAAACCCCAGCCACCTAACAAGGTCAAGATGTTACTAAAGTACCCTTCTCTTTTGTCCATTTATCAAGTAATAGAAGCATAAAAGTCTAAATAGTCTGACCTTGACATGGTATAACATATATTATAAAACAGACACTGCCTATTGCAGGGAGAATTTAAAAAAACACACAATATTTCTCCACCTGAAAAACCAAATATTGCTTGCTTCCTCTGGCAAATCAGATCAGGATGACTCTCAATGCAGTCACATCACTTCTATAACTAAAAATTACTAAATCCAGGAGAGAAATGGAAGCAGCTAAACTTGCAGCACTGTCAGTAGGATCAAAGCAGAAATGGATCACACCAACTCCACAGATGGCAAGGGACGACTTCAGGAAAGTAAGCAGAGAGGCAGTGGAGACCAGAACTTTTCTCCCCTTTTACTGTGAGACTCAAGGGTATCAAGCTATATGATGGGCCACTAGAAAACACTGGCTGGAAAAGGAGATAGCCAGTCCTGACATTAAAATGGCTCACAGCCCACTTGCCTGTATGGCACCAAATTTGAGTTGAATAATTCATTTTCTAAAGCTTCAAATCTCCTTAATACCCACAGGTGCCATAGGAGGCTCCGAGAGGTTAGGAATCACAAAGCTAGTAAGTTATAAAGTGGGGATTCCAACAGTCTTGTGATTATTTTTTACAATATTTGACCAAAGTAAGTATTACATATAACTTAACTGAATTTATATAATTGATATAAGTTTTATAATAATTATAAAAAGAAACAGAGACAAACAGCCAGAATGCCAATTTGGTCTTAAACATTCATTTTGGGGGCTCTACATGGTGGCTCATGCTTATAACCCCAACACTTTGGGAGGCTGAGATGGGAGGACTGCTTGAGGCCCAGAGTTCAAGACCACCGAGGACAACACAGCAAGATCCCATCTCTACAAAAAATGAAAAAAATTACAGGCACAGTGGTACATGCCTGTAGTCTCCGCTAGTTGGCAGGCTGAGTCAGGGGATTGCTTGAGCCCTGAAGTTTGAGGTTACAGTAAGCTATGATTGCACCTCTGTACTCCAGCCTGGGCAACAGAGCAAGATCCTATCTCAAAAAAAAATCATTTTGATGCTTCAGTATTCCTGAACATAACAAATTCCCTGGTGCCTATAAAGCAGGGCAGTAAATTTTAACCTTCAGAATTTTTTTTTTAAATTTCAAACAAAGCAAAATATCAGCAATAGCAAAAGCTAGATGGTATCTGCAATATTCTTGGTGCTTTCCTGAAAATGGGTAGTATTTCATAATTTCAACAGAAGAAGAAAAAAATTAATGTCACTGAATATTTCTATAATACAGCCACCTGCAAAAAAGAAAACACTTCAAATGCCTTTGGAATAAAGAAGTGACAGACATGGAGGAAAGAGAACACCAAGTTGGAAAACTAGTTGTGGTCCTAATAAAGAAAGTTACATGCATTATGCCTGCACAGGATGTAATTATCTCTCAAGATAAACTTCTTATTACCAACCCATTTTCTATCCCATTTGCCCATTATTAAGAAATTTTAGCATTTAATGCTTTTTCCCCCGATCATTTATATTTTTAGAAACACTACTACCACCCAGGAAATAAATTCACTTATGGTCAAAGGTAATGCATGGAAAACTGAAACTCCACTTTCCGGATAGTACTTTTGTTGTTTTAAATGATTAATGGCTACTAAACGGGTTTGCAACAGCCTGCCCATCTAAAACCTTAATAGCCAAGCATGCAGCTCACTATCACCAGGGGAAAATGAATGCTTGATGCTCATAATAACAGAAAATGGAAGGCTAAGTTTAGACAAAACAGAAACCAACAGCAAACTCAATTCAGATAAGGAGGTCAGAACAGTCTACATGGGCTACCACATGCCAGGTACTACTTTCCTTTTTAAAGAAAAGGTAACTAAAGCTCAGAGTGGCTCACCCAGAGTCTGTTAGGTATGATGGGTTCCACTACCAGATTCTCTGTATAATTATGGACTGCTCCTTTAACAACAAAATTCAACATGACCTAGAGCTTACGAGAGGTTTGTTCACACTCCAGTGTAATGCTTTTACTTTCAGTGATAGAGATATTATCACCAATACCATGTGACAAGTCAAGAAAGTAAAGTTCAGACAGAGTTAAATTTGCCCCAAGGTAGTCAGACTTCGATGGTTAAGCTAAGGCACGAACCTCATCTTCCTACTCCAAGTCCTGCACTCTTTCCACAAATAAAAGTAAGCAAGACACAGAGGCCACACAGTGTAGTGAAACTAGGACTAGCTTTGCAGACTTGGGTTTGAATCTAGGTTGGCGTTGCACACTCAGAAAAGTCATTTAATTATTTTGAATTTCAGTCTTCTCTAAAACGGACCTACCAGCAACATCCTTGTCCTTGTGGGGACCAGAGTTGACGTGTAAAGAGTCTGGTACAAACAGGCACTCAAACGGTAGCTGTAACTGTCGTCAATGGTAATATAGGCTCCATCTTCATGGTAAGTCTTTCGTAAAGCACTTCTGAGCATATGCTACCAAAAGAAATCAACCGGGGTTCCAGAGTGAAGCTATTGTTCATTACCACAGCACACACCCCTGCCCTCGGTTTCCATCAGTCTATGAGCTTACATTTTCCCACTGTTATTAGCTGAATTACATTCTGTTCTCCCCCACCACCATACCCCAAAATCATGTTGACGTCCTAACCCCCAGAACTTCAGAATTCACTGTATTTGGAGATAGGATCTTTAGAGAGGTATTTAGATTAAGTACCTAATCCAGTATGACAGGTGTTCTTATAAGAAGAGGAAATTAGGACAGCCAGGCATGGAAGATAAAGAGGGATATGTTAAGATAAAGAGAGAAGAGAGCCAACCACAAGCAAGAAGCAAGGACTCATAATGAAACCAACCCTGCTGGCACCTTGATCTTGAACTTCCAGCCTCCAGAACTGTGAGAAAATTCATTTCTGTTTTTAAGGCCCCTGTTGGTGGGACTTTGTTACAGCAGATTTAGCAAACTGGTATACCCACCAAGTGACTTCTTCTCTGAATGGCAGCCCAACCCAGGGAGGAGGAACACACAGCTGTGGCTCTACTATCACAGCACCTAGGTGCCAGAATCCTGGCTGGAAACAATGGCTGGAAACAAATGAATGGTGAGCCGGAAGCCCGTTTGTGACATATTTTCAGTCCACAAAAGGGCAACATCTTCCAGCACTTTCAACATCACTGGCTAGTTGACAGGACTCCCCAAGGAGGGACTGGCATTCAGGAGCCTCACACTGGAATCTTATTAAGATGATGGGCTCTCTTCATGGGGAGGGCCTCTCTGCAGGAAAGCAGATTAATGGACAGAAGGCAGCACCCCACACTCTGAATTTCCAAGACCACCACAAAAGCTTTCAAAGTTCCTGTGAGTATAACTCCAAGTTAAAATTATAGCAACTCTGAAAGGCTAGCATGGCATCTGTAGTTTCTTGACTACATATCTGACATACATCTTGACTATGAACTCTAACATACATCAGAGTATGAAGAAATTTTACTATTAAACATTCTAATGAGGCCTAAAAACAAAGTTTCTTATAATCAAAATATTTAATATAAACAATGAGTAATTTTGCAACAGCTATGTGTCAATCGAAGCCAAAACCTTTGGATCAACACCAGGGAGCTAAGTCTTTTTTTCATATAATGGCAACTACTCAAAACAGCCAGGTATAGAGAATAAAATGGACTAACTGAAGATGAAGAATGTCTATGAATCATTAGTTTGAGCGTTTTACCTGATCACTTTAACAAAAAAAATTACTATTTCTTTCATCATTACTCAGAACACACACGTTCTCGGAAAATTCTACATTTTTTGTGGAATATCATTCAGCAAAAGGAAGTTATGAACAGTACTCATTATAACAAGTACTAAATGTTCCTTAAAAGAACATATAGGATAACGTGTCTTATGAAGCTCAAATACTGCCTCTTCTTCTCATGAATTTAATTTTAAATTTTAAGTTGCCCTCCCATTTCATATGGCATTATGAATAATGGTGGGTTTGGGGCTTGGCTTTGTCTTACAGCTGATTTTGTGACATTACTGAATCCTCTCTGCCCCTGGTGTGGATTACAGCCATCATCAAATGCATGGATTCGCTCATCTAAGGTCTCTGCATTTCCCTTATGCCCTTTGTCCTGATGATGGATAAAAAATATTTTGGGGACAGTATGGCAATATTTCTCAAAGATATATCCCTGGATCAACTTAACTAGCATCATCCGAGGGGCTAGATTTTGTGACTTAAAGTAGAGCCTAGGAATCTTCACAGTAATAAAACTCCACAATCGATTCTTTTTCTGAGTATATTTTAAGATGCAAAGCAGCATAGAGAACCTGCTAAGGCCACTGGCTTAGAATACAACATTGTTATTTACATCATGTGTAACCATGGGAAAGTTACTTCGCCTTACTAAGCCTTGATTCCCTACCTAAATATTGGGGATAATAACAGTACCTACCTCCAAGAGGTATTAAAGAATGACACAAAATAACATACATAAAACCTTCAAACACTGCCCAACATATAGCAAGTATTCAAAAATGCTAGCTATTCATATGATATGCAAAAGAATTTTGAATTTATTAATTTTGGTTGCATGACTGATTAACCCTTTATTACAGCAAAATAAATATATATGGTAAGGGAATCAGGGAAACATATCTTCTGATTAAAAAATCATGAAGCTTTGAGTGCTCCGTTTTTAAATAATAGTTAATGGTAAGTGCCAGGCGTATGGCTACAAAAATACATTCTGAAAATGCAGTTTTGCAGTCAACTGGGCTTTCATTTCACAGCATTTTAAATGGAGGTGTCAAAGCAGACTCAGGGGAACCTGAAACTGTTCCTGTGAAACATGATTTGACTCTGCTGTCCAATATAACACCACAACATTCATCTGTATAATTACATATTTGGCTCAGATTTCCTTTTATCATTTATATCTTTTGTTTTTATCTTTTTAAAAAAATCCCTATATACAGCAGAGATTAGAAACACACCTGAGAGTTTTCTAGAACTGAAGCAGCACATGTATTTAATTACAGTGAGGTTTCTGGTGTTATCATTCTGAACATGCTCACGCTATACCCATTAAAAACAGAAAAAAGGAAGCTACAGGGAAATGCAGACAGCACCACAGTAAGTTTAATCTTTAGATAATCTCAAGTGAATTTGTGCAAGCAGAATTCCAAACTACCGCATGTAAATAAAAAGCAGGAAACCTGATCCTCCAATTTCTGCTCTCTAGAGATGGCTTACGGGACATTTCTGGAATGAATTTCCATGCAAGAACTAGGTCAGCAGAGGAAGTATGGATGACTGTGGAGCAACAATTTCTGTGACTTGGTGGGCACCAAACATTCACAGCTTGATCCCAGGCCAGGAAGCACCAAAACTCTCATGCTGGGTTGAGTGACTCCACCTCTAGGACTACTTAGCCCTCTAAAACAGCTGAAACTTCTCCCTGACTGCTTCCTGGGAAGCGAGCTCAAGATTCTTACGTATGAAAGAATACACAAAAGACAAGAAAGAGGAAAGTGAAGGAGCAAGAACAACAGTGATTAGCAGCAAGCTTTTAGGAGTGGAAGAGCAGAGCAACAAGCAATAGGGAGGATGCAGAAGAAAGCTTTCAACAGAGATGAAGGATGGAACGGCAGCTCTATGGTCAACCAAGTCTAGCCTGTAGCTCAAAACTGAGGCACATTACATAGATAGGAGTAACTTATTAACTGATTTATATGCAACCCATGAGGTAGTTCTCAGGATCCCCATTTCACAGATAAGGAAACTGATGCTGAACACTTGGCACTTAGTACGTATTTCACACACTACAGTTATTTTTCTGAGGAACAAATGAGTCAACCCAACCGTGCGTACTTCTGCAAGGGTGATTTGAGCCCTCCAAATAGATGTGGTATAATAAAATGAGATGTAAATGGTTACAGGGGAAAAAAACCCTCAGGTACTTAAGAAGTGTGTTTCTTAATCATAAAACTCTGGAACACACTAACCTAGGAACATAATGTTGATGAAAACTGTTTATTTGGCCTTCCTCTACCCTGGCAATCACTAAAAACACACTGACCAACATCATCCACCTACAACGCTCTTGTATTTTATGTAAAATATGGACAAGGTAGTGGTGTCTGCACGTGTTAATGCTTCAGATTCCTATAAAAGTTTGTGACTCAAAATGTTACGATCTTTGTGTTTCCAAGACAGCTCACATTTTCTGACTGCCTAAAGAGATCAAACTGGAGCACTGATAAACATACTCCTTTCCTCCTGATTTGATCTCCTGTATACTAGCTTAATGACTATTTCCAAACCTTGGACATGCCTAAGAATAACAAAACCACTCTTCTGGAGGGAACAAGGAGTGACAGTCAATGAGCGTGAGGGCAACAACTCTGTATGTTTACTAAAAATCATGGAATGGTACACACAAGATGAGCACAACTTTTTTTTTTTTTTGAGACAGAGTCTCGTTCTGTCGCCCAGGCTGGAGTGCAGTGGCGTGATCTCCACTCACTGCAAGCTCCGCCTCCTGGGTTCACACCATTCTCCTGCCTGAGCCTCCCGTGTAGCTGGGACTACAGGCGCCCGCCACCGCGCCCGGCTAATTTTTTGTATTTTTAGTAGAGATGGGGTTTCACCGTGTTAGCCAGGATGGTCTCAATCTCCTGACCTCGTGATCCACCCATCTCGGCCTCCCAAAGTGCTGGGATTACAGGCGTGAGCCACTGCACCCGGCAAGATGAGCACATCTTATGTGTATAAAGTATATCCCAATAAAGCTGTTAAAAAACAACACTCCATTGCTTCATTCATTGCTGCACTCCTGTAGAGTTCACCCTGCAGAAGTTGGGTCACTGGCTCTGGAGAGAAAGTGCTGATCTTGCTACTCCCATTCCGTATCCCTACACCCCCACACTCCCACCGATTCAACTAATAAACCTAGATATTACTCAAAATGTAAAGTGATTTTTATGACAATGATCATCCATGCATACATATAAGATGGTCAATATTATTGTTTTTATATGACTCAGTAAAGGCATCATTTTTCAGACTGCTTATGCCATAAATGCTGCATAAAGTAAGCTTAAAACTTAAGAACTCTTATCATGTCAGCATCATTTTCTTCCTGAATCTGTTTGCTGGGAATCAAGCCTTTCTTTCTCAAAGTGCCAAAGGAATTCTTGAGAAGCTGAGAGCCTCCTTCCCCCCACTCCCCTCCCTACATGAGGAACACACTCATGAAGGATGGAGAATGCACTAGCAGTGCTATGCCAGCCACCTTGTCAGGGAGCCACAAGGATGTGCATTTAATCCATAACGAATCCTGATAGGCCCACCCTTCAAATAGGTCCAGGTTCTGGTCACATCTGGTCACTTCCTTGTAAAGCCATTGTCATCCCCCTTCTGAACTCCTACAAGGGCATCTTCACTGATCTCCCCGCTTCCACCTACTTTCCTATGGTCTATTCTCAACACAGCAGCCAGAGTGATCCTCTCAGAACCTTCAGTTGAATTATGTTACTCCTCACACTGAAACCGTCCAGTGGTTTTGCATTCACTCATTACAAAAGGCCAAGACTCAACAGTGGCCTCAAGGTCCTACCTGATTAGGTCTCTGGTAACTTTCTGATTTCCTCTGTCAACCTGTCCTTCCTTTCTTGCCTGTTCTGCTCCAGCCACACTCACCTCTTTATCTTCAAACACAGTCCTGCCTCAGGGTCTTTGCACTTGCTGCTTCTCTGCCTGGAAGCCTCCTGCTGCAGATTCCCTTAAAAGTTGGCTGTCTCATTTCATTCTGGCCTCTACCCAAATGTTACCCTAACCAAAAGGCCTTCTCTGACCAACTTATCTAAAATATCACTCCCCACATACACGCACAGCATCCATCCATGGCCCTCCTACCCTGCTTTATTTTTATCTTAGCACACCACTGGACAACTGACATAACGTAACTATTTCTGTGTTGTCCATCTCCACATTCCCTCTACCCCTAATGTCAGCTCCATGAGAGGAAAGACTATCTTCAGAGTGTGGAATGCAGCCTGCCCATAGAAAGTTCTAAATAAATAATTGTTGGTAGTAAGTGAATAAAAACAAGAGTGAACTCCATGGCAGTCAAGGGACCACTGGGATGAGGATCCTCTGCTCTGCCATAAGGCAGTTACCCACTCCTGGGCCAGGAGACCCAGCAGCCAATGCTCCCGTCCCTGATGGGAGAAAGAGGAAAGGGCCAAGGAGTCAATCAACATTAGAGACTTTTTCTATCATGAAACTTCGAAGTCTGCTCCTGGGAGTAGCACTCATTGAAGACTCACAATTATCTGAGCAAAAGCTATTATATCCCAAAACACTTCCACAGGGAAAAATATTTTTTCAGTAACAAGAATAGAGACAAAAGTGAATGTAAAAGTCTAGTATATTTTGAACTGTATATGAATTTAATTTTCTAAGGTTTTTAACTTGCAAAGTTCAGGTTTTTAGGTAAAGTAGAGTTCTCTAAAAGGTGAAAACTAATTCTCATAGGGAATTTTCATTTAAAAAGAAAAAAACCCTATAACCTGTAAGGTTGATATGATCACCACTTCCATTTGATAAAAGAACAGATGAAGGTTAAAAAAGCTTAAGCAACTCGCTCAAGGCAGTTAAATTCCAGCATCAGGACCTGACCTTATTTTTTATTTCAAATGCACTACTTTTTCCATGATTTATGTTGTGTTTACAGAAAACCAAGTTCGGAAAACAGAAAAAGTAATCTTTGAAATGAAGACTTAACTAAAGAAGCATCCAAATTCAAATAGTAATGGCTTTGAACTCTTGAGAAACTCAATGTGCTACATCAGAAAACTAAGGCCTAATGTACCACAAAAACTAGACAGGTAAACACATCTAGGCTTGAAATACAGATAAGCAAGGAAGTGAAAGAGAAAATTAGACATAAGAGCTACAGATCCCTCTCTGTGAGGAGAGACACGGGGACGCACCTTACTAATTATAAAGAACTAGGCAGAACAACAAAGAAAACACAGCGGGGTACTATAAGACATTGAGTAGCAGTTCCATAATCTCTGAAAATGTATTTATAGTAAATTCATTAAAAAGCAAGTTGTATGATTTATCTCAAAGGTCTTGGGAATCACTGCATGCCATACAACCTATAAAGAGAAACACTCAAGTTTTGGTCACTTCCCAGAATGGAAACCTTAATTAATCATGATTTGTTGAAACAGGTTCAAAAATGCACTAGTAATGACTTCAATAAAATAGTAATGACAACAATAATTATTTTTGTAATTAATTATATTAATGATTATATTCATGATTAATAAATGTGCTTTATTAGGAAATGTAAATAGAACTTATAAAGCAACACAAAAGATTAAAAACAAATTTGCAAATCAGTCTTAAATAATTCCCAAGATGATCTCAGTATATTAATATTAAAAGATCTAAAGAGCCATAAGCAATCCATTTTATACAAATAAAAGGACACTTGGATGTGTTATCCAGAAGTTCTAATACAGTGATGTATCTATATATACACATTTTTTTTAAATCTCACAGCCTCATTTCCATACAGAGAAAGGACTTGCTCAGAGTCAGCTGTTGCTTTTTGTTTTTGTTTTGTTTTGTTTTGTTTGAGAGACAGAGTCTCACTCTGCTGCCCAGGCTGGAGTGCAATGGCATGATCTCGGCTCACTGCAACCTCTGCCTTCTGGGTTCAAGCAATTCTTGTGCCTCAGCCTCCCAGTTAGCTGGAATTACAGGTGCCCACTACCACTAGCCCGGCTAGTTTTCATATTTTTAGTAGAGGTGGGGTTTTGCCATGTTGGCCAGGCTGGTCTCGAACTCCTGACCTCAGGTGATCCACCCGCTTTGGCTTCCCAAAGTGCTGGGATTACAGGCATGAGCCACCGCGACCGGCCCAGTCAGTTTTGCATCACATCGTAACAGGTGAATATTCAGTCAAAAGGTCACTTGGAGAACATACACATCCATGCAGGAGAGTCTTTGGGAAAAACTGACTAAAAGCCATACTTTTAAATGGTTTAAACTGTTAAATGGTCCACAGGAGCATTGCACTGGGAAGTTTTTTAAAAGTAGCAAATGTTTTAACTATTAATAAAGGCTTCCAATAGGCAATGCTTTTCTGTTTCTGTGTGACTTTGTAGCTTATAAAATTCTGATAGTCTACCTAATTTTAACAAGTTCTAACAAGGTTAACATAGTCAGCCGGGCCCAGTGGCTCACGCCTGTAATCCCAGAACTTTGGGAGGCTGAGGCAGGTGGATCACGAGGTCAGGAGATCAAGACCATCCTGGCTAACACGGTGAAACCCCGTCTCTTCTAAAAATAGAAAAAATTAGCCGGGCATGGTGGTGGGCGCCTGTAGTCCCAACTACTTGGGAGGCTGAGGCAGGACGAATGGCGTGAACCTGGGAGGCAGAGCTTGCAGTGAGCCAAGATTGCGCCACTGCACTCCAGCCTGGGTGACAGAGTGAGACTCCATCTCAAAACACACACACACACACAAACACACACACACACACACACACACACACACACAAGGCTAACATAAAATTCAAAACATTAAAGCATATCATATCAAAATTTAAGGCTTAAAGGATCTTACCAAGATTAAAGACATTTTGAATGCAAAAAAAAAAGAGAGAACAAAAGTTTGTATGGGGTTACAATGGAGTGATAAATCATCACAATTTTCCATCATGAAATAATAGAATCATTTCTATAAAATACCTTGCTAAGAAATGCAAAGGTAATGTAATTCTGCTTTTCGAACTACAGTTAATTATTCTCTTTGCTGCCAACAGAGGAAACAAAATTATCAGTTTCCATTTTGGCCATAAAACCCTTCTTATGCCTCAAGGGAGGAGAGGAGGGAGATAGAGGCAAAGCCACAGAGCAGAAGACACTGGGCTGCCGTCAACACCACAAATGTCTGTAACAGCAACCATGCAGTTTCTATCATACATCTAGTTTCACAGTTACAGTTGCACTGTTAATAATTGATTCATTCATGCAAGAAAAATGTGTTATACACCTACTATGAGACAAAGAGTTTTGGTTTTTTTTAAGTTCCAGGATATATGTGCAGACCGTGCAGGTTTGTTACATAAGCAAACGTGTGCCATGGTGGTTTGCTGCACCCATCAACCCGTCACCTAGGTATTAAGCCCCTCATGCACTAGCTATTTATCCTGATGTTCTCCCTACCTTTGCCCCACCCCCACCCCACCAACAGGCCCTGGTGTGTGTTGTTCCCCTCCCTGTGTCTCTGTGTTCTCATTGTTCAGCTCCCACTTATGAGTGAGAACATGTGGTGTTTGGTTTTCTGTTCCTGTGTTAGTTTGCTGAGAATGATGGTTTCCAGCTTCATCCATGACTCTACAAAGGACATGATCTCATTCCTTTTCGTGGCTGCATAGTATTACATGATATATATGTACCATATTTTCTTTAACCAGTCTATCATTGATGGGCACTTGGGTTGGTTCCAGGAGAAAAACAGTATTAATGGATTGATGACTAAGAAAAAATCCCTCTGGAACTTCTGCTCAAGGTGAAATGGATGAACATCAACAAAAACAGTTCCACCCCTTAGGGCCTGCAGTTCTCTGAAGAAAAAATAAAATAGGGCGATGTGCTAAAGAATTCCAGGGCTTGAGGGAGGGTGTGCTGCTGGGGCAGTCAGGAAACTTCTGAGAAAGGTCACATTTGACTGAGAATGAAATGATAAGATGGTGTGGCTGTAAGATCTAAGGAAGGGAACATTTAAGGAAGAAATAACAGCAAACCCAAAGACTCTGAGATGAGTACAGGATACCAGCAAGGAAGACGGAGGACCAATGTGGCTGGGGAAGACTGTGCTGGAGGGAGGGTCAGAGTGGAAGATGGGGACTGGATCACATAGGGCCTGGAGGTGGTAAACTAGTATCCTAGTTGTACTAAGATGCCATCAGTAGATTTTAAGCAGAGAAATGATGTAAACTGGTTTATACTTTAAATGAGATAAAAGCTGACAGACAAGAGATTGGACTATAGGGAGGTAAAAGTGGAAGCAGAGAGACCAAGGAAGTCCAAGAGTTCAAGTGAGAACAGGGGTGTCCCCGAAAAGGAGGGAGAGCTTAAAGGCAGTGGCCACAGAACTCACAGAACTTGTGTGGAGGATGTGAAGAATACTAGGGGAATGAAGAACAATTCACATCTTGGGAGTCTAAGGGTATGTGGTGGTGCCATTTATCAGATGGGGAGAAAAAGCTCTGTCACGCTTACTAAGATGCCCAGCAGATATCCAAGTGGAGACGCCAGGCAGACAGATGGACCAGGAATCTGGAGATCCTGTGAGAGAACAGTGCTGGAGCCAGAGGTACAGGAGACACTCCTTACAGGTGGTATTTAGAGTTGAGGGCTGGATAGCTGCATCACTTAAAGCAAATGTCTAGATGGAGGAGAGAGCCAAGGATAAAACCTCAAACTACTCCAACCTCTGTAGACTTGGCAGAGAAAGAGGTACCTGTAAAAGAGATAGAGAAAAAGCAGCCATCGAGGGGAGAGGAGAGTCAGGAACAGATAGGGACACAGTAGCCTAAAAAGGGAGGGGGCAGGAGTGGGGATTGATAGAAAGGGGTGGGTAAGGCAGCTGAGAGTAGGGTTGAGACAAGGAGAGAAGAGGGAATGAGAATGAGTAAGATGGGACAGCAGAGCTGAGGTTACACCAGTGAGACTGATTACTCAGCTGTCTCCAGGATACTCAGCTGTGGCAACTGAAAGTGGGGGTGCATGGATTTACAAAGTCAGAAGTGTGTTAAGCCCAGTCCATCAGGCAAGGGAGAGGCAAGGGATTTTGCAGGAGTCCAGACTACATACTCTAAACTGGGTTAGGAAGGAAGCCAGGCCACGAGATGGGTGGTGGATAGCGAAACAAGTAGAACCACTGAAGCAGAGGTTCCCAAGGAGAAATGAAGTACACACAAGTGGAACGATAGAAAGCAATGGTTGGGTCATGGAATGTTGGGAATCGAGTTGGGAGGTGCTGTAGTTTATGGGTGTTCACTTAGCTTAGGACAGCAGCTATTCCTGAAGACTTTGGTTTCGGGCCCCCATCGTACTCATAAATGTTATTAGGTGTCATATCTATGATAAATTCTTGTGATTATATCTGTTGATATTTACCATATTAGAAATTAAAGCAGACATTTTAAAAATATTAGTTCACCCTGATTCAAGCACCAGAGAATAACAATAATTATTTTAAAAATAAATCTATTACATGTCAGCAAAAGTAATATCCTTATGAACAAATAACTATATTCAAAAAGTGGTGAAAGAGTGCCATTGTTTTTACCTTTTTGTAAATCTCTTGTATGTCCAGCTTAAAAGACAGCTGCAATCTCATATCTGCTTCTGCACTCAATCTATTGTGGTATCTTATTTTGGTTCAACTGCCTGAAGAAAATTTGCCCTTGCACAGGTACATGTGGTTGCAAGAAGTAAGGACTATTGTAACAGACTTTCAGATAATTGTGGATATTCTTCAACACTACACTAAAACTCAACAAGTGCTAGTTTCTTACAGGTTATTTGTAATTAAAATTTGCAATCATATCAATGAACTTTCTGTTTTCCATATCATTAACGTATTAGTCTACTTGCATTTTGAATGGATCTTTTATCCATGCATAATTTTGAAACATCGTACATCAGACATTTGGAAAATACTGGTTCCCTAAGTTATACAGATGTTCCAAAAACAGACACATGAAAAAAGTATTTAAATATTGGGAAGCTCTCAAGTTCGGGGTAGTGGATATAAGTTTTCCAAAATCCTAATTTTCACTTGAAGACTTAAAATCACTGGCAACAAATACAGTTGTTTTCCTTGAAGTGAGAAGCTGACTTCTTTCCATTCAAGAAAATGTCTGCCAAATGTCTACATCTGATAACCATAGTCTGTCCACCAATCGCACAAGAGCTTTTCCTTGAGACAACCATGTTTCATTGTGCAGAAATGCTGTCTGCATACTTCCCATTTCATCACACAGAATATTTTTTTAAAGTACTCTCAAGGGTTGAGATACAATAAAAGTAAGATTTTTTTTTTTTTTACTGCTTCATCAGGATATTAAGTGAAAGTGTCATTATTTACTGCAAGTGAGTGACAAAAGGATACAATAACTACTAGTACTGTTGTTGGACACTAGAGTGCTAGCAATTTTACTCACCATTACTTTTGCCCATCAGTGCAAATGTAAATGTAGTAAAAAAAACTGCAGATGATGTCTTGGTATTATAATAAAAACAATTTTAATCTTGCAGATTCTTGAAAGGATCCAGTGGGTGACCCACCACACTTTGAGAACCAATTGCTAGCACAGAGTGTGGCCACGAATGCATGGGTGCAGCTGAAATTGGGAGAAGAAAACAGTTGAACTGAGGAAGCCAAGCATCAGAGAGGTCAGAATGTTGACTTGACCATCATGTTGATGCTCAAGTTATGAGAATGATAGAAGTATTCAGGAAAAGGGGTAGAAGGTGAGGGCGGAAGGAATGACATCAGTGAATGAGTGGGTGTGACTAGGAGGTTGATGCTAAAGCCTGTAGGAGGTGCTAAAGCCTAAAGACAAGTACTTCAATGAGTACAGTTTTTTTTGTTTGTTTTGTTTTTTTGTTTTTTGTTTTTTTTAAGTTCTGGGATACACGTGGAGGACATGTAGGTTTGTTACATAGGCAAATGTGTGTTATGGTGGTTTGCTGCACCTATCAATCCATCACCTAAGTATTAAGCCCTGCATGCTTTAGCTATTTATCCTGGTGCTCTCCCTCCTCCCACTCCCCACTGTGACAGGCCCCAGTGTGTGTTTTTCCCCTCCTTATCCCCATGTGTTCTGATCGTTCAGCTCCCACTTATAAGTGAGAATATGCAGTGTTTGGTTTTCTGTTCCTGTGTTAGTTGCTGAGGATAATGGCTTCCACCTCCATCCATGCAAAGAACATGATCTCATTCCTTTTTATGGCTGCATAGTATTCCATGGTGTATATGTACCACATTTTCTTTATCCATTCTATCATTGATGGGCATTTGGGTTGATTCCATGTCTTTGCTATTGTGAATAGTACTGCAATAAACATATGTGTGCATGTATCTTTATAACGGAATGATTTATATTCCTTTGGGCATATAACTGATAATGGGATTGCTAGGTCAAATGATATTTCTGGTTCTAGGTCTTCGAAGAATTGCCACACTGTCTTCCACAATAGTTGAACTAATTTACATCCCCACCAATAGTGTAAAAGCATTCCTATTTCTCCACAGCCTTGCCAGCATCTGTTGTTTCTTGACTTTTTAATAATCACCATTCTGACTAGCGTGAGATGGTATCTCATTGTAGTTTGGGAGAATCAATATCATGAAAATGGCCAGACTGCCCAAAGTAATTTACAGATTCAATGCTATTCACATTAAACTACCATTGACATTCTTCACATAATTAGAAAAAAACTACTTTGAAATTCATATGGAACCAAAAAAGAGCCCATATAGCCAAGACAACCCTAAGCAAAACGAACAAAGACAGAGGCATCATGCTACCTGACTTCAAACTATACTACAAGGTGACAGTTACCAAAACAGCATAGTACTGGTACAAAAACAGACACAGACCAATGGAACAGAATAGGGGTCTCAGAAACAAGACTGCACATCTACAACCATCTGATCTTTGGCAAACCTGACAAAACAAGCAATGGGGAAAGGATTCCCTATTTAAAAATGGTGCTGGGAAAACTGGCTAACCATATGCAGAAAATTAAAACTGAACCCCTTCCTTACATCTTAGACAATTAACTCAAGATGGATTAAAGACTTAAATATAAAACGCAAAACTATAAAAACACTAGAAGAAAATCTAGACAATACCATTCAGGACATAGGCACGGGCAAAGATTTCATGACAAAAGCATTAAAAGCAATTGCAACAAAAGCAAAAATTGACAAAAGGGACCTAATTAAACTAAAGAGCTTCTCCACAGCAAAAGAAACTACCATCAGAGTGAACAGACAAGCTACAGAATGGGAGAAAATTTTTGCAATCTATCCAACAAAGGTCTAATATTCAGAATCTACAAGGAACTTCAACAATTTACAAGAAAAAAAAAGCCATTAAAAATGAGCAAAGGACATGGACATTTCTCAAAATAAGACATTTATGCAGCCAACAAACATGACAAAAAGCTCAAGATTGGCTGGGCACAGTGGCTCACGCCTGTAATCCCATCACTTTGGAAGGTCGAGGCAGGTGGATCACCCGAAATCAGGAGTTCAAGACCAGCCTGGCCAACATGGTGAAACCCCATCTCTACTAAAAATACAAAAATAGCTGGGCATGGTGGCACACGCCTGTAGTCCCAGCTACTCAGGAGGTTGAGGCAGGAGAATCACTTGAACCCAGGAGGCAGAGGTTGCAGTGAGCCGAGATCGCGCCACTGCACTCTGGCCTGGTCAACAGAGTGACTCCCATCTCAAAAAAAGAAAAGAAGAAAAAAAAAAAGCTCAACATCACTGATCATTAGAGGAATACAAATTTTAAAATGAGAAAGAACAGCAGCTTGGAAATGGCAACAGCAGCAGGGAGAATACCTCCCCACTTCTAAGCTGACTTATACGAGCTAAGGGAGAGGGACTCTTGGCTGCCAGAAATCACTGAAAGGGGTGGACCTTCAGCACACTTTTACTGGCTTCTCATGCCAGTGGCATGGTTCTCAGACAGGCCCACACCTCAGACTCAGCTGGGGAACTTTTGAAAACACACCCAAGCTCCAGGCTCTATTCCAAGAAATTCAAATTCAAGATGTCCAGGGTGGGTCCTGTGTATCTTATTCTTTCAATGTGCTCCCTGACGATTCTGAAGCTTAGTCCATCTTGAAAATCAGTCCCAGCCACCGTGAATTTGAACTTAATCTTCTCTGTAAGCCTCTAGTCTAGCCAACTTAAATCTAGCTTGAGTTTTCCCCTCAAGTATGTTCATGTACCATTCCCTTTGCCTAAAATATTCTATCCTTAGCTACCTAAGCCTTTTCCATACTTCAATGTTGGAACAAATCCCTCCCCTTGTATAAAGCTTTTTTTGTGTGATCACCACGACTTTGGATAAGAACTTCCTACTCCTCCCAAAGTACTTGATAGCTTGTTTCTCTTTCCACATTTGTACACTTATAGTTTTCTTGTTCTCTAAAGGCACCCCATCTAGATTAAAAATTCTAGGAGAGTGAGGACCACATCTTAAGAGATTTGATAGCATCTAGCACTTTGTTTTGTAATCCTAAGACGTCTGATAGCCTCTAGCACTGTTTAATAATCTTAAGAGATTTGGTAGCATCTAGCACTTTGTTTTATAATCTTAAGACATTTGATAGCATCTAGCATTGTGTTTCATAATAGTAGGCATTTAATAAATCTTCCTAAAATCACATCTTGCTAATCTTGTTAGTGAATTGTGGCAAATGCATTTCTTTCATTTTCTTGTGGTGAAGTGAAAATAAAACACACACTTGGTAGTTCAACAATTTCATTTCCAAATCATGGTTTTCCAAAAGAGCTTAACTTACTAAAAGAATACAAAGATAAATAATAAAGTCTTTACTTTGCAGCTTTTGTTATACCTAGAAAACTTCCACACTTTTTGGAATATTTTATTCTTAGATTTTTTTTAGATGCCTTACAAATGTAAACTGTATGAAACGCAGTCAACATTTGTAAAACATTTATAATTCACGTGATTACAACACTGATCTTTAATGACTTGTTGAAAGCAAGGCAAAGCATGACAAGAAACATTAGTAACGTGTTCCCAGGGGATTGGCTGCTAAATTCAGACTTTCAAATTTTCAGTCCCAATAACATATTACATAGAGCAAGAGACCTGCTGATCCCTAGAAAATATCTTGTAAAATTTTGTAACCTTTGTACTATTGTGGATATTCATTGTTACAGTTCACCTGGAAGCATGTTAGTGAAGCAAAAAAAAAAAAAAAAAACCAACAAATTTTAAAATCAGAGAAATATCTTTACATGAGCAATAGATTTCATTATTCAACTGACAGACGACTGTGTAAGCACACTCCTTCTCTTTTCTTCTTAGATGGCTGACAGTTACCACCGACCTACTACTTCAAAGCACACTGGAATACATACTCCCTTGCCCCTTCCACCAAGTGAGGACATAGCAAGAAAGTCAGCAATGAGTTAGACCAGAGCTCTGACCAGAGCCCTCACAATGGGATGACTGCAGAACGGTAAGGGAATCAAAAGGTGATAAATGATATGCAAACAAGTTGGTTGTGTTCTATATTAGGATCCCTAGCAAAATGATTTAATGAGTCCACTGCAGAAGTAAAAGACTAGCTTAAGTGTTCTGATGGTGGAACACCTATTGCCTCAAATATTCAAAGGATGGAAGCCCAGCTTGCAGAATAGCCCATGTTCATCTTCCATCACTGGGAGATGAACCAGGGCTATTCCCCAAGCTGGGTCTAGCCTATGTGAATCAGGAAAGCCCTACAATAAGGTTAAAAAAAAAAAAAAAAAAAAACAGAGAGAGAGGAGAGACTCATCAAAAGAGACGTGGATTTGAACAAAGAGCAAAATATGAGCACAAAAGAGCTTATATAGGAAGACAGGGGATACAGAAAAGCAACAAAAAGAATAAGTGTGCACAAGCCTCAGGCCCAGTGAAGTTAGAACTGGGGTTAAATGTTCTTGCAACTCTTGGGATGTTTCTCTTACCATGCGATTGAACACCTAACTAAGAGACACAGAGCACACAAGCGCGAGTGCGAGAGAGAGTGTAAAAATGCAAGAAGCATACTTCATATAACATACCTGAGAGTGCAGTGTAACTTTTAGCATCTTTCATGGCTACACAAAAACAAAAGATGACTTTCACCGGAGACTTTTTATATATATCCTTGGGTTCCTATAATTTTTATACATACACACGTAAAATGCTTGCCCTGGAGAGAGTCAAAATAAAATTGTGCAGCATTCACTGTAAATTCTTAATAAACTCTCAGCCTAGGACACTCAAAATCATTACCATAGAGAATGAAGAGATGGCCATTACTAAGAACAATAGACTGAATGTCTGTGTTCTGCCAAAATTCATATTGAAATCCTAACCTCCAATGTGACAGTATTAGGAGGCAGGACTTTGTGGAGGGGGGGATTGGGTCATGAAAGCAGATCCTCTCACAATAGGATTAATGCCCTTATAAAAGATATCTCAGGGAGGTCCCTTGCCCCTTCCACCAGGTGACACAGCAAGAAGTCAGCCATCCATGAACCAGAACGTGGGCCCTAACAAGACGCTGAATCTGCTGGCACCTTAACCTTGAACTTCCCAACCTCCACAATTGTGCAAAATAAATTTTCTGTTGTTTATAAGTCACCCAGTCTATAGCATTCTGTTATAGGAACCTGAACGGACACCAAGTTCATTTTTTATGCAGCCATTTTATTTACTGTAATCCATCTACTCTGAAAAGTGTTTTACTCAATTTAGTCTTTGCACATCAAAAAATGGCATTAATGTCATATGAGATAATCCTTTGGAGTTGGCAAAAATCCTAGGGGAGTTAAGACACTTGAAAAAGTAGTAATTTAAAATTAAGCTATCATAACCAATAGGTACTGAAAAGGTAATGAATTCTTAATAAACCATCTCCAAAGGGATCTGACATTCCTGATTTTTCCCATAGAAAAACATCTTTTTTCAAAATTTTTTAGTAGATAAAATTTGTAGGAAGAAGAAAACCTATCTAGTCTAATGACTGACAACAACAGCAATTCCAGCTCCACCATTTACTTGGTTTTAGAACCCTAGGAAAGTGGCTAACCTAAGTTATTGTCATTCTAAGAGTTATTAGGATGATAAAACAAAGTTAAATGAATCAGTATTATAGGTCACTTAAAGCATACTCAATAACAGTTACACAGTGAGTATACTGAAATTCAAACGCCCAATTCTTATTTACCAGTCTAAAATTGAAAGCAACTATCAACATTCTACTTCAAGATGACCCACAGGACACCTATCGCTGGAGAAAAGAGTAGCCACCCCTGTAAAGGCGTCGTCAGCAGAATCGCCAGTGAACACATTCATATTCCAGAAAAACAGGAATGAGGTTATCAAAGTACAGATGACACCTTTACCAAAACTTCCACTGCTCTGGCTCTCTTAAAAATCACCTCCTCAATTTTTCAACAGTGCTAGATAAGTTCTTTAAATGACTGTTCTTTTTTTTTTTCTCTCAGAACTAAAAACAAGTATCTGAAGAAAGGCTAGAACTGCTTGGATGAAGTGACTGTAATCAAGGGGGAAGAGAAAGGAACATAAGGGTCATTGAGAACATTCTTGTATTTGAAGAAAAGGGAGTTGAAAATCTTCCAAAAACTGCTAGCCAGTGGCATTTGAAATTTTAGCCCATGGCTGGGAAGCAATAACTAGAAGAAAAATACAACAAGCCCTTTCTAATCCTGGACAATGAAAACAAACTTCGGCAATTCCTCAATAAGGGTTGTGGAGTTTCTAAAATAAGAGAAGCATATAAATTAATCCCCTTCCCAGATTTCAGAATCCTATAATACTTATTAAATAGCAACACATAATATCTTACCCTGACAAAAGTCTCCAAAGTTCTTCAAGTGCTTCTACAGTCATTATTTGACCCTCAAATTAACAATTCTCTGCGGCAAACAAGGCAAGTATGGTGGTTCTTATTTGCCGAATGACAAAACTGAGATATAAAAAGCTAATGACTTGTCCAAGCTCACATGCCCATTGAGTGAGGGAATGGGAGTGGAGTTTCCCTAAGTCAGAGCTTTTCCATCGTCTCACACAGATTAATCATTACTTATGGTGATTAATGCAACTGAAAGGATTCTAGCTGTTCAAAATTTCCACAGCACGGCCTATGATACACTTACAGCTTTCCAATAGAGGAGGCCAAGTCTAGGTGTGCCCAATTCATGTGGGAAAAAAGCCCAAAAGACCTATGGTTACTACTACTCAGCAGGTTTAGCAGGATACTCAAAAAATATAACTGCAGATGGCAACACCTTCTCACACTCCTTACGCTTTCCATATGGTCAGCACTGTGCAACACACTACCAGGCACTGTACATTTTAATGACTGTTGGGGTAAACAGTAAATGGTTTATTCAGAAATGCTGAGTTAAAGTTACATAGTCACTGGAGATGTTATTTATCAACTCTGGGGACAGACAAACTCCAAAAGGTAACCAGCGTACACTGGACAAGGGCAGGCTTAGAACTCCAAATGACTTTCAAAGTCACTGGATATTTCAGATCAAGGTAGGTCAAATAAACAACAAGGCAGTGGGCTGAAGTTTAACAGGGAAGACAGAGTGCTGGTAGGTTTAGGAAGGAAAGCAAAGTAAGAGAAAGAGAAACACCTGGGAAGGGAAACGCTCACGTAAAAACGATAAAAGCCAATAGACAGGAATGACAAGAGTAGGCAAAAGCACTAAATTGTGGATGAGGGCTCAGTTTAAGTGAGTACTCCAAGGAAATAAATCTTCTCCTCTTCCTGGATTTGAAGAAACTCTGATTAGGGGACAGTAGAGATTGCACCTGACCCTAGTCTCTCTTCTGAGAGCTCATAAGATGTTTCAGAAGATAGAATGATAAAGCAACATGAAGTCAGATAGCCTGAAGACAAGAATATTAAGTGCCAATTAATGGTCTTCACAAATATGAAGAAATTTTCTAAAGATCAAAGTAACCCACTGTTTTAATTTTCACTAAAGCTTAAATTGCAAAAAAAGGAACTGTTTAAGCAAGACATTTACTGACACTGAAGACATTGTTACTAAGAGACCCTCAGATCCTCCTTTTAAAACTTTTTCCTAAGGATAAAAAAAACATTGAAAAGCTTGGAAAAAAGCCCCTTTGAGGTTCTATTCTGATGAGGAGAGGTAGAGACATACTTGTAAATGTAGGGCTTTTCAGCTAAATTTCACATAATGTTCCTCTTCAGTTAACTACATGCCTGGTCCCAACATACAATTAGGGCTGCCATGGGAAGGTCCTCACAGGCTCTGTCCTACCGGCTTTAGCAGCCAGTCTTGGTATAAGCAAAGTTCTTCCCCATCCCTCCCATAGCCTAAGAGTCCACAAAGTCACCCTAGCTCTCAGCTCCTGAACTCACTGAAATTAGAATGGAAATCATTTTTCCCTAAGTAAATTTGGTACCATACAGAAATCATACTTCCCTCTGTCTTATTCCAGAAGTACTAAAAAAGATAGCACTCTACTCACCAATGATCCAAGAGAGTCTCTGGAAAGACTGGCACTTTTCTTGTCCAAGGAAACAGAATAAGAGATATAAAGAGAGAGCACCCTCTTCTCAACATAGGTCAGGGTCCCAGTCACTCCGTCTGGTTCAACTTCTGCAGAATTCAGCCCTCCAAAATGGCAACTGTGGAAATTAGCCTGCCCAGTAAGGCTCAGTTCATCCAAACTTGGTCTGAAACCATTATAGCACTTCCATATAGCACTTCAGGAGATATGACTGAATCAGATGCAGACAGCACTTCAGGAGATACGACTGCCAGGACATTCCTAAGGTTACTTCATATCCATTTGAGTGAGCGTGTCAAATCACTGCAGGCATCCTTACTGATATGCCCAGTTGACACCAGTGTGGCACAGCAGTCTTGGAAAACAGGCCATTCGTTTTGGTAGACTTGACATCAACATGCTCCAAGGCAGAGACTTGTGAACCTACTGGGAATTGTGCTAAAAAGCCAAATCTAAAAGCTATCATGACCATAGATGGAGAGTGGGCCATTCCATATTAATGTCCAAACCAAGCTAAAGGTTTACCCAACAGAGAACATGCTCAACAATTTTCATGGATATAAGATTTGGACATAAGGAGAGTCCAACTACTTATGCAATGACTTGATCATGAGCTAACATTGTGTGCCACACCTCTGCACCTGAAAAACTGCCACATCATCTTCAAACAAAAACATCAGTTGAACTTAACATCAAGTCATTTTTTAAGGTAAACTTCATCCTTAAAAATAAAATTGCTGCTAGAAATCCCACTATTGAGTATTTACTCAAAGGAAAAGAAATTGTTTTATCAAAAAGATCCCTGCACTGTTATGTTTATCATAGCACTATTCACAATAGCGAAGTCATGGATTCAACCAAAGTATCCATCAACAGTTGATTGGATAATGAAAATGTGGCGCATACACACACACACACACACACGCATATACATACAGATATATGTATATATGTATATATGCACATATATGTATATATGTATACATACACACATGTCTATATGTATACATACACACATTATGTCTATATATATACATGCACACATGTGTATATATGTATACATGCACACATATGTGTATATATGTATACATGCACACATATGTGTGTATATATGTATACATGCACACATATGTGTGTATATATGTATAAGATAAGACATGTGTGTGTATATATGTATACATACACACACATATACATACTGTGGAATACTATGCAGCCATAAAAATGAATGCAATCACTTCCTTTACAGCAACATGGATGGAGTCAAAGACCTTTATCTTAAGTGAAATAGCTCAGAAACAGAAAATCAACTACTGCATGTTCTCATTTATAAGTGGAGCTAAACAATGGGTGTGCACAAAGATGGCAATGACAGATACTGTGGACCCCATAAGGATGAGGGAAAAGAAGGGGGTGAAGGTTTAAAAACTACCTATTGGGTACAATGTTCACTATTTGGGTGATGGGTTCGCTAGAAATCCAAACCTCACATTAAAAAATATATCCAGGTAGCAAACCTGTGCACATACCCGCTGAATCTAAAATAACAACAAAAAAAGCTGCTAGAAATAAGAAATCTACAAAATCAAACAACTAGTTGAAATTAGGATTTCCACTAATCCACTGAAAAAAAAATTTAAAAGAACATTCTTTGCACACTTGACTTTCAGTCTTACAAATGACAACAGTTGAAAAACCCTAGAAATAAATTTTTTAAATTAGCTAAATACCGACATACAATGGCTATACTCTTAATTTTTAAATTTTGTATAAATGCCTTTTATGTACATGGCACCAACTTAGGTATCTGGTGATACCGAAGATGTATAAGCTGTAGTCCCTACCCTCTGAGCTCACTAACTCTTGCATAAGACAGTGGGCAAGTAACTCTGGAGACACTGAAATGTATGTTAATTTTTAAAAAAGAGCATATGATGTAGGTTGGAGGGCAGGGAAGAATCACAGGGGAAGAGCTGGTTATGGGCTAATGAGGAAGCAATCCAATCCGAAGCATCCAACTGGAATCCTGATACAAGAAAATGTGCTACTTTTAAATGCCAACCTGGCAGCAGAGTTAATGAAGAAAAATCCTGTTCTCATGAGGAATGGCTGAGTAATGTTAAGGAACAATTCTTTAAGCTTTAGTTTCATGGCAGTTTTTTGATCCCATTTTTAAATTTCAAAATTAGCAAATTTGTTAAGACTCTTTAGTTTGCTTACTCAGGCGTTTCTGTAAACTTTTCATCTACTTTTGGAAGTGTACACCATCATAATGATACAATAATAATAATAGTAATAACTACTAATGGTTAACATTTGTTAAACAGATTATTGTGTTGGGTACTGTTCTACATAATGCAGTTAATCTTACAGCCACCTATGAGGTGAATAATGTTACCCTCATTTACCAATAAAGAAACCGAGGCTTAGAGAGGTTAACACTACCCTAAGGTCACAAAGATATTGTCAGAGCCAAGATTTTAATGTGGGTGGTGTGACTCTAGAGCAGAGGTCTGCAACACCCAGGCCACAGACCCGTCCATGGCCTGTTAGGAAGTGAGCCCCACAGCAGGAGGTGAGCGACAGGTGAGCAAGCATTACCGTCTGAACTCCACCTCCTGTCAGATCAGTGGTGGCAATAAATTCTCATAGGTTGTGTGCTCCTTTTGAGAATCTAATGCCTAATGATTTGAGGTGGAACAGTTTCATCCTGAAACCATCCCCCACAACCCCTCCTCCCAGTCCATGGAAAAACTGTCTTCCACAAAACTGGTTCCTGGTTCCGAAAATATTGGGGACCACTGCTCTAAAGTGCACATTTTTAACCTCTATGTTAAGTGACAGGATCAAGCACTACGCTTTCTTCTGAAGCAAACTTTAGTAGAAAGCACATCTCTTCGTATAGCAATGGATGTGGTAATAAGCTCTCTCCTAAACATGGTTCCCCAAAGCGACTCAAAGGACAAACTGACAGTCAACCTAGTTGTTTCTATGAAACGTCTACTTAACCACTACCATTCTGTGGGGGAATTTTGTTCCCAAGTTTGATCAATTATTTTTTTTCTTTCCTTATTTTATCAATGATTTCTTTTGGGAAAAAATTCTCTAGGAAGAAAGTAAAATTGTCAACTGTGTCTCTATTAAAACAATTCTGCAAATGTTTTGTTAATCCCTATGAATTTCTTCCAGCTCTTTTATATTCTGATCCTTTAAAATAAACCAAATCATCTGTGAAGAACTAATTTGACTGTGTGTTTAGCTATTCTTTTGGGACTTCTTTGGTTTTTTTGGTGTTTTTTTTTTTTGTTTTTTTTTGGTTTTTTTTTTGAGACAAGGTCTTACTCTGTCACCCAGGCTGGAATGCAGTGGTGTGATCTCAGCTCACTGCAACCACTGCCTCCCAGTCTCAAGCGATCCTCTCACCTCAGCCTCCCCAAGTAGTTGGGATTACAACTGTGCACCACCGCACCCAGCTAATTTTTGTATTTTTTGTAGAGACAGGGTTTCGTCATGTTGCCCAGGCTGGTCTTGAACTCCTGAGCTCAAGCAATCTGCCTGCCTCTGCCTCCCACAGTGCTGGGGTTACAGGCATGAGCCACCCCACCTGGCCAGCTATTCTTTTTACAAATACTCATGCCCAACCGGATATCCATTTGTTCTTGCTCTTATGCCAGAAGAACTTACTAGAATTGTAGCAGTCAGCATCACGCCCTTTTACCTCCCACAAGCACTGAGCAGCAGGTGCTGACTCAATAACCAGCAACTGCTGGCTCTCTGCAGCATTTCTAAACTGAGACAGTGACCCCTCATCCTCTTTCCCCAACTTTTACATTGTAAGCTCCCCAAAATTACTAGCATTACTCTTTCCAGGAACACTGGGATGAAAATGAAAATCTCTCTGCTTATAACCCACAAAGCAAGGGTTACATCTTACATCTGTGATTAATTAGACATGCAACTGGCAATTAGCCCTTTAGGCAGGTTTTCAACCCTGACTTTTAGCCAAATGTGTATGTATAAAACATACATGCACCTAAATACACCCACCTTCACAATGCATGTATACATAAATATTCAGATTTCTTCCAGAGCAATTTAGGCACCTGATTTCCAAACACATTTAATTGAACCTACTGTAGCTTCGAATGAAATTTCTACTTAATTGGTAACTGCATGTGAATTATTAACTAGTACTCTTTGAGAACAGAACATAAAAAAGAAAAGAGAAAAAAAGCTCCTGGTATAGCTGGAAGAAAAGAAGCAACTACATTTTCCCTCCGACAACTGTACAATAGATTCCCTCCCTTTCCTCCAATTTCACTGTCAGTCTTTAAGTGCTGTGGCAGGCTAGCCGGGATGGCCATGCAGGGAGAGGGCCACTTAGATCTGTGCCCTATTTGGATGGAAAGATGTTTTAAAAAGGTTCTGCAGAGCAAGCACTGCCCCAGCTTTCATCAGAAGTGAGGAACACAACCCACTGACTTCCTTAAACATCCTCTCACTCTACTATGTCTTTTAAAATAGATGGCCACATTAGTACTTAATGCCGCAAAGCTTGTTCTCCAACATCTAAGAGATTATGGTGAAAAACACACGACTCGTGTGAGCTGACACTGTCATTTCTAAGGCGTCATACCCACTTTCACAGCACAATCCCCCGCCCTCCACTCCAACTTTTCTTTCATCCTGAAGAACACGCTTGGGTGCCAGATGGATGGGAATACCAGTCTCTGCAGCATCTATCAGCCTGCCTCATAGTACCAAGGGGAACACTGATGTTTAATTTTTGGCCTACTGGTTATTTCCAAGCTAGAAAAGCAGGCTGGAGGATGGATCCCAGGGGTCTAGCTTACCTATCCTGGGGCAAACCAAATCCCAGTCTCAGGTCATCCTCTGGGGGCACACAAATTTTAACAACCCCAAGGCAGGTCATCTGCATGTATCCGGAGTGGTTTTTAGGTAGGCACGGCTGCTCAGGGACATCTGCCCCAGGAATGCCAGCATGACAACAAAGTTCCCTTTGAGACCTTCATCTTACATTACTTTTGGTAAACTATCAACCTTGATCCTAGCTTGAAAAGGCCTTTAAGGCAAGACATCTAAGAGAAGACAGGACAGGATGTGTAAGAACAGCACTATGGAGATAGATGTTTACTACCTCTGGTCAGGTGCTAAATGCTAGGTTAATCTGGGAAACATCACTACATGTTTTAAATACATGTACCTTTTAAATACAAAGGGTCACCAACCTGCAGAAAGCATTCAACAGTCCAGTAGACCAGAATAAAAATCAAAGTAAGTAAACTGCAAAGGGGCATCCAAGAGTTAGCTCTTAATGGTATTCTCTTTGCTTTCTACTTGGCGGACGCTAGAGGGCTAACCCCTCCCATATTTAGAATTGTGCTTTAATTAAGGAATTTTTATGTAGCAGCCAAAATGATGTGATGAGACCTCAAAGTAAGAGGAGCTTATGTTTTGGGACAGTGAGGTAGATGCTGATGAATCAGAAGGGACTGCATACCAACACTAAAATTCAGGGTGTTGTCCCTGATGGAGGGAGGCCCTGGGAGTAGGACTGCTCCAGTGAGTCTTCCTTTCCTCCAAAGGCTCCACCACCCCTTTGCCTGCCCTTTATTCTATCCAGGGTTCCCCATTATCACCAGCCAAGAGGACAGCCAAAGAACCATCTACAATACAACAAAAAGCCTTCTCAAAGACGGGCCTTTGAGGAATTAAAATCCAGATGAAGCGGGCTACATTGGCATAGGCCTGTAGTCTCAGCTACTCAGGAGGCTGAGGATCATATGAGCCCAGGAGTTTGAGGTCAGCCTGGGCAAGAGAAGAAGACTCCTCTTTCTCATAGGAAAAAATGGTCTGTTTCTGCTTAATTTATGCAGTTACGCGGTTCCCTCACTCCCTTCACCTCCCAGGATAAGTAGATGGCTACCAATGGCACTTTCTAAGGCAACACACGTGCACGCTCACTTCACTTTACCTTTTGCCAGGTACTATAGTAGATGCTATTATGCATTATCTAACATAACAGTTCTAAGGACAGTCCCTACTACTGTCCTCTTTTCCCAGCTATAATGCTAGGCACACAGTAGGTCCAGAATTCAAAGCAGATCTGACTCCACAGCCCTAATTCAACTGACCCCACCTTTAATTTCAGCTCTGCTCTGAACGTCCGTAATTCACTGTTAGCAGCACTGACACAGCATCTCTCATGTGTGAAAACATTTAATGTCTAGGCGATTCCTCACATTGTTCTTTGAGAATTCCTAAGAACAAGAAGGCACGTAAACTGCAATTTGTATTCATGAAAATGCTGATGATAATAACCTCAGTGCCTCTGCAGTTCAGGCACCGAGCAGTCAAAGGCAGGTGTGGACTCTAATCCATTTCTAGGGTGTGGGGCCATTCACGACAGCTCTTGGTCTTGACCTACGGGGCAGCCTTATAACTTCTATGTGAAGCTTCATACCAGAGAGTGGCGGCAGGCCTGTCCAAGCTAGATGCCTTCATGTAGGTCAGGGAGCACATGTGTTTATGATGCGAAATAAAGTCTGGACACCTGTGTACACATTTAAGCAGTTAGAACACACACACGATAGACTGTCTGGCTGTCCAGTCCTCCTGCCTTCTCTGGAGTAACCAGTCACCTTAACTGATGCTCCAGGCATCATCACCCATCCCCCAAATGAGCCCACCTTGAGTTTATGATGCTAAAACTACCTAGGGGAGCCCACTGCCCCTTAGAGGAAAGATGTGCAGAAAAACAATGACAATGAAAAATAAGTTTGTTGTTTAATGAAGAGGCAGCTTGGGAGGACAGAGAAGACAGCAGAGATATAGGTGGGTAAGCACTAACTGCACTATCCCCACCACAGTTCATTTCCAAAACACCCAGATCCTCCTGCAATGCCCTCTCATCAGTCAAGCGGTGCCTTTTTGTATGAGAAGCACCAATATAAAGAATTAGGACCAAAGAAGCACATTCAGGAAGAAGCCTGCAGCTGAACAAGGGCAGAGCCCAAGTTCAGTCTGAGGACTTCCATCAACAATTTTCAACACCAGTGTGGTGATAGGCACCTGGGAAGTTTGTTTCAAATGCAGGTTGCCGAGTCACCCCCACCAAGATGCTGACTCAGTCCCTCTGGAGTAGGACCCAGGAACCTGCATTCTCAATGGACCCTGGTGATCTGATGCAGGTGGCCTGGACCACACTGGCTCAAACTCTGACTCAAGTCATCCCTGCCCAGCAGCTGGGGAGGCAAATCTAGAAGTAGTACTGGGAGACCTGGATTCACATTGTGACTCAGTTACTTATAAGTGCTTAGAAGTTACAGGGCCTGAGGCAACTCATTTAGTATTTCTGGGTCTTTTTCTGTTAAATAAGGAGAATGGAAATGCTCTCTAAGGGTCTCTTCTAGCTCTGAAACACTGTCACTGTGAAAAGTGCTTTTGAGACTAAATCTGATACCCCGATATATTTTGCTTCACAAACTTGCAAAGTTAATGCCTTTGGTATGCACACAGCCCAGGTATGAGAGGTAATGTAAAGCTGGATTTGGGAGCGGCATCACATTGTTAATACTTTCTGGATTTGGGAGTGGCATCACATTGGTAACACCTTCTGGATTTGGGAGTGGCATCACATTGTTGGCCACTTCTGACTCAGAGCCCATCACACCGGTTAACACCTCTGGATCGGGGAGCCGCATCACATTGTTAACACCCCTCTGGATTTGCATCAAATGCCACTACCTCTGGATTCTGGGAGGCACTGTTACCACCTCTGGACGGGGAGCATCACACTGTTAAACACCTCTGACGGAGTGGCATCAAAACCGGCACACCTCTGGATCTGGGATGGGCATCACACCGGTTAACACTTCTCTGACGGGGAGCCGCAATCACACAGCCAACACCTCTGACGGGGAGTGGCACACTGTTAACACCCTTCGACGGGGAGTGGCACTGTCAACACCCCGGACCTGCATGGGCAATCAACACTCAAGCCAACACTCTCTGGGTTTGGGAGGGGTAACACATTGTTAACACTTTCTGGATTTGGGAGTGGCATCACATTGTGACCATTTTCTGGATTTGGGAGTGGCATCACACTGTTAATACCTTCTGGAGTGGAATCATACTCTGCCTTCATCCCCCTTCTGGCCAAAGGCATGCACCACCATGACTGGGAGGTCAGAGGACTGTGCCCAGAAGAGTGTCAACAACCAGCCTAGGTGGCAGGGAGGCCCAAGCCCTTGGGCATTCAGACCAAGTGGCATGTCTTCAGGTGCGCTTGCTCCAGGTCAAGGTGACTCCTCCTCTGGAAGAGGCTCCTGAAAGATCTTGCCCATAAAAAGAACTTTTATCAAAACCACCAGGACGTTGCTGCACTCTTTACTCTTTCTCCCTCGGGTTTGCCGTTTTCGGGGGATGACACCACAAAGAATGGGGAAAACCTCTCCCATGCTTCAGCATGAGAACAGCACAAAGAGCTTTATTTTTCTCTCCCCCAGAAGTATAGCCCCTGTTCACTGTTCTCTGTGAAATCACAGCTTGTTTGTTCAGTAAATAAAGCATCTGAATTAATAGGGGATTTAAAGAAGCTAGAGGGGAAAGGCCTTGCCCTAAAATAAGATCTGTGGTTAGCGCCAGCCCTCAGTGAGAAGTTGAATTGACATTCTCATTCCCTCTTTAATTACTAAGGGAGGAGGGGCACCGGCGGCAGACGCGGAGGGGACTGTCAATGAGGTTAGGAAGTACCCTGGAGGACAAAGGGAGTCAGGAAAGACAATGAATGACAGCACAGATACAGGGTTAGCAACTGCTGCGTGGCTCTTCCCTTATTTTCTTCTAAGACAACCAAATAAATTAGATTACAAACCAGTGAATCCTCTAAAAAAGAAAGTCAACAGAACTCTGCCTCAATTTAGCACATCCTTCCAATATGAAAGGAGCCAGGAACTAGTAAATTAAGAGGGACCCCAGTTCAGAACAAAGTGTGTTCTCAGCCTTTCCCCAGCTCACCTCCAATTTAAGTGTATCTTTTCAAACTTAGGCCAGAGGTCCAATCCAAACAAATAAAACTGGGTTCTCTGCTAAGGATAGAAGGCTCTCCTTTTTTCTTCAAGCTGCTCATGATCAGTCTTTACCCAAAGGGGATGGAAGGAGCCAATTTACATGCAGAGTTTGTAAGTCTATGTGTAATAGAAAAATAATACAAGTAATATTGACTGTAACATAAAGAAAAAACTGTACACTGAGCTCAGTAATTCAGAATATGGGTTTCGAAGGACGATGAATTCCACCATCAGCCCAGTGGCAGTGGTCAAGGTTACAGCCAAATAGTAGTTGTGCATGTGGCAGGCTGAGTGCCTGCTGTGAAGGACATATGCAAAGTGTATATGCTCAGAATACAGAGGTAAGAGACTCCCCAACTGGAGATCCTGCAACCCCACACCCCCACCGAGAAGCCTACAGCTTCCACCTCTTTAGAATCATTGGAATGGTGTAACTATGGGTGATTTCCATGCAACACATTCACTTCAGAATTGCCAAATACACTGATATTTAGTGCGGAAGCAAGAGAGGTAAGAGTATGCAAATAAAGAAGAGAAAAATCTCACCAGGTCTCCTCTTCAGAGGAGTTTATACACATACCATCTTCTTTTCTCAGTTAGGAAATGAAAGAGGGCAAAATACGCTGACACTGAAGCTGCTCCGAGCCTACACCTGCCACCAGGGCAGCTCCCACAACAGTGCTCCGAGGTCTCTCTGAGCATAAGGTGTCTTTGATTTCTACCAGAAACTGAGGAGCTGTCCCCACTTAACCACATACAACTGACCACTAAATCTGGCCAATTCTATCTTCTACATGATTTAGATTTGTTGCTTTCCTCACCAACCCCCACTAGAGCTTTAATCCCTGTCCTTACCTCTCCCGTGAACTATCTCAATATCCCCTCTGCTTCCGCGCTCACATCATTTTCACCTGACTTCATGTCAGAGTAATCTTTTCTTACCATCCCCCTCCCCAGCTTTATTAAGGTATAATTGACAAATAAAAATTGTAGTTGAGGCTACGTGCAGTAGCTCACACCTGTAATCCCGGCACTTCAGGAGGCCGAGGCAGGCAGATCACCTGAGGTCAGGAGTTTGAGACCAGCCTGGCCAACAGGGCAAAACCCTGTCTCTACTAAAATTACAAAAATGACCAGGATATGGTGGTGCACACCTGTAATCCCAGTTACTTGGGAGGCTGAGGCAGAATTGCTTAAACCCAGGAGGCGGAGGTCACAGTGGGCAGAGATCATGCCATTATTGCACTCCAGCCTGGGCAACAGAGTGAGCCTCCGTCTCAAAAAAAAAAAAAAAAAAAATATATTGGGGACTGGGCGCAGTGGTTCACACCTGTAATCCAGCACTGTGGGAGACCAAGGCGGGCAGATCACAAGGTCGAGAGATCGAGACCATCCTGGCCAACATGGTGAAACCCTGTCTCTACTAAAAATACAAAAATTAGCTGGGTGTGGTGGCGCACACCTGTAGTCCCAACTACTCAGCAGGCTGAGGCAGGAGAATCACTTGACCCGGGAGGCAGAGATTGCAGGGAGCCAAGATCATGTCACTGTACTCCAGCCTGGCAACAGAACAAGACTCCATCTCAGAAAAAAAAAAAAAAAATTATCGTTGATATGTATACACCTTGTGAAATGCTTAACTCAAGCTAATGAACATACTTGCCTCACACACTTGTCATTTTTTTTGTGGTATTGGGATCTACTTAGCAATTTTTCAGTATAATTGTTAACTATAGTCACTGTGGTACAATAGATCTTCGGAACTTATCCATCCTAACTTTGTACCCTTTGACCAACTTCTCCCCATTCCCCTTGTACACACCCCCACCAGTCCCAGACAGCCACCATTCTACTCTCTGCTTCTATGAGTTCAACTATTTTAGATTCACAAGTAAGTGAAATCATGCAGTATGTGTCTTTCTGTGCCTGGCTTATTTCAGTTAACATAACGTCCTCCAGGTTCATCCATGTTGCAGCAAATTAGATTAGAAAAATCTTCCTAAAAATCTCACCTGACCACGGCACTTAAAGCTTTAGATTCTTCAATGCTTCCAATTCCCGGAGAAGGTTCTCAAACTCTGCCTGACTTCACAATCAGATATGCCCGGTCCCACTTCCAGAAAAACCGATCTCAAGGGGAAGGGGAGGGATTGGATACAGGAGTCTGCATTTTCAACAAGTTCATCGGGTGATTCTGGTAGAGAGCTACATCGCAAGAACCCTGCTCTAAAGTTCACGCTTTCCAAATCCATCTCCAGGCCCACCACCTCCTCCTCCTCCAAACCTCTGCAGATGCTATTCTAGTCTCGCTACTGGAGTCACCCTGCCGTAAGTATGCCTGGCCCATTTCTACCCAGTTTTCCAGACATGGTTTAAACATCACTTCTTTGGGAACACTTCCTCAGACACACACCTCTGCTCTGGGCATCCCAAGCTCCCTTTGCATAGCAGACACAACACAGGAGATCTCCTTTTCTATCTCTCTTACTAGTCTCAGAGCTGCAGGAGAGAGCGATTTTTTAAAATCACCACTAGTACCCTGACACTCAGTAGGCACCCAATAAATGTTACTGACCAAATTTTGAATAAATGAACAAACACATAAACTTTGAGCAAATGCAAAATGGATATCTGGCAGTGTTTGCCCTCAGACAGTTTTTCATTATTCCAGAACAATAAACTAAAAGAGAGGTTAGAGAACGGGGAGGAGAAATGCCAAAGGAATAAAATTAGTCCAGACACCAGCACAGACTTTTACAATGCAGTTTCTGGTGATTGCTGTTGTAACTTGGGGATCCTTTACAAGGCTATAATTTCCAAATCTGCTGCAAGCTAACTACTTTTATGCTAAACTCTGTCAATAAATACTATTGCTAGAGAAGATACATGTACTTGCTTGCACTGTAAAGGCCAAAAACCTTGAAAATACCACTTTTAAAACTTTTAACTTCCATTCTGGTATTTGTGCCAAGATTTTCCTATGTTGCAATAACGGTTGCAGGATGCACTCAATAAATGTCCATTGAGAAAGGTGATCACGCAGGCTACAAATCTACAAAGTCCTAAAGCCACCACTCCACCAGATGACCTTCAAAAAGGAGATGTTTTATAAACCCTTTAGCCCAACTCCCAATACTGGATGATGAATCAATGTGTGATTTTCTTGACAGAACCATTATTTTGCAACTTGTTTACATCTTTTAAAGCATGAAAGAGACTTCTCTAGGTCTCTAGCACGTTAAACTCCCATAGCAATTACCTTTAGAATTTCCTTGATCAGCCAGGCAATTCTACATACTGACATCTTAGGATGAAAATACGTTTAAAATAAAATGCCTTTAATGTGAAAACTACAAGCTCCTAAAGAGCGGCCACTTGTGTTATGGCAGCCTGGCGCCAATTAAGAAAAAACTTCATTTTCAGCAAGTGCTCCGCTGATTGGTTTATGATCCCATCTTTTCAAATCAAATATTTACTGTCTCATGTTGCTCTCTATTAAGACTTTCTCTTCCAGCTTTATGATGAATTCGTATTCCCAGGTTTGAAAGTTATTCTGAGTCTTTCACTAACCCCATGCAGATATTAAAATTTTCAATAGCCTCGTGAGGAAAAGAGTCTTGGGGAAGTTCAACATTCAGGGAGACTTAAGACCTGCGAAAGTAACGTGGGCAAATATGCTCATGAAATATTTGAATATCCCCCAAGAGCATAGTTGGCCACAAGTAGTGGTCACAAGTGACGTGCAAGTTACTACTTTCCATCAAGGCACAGTCAGGGCATAGTATTGTAAACCTCCCTCTTTGCAACTGACATGCACTGGTTTAACTCTTCCCCTCCATGGTCACACCACATGTGCTTCCTTCCAGACACTTGCCTGTATTTGTAGATAGCTAACCTGTCTCCCAGGTCTCAAGGGTAACAACTCACTGTTTTAATGGCCCTGCACATGCCAAACTTTTATATCCACTTGCATTTGGTCACTCTCTGCCCAAACAAGCATTCTTGAGTGTGTCCAAAAATCAATGAAGATTTCATGTGTCACCTAAGCCACATAAATAAGGCAAATCTCTACCTTGTGATGGATGCACGTGATTCCTACTAGAGATTTTTGTTTTTAAAAAGACGTCAAACTTTTGACTCATATACTTCCATTCAACGAAAATGTTAAAGGCATTTTCACATGTGATGCTGTAAAGTGGCTCCTTCTTTATTCATCACGTAGACGCAGCTGGTTTCCTGAACATCAGAACAAGATGTAATATTTATTCCCCATTAAATTTCATTCCGTTAGATTCGGCTCTTTGTTCCAGCTCACAGGGATCTTTTTGGATCCTAATTCTCTTCGTCAATGCACTCCCTAGCCCTTCCAGCTTAACTTCAAAAGCGGATTTGATGAGCCTCCCCCTGATGTTCTTGGCCAAACCATCAAGGAGCCCAGGATCACTCCCTGGAGATGCCTCCAGGCATCACTCACATTACCCAACAGTCTTTGGATTCAGATGCTCAATCAGTTATGACTTGTACATGAGACTTGAGACATGAGACTTGTGGGGGAGTTCAGGAAAGGCCTTTCTAAAATTCAGCACAACCATTTCCTGAGAAATCCTATCAAAAAGGATGAATTTCATCTGATAGGAATGGCTCGTCATTAACCACACTGGTTTCCAGTGGCAATCTCTTTCCCTTCTTCTGGACTACTGCAGTGAAGGTTTGCCATTCCTTTTGGATGTAGTTTCTGAACACCCTTCCTATGTTTGAGGGTTCTGCCAATGAGAGAGACCTAATGGGGATGAGGGAACTCCACCTTCTACTAAGTAAGGTAAAAAGGAAGCTAAATACATGTATAGTCTCACAGAACACAGGCAGCTAGAGCATAGACAGTTTACCCAGGCTCAGCAAATAGGTGTGCCTATGTAGGACCGCGTTTGAAGTGCACGGCACAGAAGGCGAAGGCAGTTCAGAATGCATATGGCAGGCAGAGTCAAGAGTCCAGCAGGCAGCAGCGACCGTCCTATAACAGGGGCACTGTGGCAGCCTTCTAATGCCTCCATTCCCTCAGCACAGGCTGGCTGTGTTCTTAGCTGCCTGGCCTCTCCTGGTGCCTGCCATTTTCTGAGACTGGCTCTCTAGTTTTTCCATCAAGATATCCAATATGCTTCTAAAAATATTCATTTGTACTTAAGTTATTCAGATTTGGTTTCTGTCATTTGCAACCAAGGACTCTGACAACAGCCACAGATCTATTGATTAATCAATCTAGAATTCTGCCCAGGGTCCACAGCAACACAGCAGAATCCACCCTTACCCCTTTTGAAAACGAGAAGTGACTATCTCCGCTTCTGGCACTGTTCTCACTCCCCAGGAATTCTGAAAGAATTCAGAATTCTTTCAGCTGTAAGCTCAGCAATTCCATCTACAGGTTTTCTCAGGACACTGGGATGCAATTCATCCAAAAGAGAGACTCTGAACTTATGTAGACTGAAAGGTGCTATCTGTCTAATCTTTTCACTTGTCTTTTGTTTCTAATCCCTCTTACCAAGGCTTGTTTCCACCGTTTCCAACCATCTTATCAGTCTCTTTAACAAGAATACAAAACAAACAAGAAATTTAGTATTTTTCCTTCGTAATGGATCCAGAACTCCAAGTAGTAGTCTTGTATCCCTGTGCTTTTTTCTTTGAAGAGCTAAGTGGTCTTTGCCCACAACGGTCCAGAAACTTTCTTACAGCAAACAGCAGGTGGTTGGCCTCTGGATATATTTAAAAGAAAGACAGTTACTCTCTCATGCCTTACTACCTTTTTCCTCCCCAAAAAACTTAGTCATCACACTTCATTCCAGCATAGGTCAATAAAGCATTTAATTCCCAAGTCATCCTTCCTAAGTTTATATTCTCAAAATTCCGAGGCAGTATAACCATTCCTATTTTTAAGGGAATATCAGGTTGTATGACCCAATGATTAGCCATATTCTTGTCAAGTTTTAACTTTCGCATTATGTATCTAAGTTCTCTTCTGGAGAAACAAAGTTGAATAGACTTTTCCAACTCATCACTTTTTCAGACTTTACGTAATCCTGAGAGCCTTACATTATATAACGCTGTTTTTAAATTTTTAACTAACATAAAAATACAAGGTATAGTTTCATATAGATGACCAGTTTGTTATGCTAAAAAAAGATGAAGGCTCAAAAGCCATGAAGGAAATTAAAGCTTTCCATTTCTATTAAGTTTTAGCTACTCCATCTAGAGATCTTTCAAAAAAAAAAAAATCTAGCTTAGGCAGGGTACAGTGGCTCATGCCTATAATCCCAGCACTCTGGGAGGCTGAGGCAGGCGGAGGTCAGGTTTGAGACCAGCCTGATCAACATGGTGAAACCCCGTCTCTATTAAAAATACAAAAAATTAGCGGGGTGTGGCGGTGCACGCCTGTAATCCCAGCTACTCAGGAGGTGTAAGTTGCAGAGACGGCGCCACTGCACTCCAGCCTGGGTGACAGAGCAAGACTCTGTCTCAAAACAAAAACAAAAAAATCTAGCCTATTGTAGTCCCAATAGATAAATATACAGCAATTTAAGTTTCAGAAAGGGATGGTAACTTCATAAGATGCTAAGTAAAAATCATGTTTCTTCAAAATTAAGATATGATAAATACTTTTAGAACATCTAACAACAAAAGAAGAAAGGAGACAGGTAATTGGCTAGGAATCTGCAAAAAAAACCACACACACAAAAATGATGACCATAATAACACTAAAATTTAGAATTTCTATCTAAAGAAGACTACTATGGACAAAGTTAATTAATAAACAGCTGAGAAAGTGTAAGCGGATAATTTAAATGTATAAAACTGACAAAAGATTAAATTCTACAATACCCAAGAAACCCCTACAGATCAACAAAAAATAACTCCAGTTAAAAAAAAAAATGGCCAAAGGATATGAAAGGCAATGTACTGAAGAGAAAAACACTCACACACACACAAAATAATATGCACTTGATGGCATGCTCAAACAGTGGTAATTAGAGAAAAGCTAATTAAAACAAAAAGTTACTACTTTACACCAATCAGATCAGCAGATATCTGGAAGCTAAAGATACCGAGGGATGTGGGGGACAGAGGACCCCTCATGTAAGGACTGGGGGATACGTACCTGATAGGCCACTAGAGAGATCAGGCATTAAGTATTATAAAATGATGTACTGTATGTAATTATTCTATGACTCAACAGCTCTGCCCCTGGGTATAAATCCCATGGAATTCCTCACTCGGGTCCAGAAGCCAACAAGGACAGAAATGTTCACTGGAGCACCCTTCGTGGTGGCCAGAAGTTAAAAGCAACCCATCAATGAGAAAGTGGTTAGTAAACTGCGGTGAATGCATCACAGGTGGCAGAAAGAGACAGGAACTATATGCACACAGGCCAATAAAAAAGGGGCCTGAGAAACACGGTGATTTATGTAATGTGTAATTTAAGATACTACGTATCCTTTCTCTCTCCTGATTTCTTCCAAAATCCTTGGGGATATATACTTTTTTGAAATGCAAATAATATAAGCAATATAAGATAGAAGACAAAAATACATTCAAATGAAACAATACTGGTTGTGCAGTCACTCATTGAAATAAAAAGATGTACATTAAAATGATTGCCTGTGGGGGATGGGAGAGGATAAAAATTGACTATGGGATAAAAGGAGAGGCAGGGAAAAGGGAAGGACATTTCACTTAATAAAGCTTTTAACTGACAAAAAGATGATGTTTCCCAAGTGTCAATAGATAGGGGCAGTTTTTCTTCGGGGCAAGGAGTTATGCACATATGCACACAGGATCTGGGTAAACATGGTAAGCTAAAACCCACATATGTCTCTGTCTAAATCAATTGTATTTCATTATTTGTATCCAAAATTTACTGAACATGGTTTGGATTCATAGTAGCAACAGATATTAAATAAAATACACTGCATGTTTAAATCAAACAAAATTAAGACACTTGGATTTGAACAAGTTAAAATATTCATGCTCATCATTGGTGAGTTTCTAACTGAGCTAAAAATGGGAGAAATTATAGTTTGCCAATGTAAGACACTGATATTACAAGATGCTTTTAAAAATTAAACAGCTTTTTTTTTTCACATTTTTAATGATCTTCTAAAGTTGGTCGGGCTCACCACAATCTAGGATAATGAAACACACTCTTTAAAGAGTGGGTGAATTAGTTGGTTTTATTTTCAGAATTATATTAGGAAAAAAAATTAACTTGGACTTTGTGTAAGATCACTGCACCTCACTTGAAAGAGCTTAAATTAACCTCTCATCACTCTTGCTCAGTCATGGCTGTTATAGAGTTTTATAGTGGTGAGGCAGCGGTTAACTCTTGAAGGAAAATTACTCTCTCCAAAACCATATTCCCACATTAAGGCAAAACCATATTTTATGGCTGTGGCAGACTCTGTGGACTGGCTACCAAAAAGCTATTAACAGCCCCTTCTTCCTGGTCATCCTCCAGTGCAGAATTGGAAATTTTCCCAGATACTATTGCAGCTTAAGGTAAACACAGGAGTCAGTTCCAACCAAGAAAACATTCAGAGAAGTTGCTAGATAGGTCTTAGGGAAAGATTTCTGCCAAGGGACAGACTTAGCTGGCAGGTTCCCTTTTACCCTTCACTCTTGTACCCTCTTCACACTGGAACACAAATGTGATGCTGGAAACACAGCAGGAGGATAAAAGACAGGCCCCAAAGAATGAAAGAATGGGAAGATGAGGTCTCCTTCCTTGGTAACGTCCTAGAGCAACTGCACCAGCTCTTGCCAAGTGAAATAGAAATAGACAAACTTCTTATTGGTTAAGATACTATCAGTTGGGTTTTACCTAAATGCATTTTTAACTGACACAGCAGCAATTTAAAAAAATACAAAAACTGTGCAGCAAAGTAGAAAATGCTTATAACAGATTAAATGAAAAAGACTATGAAACGGCACACACACTATCACAGCAACTATATAAGAAAAAACAAATGCAATGGTAAAAAATTAAAATACAACATCAGTGCAAAAATGGATGTGTCAAGGAGGTAGGCCTATGGATGGGTAAAGTGACAAAATGATTTATCTTTCCACATCGGGACACTTCAGAGCGAAAGGGTGCTATTAATAATTATGCTGAGATAAGTGTAAATAGAGATTGTCCCAAGCAAGCTATAATATGTGAGTAACGTTTTTAGTTTGTTCGAAAACTTTCAAGTAATGTCCTTATCTCACCTTTTGAGTTACAAAAGGGAAAAAAAAAAAAATCATGCTTACTTTTTCTAGATGACTGCCTAATCATAGCCCTTCATCTTCTTGGGAACCTATTCTGTGTTTGTTCTTATAGGGAGGTCAGTGCAAAACAGTTCTACTGAGATACACTGCCAGGCATCCTCAAGGAAAAGAAAATTTCTTGCTTAATATTTTTCTTTATGCCTTCAATTAAAATGTTTTTCTGAGAAATTCCCCAGCCAAAACTTTCATGTCAAGTGGTATATTTTATCCAAAATATAATACAGTTTGTGCTCACCAAGTAACATAATTAAATGGCTTCCACAATCCTGATTTATAATAAACTCTGGAAGGAATCAATTCACCTAAGAGAAAAGTAAATCAATGGTTAGAAGTTGGTAAATTATTGCAAATTAGTATGATTGTATTAAAAATTAAAATATTTTAATTATATGTTTCTTAAAACTGAGACACATACACAACCAAGGAGTGGTTATTTGTACCACTGGAGAAGAGTCTGCAAGAGCTACGACTAATCCAAAAATCACAGTAACTCCAAGAGCCATTTATATTTGACCTTGGCATATTTGCTCCTATGCTTCCTTTGAATAAGATGAAGACGCACAGGACTGTCACTTTCCATAACAGCCTCACAAAAATTATAATCAGGCAGTGCAAAAGGTTAATTGCCACACCTTCACTGGAACTCACCCTAATTCTGCAGTGTAAACAAACAAATTTGAGCAAGGCATTAGAAAACCCTGCACGTCCCAGCAGTCATCTGGCTTCCCAGGCTCACCTCTTGTCATTTCTTCCCACTACCTGAAAGCCAGACAGACATTCAGCTTCACACTAAGGAGATAAGCTTTGTCCTCAGACTTGGCCTTTGCCCCCTTTTTTCCTGGCAAACCTATTCTTCATTCAAGGCTTACCTCAAATGTCACCTTTCAAATGCCGACACCCAGTAGTAACCCAGTCCAAAAGCAAAACTCCTTCCACACCCCCACCCCCACTGCACTTCTCGCTCTCTCATTCCAGAAACAGTGCCCCTTGGCTCTTGCAAGCTCTCCAGGCCCTCAACAGTTTCCTTTTCTCCAGTGCAGGCACTGCGAGCAGCACTTCAAACACCTTCTTTAGCCAGCAGCTTCAAGTTCAGACCCTCCTCACCTGTCTAACTTCCCAGCCCAACGCCAGGCAGCCTTAGCTCTACCCTGCCTTCCTGGTATCTGCTCCCTACCTCTCCCACTGCTGCTGAGCCCAGGAGGGAGAATCTCCACTGGGTTGCAACACTCTACAGTCCTTTGTATGTGACCCTCACCTGCTTCCTCCCACAGCAACCATCCTCAAATAGCCTCAGATGTGTTTTACCCATGCAGTGTTGCAAAGAAAAGGAGCTGTGTGGAAACTGGTACTTTTCACTACACCCACTGATCTCTTCTCGTTTTAAATAAATACGCATAGGGTACACCCCCTTCTCTACCAGGAGCGCCCACTCTGTAGAAGCCATGGCACATTTCGAGATTGTGAGTTTTCAAGCAGCATCCCCGCAGCAGAGCACATCCACCTAGAGGTTGAGAAGATCACCCTTCTCTCTCTTTAAGACCAGCTTCCCTGAAAGCTAAGCCTGAGATGTGGTAGATGCTGGAGGAGAAGGAAATTCTCACGCTGATTCTACAGTTTTCCTCTAACTGAATTCTTATACAGGCACTAGACTGAGATTTAGAAAAAGGAACATGTACTGACGATGCTGCCGTCTCGCGATATCCAGTAAGCTCCTTATTTTTAGAGCTCTGGATACTTCCTGGGTACTTTTTTGCCTCTGCGAGTCTAGGGTAGTTTTCAGATCCTCCCGCGCTGGATCCTTCCACTGTGCCAAAGCAGATCTGCTACGTCCCACTGTTGCTAGCCTCTCAGCAACCACGAGCTGTCGATCAAGTTCGGTCAAAGCCAGGTTTCCTCCCACCTCCGGCTTCCTCCTACTACCTCTGAATACTAAGCAAATCATATTTCACAAACATGGACGGTTCTCTTGAGAAAGTCTGATGTCCTGAAGATTCTCTTAATTCTCTTAAACAAAATTATACCAAACCAACAATTAACATTCCAGCACTTACTATGTCCCAGGCACTATTCTAAGCACTTTACATGGATTAACACTTAGACCTCACAATCACCTTGTGGGGTTGGTACTATTGTTGTCCCCATTTTACAGGGAAGAGTCGTCTTCCTCTTGGGGAAATCTAACTAGGACAGGTGGCAAATCTGCTTAGTTCCCTCTAACATACCCCCGATTCAGCATCCCTCCACAACCCACTCCAGACTCCCTTCTTAAATGGATACAAATTACCAACCGAGGCAGAAAAGTGATTTTTCAAACCCTTTCTATAAAGTCAGTAAAAAGCCTGGAGATTAAGTTTCAAACATCTTACGTATCTGCTACAAGCAAGGAGACTAAAAGTCAAAGCAAGTAATTAAGCAGAGGAGATACTAACACTCAGAAAGCCTGTAAACAAGACTCTCAGGATAAAAAATTCTGTATAAAATCCACTCCGAAATTAGAGTTCCCTACATTAGGCCTCCTGACCATAGGTACTGACATCTAACTACAGCATATTAAGCCAAAGATAGAAAGTATAACTCTAATTCTTTCTTTACATTTCCAGTTGTTATCATAAAATAAAACTGTTCCAAATTAGCACAGCTTTGATTGTACTCTGAGTGATCTGGCATTTGGTACAAAGCTGTGAACCAGCTCACTGATCCCATGGAATTACTTCCTCATTTAAATTCAAATGGAAGATTTTCCTTACCATATAGTGAATGGGAAATGATTCAATAAATAAGGCAAACTTCAAAATGCAATTCTTTTAAAAGCTAGGCTCACTATTGATAAATACTGGACCTGGACCTTAACATTTGTAATTTACGATGAATACATGAAAATGGATTGCATTTTGACAAGAATACCAGATTTCTTCACCACTTGCTGAAGAACAAAAAGAAATCAATGATAATTTGTTAGAGATGCTATTAGCAGCGGCAGCCCCATTCCATAGACTAACGTATTAAGCAAATAGGTAGTGTTCCTAAGATATCAGTCTGTCTGCAGTAAAATGAAGAACAGATTAAAATTCAGTGACCATAAGTGGTGGAGTAGGAACTCAGCATCAACAAGGACAGAGAATTAACTAGGTGAGAATTGGCGATAAACTGCGACTCTGGGGTTGCTAACTGGATATCACTGCGTTCAATAATTCTGCCAGCAGCATTTGGGGACCTAGTTCTGGCCACACAAAAAGATGAGAGAAATATAATAAGCAGAAAACATCATCACATATCCTAAAATGCGACTGAATCTCATGAAAAAGAAAAACAAGATAAAGAAGGTTTCTCCCAGAGGAAGAAGATACTGGCAGTTATAGTACAGTAGTGTATTAAGTACAACCTACTATTTCTCAATGGAGTAATTAGCTGGGTGTGAATGAGGGGCCATCTGAAAGAGCAACTAACGAATCAAATGCCCATATGTTTTCTTGTAGCATTCCTTTGTACAAGTTTCAATTTCAACCATGGGTAGAGAGACTAGATACATAACTCATGGTCTAAAGCAGTTCATCTTCCTGAGTAAAAAGGGGCTATTAATAATTATGCAAGACAGGCACACATGGGTATGGTCAAACTTTCCTTTGACCACACAGTTTTCTGACCCCCATATGCTCTTCCCCGTAGCCCAAAGCATGATGTTCACCTCTTTCCTTCCCCTTGCATCTGGCTATGCCTCCCCATCCTGCAGCTCTCACTACAGACGCTGCCTCTTTCTGGCAGACTGCCAGTCAAGCCCCAGTGACTGCCCTGCTACCTGGTTGCACACAAACCAACCCTTATTCTTACCCTAGCATTGGCGACACTTCATTATAAGCATGTTTACTCACCTGGCCCCTTTGCTAGCTATGCCAAAAGTTTATTCCAAAATTTCATTTGCAAGCTGTGATTTTTAAATGGCCTCACATTTCTCAGGACTATTAATTTATAGGAAATTAATATTTAAAATGATAAAGTCACAGCCACATGAATTATAGGGGCTTCAGTATCAAACTGTGGGCTTATAAATTTTATGGAAAAACAGCAGTCCTTGAAAAGAAGAGTCACCAAAGTGGTTTCATGCTTATTTCTATTAGATGAGACACTCCAGTCAATTTCTCTACTAAATTAGCTTTCCTTGCCATAGTAGAGTTAATGTGATAACAACTGTCCCAAAGGCTGTATATTTTAAGTCAAATGAAAAAAGCAAATGTGCAACAATGAATACTCCATTTTATTTGGGGCATACCACACAATTCATTTGGTGTGATTTGTGCAATTTTTATTAGACTACAAGTTCCATGAAAGAGAATCATACAGCAGAATACAGATGACCAGATATGACATGGGAAGCAAGAACAGTACACTTCTAGCTGACTGGAAGTCTGGAGGTATAAACATCATTACCATCAGAGAGGGGTCTGAAAACATCATTACCATCACAGACATTTCCAAGTCATCCAGAATAAAAATATGAGCCAAGGTTTAAAGGCTCAATCAAAAGTACCTTTGTAAACGTGGTCTTGGCAAATATAAGACTAATACAAATATTCTTGGGGGCAGGAATATACTGAATAACTAAATGAATAACCTTCCTGGACCACTGCAACCCTGGTTGCAAATTAGAAAAACTGAAGTGTTCGGATCTGACCTAAACCAATTAAACTAGAATTTCAAAGGGGAGTACCCACGTACTGGTATTTTTGAAAAGCCCCAGTGGGGCTCTAATGTACACCCAATGTGAGAGCTACCCTTCTACTTCCAACAGGTTTTTCCAGAACCAGAGATTGCTGCAAGAAGCATGTATGGACTATTTTCTATGCGCTAGGCACTGCTATAGGAACATATATTTATTATCTTGTTCAATACTCACAATAACCTCATAGAATAGATACTAATATACCATCCCATCACATTTTACCATTGAAGAAACTGAGGTTCAGAAGGATGACATACACTGCCCAAAATTCCACACCTAATAAGTAAGAAAATGTGATTCAAACCTCAGCAATCAGTCTCCCCAGTTGCCCGTCTTAACAATGACTCTGTATTTCAAATACTACCACTAAAGACATCCCGAGATGTCCTAAGTGCCTCCATACTGAAGAAAACTGTAGGGGTTGGGGGTTAGGTGATCACCAGAGTGAGGGCATGAGAGAAATATTGCTATTAAATATGTTATTAAAACTAGAGCAAATAAAAGACAGTAAGAATTACACCATTTAAAATACTTCTCTGCTTTCTAAGAAACAGTATTCTTACAGTAGATCTACTTTCTTCATTAATTATTTAATTTAAAGGCAAATAGGGATTTGGAGATGGTCATGAAGAAATGTTCATCTTGTTCTTGCCATTGGATCCCAGCCATTGTTACCCGTTAAAAGACATAGCAGATGACAGGCAACTGTCCCCACTCTCTCTCGTTCTACTGGTCTCCCTCCTGGATCGTTCCTATCAGCATATAAGCATGCTCTAATACCTAAAAAGAAACAAACAATCAAAGACTTGCTTGTCCCCACATCCCAATAGCTATTACCTCATTTCTCCCTTTCACATAAAACTCTTCAAAAATATTCTCTATATGCACTATATCAAGTTCTCCTCCCATTCCTCTTTAAGTGGCTTTGAGGAATTCTCACCCACTACCTCTTCTAATAGTGCTCTGTTCTATTCCACCTTTCCTCTTCTTCCAGACTCCACTGACACGTATGTTAGAACTTCCACCCACATTGCACATACCTCTTCAGCTCTTATCTGTGCTTCGGTCTGAAGTTGTCCATCTGACTTGCCTTCCAGTTAACTCTCTTTTCAGGTGAGTCTAATCTTCCATTAGGTTCTTTATTTTGATTATTTCACTTTCTGGTTGTAATGTTTCCATTTGTTTCTAAATTTCCAGTTCTCCTATCAAAACTCACAGTCTCACCTCTTAATTCCTTGAACATGCTGATAGTTTATTTTAAAATATGTGCCCATTTTCTGAATGAATTGTATGTTTCTATTCTGGGTTTTTTCTTCTCTTGGTTTTTGAGCAAGTCTTATCCTCTCCTTGTTCTTCTCTATTTATACTACAAGTTCATGGCCTCATCCAGTCTTGTAGCTTTAAATAACTTCTTTATGCTAATAATTCCCAAAGTACTATTTCCAGCCCTTTTCCCTTAACTTCAGATTCTTAGATCCCTCTGCCTACTAGATATCTACACTTGGCTGTCTTGTAAGCCCATCATCAAAGTTAATATCGCCAAAATCAAACTCCTGATTTTCTATTTTCTTTCTTTTTTTTTTTTTTTGAAATGGAGTTTCGCTATTGTTGCCTGGGCTGGAATGCAGTGGTGCCATCTCAGCTCACTGCAACCTCTGTCTCCCGGGTTCAAGCGATTGTCCTACCTCAGCCTCACAAATAGTTGGGATCACCCGTCACCACGTCCGGCTAATTTTGTGTTTTTATTAGAGATGGGGTTTCACCATGTTGGCCAGTCTGGTCTTGAACTCCTGACCTCAGGTGATTCACCTGCCTTGGCCTCCCAAAGGGCTGGGATTACAGGCATGAGCCACCGCTCCCAGCCTCAAACTCCTGATTTTCAGCACCTTCTCTTCTAGCAATCTTCCACAGCTCAGTAAATGCCAATTCTATTCTCATACCAGAAACTCTTGTTACCTCCTCTCTTTCTTACACCCTACACATCCAGTCCATCAGTGAATCTTTGAATTCATCTTCAAAATGCATATGGGATGCAACTCTGGTTACTTCTCACCACCTCCACCACCACCACCCTGGCTCAAACACCATCCCCACTCCTGGGTATCACTGCAGTAACTCCAGCTGGTCTCCTCCTTCCACCTTGGCCTCCCACAATCAATCCTCAACATGGTAGCCAGAGTGATCTTGGTTTTAAGACTCAAGAAATGTCTTTCATTCCTTTGCTCAAAACCTTCCACTGACTTTTCTTCTTAACCAGTATAAAAAGCAAAGTTCTTACAATGGTCCACAGGTCCTATAGAATCTGTCCCATTATTGCTCTGATAATGTCCCTTGCCCACTCTATTCCAGCCACAGTGGCTTCCACTGCTGTTCCTTGAACAAGTCAGAAGTCAGACATGCCCCTTTCAGGGCTATGCACCTTCTGCTGCCTCTGCCTTGAACACCCTTTCCCCTGACATCCATGTGAATCACCCCTCACTTCCTCCAGCTCTTTATTCAAATGCTATCATCTCAAGGATACTTCCCATAACTGACCAGTAAAAGACAGCAACTCTTCTCATCACTCCCTGTCTCCCTTAACCTGCTTTGTTTTTCTCCATTTCACATCAATTTTTTAAATTAAGTTTAATTGTCTCCTTTTTACATTTGAAACTCCATGAAGGCAGGAATTTTGTCTGTTTTGTTCACTGCTAAGAAATCAGTAACAGATGAAGACCAATGCTAAAAAATAAATGTGTCACAAAGAAGACCATTCCTAAAAAGGAGTTTGTGATTAGGATACTAAAACAATGAATGTATACATACATGCACTGAGGTGGGTGGCATACAGCATAAGCACAAATACACAATCCTGAGGGCCTAGCAAGCAAAGACCACAATTACCAAAGAGGTCAGGCACGGTGGCTCCCAGCACTGTGGGAAGCCAAGGCAGGTGGATCACCTGAGGTCAGGAGTTCGAGACTAGCCTGACCAACATGGTGAAATCCTGTCTCTACTAGAAATACAAAAATTAGCTGGGTGTGATGGTGGGCACCTGTAATCCTAGCTACTTGGGAGGTTGAGGCAGGAGAATCACTTGAACCTGGGAGGCTGAGGTTGCAGTGAGCCAAGACTGAGCCACTGCACTCCAGCCTGGGCAACAGAGACTCTGTCTCAAAAACAAAAAAACAAAAAAAAACAAAAACAAAAGAAGGGAATATTCTGTGGCTAATAATCTATAGTCTCCTGGAAGATTTTTTTTTTCAATTTCTTATTTTCACTATCTTTAAACAGATGGAAACAATAAAAGGCACCCGGCATGCTTCCCACTCTAATTACTAAACTATAGCTTTTAAAATACTACTGCCCCTTTATCTTTAAAACAAACTGTTTGTGGATTGCTCAAAGTTCAGAATACTAAGTGTTCTTAAGCATATTATGAAGTGTCTACATAACTAAACTCCTTAACTGTATTACAATATTTAATTAGAAAATAAAAAAGATTCTGTAATTAAGATACTTTACATGACGGAAATGTGAAATGAAGAGCTTAAAATGAAATGATTTGACAGTCTCTAAAGACAAGTCTTTCTCTCGAAACTTTTGATTGCCTCTCTGAAATGGAAGACTATAACTTAATTAACCAGTATGTCTCACATATAGCCAACAAAACTCTGAAAGACAGGAAAGCAAAATGGAAGGGCAATAAGAATAGTCCAAAGAGTGTTGTGTGTTTTTTTTAAATAGCCCCAATGATCAGATAATATAGAATTCACTCAACAGTCTACATTTCAAGGTCTATGAAGGCAGAAATGTCTGTTTTCTTCACTGCTATATCCCCAGAGCCTAGAACAGTGGCTAAGTGCTCATTAAAAAACAAAAAAAAAAAAAAAAAAAAAAAAAAGGATTAACTAGTACACTGAATACTGGGCACAGTATAGGGCAAACCTACTTGTTTTGATTATCACCACTGAAGAAGTATCACCTATAATGCATGACTCTCTTTTGGTTTGGTTAGCATCCAAAAAGTATATTAGCTTATAACAGAGAATATTATGACATCCCACTGTTTCTTTCAAAACAAAAACTTAGGTGGACCTATTAATAAAATTGACCACAGTTCTTGGAATTCAATCACTGCTAAATATTTCAGAGTGTAACCTTTGGTTAAAAATATTAAATTCTTTTTTGTAGCACATTTCATTTCCTAACTTATGAAGGGCAAATACAGGTGTCCACTTTGGCTTTGAGTTTTCTTTTTTGGTCTTTCTCTTGCCAGATGAAATATTAATGCCATCTCCAAAGGTGATGTGGTAAATGCATGAAAGACCTAGGCTCTGAACAGGCAGATCTGAAAACCCTTAGATGGGGCGGGTAGTGCAACAAATATGATAGGCAGTCACCAAATATCCTCCTTTTCTTTCTCATTAGCCGAGTTCAGAGTTATTTCAGAAGAGCAACTTGCCTGGCAAAAAACTAAAGGAAAAAACATAAATCTACATTCCCTGGACTCCTTTGTAACTATGAGTAGCCACAAAACAGTCCTGGCCAGTGACAGGAATTTAAACAGTGGCCAGAGGGGCTTCTAGCCAAGCAGACAGCGGGAGCATGTCTTTTCCCTTCCCCCTTCACCCCGCATGGAAGGCAGATGCAATTACTAGAACTGGAGCAATCATCTGAAGACCAAGAGGGAACACGCACACGCCAAGGATGAGTGAATGTCAGGAGAGAAGGGTCTGGATTTCCCAAAGGAACATCGGAATCACTGTACCAGCTGCGGACTGCCCACCTCATGCTTCCTTCAATGAGAATACAGAGAACCTCTATTAGGGTAAAGCCACTATGTTCACGTTGCATTTCTTGCCACTGAATCTAATCCTGGCTGATATACATTAGGGATGACTAGAGGATCAGAGGAAATACTACTCTCCCAAAACTTATTAACTCAGCATATTTACTGCAATAAAAAAAAAAAATGCTACATGCTAACATGTGATTTTTCACATTTTACCAAAGCAGTAATATTGAAAGTCTGACTGCAATAGTCTGGTGCTAAGAGAAATTAAGCTTTCAAGAAGACACATTCTTTTATTAAATGAAATTAACTTTAGAAATGCACACAGGAGTTGGGAAATCCAATCACCATTACTGACAAGTCTGAATTATAGAATTTAATTATATTACTTTTATTTTAGTAATTAGCAAGATAATTATTTGTATATAATGTTTCTAAAATATTTGCTACCATCAAAAAAATAGTTTAATCCCCCAAATTAATATCCTTCCCGAGGCTTACAAAAACTACTGACTTGCAAATGAAGACAATGTTTCCTAGACCGTGGTCAGGCAAGTCATACCAGCTTTATTGTATTTACCACAAATTTCAAGATACTGCAGACAACATGGAGTGAAGTTTCACTAAATACTTACAGATGTTCTCTAAGTAAGTCCTGGTTATGGTCAGGTTGGAGATGATGTGAGACTTGACTTTTATAATCCCATATCCTCTGGTTTTGAAGAAGAAAGAGGCTAAATACCCATCTGTGGATAATGTATAGCAGTGAGCCACATCTCAATGTCTTCACAAGCGTATGCCACTTTCTTTTTTTTTGAGACGGAGTTTCACTCTTGTTGCCCAGGCTGGAGTGCTATGTCGCGATCTCGGCTGATTGCAACCTCCGCTACCCAGGTTCAAGCGATTCTCGTGCCTCAGCCTCCTGAGTAGCTGGGATTACAGGCATGCACCATGCCCAGCTAATTTTGTATTTTTAGTAGAGATGGGGTTTCTCCATGTTGGTCAGGCTGGTCTCAAACTCCTGACCTCAGGTGATCCCCCCACCTCGGCCTCCCAAAGTGCTGGGATTACAGGCATGAGCCACCGCGCCCGGCCACGCATGTAGCACTTTCATGTGCCACTCTTTCACTTTCCCACCCAGCAAACTCCTACTCATCCTAAGACACCCAGAACAAATGTCTCGTTCTCTTTGTGAGGTCACCCCCTCAGTACGTTATTCACACCTCTGCTGGCACATGCACTGCACAGCATTATCATTATTTATTTATGGATCCCTTGTTTGGCTGTAAGCTGCTTGTGAAGACTATGCTTTCTTCATCTTTGCATCTCTAGAGTCTATGAAAGACATGGAACAATATCGATCAATGTTGGCCAAATGACAAAAGGAATGATTCAATGAATACGTGATGACAAAAAATGCATCAGAATTTAAGTTATGACTTATAGGGTCTACATAAAGCTAAACTGACTTTTAACAGAATCTTTAAAGGAAAATGCAGGGTTGCTTAGCTCACCATTTGGCCTACAAATCTTTTAAAACTCTGGATATTAAGGCCAGCTTTTAGATTAAAAACACTTTAACATGTGTTTACAAATCCATTGTCTCATTGGCTACAGCATCCAGTTGAGATGGATACATATGGCCATGCGATACATCAGTGAAAACAGATTCGAAATCAGATGAACCACATTCAAGTCCCAGTCCTGCTACTTCCCATCTATCAAACAAGGAAGCTATACTTCCCACCATCTGACTGGCTGAATAGCCATCAGGGAAGTTCTCACTCCAGGCTGTGGACTTCCCCCAGAACTAGCAGCCCAGTCCCCAGGCTTCAGGCTGCTCCTAGCTTGAAGGAAGGGTTTTACCAGGGACCCATCCCTTCCCACCAAGGAACTTGTCTGCCTCCCGCCACTATCAACATGCCATCCATGGCATCCAGGCTACTTGAAAGGTAGTTTCCCCACCTACCTTGCAAGCTGTTGTGAGAATTTTTAATTATTTATTTTTTTAACAGAGTCTTGCTCTGTCGCTCAGGCTGGAGTGCAGTGGTACAATCATAGCTCACTGCAGCCTTGAACTCCTGGGCTCAAGCAATCCTCCTGCCTCTGCCTCTCAAGTAGCTGGGACTACAGGTGTACAACACCATGCCCAGCTAATTCTTTAATTTTCTGTAGAGACTAGGTCTCACTATGTTGCCCAGCCTAGCCTGGAACTCCTAGGCTAAAGTGATCCTCCCACCTTGGCCTCGTAATCTGCTGGGATTACAAGTGTGAGCCATTCTGCCAGCTGAATGTATTTGTTACTGCATTCCTAAACCAGAGTACAATGTCTGGCACCCAGGATGCATGCAAATGTCACTAATGAAGGAACCATTAGGCAGTGCTGGAACTCAAAGACTAGGCTTTTTTCCCACCACACCCTGCAAGCTCACAATGCTTATTTTACAAAATGCTGCTTTTCTGCAAATTCATTTTAACAATACTGGTTATTCTTTCCTCAGTCAAGTGTTTTCCTTGAAAAACTATATGCTAGTTGTTGCCTTGACAATTCCACTTACTTAGGTTTAATTTGATATTGATTTAAAAGGAAAGCAGGGGAAAAAACCCTTAACAGTTCTACAATTAACACATTTAAGCTCACATAAAACTTGGTTGGAAATAGGCCAGTCTTTGTAACACTTTGTTTTTCTCGAGAATGGAACTGCATTCCTTTTTAGTCTGGACAGGCCAACCTAAAATGTTTAGCTGAAGAATCAAAGGTATGTCCATAATTATGCCTAAAAGCCAACTGTTTAACCTATGTATTTTCATGATACAAATTTTTAAAAGCTGAAAAACATAGCCTGTATTCAATTACTCCTATTCCTCAGCTCTCTTTATATGCTGAATATATTCCAATTAATGCTTCTCTTCAGCATGACCAGCAGGTCCTGAAGTGGCAGTACCAGGTTACCTTGGATGGAAAATGCAAACCGATCATCCAAAGTTCACTAGTATAAATATATACATTCATACACTAAACTTGTACATATTCTTCATATAGTTTAACACAAACATATTCCCCCACATAAAAGCACTATGGAAGATTTTAAGAAGTATGTTTCAACTTTTTACTTTCCTCATTTATTTTCTGCTTTGCCATCTCCCAACCTGTATGGGTGGGGTCCATCTAACCGTTTCTATGTTTTGTCACATTCCATTAGAACGAAGGAACCTGTACAACCATCAGTAACCATGGCACATTTTCCAGTCATCCTCATGGATAAGGGAAATGACAGGCAGCAAAGTAGGAAGAAAGAACACATAGAAATAGGCAGAACTCAGGCTGAATGGAAATTAAACTTCCCTTGCTGATATTACTCACACATGTGTCTTTCATTCAGAGCCATACATTACCGAAGCAAAATTCAATTAACTGGAAATGTATACAGGAAATTATGCTACAAATACCGATTTTACCTTCATTTGTAAAATGCTGAAGAAAAATATTACTACTGAATGGGGGAGGTGGATGGAATATCAGCACATTAACACAGAATATGCAATTTCTTTTCTAAGCAATATTAGGATAGAAATAAATTTATTCCATGAGGATACAATTAGAATGTTAAGGGGTCTCTGGGTATTGTCCAATTGTAATCAGTTTGCAGATTGCTAAACTATTAGAGACTCTGAAGATATTCTCCTTGGTGATAAGACAGTGTCCTCTGTTAAAACAATGATAATTTTTATCTATACTTGTCTCTCAGTAAACTAGATAGGCTATTGATTTAGGCTGGACATCCAAATACCCAAACAACAATGAATGGTGACTAGATTCAGTCATTAAAAGAAGGCAAAGACAGATGATTTATTCAGCTGATCAGCAACCAATCCATGAAGTGGAAATAATTCATAAAACCTCTGGAATGAACATTTTTAAGTTTCCTACCTTTACTGAATCTTCTCAGAAACAGAGTGAATAATATTTACTCGGTAACTGCAAAAATAAATAGATAAAGGAGAAACAGATTTGATACTACTGGGCAAAGTAAGACATATAAGCTCTCAAAATACAATTCTGCTTGGGAAAAATGAAACCAATACATGCAATATCTGAACTTACATGCATTACATACCCAAGAATTATGTCTCACAGGTATAAACAAAGGCATTTTTCCTTTCCAAGGCACTAGAGAAGAAAAACATTTCACTTAGTAATTTATAAAATATATGTGGGCCTAACACTTTAGAGTACTTTAAAACTGGGAGGTATTCTTACTTCATAAAGTCAAGACACAGCAGAAAGCAGGTGCGCTTGCAATGCAAAAAGCATTCTTTTAGCCAATAAAGTGAGCTACCTTAGAATTGTCTCTGCATTGCATGGAAAAACCAGTGAACCTAATCAAGAGAGGACATCAGAGTTTTTTTAATCGAATCTAGAGTCCTACCCCCACAGTCTTCTCATCAATATTCCTCAATGCTTCCTCTTGCCCAATTACAAAAGACCGGATAACCCTGTGACTGATGGCTGAGACACACAAGCCTATTTTTCCCTGTTAAATGGAGTTAACGTACCCAGGGAAGCTATTGCAATTGCCGTCTAAATGGAAAAGGGTTAAATGTAGAATTTAATGAAACAGGATTTAACAACATTCCCAACCTCATCAGCAAGCAAACAGGAAAACATGCTAGAGAAGGCAAATCTTATGAAAGATAATGTGGAGACAACATTTATATTATTTCAGGGTTGTAAAAAGTTAAGCAAACTCTAACCCTGAGCAATATTTGACATGCAGTGGTCAGTCCATTATTAAGACAAGTACAAAGCAGAAAGGTCTTCCATCCCCCCTCTGCTGCACCAGCCCCCACTCACGCCTCTGGCCCACCTGTGGTTGCCTCCACCAAGCCTGCCTTTCTCAAATCCTCTGGGAAGTCACATGCCCTGCTTTCCTCATTCCCAGATTCTTGGTTCATCTCCTTCAAGATGCCATTCCCAGCTTTTATACACTACTATTGAACTTTCAAAGCCATTAAATTTCTAAGGGCTTACATTTTCAATAAATATTTTCCAAGTTAAAAAAATAAATATGGGGGGAGACACTGCTAATAGTTTGTGGATTGCAATTTTTTAAACATATTAAAAGTTCTGCAGCAGGCCATTTTTTGTCCTCACAATAGATACTACCTACCATGCTTCAGCTAGGTTGGCCTGTTTACTAATGAGGCAATTTCCACAGTATGAATGTTAACACACATGCACTTCACACATTATGATGCATGAGTAAGTGTAGAATAATTACAAAGTGATGCATCTTGTTTCCCAAATTGAGGTGTAAACTTGAGAGAGAAACTACTCTAGGTGCTTTCTTTGTAACAAAGAGCTGTCTTTGTATTTTCTCCTCTCCTCAGGGAGCCCTAGGTTTACGTATTTGCTGGCAAATCAGGCTGGACCCACCCTGAGATTGCTTTCCTGCCAAAGAAACTTGGGACAAAAGGTTGCGTTGCATCGAGATCATTGGTCTCTGGCAAATTCACTCCTAGAACTGAAATCTCTTAACATCGAGAGTACTGTTCTTCCTAGTAACTCTCAGTTTCTAAAATTGGCTCTTTGTCTTCTTTTTTTACTGACCAGGAACCAAATATCTGGGATCTGGTTCCAGCTCTGCTACTATCCAGCTACATTAACTTGGGTAAATCACTTCCATTTCTTTTGACTCCTTCAACTACAATATGCTTAAACCTATTCATCTATGAAAATCCCATGAACCTCAATTTTTTTTAATGTGTAGCAATCTTCTAACATGCAAGCATCAATACCCTAAAGACAGTTATGAAGCACTTAACACCAAAGTTCTAAGACTCCCATCACAATGCAACATGTCTGAGCTGATCACAGGAGCTAAAATCAGCGCCTATTCACAATGTTGCTGCTGTGGTGAAGGTATAACCAAGGAATGAATGCAAAACATTTAGTTCAATGTTGGGCATTTAGTAAAGCACTCAATAAATATTAGCTATTATTATTATTTATAATATTGAAACAAATATAATTGAACCTAGGTCTCTAGATTTTCATTAAAACCTACAATTTCAATGTAAATAAGTTAACAGAACTCAGTCTATTCATAAATTCCCTAAAAAAAAGAAATGATGCATTCACTTGTTGGCCACTAACCAAACATAATCACAGAAAGCATATCCCAGCAACCTAGAATTTCCATATTTAATTTTGTGTGATTCTCTCATCTTTGAGCTGAATCTTGTTTGTTTCCTGCTTAAAAATAATCTTAACATAATTCTGAATAAAGCCACCTACCAATAAAATGAAAAATTATTTGTTCTAGTAAAATGGTTCTATTGATGCAGTAAATTATTCTTTCCTCTGAACTTCATTTCTTAATTTGTATGATACTTAATTTGTATTTAAAAGAAACTTTAACAGTTAAATCTTTAATTTTCTCCTATCTCCTCTGAGCACCTGAACCTTTTCCTTATCTCATTTCTCCTCCAAATCAAGAATTGCAAGACAGCACCTTCTGTAGCCCTGTCCTCATCTTCAAGCTCCCTTCCAGTCTCTTCTCTGACCACTCCATCTCTACCTCTGGGCTCCCAGTCCTTTTATGAAGCTCCTGGAGAGATCTACTTACTCCACAGCAACCACAGTCCTTTAGAACTAAACCACTTTTGGTTGCCTTATAAAAACGATTGGGGTGAAGGATGTTTGATGGATACTACTCTCCCTTCTGACTGCTTAAGGGAGGATTATTCTGTATCACTTCTATCTCCCAGACACTAAACTTTAGCATCCGGACATTATTAAACATTACTCCTCAGAGGAGTCTCCCCTGGCCATCCCCTCTGTAGCCCCTATTCTTTATCGCAACACACCAATTCCTTGACAGCACTTTTCACAGCATGCGTTTATTTAATGTCTGCTTCCTTCCCTAATCTCTAAGCCCCATGAGGGCAAGGACTTTATCTGATCCATTTAACAATGGAGGTTGAATGTCTGGTACACTGTTTCTTAAAACACAACTATTCGATATATAATTGTTGAACAATGAATTCTGGGACACGTATGTGGTTCTGCACTATGCCAGGCTCTAGGGAAAAAAGTAATAGGTATGCTCCTCCTTTACAGAACTTACAACTTTATTGAAGAAACAAGACACACTAGCTAGATAAAAATGCACACTGTCAAAAGGTATGGTATAGATTCCAAGCACCTAGGAAGAAAGAGACAAATGAATGACCGTAGCCATCAGAGGATACATGGAGAAAGCCAGACTTACGCTGGAGTTTAGTGGAGGAATTAAATTAGGGCTAGAGATGAGTTCAGATGGCCTTGCACAGTGAGAGGAGGCCGGCAAAGCAGATGCCAAGGAAGGAGATGTGAATCACCCTGGCCCATCTGGAAATGACACATGTGAGACTCATGCTGCTGAACAGAGAGCAAGCTGGGAAGCAGGGCAACAGATTATGAAGGGCCAGATTAGAAAGAGCCTTGAATGCAACACTGAAGTATTTACATGTGACATCATCAAAGGGAAACCTCCACAGGTTGAGTAGGAAATGTCATGCTGGCACTGGAAGGGGGCTGGCCCAGCAGTTACCGGACCCACCAAGTAAGAAAAGACTGGAGGCAAGCAGACCAACAAAGGTGGAATGGTCGCTCAGGTATTGACAAGGTAAAGAGAGAAGTAACAAACACTGAAGACTGTGCAAGTTCCCACAACTGCCACCTCTTGGTCGGTAAAAGGGGATAAAAGCAGAAAGGGAGAAATGATGTGATTTTAGTGGGAGTAAGAATTAACATGCATCATTTGCATCAGAGGAATGTACACTACCACGCCCTGGGAGATGAGACAGCATAGTGCTATTAACGAATATTTAAGTCTTTATACCAACTGGTAACACTTAAGACTAGCTAAATGAGGTTGATGGCAAGAATGAACTATAGAAAATCTACTATGGATCTAGCACAGTTCTGCCCTTTTGAAAAGTTATGACATCACAGGCTATGATATGAACTACTCCCTACAGACAGAGCCGCGTGGCCTGACAAAGGTATCAACAACCACACTAACAAGGCAAAGATCAAGATCACAGTGATTCAAACACTCAAGGTTGGTACTTAGTGGGGAGAAGCAATGACAGCGCTTGCCTCAAAGAGAGCAAACAATTTTTTTTCCCTCAAATAAAAAGAGGAACCTAAAGAAAGCTAAACATAATATTAGTTTATGCCCAAACTCCAAAGACAATTCTCAAAGCCAGGCATATTGCTAAAAGGAAATAAACAGACATACAACATCTAGGCAACTGAATTCTTAAGACCTACTAAAAGCTAAGAACTGGTAACAAAAATAAATTAGGAAAATGATGTTATTCTCTCTCAGCTTGCATTAAAAATTGAATTCTATTTCTTAGGCAACATGGATATTTAGCTAGATACATTGTTTTTTACATCTTTTTCAGAAATAAAGAACAAATTTTAATTATAACTACTTTGTCAAATGTGTTACATTACTTTAGTCTTGAGTCTTAGGAAAACAAAGCAACCATTTTTAAACTAGTTGCAGTAATATAAATAAGCCAAGCTAATGAACTTCTAAAATTTAAATGTGTTTGTTACTTTGTACCATCTCTTTTTCTGTTGTCAGGGAAATAAACACAAAGAAAATGAGAATAGGAACAGCTAAGAAAGTCATACTCTCATTGACATTTAATCATTCATTCACTACAAGCACTTATGAAATACTTATTACATTCCTGTCACTATGCAGGGTGATATGATTACAATGAACATCTCCTTTATGCAGCTTACATTCTAGCATTTGCTTTGACCTCAAAGTTTCAAATAGTCTTCTTGGATGAAGAAGATCCAAGCTGAAAAACTAGTTACATTGTATGCTAGCACCCAGGCCTTGAAACAAATAATTTAACTTCTTTGCTTCCTCACTTCCTAATCTGTAAAAGCGAAACAATTTTACCCAGTATACAACAATATAATTATGGTAGGCAACAACTAAAATGGCCCCCAATAATAACCACATCCTCAGACTGATGTCCCTAGGCAATCCCCTCCCCTTAAATGTGGGCTGGACCTAGTGACTTGCTTCAGATTACCAGAACATGGCAAAATTATAGTCTATCACTTCCAACATTAGAAACATACAAAGAAACTGTGACTTGTTTTGCTCACTCCATGGAGAGGTCCACATAGCACAGAACTGAGGGAGTTCTCTGGCCAACAGCCAGTGAGGAACTGAGGCCATCACTCCCACAGCAGTGAGGAAGTGAATCTTAGCAATAAGTGCATGAGTGAGTTAGGAAGTAGGTCTTCCCCCAGCTGAGCTTTCAGATGAGACTTCTGGCCTGGCTTGATACCTAGAGTGTAGTGCTGTGAAAGAGTTAAGGCCAAGGCACCCAGCTAAGCCACATCCAGATTCCTGATCACCAGAAATCAGCAGACAATGCTGTTTTAAGCTGCTACATTTTGGAGGAATTTGTCACACAGAAATGAAGTAATCTATCTTTTATCCACTGTCATCTAATATATCTGAAATTTATCTAATTAAGTTGCCACTGGTAGCAATCACTATTGGTTGCTGTCCCAAATTAGAAATGAATTTAAAACTATCAAAAAAGGAATTTTGACAAATTTTTTTGACGATATCAATGCTACTTAAGACACACAAAGTTAAAACATGGGAGAAAAAGACTGAGTATGTAATATCAGACAAAGGTCCTCAGGGGAAAAAGTATAAAAAGATCAAATGATAAAGTAGCAATCCACTAGGAAATGACAATCTGCATCTATTACTCCTGAGAAAGCCTCAACATGGAGTAAAAATTCAGACTTAATTTTTTACCCCTAAATCTTTCCTGAATAGCAGCTATTACACTGCATGAGACATACTTTTTTCAAAAAAAGATTCTCAATCATATCTGCTAACAGAACTTATAGCCATGGGTACTCCCACAGAATTATGATTTAAGCACTTCAAAGATGGGGTTACGTGCAGTTAACATAACATAGATTTTGCTCTACTATGTGACACGGCCAGTATGTAGCAGGAGTGATTCACTGAATCACTGGCCCCAATTCTTCACCCTCCATGTAGTCACACCCTTTGCCATGTGACTGCAGCTCCTCCTCCTAGAGTCAGAGTGTGCTTGCCCATGCAATTACTTTGAGCTCTACCATGAGACTTGTTTTGACCAATGGGATATGAACAGAAGTGACAATGTGCCAGTTTGGAGCCTAGGTTTTACTGCATGTATTTGGGTTGACCTAGTGATGTATTAGAATTCTGATGTATTAAAGTGGGGTATTCCATGTTATGTAGTTGGGTTAACCCAGTGATGTTCTGGAGTACTGCTGTATTAGAGTATTCCATGTGTGTATTTGGGCTAACCCACTGATGTACTGGAGCCAGTTTGCACCAGCTCATGATGCTGATTAAATTTTCAGGAACTTACAGGGCAGGTGGCTAAACATACTAATAAAAATTACATTAGCTTAGAATTAAATTATAGAAAAACAATGATACTCAAAATTCATAACTTAATTATTTTACTACATTTTACTATTACTTATGCTTTTGAGGTTGTGTATTTTAGCTGTATGATGAAAATATTACCCAATGATATGCTACTGTGCTGTTCTTTCCAGTGATGTCATATCGGTAGCTTGAAATAGGCTGTGGTGGGAGTATTTACTTCACAGAAAGGGGTAAATGCTACAAATCAGGCCTTATCTTTTCTTCCATAGAGCCAGGTAGGCTTCTATCACCATGAGAAATGATTCCTAGTAGTCTTGCTCTTTCATCCTGGGGCACCTGAGAAGGATCATATATGGAGCAGATGAGCCCAAGCCAGAGCAAGGAGACAAGTTTGGCCAGACCACCGCTTGAAGCAGAGCCACCAGCCAAGCTGAGACTAGATCTGTCAGTCCATATCCAACTAGCAGGACCATGAGTCTGAGAATAAATGTTTATTGAATAGGCTGACTTAGGGACAGTGTTATTCAACATTATCGTGGCAATGGTTGACTGAAATACGTGGTCCAAGTTGGAGCATGGTCAATTAGCCTATAAGAAGTGGTAAGACTGACATTTGGGGGAAAAAAAAAAGGTGAATTGGTATAGGCCCTGAAAGTGAGAAGCCAATGGACAATCACTGAGAAATTCATAAAATGTCATGCCCCAAATAGCACAGTGTATGAGATGGCAGTATTGACTAACTGATCTCTAACTCCTGGGCTCCTGCAATCTACCCACCTGAGACTCCCAAAGTGCTGGGATTATAGTGGACACTGTGGATTCAGGGCGAAAGAGGGAGTGCTTATAGTCAAGGTCCTTACAGAGAAGGGAGAAACAGTCATTACAGAGGCCAGTATGGTCCAGCGTGCTAAGAGGCAGCAGAAAGAACAAAGGCAGGGTGTTACAGAAGCACACAGGAGAGGATGTGACCCAGTTCATGGGACCAGGGAAGTCCTCCCAGTGGAAATGATCTCTGAGCAGAGAATGCTCCAAGAGTTCAATCAAAATAACTAAAGGCTAAAACATGAAGAGCTGCCACAATGAAAAGAAGAGATAAGACATGGGCTGGACTTGACAGATGATTCGATCAAAGGCATCACAGATGGCTGTGAACATCAAAAGGGTGAGGGTATAGCTCACTTCTGCTCCTCTACATCAGGTGGAGGCCACTCATAGAAGACTCCTGTGCATCTACTTACCAGAGAGACATGCACAGAACCTGGCCCAACACACGTGTTCAGGCACTGATTACAGCAATTGTTCTCACCTCTCATTTGATGCTTTATCCATTTACCTGACAGACAACCCTGAGTATGTCTGAGGAACAAAACTCAACAGCTCAAATTTGGCCCATATTAAATAAGAGCATCTATACACAAGTACTCTCTACAAGTGGCAAGACAACCAAGTTGATTGATTCAGTGTTAGGGAAATGGCTTCCATGAAACACTGAATCACAAAAGCTGAAAGAGTCTGAACTCCCAACCAAGGGAGAGAACACAGGCATTTGGAGACCACCACATTCTTTACATACTTTTTGAAATCTAAAGCATACACCTATTACTTATACTTCTGAAGTTATGTCCAGACACCCAGTTAAGCAATTCTAAGTAGAAAAATGAAATCTAAAGGTTTTTGAAACGTAAATATTTTTAATTTAAACAGCCCCAATTCATATTGAATGGTCATAAACATAAAACATCAAGTCTTACTGTAAGATTTTTACTTCAAGAACTAATTCTACAAGTATGACTACCCTGCAAATAATGTAAAAACCGACTTCATTTTGGCAGCACTGGTAAATCAAGCATACTAAAGTCACTCTATGAGATGACAATTCAAATATTGAAACACAAAAGAAAAATAGAATATTTGACAAGGCTTTCATTTAGAAACATCTCAGGATACAGTTCAACCGAGCACCAATCTATTCTTTTGAGACTGTTACTCTGCAATGAAATATTAAAATTAATAAGGCCATTTTCTTTGGAGTCTTGGGTAAAAAACTCAATAGGAATGCCAAAGACAAAACAGAATAATTTCATTTAAGGAAAAAAAAAAGTCACCAAGCCACTATTGTCTTTCTCTGCTACCATTAAATATAACCTAAGGCATTTCCAGTATAAAAACCAAAATATAAATTATGGAAGAGACGTAACACAGGTGCCCTGTTTTATTTTCCTGCTTCTGCTGAACTTCACTCTTGAGCATCCTGTTCATTTGATTCTTTTTTCACCAAATATTTTTCTGCTCAGCTCCTTCTTTGCCATGCCAAGTTAAACTTTCCCAAATCTTCTTGTTCTAATCATAGCACAGAAAACTCCAGTAAAAATAACTGAGTAAAGCTTCCCTAAAATGACTGGTATCTATAGCAAAAAGCAGCTTCAGAATTGTAATTTTTTTTTTATATATTATGGCCCAAATTACCACATTGCCACAAAGCCTGAAAATAAAGAGGAAATACAAAATCTCTCTCTCTGTGTGTCTCTCTCTCTCTCTCTCTCTCACACACACACACACACACACACACATACACACACACACACACACACAGGCCTACATTAACCACTCAGATGAAGTCAGGAATTTCCCTCAAGTTGTACAGCATCAATAGTGTAAATGACTTATCAGATGTAATTAAAGTACAGATAGTTAGAATTAGGTTTAATTCCCACCTTTCCCTCTACATTTCTAAAGCTCAACTAAAAAAAACCAGATATTTTCCTTTATGTTTAAGGCAATAAGAGTAGAGGCATGAAAAGTGAATGGTGTAGTAAATCCTCAAGAAGCATTTATGGCCCGCCAGTGGCAAAAGAGGTAGGAGCTGGCCAGGTGTGAGTATATAATTGGGCATTTACTTCCTGTGCTATGTTCAGGAGCCGGGAACCCCACGTCACTCCCATACCGCAGGAATTTTGTTTGATTATACCAATACTAAGGCTTCAATCAAACTACAAACCACTTACGCCACAGTTAGATTATTTAGGACATTTTAACTTCCTTTTTTTTTCCTTATTTGAAATAATGCAGATAATTCTAGATAAAAATTTTTTAGATTTGATTCATTTATATAAAACATTGGGTAATAACTTTGAACCTCCAGTACACATTATTGATTTTTTTATTCAATACCCAGTGTCACTTGGTAAAAACAACTTCTTAGATATTTTGCAATGAAAACGAAAAAAAAAATGTTTTGATGTTGTACTCAAGGATACGGGGTAATCACTGGGGAGTGGGAGGAGAGGTGAATCAGAGGTCAGAATGACTAGTGTTAGAGAGGGCTCTCCTACTTCACCATTTCTTTAAACATTTGAAGATTTGTTTTAGAAGTATAAAATATTTAAATGATGGCCCAATCAGTGATCCTGGAGCCAAACTTTAGAAAAACATCCCAAGTGTTTAGGAGAGAATGGGGACACAGGCTACGAAGAGGCAGTTGACTTGGCCAGAAATTCAGTATACAAAGCACTAACATTCGTAACCCCAAATCGTAATCCTATAATATTATGGCCAGTTAAGTGTGTCTGGAAAAAACCAATGGATGTTATATTATATTTGGAAGCAGAGGGCATATGTCCGAAAAGGAAATCAACAGGAATGACTTAGACAAACAGCTAAGAAAGACACCTTATTTAAAGGTTATTTTAAGTCATTTAAATTTTCAATCACATTGATAACAATAAGCTTTTAAAGTTATATAGCCCAGCGTTACAAAGAAACCTGATGTCTATCTTGAATCTGACATTTGCTCTGTCAGCCAGAGCGGAGCTGCTTGGGGCTACAGCACTCTGGAGTTATTTGGCCTATTCTTACACAGTCATGATAAATGGTTTCATAAAGTGCTCTTGACACATCTGACATCATCCACTGAAGCTGAGGAATAAGTTAAACATGAATGAGAGTTAAGTAGGAAGTAGAGGGTACAATGATTTTCTTATACATGGTGTTAAAGCAGAATTAAAAAATTAATATCTCTATGAATATTGGTAATAAATGCTATATTCTTCCTTACAATACTAGCTTCCTGGAAAAATTATATTAGGTTTATACTTTATCACCGTGTTTTTGTTATTCCTACATAAACCAAAATGACAAGTAGGGACAGAACGTCACTTTTTTAAGCCTAGCAATTGAAGAGAATTTTTAGCACTTAAGAGAAGCTCAAGGCTTCTGTAAGAAGGGTTAAAATCAGAGCCTATAATTGGGATTTAAGAGATATGTTGCTATGTTGCTGTCACAGTTCAATTTCTGACGTCTGCCAATAATCAGTGGCATCCCTTATAAATGTTGGGCTCTAAAAACAATAAAAATGATTTATCATAAAACATTTTTTAAAATATATCCATTAATAATGATTAATAACCAAAATATTCTCTAATCCTGATATTTGACTGAACAACAAAAAGTGTTTATAACATTTACCTACTGCATGTTGTAGTGTGGATGACTATGAAATGGCGAAGGGGGAATTCAACTACAAAAAAATCTCGTTTCAATTATTGGCAAATGTCCTATAATTTCCTGTCCTCTCTATCTCAATTCCAGAACATTTTAACCTGTTATAGTGAAATCAGAACATTAGCAATATAGGACAAAAGACAACTATTTTAAGTCTTATGTGAAGAAAATATTTCTGTCTAAAATGTTTTAAAACCAAAGATGGAAAAAATTTCAAATCTGGGAAGAATGTTCCATATATGAGAAAAGGGGGAAAAGGAAAGAAAGGTGGAATGGACTAGAATTTGAAGGACAAAAACTTTTCAGCATTTGAAAAGTGAAAACTAAAATTGTAAATGCTGCAGTTCAAACTGTTTTTTTAATAAAAGCACATAACTTTAAACCTAATTTACCTTTACTCTTTTAATAATAAAAGGGCTGCTAAACAAATACTATGTGTGATTTCAAGATATTTAAGTGGCTGGGAGAAAAAAGTGTGTTAAAAGTCCCTCTATATGTAGACATTCGCTAAATTAATTAAAGCGTAAAATACCTTCTCTATGTTCCACTGGTTAAGAATGGTCAACATATGTGCTTGAAAATAAAAGTGAAAGAAATGTTCCACAACTTTCAACTTTCTAACACCACTACCACTTCCCCAAAGCCCCAGCTGAGTTTTTAATTATATTATTAAAATAACATTGGCCTAGGCGTCATCTTTGCACTTAATTCTGAGAAATAACTGGAATAATTTTTTCCCCATCCGCTTTACAGTCTGCAAGAACGAAATTTATAATGCCACATTTTAGATAACTGTCTATAAGAATCAGTGTGCCTATACAAACAACAGACAGAGCAACAGAAACTTAGATCATCATCTAGATTTGTCCAATGACTCAGAAAAATGACTTGAAGTACAGCTCTTCATCCCTCTGGGCCTTAGTTTTATCATCTGCAAAATGAAAGAGTTTGGTTTAGTGGTTCTAATCTTTCCTGGGCACAGGTGCCATCATTTGGATTAAAGACCCAGTGTCTCCCCTCCCCATCCCACTTCCAAAAAAAACAGACACACCTCAACACTTTCTATTTGACTCCAGGCACACAGACCAGTTCCCCCAACCTCCAAGCCCCCACCCCCAAGAAGCTCATCCATTGACCCCACCTCTAATCCTTCTACTGGAATATTCATAAGGTTCCACTTAGTTCTGATACTCTGACACTGTCATCAGGGTATTACCCCTTGATAAATTACCTCCCAAAATTAAAAGACAGGGCCATACCCACCACAGTCAGAGTCTGGCTATGACAATGGACAAGTACATTTCAAAGACCTAAGAATATCCTATACATGACATCTTATCCAATTTTCATTTACAAAAAAAAAAAAACTACTTCAAATGTAGCTGTCCAAAACAAAGAATCATAACGCATCAGAACTGTGCCCTCATGATCATCTCTTCCAGATCCCTATTTGGGAGACTGTATAGTGTCAGTTTGGATTCCAGTTTCTATAGGCTTGACCATTCCTAGTTGTATCCTTTGGAGGCCAACCATACCAGATGGAATACTACTGTTCTGGAATAATAATAATTCCACAAGGTGTAGGTACCTCTCTCAGGGAAATTCAATCTCTAAGCTGAGCCAATGAGATTTCTCTCTGAGTTGAATGAAGAAACAAAGCAACTAGAGAAAAATGGTGGGAATGTAAAGCATAGACTTTGATTGGCACAATAATTAGTATTTTCATCCTTTCCTCTGCCTAAATGCAAACTGGCCATAAAGCCAAAAATCTCCTAAATGTCCCTTGAATATAATCCCCAGAGAAATGAAGGTCTGGTAAGTAAATCCCTATTACATAAAGCTGTTTGCTACTATTCCAAGAATTTAAGATTTGACAAGCTATGGATATTGTTCATAAATACATCTAGTAGAATCTTAATTTTCCTTCTAAATCTGAAAAAAAAATCAAGTCAAACTGGACTCTTCTCCAACAGTTTATTGACTACTACTAAAATACAGTAGGTACTAACAATCTAAGAACACAGTTTTTTTAACCAAAAAAAAAAAAAAAAAAAAAAAGCTTACAGATGAACACTTTTATTTGTAAGAGGACTCTAGAATATAGGACATATTATTAAGCCATATAGCCAATAATGACGAATATAGCTCTTTGTCAAAATTCATTTTATACTTCTGAAGGCTATTTGGGTCACCCAAATGTAATTTAAAGAAAAAAAAAAATAAGCTATGGCTCTTCTTTCCTGTTCAGTAAATCCCTTAGAATCAGAAACATCAGCAACAATTTAGGAATGTAAATGGATTTTCCATTTGCATTTAAACAGAATGAATACAGTTTAATTTTTCAGAGGTAGATTGAACGAAAAGGAGTATGATGTTTAAAAGAAAAGAAACTCATTTTGACTAGCAAAACAAAAAGCATGTCAAAAGGGAAAATCTAGCATAGAAAAAAACAGCCAAAACCAAAGAGAAATTTAAACATATAGCCTGAGGCCTAGTCTGCAGGTGATGCAATATGGGGTAGCTGTCCTCTGCACAATAAATTACTGAAAACTACTCTCACTAAAATCCTCTCAAATATCCATTTTGTTTACTTTCAGTTTTAAATTGTGGCTCTTTTTAATTCTTTTTGCTACCTTGAACTTTACATGTGACTGTAATGCTGAAAAACAAAATTTTTTAAATAGAAGGCAAATGTGGGCATTATAATATATAGTCTCTTTCATATCACAGGGACACAGCAATAGCTTCAACAGGTATTATTACTGAGCTTCAACTCAATAATAAGGGAAGTTCCGCACAGATTTCCTGAAGTCAGCACTCCTGGAAGTCCAAAGAGTCCCTTCTTCTGAGAAAATACGGTTCCCAACATTTTATGGGAAGCAAACACAAACATGTCAAGTGGATTTTTTCTAAATCTATCCTGCAAGTAGTTTTTATGTTTAATTCTATAATGTCAGATAACCGACTCAAGAAAGAAACATTTCTGCCCTAGAATACAGATCTGAGCATGTCAGCCATATATATTTTTTAAACAATCATTCAGTCCATTGAAAGAGAAATTAAATGGCCCATGTTCTGAAATTCACATTTACATGATGGTTTATGTGCAAAAGGTATGGTTCAATTTAGACCGATGGCATGGTACCCCTTCTTCCCAGCTTTCCAGCTATATAAGAAATAACAATATAGAAACCACAGCAAATAATACTCCAAGGTATTATTAACGCCACACCCATCCTAAACTCCCAGAGGAAAAACACCAGGTGTTGTAAGAGAGTACAATACACAATTCAGAACCAATATTTGACAAAATGCTCAGCCACCAATTTTGTTTGAATAGTCTCGGAACTGAGTATTCTCAGTGTGTATAATCATGAGTAATATCATCATAATTATATTTAGCTATTCTTGATGGGGGTGAGAATAAGAGTCATTTTTAAAAGAAACAATTTCAAGTAGAGAAATCCAGCTTCCATTATAAATCTGCAGTCATTTTTGTTTCCTCTGTCCTTGCCCACTCCCCCAGACATCACATCATCAACTTTCTGTACGTCTCTCTAAAAGATAACTCTTTTTAAACATAATATCATTATCACACCTAAAAAAAGGAATAGTAATTCCTTAATATCAAATATCCAGTCACTGTCCAATTTCCCTAATTGTCTGAAGATGTTGTTGGTCTGTATGAACCAAGATGAAAATAATGTTCATACAACTGATACACTTAAGCCTTTTATAATGTTGAGGTTCCTCCTTCCATGTTCTCATCATTTGTGATTTATTTGAAGAAACTCTGTAATTTGTCCTATGCACAGTTTCCCCTGGCTCAGCTTTTTCTGACTGCATCCACATGGTATCATTAAACATGTTCCCCTTTCCACTATATTTCCTATAAATTGGCAGTTAGATCCAGAGACTTGAACAGAACTAGATTCGATTTTTTTTAAGAATATATCCTAGGTGGTGCTGTCTACTTCCATCAGGAAATACATAATGTCTAGCTCTGTGTGATATTACGAGTTATTAATGATCGTTGCCTGAATCCATTATTTTATCAAGGTGTGCAAAACGGTAATACTCTAAATCTATCAATTCTTCATTTATTAGCTAAAATACTTCTATAAAGAGAAATGTATGAATTATTCATCATCCTGAGGTGCAATTCCGATTGGAAAGGCAAACTGGTTATTTTTTCCTATTTATCATTTTCAAAGTAACAAGCCAATCCTTCAAAGGTGACTAATTAGGTTTTTTTGTATAATTTTGAAGTCATAGATTTTAATATATTGAATGTTTCAACCCTCTATAGTTATTATATTTATTGATCTCCAAACTGTCACATTTATAGCTAATGAGACATTCCTGAATCCTTTTTAATACAAACTCACTAGTCTTTGACAGCATCCTTGTTTTCTGGTTTGACAAGCTATTTCTGATTCATCATTTCTATTTTCCAGACAAGACCTGCAGTCAGCCATTTATCCCAGAAAGCCTAGTTCCTCTTGCTGGGAAGTAATATTTAGAGACCACAATCTGAGCACTAGGAATGCTCATTGCCACTGGACTGAACATTATTTCTAAGCCTTTTTAGTGGAGGAACAAGCAAACACATTTTTAAAATATATCATGAGGCCAGGCGTGATGGCTCACACCTGTAATCCCAGCACTTTGGGAGGCTGAGGCAGGCAGATCATTTGAGGCCAGGAGTTCAAGACCAGCTAGCCAACATAGCGAAATCCTATCTCTACTTAAAAAAAAAAAAAAAAAAAAAAATTAACCAGGCATGGTAGCACATGCCCATAGTCCCAGCTACTCAAGAGGCTGAGGCACAAGAATTGTGTTGCAAAAGTTGCAATGAGCCAAGATCACACCACCACACTTCAGCCTGGGTGACAGAGTGAGACCCTGTCTCAACAAATAAAAAATAAATAATGAGCGCACCATATATCTGGTAAGAGGTGAACATCCAAAATATATAAAAAACTCACACAAGTCAATGCCCAAAAAACTGAACAATCCAATTTAAAAATGGGCGAAGGACCTAAAGAGACATTTCTCAAAAGGGGAGAGTCAAGGAAAATGTAAATCAAAACCACGAGATATTATCTTACACGTTAGGATGGTTATTATCAAAAACACCAAGAAACTACAGTGCTGGAGAGGGTGTAGAGAAAAGGGAACCCTGGTACATTGCTAATGGACCATAAAGTACAGCCATTATGAAAAACAGTATGGGAGTTGCTCAAAAAATTAAACATAGAACCACCATATGGTCCAGCAATCTCCTCTCTAGGTACACACCCAAAGGAAATGATATCAGCACCTCATAGAGATATTGTCACTTCCACGTTCATGGTAGCATTATTCACAATAGCCAAGATACGGAGATAACCTGAGTGTTCATCAACAGACAACTGGATAAAGAAATTGTGGGCTGGGCGCGGTGGCTCATGCCTGTAATCCCAGCACTTTGGGAGGCCAAGGCTGGCAGATCACGAGGTCAGGAGATGGAGACCATCCTGGCTAACATGGTGAAACCCCATCTCTACTAAAAATACAAAAAAATTAGCCGGGCGTGGTGGCGGGCACCTGTCCCAGCTACTTGAGAGGCTGAGGCAGGAGAATGGCGTGAACCCGCGAGGCGGAGCTTGCAGTGAGCCGAGATCGCGCCACTGCACTCCAGCCTGGGAGACTGAGAGACTCCGCCTCAAAAAAAAAAAAAAAAATTGTGAGATATCCATCTATCTACACAAATAGTGGAATATTAGCCCTCAAGAAAGAGATCCTGCCATTTATGACAATATGGATAAACCAGGAGGACATTATGCTAAATGAAGAAAGCCAGACACAGGATGAAAAATACTGCATTATCTCATATGTGGAATCTAAAAATAGTTGTTGTATACATAGAAAAAGGAAGCAGAACAGAGGTGGGGGAATGGGGAGATGTAGGTCAGAGGATACAAAGTTGCAGTTTTGTAGGATGAATTAGTCTAGAGATCAAATGTACAGCATGGGGACTATAATCATAATTGTATTATATATTGGAAATTTAGTGAGAATAGTGTTTAGATGCTCTTACCACACACAAAAAAGGTAAACATGTGACATGATAGATATATCAATTGGCTTCACTGTACTAATCACTTCACTATGAATATAAAAACATGTCATGTGCTCTAAATATACACAAAAATTTTAAAAAATAAATCATGAATTCATACTGATAATACTGATTTAAATTCAAGATTACAAGGTTCTTACTTAGCTTTAATCTTACATTTTTATCTCCTTTCATAAACACATCAAAAATCCCAGTTCTGAACAACACCAAAATAGTTCATTTGTTTTATCCCACATACACACATAACAGTCTCAGAATAGTGAAACTAACACTATTATCAACAATATGATTATTAAAAGCACTTGAAACATTTTTGGGCTGTTTTTTGTCCTTAGGCTTATACTAAAACACCATGCTTAAAGTCATTTGATACAGTTTCACCAAACATAGTTATACCACTTTCTCAACATAATTATGTACATTTGTTACATGTTACTTTTGAAGGATTAAATCTTAATTTTGCTTTACGATTATGTAAAACACTTAATTTCAAAAATCAAATGTACAAAACACGGTGTGTGTTTCCTCTTCTACGTTTCCTTCTCCAACTAATTTTTTGCTGTTGTCCACTTTTCTGCTGCTTCTTAAAACACACACACACAAGCTGCCTCTCAGTAGTAATCAACACACTGACCACTTCCTCCTTGAAATACTCTCCTCTCTTGGTTCCCATGACATCATTCCATCCAGGTTTTTCTTCAGTTCCCTGGCTTTTCCTTCTTAGTCTCCTAATTGTTCCCTTCTTCCAAACCCCTACCTATTAGATATTAGAGCTCCTCGAGATTAAGCCAAGACCCATTCTCTTCTCTCTATACAATCCATCAATTCCTATGCCATTAAACATCATCTACATGCTATCTGAGCTTCCAACTCAAGTACCCAATCATCCACTAAACTTTGGTACTTAGTGATCTAATAACTATCCCAAACTTAACATGTACAAAACAGAACCCTTAACTACTGCTTTCCCCACAAAAGTGTTCTTGGTTTCCCCCATCTCAGTAAATGGCACCCAATTACACCAAAAACCCAAGCATCATCCTTGAAACTTTTGAGCACCGACAGGACATCACAAGTAGAAAATCCTACACCCAACCTCACAAGACAGGTCACAGTACAAGTGTAAGAAAATAACTGCTTATCAGTAGGCACATAGATTCAGAGTCAGGAATGATGGCGATGCCAAACCACCACAGACTGTCCACAGAGATGGGTGAGAGAGTGATACCTTTGCTTTCCAATAGTTCAAAGTCCACAAATTTCGTTTGCTACACAAACGTATTTAAAGTATGGTATAAATTACCTTCAGGCTATGTGTATAAGGTATATAAGAAACAAATGAATTTTCTGCTTAGACTTGGGTCCTATCCCCAAGATATCTCATTATGTATATGGAAAGAAAATCTTTTTTAAAAATCCAAAACACTGCTGGTCCCAAGCATTTCAGATAAGGGATACTCACCTACAGAGGTGTAATGAGGGGAGAAAGGCAGGAGTGATCCAGGATGAGAGAGGCATTCTATCGTTGACTTACTTAGGATTGCCAGCACAGAAAAGGAATCCAGCTGTTTGTCAGTTTTAATGTTGTCCTTAAATTCTCTCCAGGCCATGAATCCGCATTTTGCCTACACACAGCAGGGATCACTCCCACCACTCCTGTTTGGGAACACCACTGCCAAAGACCTGCCCAGACTGCCAAAGGAATTCAGGACACAAAGAAGGGTAGGAACCCCTGAGTGGGAGCTGCCGCAAGTGTAAGAGTAAGGAACTCTTGACGCTTCCTAACAGTGATTAGGGAGCTAATTTAATTTGAAGTATTTGATACAGAAACAAAAAACATAAAAATTTAATTAAGAAAACTGAGGAATAAATTACAACTAAAAAAGATACATCAAAAGGCTGGGCATGGTGGCTCACGTCTGTAATCCCAGCACTTTGGGAGGCCAAGACAGGCAGATCACTTGAACTTGAGACCAGCCTGGGTAACATGGTGAGACCCCGCCTCTACAAAAAATACAAAAGTTAGCTGGGTGTGGTGGCATGTGCCTGTAGAACCAGCTACTAGGGAGTCTGAGGTGGGAGGATCAGATAGCTCGAGCCTAGGAAGTCAAGGCTACAGTCAGCTGTGAGCCTGCCACTGCACTCCAGCCTGGGGGGCAGAGACCCTGTCTCAAAAGAAAAAAAAGAAAGAAAAATAAGATATATCAAAACTTTCTATCTGTAACAGAAGAAAGTTTTAAAATAAAAAAAAAATAAAATTTTCAAGCTACAAAAAAACCCGGAAAATTTCCCCAATATAACAATTTCTAACTTTGATAGGAAGGGATCAATACATTGCTACTCTAAAAATATTTGCAGCTCTTACAAATCAGTAAGAGAAAGATTGATTGCCTAATAGAAAAATGTCCAAGGACACAAGCAAGTTGGAGAAAGAAAAGCAAGCTACCTACAAACATAACAATTTTCAACTTCACTAGTTATCAAAGAAGTACAAATTAAAACAAGATAATATTTTCATTATTAATCATAAATGTTTAAATATTTTCATTTTAATCATTTAATCAGAGCAATACTTTTCTAAAAGGATAATACCACTTGATACAGGTAAAAGTATGAGAAAAATACTAATATACATTATATTACTTTTTTTTTTTGAGACGGAGACTCACTCTGTTGCCCAGGCTGGATTGCGGTGGCGCAATCTCGGCTCACTGCAAGCTCCGTCTCCCAGGTTCACACCATTCTCCTGCCTCAGCCTCCCGAGTAGCTGGGACTACAGGCGCCCGCCGCCACACCCGGCTAATTTTTTGTATTTTTTAATAGAGACAGAGTTTCACCATGTTAGCCAGGATGGTCTCGATCTCCTGACCTCGTGATTCACCCGCCTTGGCCTCCTAAAGTGCTGGGATCACAGGAGTGAGCCACCGTGTCCTGCCTACATTGTATTCTTTTTTAAAAAGATGATATGACAATATATATCCAACATTTTAAAAACGTATCTACTCTTTGTCCCACCAATTTGACTTGCAGGAATTTATCCTAAAGAGAGGATCAAACAGGAACACTTATGTGAAAGTGTAATCAAAATATGGTTTGCAACTAAAAATGAATGGAAATAATCCTATGCCCAGTAGAAAATTAGTTACATTTTAGTATATCTATACAATACAAAATCACTTTTTACAAGTCTAGCTTTTCTAATATGGAAGAATGCTTAAGTGGGGGAAAAAAACTAGATTGCTAAATCATATGTGTTTTATGATTCACATTTTAGTTTTATAAAAAGTGTATGCATGTACGGAAAGTCTAGAAGGCTACCAACATTTCCACAGTGGGGTTATCCCTACATCACTGGTATATACAAACGATTTTTTTTAATATTTTAAGTTTCTGAGATTTTAACAATAATGACACATTACTTTAATACAGTAATAAAATATAACCCTTTCAAAAAATATAATCTGCATGTTTAAAATGTTCTGGGACATAGAAAAAGATGGAAGCTAACCATCCTCTTAAGCAAGAGAAAGATTTCTAAGGACAATCTCAGCACTTCTCCAGACACACTTTCAGCTCATCTCCAAGTAGAGGCAGCACAACATTCTCTTAGTATACTGTATATCCTGGCCATTTGTGCCATACAAAACATGCAACACAGGAAAGCTACACCCCAGGTACTATTGGTAACTACAATCTCGATGTCATTACCACCAGAGACTTACCAAAAACTGGGTTTAGGGATCATAGCCCACAGGATTATGGAATCTGCCTTTTCTTCTCTAAATCTGCATCTAGATTAGGCAGATCAGCAGAAAAGCAGTTTGGCCTCATCTCTCACTGTTCTAACCACCAACACCAATGAGTATCGACCCTTCCCCTCCCTCACATATTTGCTTTTATTGAACTAGCTTCTGTGGAATCCCATCAGCTTATATTGTGAAGCACTGTTGTAAGCGTGCCTGTTAAATTCCTCATGTCTACTGTAAGTGCGGGAGATACTTGTTACATGGCCATCTCCTAAACTTACCCCGGGGAGGAATTCTTGCTTGGGCTAAGCATCACAAGTCAAGGGTGCATCTTCTGATTCAAAGGTCTATATTTGGCCAGGCACAGTGGCTCAGGCCTGTAATCCTAGCACTTTGGGAGGCCGAGGCAGGCAGATCACAAGGTCAAGAGATCAAGACCATCCTGGCCAACATGGTGAAACCCCATCTCTACTAAAAATACAAAAATTAGCTGGGTGTGGTGGTGTGTGCCTATACTCTCAGCTACTCGGGAGGCTGAGGCAGAAGAATCACTTGAACCCGGGAGGTGGAGGCTGCAATGAGCTGAGATCACACCACTGCACTCTAGCCTGGCAACAGAGGGAGACTCTGTCTCAAAAAAAAAAAAAAAAGTCTATATTTATCTTATGCATTGATTTTTAACCTTGGGTGGGGAGTGTGGTCATATATAACCCTGAGAAAAAGCTATGACTCCTCTCTCTCCATGTACACATGCCAGACTTTGCATACAATTTCAGGGAAGTCAGAGACATCTCCCGTCTCCATGTTAAGAATCCCCAATCTTGGCAGAGGCTGCAGTGAGCCAAGATCACACCACTGCACTTCAGCCTGGGCAACTCTGTCTCAAAAAAAAAAAAAAAAAAAGAAAAGAAAAAGAAAAAGAAAAAATCCACAATCTTATGGGTGAAGTTTGTATCTCACAAGTTTCCTTTTCACATGGGTTGCTGGAAAGTTTAGCTTTCAATGTCCACCTTCAACAAACACAGTTGGTTTTGATGCATACATTGCAACAGCTGCACACCTGATTCCAGTTCATATTCCTGTACTAATTTCTGCCCCAAACTTTCTTGTTTTTCTGAAGTTCAAATATCCTAGAAAACATTTTTCTAGAACAAAAGTAGGAAGGTAAGTATAAACAATAAAACAAAACATAATGCTAATTACAAAATCTAGTCATTGGTGTGATGAACCAAGTATTTCTGGTTCTCTCCTTTTCCAGGAACATAACAGAATTGCCTGGAACAGGTATCAAGTTCTAGCAAATAAGCTGCAAACAAAACTAACATGTCATTTCCAGACCAGGACATTTAACTGCTGATAGAAACTTCTCAGAGCTCTTTCACTCTTCACGGTTACCAGCAAGGTTGGAAATGGCGGCTGCTCAGGGAACCTGCGTCCCCTATAGACCTGCGATAGGCAACATAATGCTGTTTTAAACCAGGAAGATTTGGTGCTCTTTAGGTGTGCAGTATAACCTAGCCTAACAGGAATTATGTACAACAATGAGAAGCTATAGACCTCTGTCACTTGTGAATAAAGGCCCAAAGTTTTTCAAAGACAATACTAGGATAGCAGGACCTGCATCCCAGAGGCAGGATTGAGTTTTCTGCACATCTGGCCACATCTGGAGCACTGATGAGGCAGGACCACCAGGGAGCCCCGAAGAAAACTGTCCTAAGAGAAGGTTGCAGAAGGCTCACACTGGGCTTCAGAATATTTGGTCCAGTTGGGCCGCACAGAGTAACTGGGGTATAGCTGATTCCACCACTCAGGCCCTACTCTGGGCCCAGCCCAACGTCCTCACAACAACCCCAAGGTTCAGGTAGCTGCAACAAAGTATAAACAACTTCCATTGCTCATTGCCGAGAAGACCACATGAAATTGGCTTCAACATTCATGGAGCGCCTATTATGATTATTTGCTCCCTAACACGTCCCAAAAAGCACCTACAGCAGTCCCCAAAAAGGGGGGCATTTTTTTCTATAAGGGAAGAAATCAGCAGGAAAAAGAAATCTTTTAAAATTTAAAAAAGATGAGCACAAGACAAAATTTTTTTTTTTTTAAAGAATCAAAACAACAACAAAAATCCATGATGTGAAGTTCTAGGCACTACAGCGAGGCCTTGTGGCTGTGTGGTCATGGGCAATGTGAAGAAGAAACAGGATGAGTTGCATGAAAAACAATATTCCTAAGAAAAAAAAAAAAGCCATGGCCAGGTGCAGTGGCTCACACCTGTAATCCCAGCACGATAGGAGGCCGAGGTGGGCGGATTACCTGAGGTCAGGAGTTCAAGACCAGCCTCACCAACATGAGGAAACCCCATCTCTACTAAAAATACAAAATTAGCCAGGCATGGTGGTGCATGCCTGTAATCCCAGCTACTCAGGAAGCTGAGGCAGGAGAATCGCTTGAACGCAGGAGGCAGAGGTTGCGGTAAGCCAAGATTGCATCACTAGACTGTAGCCTGGGCAACAAGAGCGAAACTCTGTCTTGAATGAATGGATGAATGAATGAATGAATGAAAAAAAAGAAAAAAATAAAGCAGTTACTCTAGAACACCACAACTCTTTTCAGTACTGAGAGCAGGGGGAAGGTCTCCCCTGTGTCCTCATAATGAGGCAGCTGTGTAATATGATTCCTCATGGTAAATAAGGGTTTCCACGGGGATTTTTCTCAGGAGCGTGCCACAGTGCAAGCTGACGGTCTTGCACCAAAACACCATTCAGAAGAACCAAGTCTAAAACTAGTTTTCAGGAATCAGCTGTCTGGTAGGCTGAACTGATCCAGCAACAAATTTTAGCATATAGGAAAAAATGAAGACGATAGGCATATATTTAAAAAAATAAACTGAGCCACAAAGGCGGGTAACCTAGTTGGAAAACCAACCAACCCAGCCCCCAGTGAATGCTTTGACAAAATATTTGAATTCTTGAAACTATCTTTAAAAGTTTTTAATGGCCGGGCGCGGCAGCTCACGCCTGTAATCTCAGCACTTTGAGAGGCCAAGGTGGGCGGATTACGAGGTCAGGAGATCGAGACCATCCTGGCCAACATGGGGAAACCCCGTCTCTATTAAAAATACAAAAAATTAGCCGGGCTTGGTGGCGGACGCCTGTAGTCCCAGCTGCTCGGGAGGCTGAGGCAGGAGAACGGCGTGAATCCGAGAGGTGGAGCTTGCAATGAGCCAAGATCGCGCCACTGCACTCCAGCCTGGGTGACAGAGCGACACTCCGTCTCAAAAAAAAAAAGTTTTTAATTACTAAAAATCTAACATTCTCAGCAACAGAATCCAATAGGATGCCAGAAGGACTTTTGGAAGGCCCTGATATTGCTATACAAATGGACCAAATGACAGGCAAAGAAAGCATGGTGATAAAATATTTTCAATTAAAAAACATTGGATTGACTGTATAACCTGCAGACAAGTCTCCATAACTATTCCCCTCCCAATCTGGTTATATCACTGCATGTCTATGAATTCCCAGTTGTACACCCTGTAACATATCTAATGCTTATCTTTCAGGTGCCAGTAAGGTACACATTCAAATGTTTTACAGCTCATACAACCTGGAGGTGGTAGTGCTGAGGAACCTTTTCCTGAAAACATGACATTCTCACCTTTGTAGAAAAGTCATTCAATGAAACTGCTACAGGCATGACTAGATTGTCTTCAAAAATTAACTTGAAGGTCTTTTCAGACACAGGGTAAAGGGGCAATGAAGGCCCCAGAATCAGACCCTCAAACTGGGGTATTTGAGCCTCAAGGAATATATGACTGGTGATGTGAATATGTAAGCCACAGAAGAAAGGTGGTACAGTTTTCTAAAGCATCCCTTTTACAGTGGTAAGTAGTCATTTAAATTCAGGATATTTGAATAGACTACCAGAAAATTAACATAAATTACTGGTTAATGAATGAAAAGAAAAAAATTCAAACTCATTTGCACTAAATTTACACGGGTGTGTATATTATGTGTATCTGTGTATTTTACCTGTTATTTTAGATTTATCATTCTATTTATATGTGTTTTATCTATATACACATGTATATGTGTATTTTGCCTGTCTATCTATAAAACATTTCCTTTCATACTTATCAACAATTCCTGAATTACATAAGAAATTCTTCTATATATCGAAGCCAAAATAATTTTTAGTCTTGAAAATATTTTATACTGAGTATTACCAAGTATCTACATCAGTCATAAAACACACCTATATACATATACACAGAGAGAACTCACTTTATCAAAATAACTTAAGCAGTAGAACTTTGTAATGAACTACCTGATAAACTAGAAACGAGATCTCTAGGTTGCAGACAGTGTGCAGAGGGGTGCACTGTACACAAATGTAGGGGCAAATAATGGCTAATATCCTTCACCTACTAAATAAGCACCACATGAGACAAACACTGCCATTCCCATTTCACAGTTGGGATTTTAGCCCAGATGACTTTTTTAAAGGCCCTACTCAATTTGTATTAATAACATGAATACCATCGTTAGGGCTGGCATTTAAAAAACACTCCCCACATTTCTACCACTCCAGTAGTTACTTTGCAAAAGAACAAATGAAAAACACTAAGGAAATAACTCTACATTACTTCTAACAGCTGTATTCAGAAGCTGACAACAGTAGAACTATCAATAGCACCATATTCTGAAGTGGTGGGACTTAGGACTCCAACATATAGATTTTAGGCAATTACAATCTAACCCATGACACCTAGATTTTAAGGATTTTTCCCAGGAAAATAACCCAAAGGAGAAAAATTTTATGATGTCAAGCATATCACTGTAATAAAAACCCAAAATCAACTGATGAATAGAACACTCTCAAGCATCTCCCAACACAACAGAGCATAGCTTGCGGGAGCGTGGGGGTCTCAAGTCAGACTGCCTAGGTTCAGTTCAAATCCCAGCTCTGCCAATTATTAATGAACAACTCTTGGCAGATTATTTAAATTCTCTTTGGTTCAATTTCCCCTTTGGTAAAATGGGGATGGCAATATCTACTTCATAGGTTTTTTTCAAGAATTAAATGAATACAATAAAATATCATCACAACACTATATAAAGGGTCCAAGATGTGAAATCACGCAAAATGTAAAATCTTCTTCTTGTGAGGTTATATCTAGGGCAAGCTTGTGCTATTAGCCTGGCTCCAAAGCACCCAGCAATCACCAACGGCTTTATGACCAAAGTTACATTATTTGGCGGTGTTGCTGGGGAGCTTATTGTACATACAAAGTATTACCTAGCACACAAAAGGCATTACGTAATGATTCAGTCTCCCAACTCTGTTTTCCCACAGCTCACTGTGACACTCAGCCCTACTGTGGCTTCTTTCCTTCATGTGTGTATGTGTCTTACCTCCTCAGCAAGACCCAGTACTGAAATAAGAGATTCGGATTTTGAAATAAAAGCATACACAAAACACAGAAACTCCAAATTCCAGAATGTTTTTCATTTAACACCTCATTCACTGCTTTATGTATAGCAACTCCTTACCCCCTACTTAGAAATTACCATCAAGCACGGCTTTCTAGGACACAAGTAAAGGACCAGAAGACAGCAAACAAAAAGTCCATTCAGACCATTTATGGCAACTCACAGATTTTATTTGTTGAAGTCCTTAGGCCTTTACTGACAAACTATTCATTCTTATTTGATCCACAATTCTAACTAACCCACAATACTAACTAATCTGATCACCTGGTTTCCAGATCCATGGCAGATTAGAATCAACAAATTGAGAGAAAAAAACATGGAGGCTACTATAGAAAAAAAATGATAAAAATAAGGTATGAGCCAGACCAAGGCTCAAATTAAAAAAAGTAAAAATAAAGTAGAACCCAAACCTCAGTAGTCTGAAGGCACTCAGAAAAAGGACAAACAGCAGCCTTGCCAATTGCTCCTGAATGCAACACCTTTACGGCCTAGCACATGTGTCTGTAATGTTACTCCTGAGCCAATGTTAAACAGTTTAATTATCTAGAAATCTATAAGGCACCTGAGATTCAGAGAGATCGCTCTATGGAACCACTTCTTTATTTTTAAGTACTAATGTTCTCTGCTGGGATAAGCTATCTGAGAAAACTGAGATAATAATGTTTTCCCAAAGAGCTCTAAATAGTCTGAGTTTAACTATACATACTGTGATAAAAACCAGTTAATGAGATTTGCCAGGTGGAACCTTATAGAACCTTTAGAGAAAATAATAAATATAATATGTGAATACTTTAAATTTCAATAACTCTAAAGTGTTTGTAAATTTGTTTTCTCACCTATATTAAACTCCCCTTACAACTTTGTTTATGCCGTCTATAACGAAGTCTCCTTTTCAAGACAGAACAAGGATAAACTTCAGTCTAGATGCTACCCAAGTCACCTCCCCCGCAAATCACAAAATCCAAAATTATAACTATTCCCCACTGTATTTAAAGAGTCATAATTTTCCCAAAATGATGAAAACAGGATGCGGAGTTGACATGATAATGCTGCAGAACAAAAGTGATCACGTTTTAAAGACTTTACTAACTCTTTATAACCAAAAAGTTACGGTTTGACATCACCGCATTCTGACGGCCAGAATCTGTAACATCCTAGAGCAGTGGTTTTCACCCTGGTTGCACATCAGAAGCACCTGGGGAACTTCAGCAATACCTAGGCCCCATTCCCAGGAGTCTGATTTGATTGGTCTAGACAGTGGGACCAAGGATTTTTTTTTTCCAAGTTCCTCTAATGATTCTAATATGCACCCAGTGTTGAGAACCACTCCCTAGTATGGTCCTTTCTTATCTATAAAGATCCGACCCAACAAAGTTAAAAATTGTTATTAAACATTTTACCCTATTCTGAAAAAGCCCATCACTCTATCCTTACAAGTTACTTACAAGTTAATAGTTAAGGCAAATATTTCAAAGTTACTTACAAGTTAATAGTTAAGGCAAATATTTCAAAGTTTCAAAATAAAACTATATTCCTACACTTGATCTTAGCCAAAAGGCCAAGAAGCGATAATAAAACTATATTCCTATTCAAATGTGAATATTAGCTACTCATAGACATCTTTCCAGTTGGTTAAAATTATTGAGCACTAATAATAACTTGTTAATAAGTTGTTTTCATATTAGTCCACAAGTTCCCATTCTTTCAACAGCTCCCAGCAGCCAGAGGCCATGGGCAGACAATTCCTTGTGATCTGATAATATCTCAAGAGTATTCCATCACATTTCAATTTATACCAATGGAACGGGAGATAGGCAGACAGCAGCTGCTATAAATGTGGTAAAAACACACTGAAGCTCCACTTGAAATTCCTTCACTGAGATAAATGGAGATATGTGTGGGCCCAGGTGGAAATGGTTCAAAATCTTAAATATGAAATGCTCTCAGTAATTTGCTAAAACTTGAGCAGAGCAGGACAGCTGGGATGGGAAAGAAAAAGGCTTCCAAAGGGAGAGGCCAAGGCACAAGTCTGCCAGGCCCATCACAGAGCTAACTGCACAGGTATCAAATGCAGATCTCCCTGAAAATATGCTTACCTCTTCTAGTTTGCAGTAACACTACCAGTGTCAAAACCAGAATTTGCAACAAGCCTTCTTCAGGAATCTGGGTGCAAGGAGAACATATTTTATATGCCAAGTATGTTTTTTTATCTAAAGGGATTCCAGTAAGAATCCCAGCCTTCCTTGGCACCCTGTCCCTGGATATTGGTGATTATCAATGCAGGCTCAATTTCCAAAAGATCTCAGCCTGCACTCTCTCTCTCAGCTTTCAAAGCACATGAAGATGACCTTAAGCGGACAATACCAGTATCTGCTGAGAAGGTTTTTCTCCAAAAAATAAAAACATTGTTTGCGTCCCTAATGTAATCATGCTTTTAGCATGATCTCTCAGTGTAAGATATTATACAATTCTAGGTAACTCTGGACTATCTATTGCAGGGACATTGCGAAGGACACTGTACATTCACTATTCAATATCTCCTATGTTATGGAAAATTTTATCAGACCTCAACACCAAGAAAAGCTCTGCTTCTCCTGAGTAACTGCTTTGCTTTTGCTTTCAGAACACTGAATCACATAATCATGTTTCCTTCTTTGCCAAGGCTGTTATAATGCTACGAAATCCAGAAGCAAGTTTGGCCCTCCTCTTCCAGCAAATACATAGGATCTGCTGTCATACATTCTTGTATGCTAACTTCACCATGACTTTCCCCCTGCCCCTCTATCTTTAATTTTCCCTTTGCTGGGGCAAGTTGATTGAAGGTAAAAAATAATAATAATAATAATTTTTCCTTTGCTCCAATTTCCTAATCTATTAATTTTATCCTCTGAGCACAAGTAGAATTCCCTCTATAATCAATAGGAAGGAATTCAACGTGACTGCGTTAGATGAAATCACTGTAAATAATCAACGTTGTCATTTTAGCTAAATAGATAAGCAGCAATTTCCCCCTACATCTTTGGTCTACTCACAATGACCTTATTTTTAAGTAGTTCTGGAGCCTACTTGAAAAAGAAAAAAAAAAGCCAGGCACCGTGGCTCATGCTTGCCACCCCAGCACTTTGGAAGGTCAAGGCAGGAGGAACGCTTGAACCTAGGAGTTTAAGACTAGCCTAGGCAACATAGTGAAACTCCACCTCTACAAAAAATAAAAAATATTTAGCCAGTGTGGTGGTGTGTGCCTATACTCCTAGCTACTTGGAAGGCTAGAGTGGGAGGGATCACCTGAGCTCAGGAGATTTGAGGTTGCAGTGAGCTATGATTACACCACTGCACTATATAGTCTGGGCAACAGAGCAAAACACTGCCTCTAAAAAAAGAAAAAAACAAAAACAAAAAAGAAACACTTAAAAATCAATTTAAAAAAATTTTAAAAATCAAAGAAAGTTTTGTTTTTAGCAACATAAAACAGCAATTGGTGGGGACAGGGTGGGGGGCAGAGCACAGACAGCATTTTGTCCAGAGGAGCTGAAAGGTACTTAATCTGTTCAAACTTCCAATAAGTCTGAAAGAGCATGGTGTGAACCCAGTGAAACTGGGGTGACAATATGCAAGATCCCACAGTCACATGACTTAACTGGGATTAAACCAATGAAAATGTTGTAAAAGCAGCTTTACAGCTCCCCATTTCAGCTTTTTTTAAAAAACAGATAAACTCTAGTTTTTGCTATAAGAAGTTTTTTCTGTAATAATACTAAAATGATAATGACTGTGATAAATGGTTAGAAGAAAGATGGCAGTCATTAATGCACGTCACAGATGCCCAAATTGCATATGCTGAGTTTAATTATTTGCAGCCACTGCAGCATCTAAAAATTCTCACGTGAACACACCACTCCTCTATCTACAATGTTCTAAACCAAGTCATCCATGACTGCTACCCTGGCGAAGTCTTACTTCTCAGTCTTGCCTTCCTATCAGTAGCATTGAACATGGTTGATCACAACCTCTTCCTCAAAACACCATTTTACTTGCCTTCCAGGACACCACCATTTTCCTTTTAAACCTTCATATGGTTTGGCTATGAACCCACCCAAATCTCATCTTTTAGTTCCCATAATCTCCACGTGTCATGGGAAGGACCTGGTGGGAGGTAATTGAAGAATGGGGGCAGTTATCCCCATGCTGCTTTTCTCGTGATAGTGAGTTCTCACAACATCTGATGGCTTTATAAGGGTCTTTTCCCCCTTTTGCTTGGCACTTCTTGCTGCCGCATGTGAAGAAGGACGTGTTTGCTTCCCCTTCTGCCCTAATTGTAAGTTTCTTAAGGCCTCCCCAGCCCTGCTGAACTGAGTCAATTAAGCCGCTTTCCTTTATAAATTACCCAGTGTCACTTGTCTTTATTAGCAGCATGAGAACAGACTAAAACAAACCTCCTATCTTTGGTCATTTGACCTAGTATCCTTTGCTAGTTACTTCGTATCTCCCTGATCTGTAAGCCATGAAATGCCTTGGGCATTGCTAACTATCCCAGTGATCCCATTGGTCCCACAGCTTTCTCTACCAGTGGACTCCCCAAACATCCCTCGCTTGGGTGTCCCTTCCTGACTTCCAGGCTTTTATCCAGCTTTTTTTCTCACATCTCCACTTAGGTGTTTAACAGAAATCTCAACCCTCACCCCTTGAAAGGATTTTATACCTTTTATACCTTACAGCATGGCATTTTCAGCACTGGCACAAAACTCTCTAATAAGACAAAGGTAAGACCACAGCATTTGTCTTATGAGAAACAGGAAACACTGCTTACAGTCTTTAAATCATTACTGCACTTTAACTGTCACAAATTTGCAATGCATTTGGGAAACAATTTGCAAATGTTCTAGCTGAGAATTTACAGAACATTTTAAGCAGACATTACTGTCATAAATTGCTTACTGGTGCTGTATTTTACATGTTACTTAAATGTACTAACAGTGCAGCAGAAGAGTATTGCACCTTCTTCAAGATATACAGTGAGAACCATCAGTAGTGCATGGAACCCATGATTTTTCTTTAACAGCTCTATTTAGATACTGTGAACATGAAAACTGTATGTATCTAAGAGGTACAACTTGATGCTTTGGAATACATATATATTGTGAAACGCATCTCTATTACCTCTAGTTACCATTTGTGCACGTGTGTATGTGAGAAGATTTAAGATCTACCCTTTTAGCAAATTCTAAGTATATAATACAATATTAGCTTCACCATGCTGTACATCAGATCTTCAGAACTTCATCTACCATAACTGAAACTTTGTACCCTTTGACTAATATCATCCCATAACCACTCTCCTCTCTGCTTCTATAAGTTTCAGATTTTATATTATTTATATTTTAGATTCTACATTACATTATATCATGCAGTATTTTTCTGTGTCTCATTTTGCTTTGCATAATATCCTCTGGCTCCATCCATGTTGTTGCAAATAGGATTTCCTTCTTTTTAAAGGCAGAATAATATTCCATTGTATACACATATAGCACATTTTCTTTACTCATCTCTTGAGTGACATTTAGATTGTTTCTACATCTTTGTTTCTGTGAATAATGCTAAGAACATGGGTGCAAGTATCTCTTTATGATCCTTATTTCAGTTCGTTTGGATATATAACCAGAAGTAGGATTGCTGGGCCCTATGGTGCTTCCTTTTTTAATTTTCTCATGAATTTCCATACTGTTTTCCATAATGGCTACACTAATTTACATTCCCAATTGTGTACTAAGATTCCCTTTTCTCCACATCCTCACCAACATTTATCTGTTGTCTTTTTATGGTTTTGACTCTTTTTCCTGATGAAGAAAGATGTTGAGCACCTTTAAATATACCTGTTAGCCATTTAAATTTTTTCTTTTGACAAGTACCTATTTAGGTACTTTGCCCATTTAATTGAATTATTTGTATTTTTGGTATTGAGTTGTATTCGCTCTTTATATATTTTGGATGTTAATCCCTTATCAGATCTACAGTTTGCTAATATTTTACTCAACAAGGGTTATATCCTTGTCATGGGGGTGACAGGCCAGCATTTATAGTGTTGCCATGAGGAATACTGTATTTACAAATAGTGCTTTTGTTGGAAAACATCCTTCTGCAGGCTTAAAGACCACAGAAGGAAACTGAATGCAAGAGAGGTTAGTCTTCTCCCATTCTGTAGGTTGTCTTTTCATTTATCTCAACCTAAATCCCATATTCAATACAATCTTGCTGGAGAAGACAGATACACACACACACACACACACACACACACGAAGGAAAGCAACAATATGGCCAAGTGTCACAGTGAGCTGAGGGAGACCACCAGAATTAGGAGAATTAATGTTTTTTGTATGCAAGGTAGTGCTCTAGAGCTTTGCATGTACAAAAAAAACCACTTCATTTTGATTATTTCCTTTGCTATGCTGAAGCTTTTTAGTTTTATGTAATATCATTTTCGCTTTTGTTGCCATATCCGAAAAATTACTGCCAAGACCAAGGTCATGAAGGTTTCCCTGTTTTCTTCTAGGAGTTTTACAATTGCAAGTCTTATGTTAAAGTCTTTGATCCATTTTGAGTTGATGTTTGTGACCGGTGTGAAACAGGGGTCCAATTTTATTCTTTTGCTAAAAAGGTTATCCTTCCCCCATTGCACACTTGGCACACTTATAGAAATTGTTGACCATAAATATGTAGGTTTATTTCTGGGCTCTCTATTCTGTTCCATTGGCCAATATCTCTGCTTTTATAGCAGTACCATGCTGTTGTGATTACTATAGTATTGTAATATAATTTGAAGTCAGGAAGTTTGATGCCTCCAGCTTTGTTCTTCTTGCTCAAGATTGTTTTTGCTATTCAGGGTCTTTTGTGGTCCCATATAAATTTTAGGGGTAGTTTTTCTTTTCCTGTAAAAGGTACCATTGAGAGTTTGATAGGAATTACTTTTAATCTGTAGTTTGGGGTAGTATAAACATTTTAACAGGCCGGGCGTGGTGGCTCACGCCTATAATCCCAGCACTTTGGAAGGCCGAGGCAGACGGATCACAAGGTCAGGAGATCGAGACCATCCTGACTAACATGGTGAAACCCCGTCTCTACTAAAAATACATAAACATTAGCCGGGCCTGGTGGTGGGCACCTGTAGTCCCAGTTACTGGGGAGGCTGAGGCAGGAGAATGGCATGAAACTGGGAGGCGGAGCTTGCAGTGAGCCGAGATCGTGTAACTACACTCCAGCCTGGGTGACAGAGTAAGACTCTGTCTCAAAAAAAAAAAAAAAAATTTATATTAATTCTTCCAATCTGTGAACATGAGACCTTTCCATTTATGTTTTAAATTTCCTTCATCAATATTTTATAATTAAATGTACAAGTCTCTCACCTCCTTGATTCCTAAGTATTTTATTCTTTTTCTTATGAGATTTTCTTAATTTTCCTTTTAGAGACTTTATCGTTGATGTATAGATATGCCACTGTTTTTGTGCTGATTTTTAATCTTACTTTACTGAATTCACTGATCAGTTCTAACAGTTTTTGTGGAGTCTTTAGGATTTTCTATGTATATATGATCATGACATCTACAAACAGATAATTTTGCCTCTTCCCTTCCAATTTGAATGCCTTTTCTTTTTCTTGTCTGTTTTCTCTGCCTAGGACTTCCAGTACAATGTTGAAGAGAAGTGATGACATATGGCATCCTTATCTTTCTCTAAATCTTAGAGGAAAAACTAAGTTTTCGCCCACTGATTATAGCATTACTTGTGGGTTCTTCATATACGGCTTTTACTAAGTTCCTCCTATGCCTATTTGGTTCAGAGTTTTTAATCATAAAATAATGTTAAATTTTGTCAAATATTTTTTCTGCATCTGCTGAAATGTTTTTATCTTCTATGCTGTGAATGTGGCATATCACATTGTATGTACATTGAACCATCCTTGCATCTCAGGGATAAATCCCACTTGGTCACGATGTATGATCCTTAAAATGTACTACTGAATGTTGTCTGCTAGTACTTTACTGAGGATTTCTGCATCTATGTTTATCAGGGATTACAGCCTGTAGTTTTCTTTTGGTATCTTTGTCTGGCTTTAGAATCAGGGCGACACTGGCCTCATAAAATGAGTCTGGGAATGTTCCCTCTTCTACTTTTTGAAAAGCATTTAAGAGGGCTTGGTATTAGTTTTTTGAACCATGGTTCTTATAAGGCCATAACCCTTGTAGCCACCAGATGACAGCCCACACATCTCTCTGTGTTTGAGGGCTTCCCTGGTGACCCACTGGATATCAGGGTTTCTTTTGATAACTTTATGGATCAAAAGGGATTCACCCAAAGGATCTGTGTCATCTTCACCTGTCCCATAGGAATTCAGTACTCTCAGGGACCCATAGTAGCACAAAGTTCATAACTTAGCACCAGACTGAAGGCTATGAGCAAACCCCACCACGGACAGCACAAGCTGCAGCCTTAGGAACAGGACACCTATGGCCACCAGCGCATACACAAACTCAGAAGATGCCATAACTTTGGTTAGCTTGACATCTCACTAGGGTGCTTTATTGGGTCTGGGATTCTGTGCAGCAAGGTTGTCATTAGGCTGGTTGCCCTACATCTTCCCCACTCCATAAATGGCACACTACCCTTTTCAGTTCACCTGGCCAAAAACTTAGAAGTCTTCTTTGATTTTTCCAGTTCTTATCTCCCATTTTCACTCTGTGAGCAAACTCTGTCAAGTTTATGTTCAGTACACATCTGGAGACTGTTTGCTTCTTACCACCTCTACTGTCAACCTGCTCCAAGCACCATCACCTCTCACCTGATGACTGCAGTAACCTCTTAACTGATTCTCTGTTTTCACTCCAACCTCTTTATTCTATTATCTATACAGAAGCCAGTGAGCCTGTTAAAAATTAGGTCATGTGACCCTTCTACTAAAAACCTTCCAGTGACTATGCAACTGACTTCCAAGCTTTAAAAAAAAGGGGGGGTGGGCCTTACAAGGACCTACAAAGTGACATGACATGGCCTTACACTTCATTCCTAGCCTTTGATCTCAGCTCCTACAACTCTTTCCCACACTCATTCTGCTCCACTCTGGCCTTCTTACCACACCTTGAATTCTTGAGATATGTTCCACCTCAGGGCCTTTGCACTTGCCGTTTCCCCTTCTCTCCAGACAGACACTTGTCCAAACACATCATCTTGTTCAAATCTTCACACAAGTCACTTTCACGGAAATATCTTCCTTGACCATGCTGTCAAAAACTATAAATATCCCTCACCCCACACCCCAGCACTCCATATTCCATTTTATTTTTCTTCTTAGGGTGCACTACCATCTAACACAGGGGTCTGCAAACTATGGAGACTGTGGGCCAAATCTGGCCTGCAGCATGATTCTGTAAATAGTGTTGTTGGAACACAGCTATACCCTTTCACAGACACATTGGCTATAGCTGCTCTCACACTACAGTGGCAGGGTTGAGTAGTTGCAACAGAAACCATCTGGCCCACAAAGCCTGAAGTATTTACTATTTGGCCCTCTATAGAAAACAATTGTCAACTCCTGCTCTAACCCATTGCCTAACATATTATCTGTCTCTTCTCTATGCAATATAAACCCCATGAGACCAGGGACTTTTGCTTGCTTTGTTCATCACTGTATTCCCAGTGCCAGTAACAGTACCCGATGCACAGTAGGTGCTCAATTAGTATTTGTTGGGTAGATGGAAGAATGAATAAATTGGTATGGTTGACTTGAAAGGTCTAGAACACACTAGTGATCTTTTTAAACCATTTTTATTGTGAAATATGCAGAAAGTACCTAAAACATAAAAGCAAAGTATAATAAATAAATATAGAATACTCTTGTAACCACCACTCAAGTAAATAAGAAGATATGGCTAATGCCTTTCAAGCCAAAATATTGTGCTTCTCTAAAAACCAAATTAACTAAGATGCAAAGTAGAATAAGAGCCCTGTTTTCTCTGCATGCTCTGGTTCTTAGACATGCTATCCAAACATTTTCTCACTGCTACTCATACAATAGCACTGCGAGACAAAAGAATGAGAAAAATTCCAGAACCTCACTATAAAGCCACTCTGTTAAGGCACATGCCATTTAAGTTAAAGTTGCTTTACAGTAGGGCTTTGGACCTTTTGAATATAATCATCTTCTGTTATTTGAGGTCCCCAGAATCAAATTCTACTCTAAAATGAACATGACACTACTGAGGCTACCACCTATTTATGTAAATCTCTGACTTCATTTTTCTTAAGTATTTCTGATCCCTCAGAACAAAAAATCAACACAGTCATCCTCAACTCCTCTTCATTTATCTCTCTCTTCACTTTAACAGGACACTGCTGCTGGTGCACAGAGAATTCAGGGGAAAAAAAAAAACCAATCTATTGAGAAACAATTCTGACTTAACGGCTGTGTCATTTCCTATACATGTCTCCCTTTCTCTGAATTAGGGGGGACATTTGCATTAAAACAGTATCTCTTTTACTTAGAATGCACCTGCTTGGGCTGATTAAGCCACAACTAAAGTCACAATCTTCCACTTTTGAGCTCCCTACCATTCTAACAAAATGAGTTATCACTTCCGGTGAGACATTAAAAAAAAGAAATCAGGACCTGTAAAAACAGAATTGTCCCCATATGAGGTGGAGAAAAGATAGACAGACACAGAGGTAGGAGAAAAAAAGATGTAAAAAACAAGGACTAGCAAATATTTTCTCATAAAATCTACAAAAATGTTAAGTCTCAACTTACAGATAATTACCATTCCCATAAATGAGACTACTGCTCACAGAGCTAAATTTTTCTCTACTACAGCATTTCTACAGACATGTGACATATTGTTTTGTTTTACTAAAGGCCATACTTTGTTGTTTTTTTAAAAGCCATCACTTAGGGTTGAATGCCATTATTAACGGCAAATATTAGAGATAATGTGCCCATACCAATTTCACACAATGATACTTTTCATTATTACGAATAAAGAAGTACTACAGAACTTTGTTGAAAATTTAAAACTGTACTGAGCTTTTATAATATTTTTAATTTGTAGGCATAACTTCATACGGTTTTAATGTGAAGGGAAAGTAGTATTGTAGACTTCTATCTATTTTCCCCACTCACAAATATTTACATGTAATACAATATAATTGCTTTGTTGTGAAAGTGCTAAAGAAAACACAAGCATCCACCTTCTACTATACCAGGGTTTCACCTTCAGCATAATGGGATATGATGTGTCCTGTAGAATATTTTGCTAACAATGAACTATAATCATCAGGTAACAACTATTTTTAAGTACTACCCTTTTCCTTACTCCATGAAAAAACAGAAAGCAACCTAAGTCTTTCATTCAAGACCTATATTTAAAATACTAAAATTCTGGTATAATATATATCCTATAAAGTCTATATATCTTGTATCTATATATCTTGTATATATCCTACTTTCAGATATTTTATACATATATTTACATATATATAAAATACTTTTTTCTTTATAGGGCTAAGTAGATATACAGTGCTGGTAAGAATTTACAAATCTATTGTTTCAAACAACAAAAAGGTGACCTTGATATAAATTTTTTAAATTAAATCTACTAAATTATTTTCTTTCCAGATATATGAGTAAACAGAGCATCACTATGGTAATAAAATAAAGAAGTATGCTGAATAGGAATCTGGCAAAATATGTACAAGGTTAATAAAATTTAAAATATTCCCCAGAATGGAGTATTCTGAGACTATGCACAGAAATACCTTAGTCATATTGACTCAGTGGGGGGAAAATTAGTTTATTTCATTCCCCTCAACAAACTTACTTTGTCACATACATGAGCTTCCTGTATAGATTCACAAGCACACATCTGCACCCGTGTATATGAGGAGAATGTATCATTCTCTATATCTCTATTAGGAGAAAAGGGTATAAGCAGCTCAACAAAATTCCACAGGATCCTGCAGGCATTGATATTACAACATGAATTTTTATGAGTTTTCAGGGAGAAAAATATTCCTAACGAAGGTTGATAAGACCTGACAGCTCCGAGTGAATGAAATACATATACCCTGGGGCTCTCACTCACCAAGTCCCTACTCTGAGAGTGGCACACGCATAATTCGGTACCCAGCAAGCCCCTGATGTGTTTAGAGCTCAAAGGTTCAGAAGCAGAACCCCCGGTAAATCCCCAAATGCAAAACTGTCTACTATAGTTACTCCTGCGAAAAGTTACTCTCTCACAATGGCCATACTTCTATTTGAGGAACAAAGTACTAACAAATGATAAAAAAGTGTTAGATAGACAAGTGTTCTCTTCACCTGCTAATTTCTTTTATTTCCACTGTCCCTACTGCCCTCCACAAGACTTGGGGTGACAGGCTAGCATTCAGTGCATTGCCAAGAAAAGAATACTATATTTATAAAATGGTGCTTTTGTTGGAAAACACTCTTTTCCAGGCTTACAGACCACAGAAAGACACTCATGCCCTGGAAAGGGAGATAGGCAGGCTTCCTTCTCTGTCTCCTCTCTCTTCACATACTCAAATATCCATCAGTTCAGCAAAATTAAGTCAGAAAAAAAAAAAATCCTTTTCTTTTTATAAAACGTGCACTAGCAATTCTCAGACTACTAAAAGAAATGAAAAGCACAATATTCCTAATGGGAATAACAATTTTAATAGCTGCCTTGCTATTTGAGGAGCCACTCAAAAATGATCAGGGTAAGCATCAAAAGTCACATCTAGTTAATCTGAAGCCTTTTAAACCAGCGTGTCTGTCTCCCCTCAATACAGAGGGAAGTGTTTAGTTCTGTAATGAGACATTAATGTTCATCCAACAGGTTAGGCTGGGGTGGTGACATAAATTTGTAAGTATGCTTTTAAGCGAAAACACGCACACTAAAATCTAGAGTCTTCTACATGTTACAAAAATAGTCACAAACAATGCAAGTAGAATCAAGTGTCCAACATCCTTTGTTACACTGAGGGAGAAGGTCAGGGAAAATCAGACAGTAACAAAGTCAGACACTTGAAAGGAAAACAGACAGGTTCAAATCCTGTCCCTCTCACTTACTGGAAGACTCAGTGACTTGAGTTCTCTGAAATCCCTGTTTCCTCACCTATAAAACAGGGCTACTACCCTGCACCCTCACCGACTTGCTGTGAGGATCAAAGGTCTGATGTGTGCAAGCATCTAGCATAGGTCCTGCACAGAAAAGGCCGTGGGCAGGAAAGAGCACTCGGCAGTAAAGATTCTCTTTCTCCACAAGCCAACAGGCAGGAGGCCAGTGCTCCTACAACCTTGGTAACTCACAGAACCACCTGGCAGGCCTTTAACACACATAGACACGCGGAGTCAGGGGTCTCCCCGATTCCTCCCAGAATCAGGGTCTCCCAGTGTAGACAATGTCAAAGCTCCATAGGGGATTCAAATGGAGTCAAAGCAGGGACCAAAAATACTGCCCTAGCACCTAGTTCCCTATCCAAGCCCAGCTGCCAGGAACATAGGCTAAATATTCTGCTTATTGCATTCCTGGCCTTCCTGAGCACTGTCTTTCTCCCTTTATTAGTATGCGTTCATGTTTTACTTTGTTCATGGTCACTGGCCTTTCCAAATCCGTGCTTCTATGGTAAGCTCCGCAAGGGTGTACCACGGGGAGGGGTGGACTGTAGAGAAAGGGTGAGCATGCGTGTGGACAAGAGGAACAGAAAGAACAAAGGGTATGGTTATCTACTGGGTGCTACAGACTGTCCCAAAGTTTAGAGGCTTAAAACCGCTACTGTTTCATTGTAACTCACAATTTTGTGAGCCAGGAATTCAGGCACAGCTCAGCATTTACACTCTACATAATCTTTTACATTTTTAAAAGTAACTGTCAATAAATTGGTATGTCCATTCATGAGAAACTTTTAAACAGAAAAAAAATAATAATAACCCCTCTCTGCTTTTACTGACCCGAAATGTGAAAGAGCACTGGTTTTGAAATCATGTGAATCATGAGTAAATTTAATCTCTGTAAGTTTCACTTTCCTTAACCAGGAAATGGCGATATTCCCCACCTTACTGGCAAGATTGAGGATGGAATTAAATGCCATAATGTACAAAAAGCACCTGTGCGGTGCCCAGCATTGGCCTTCTTGGAGGCCTACTGCATGCTGTGATGCACTAGCCACATTTTCAAAAGCTAAACAGCCACAGAGAATCACTTCTCATTAATGGCATCAGAAAACCCAAACATTTTAATGAGATACTGCTTCTGGTTGTATTGGAAGGTAATTTGAGTGCCTCATACTCCATTTTAATGCTTTCCTTTACCTTTTAGGAAAAAATCCAGTCAATTAAATCATTAATGACAGATTTAATGTTCTCCTTTCAGTCCAGATGTGAATGTGCAAGGTGTCTCTTTTCAAGGCTCAACCACTTTAGTTAAAACCATTTTTTCCTGGCTTTCTATGTTTTTATAGCATGTTATTACACAGATAATTGAGCACTGCAATTCAGCAACCAAATGTAGAGAAGAGCTGCCAGCAAGCAGTGCTGTCAGGGAAACTTATTAGTAAAAGGAGAGAAAGGGGCAGCACTTATTATTTACGCAAGGAAGTCTTACTCTTCTTGTCCAGAATTTGCTTTTGCAAACATTTTGAAATGTGTGCCTATTCAGAAGATAGAGTGTGCAGTGTCCAGGCACTCTCTTAAGCTGTCCCTTCACACAGAGGTCCCTGCCAGCTGCCACTCAGGAGCCTCAGAAAGCAAAACCCTGGCTTCTTGGGGGTTTTACAGAACTTGTCAATCCAAAAGAGAAGCCCTTCACCTCCAAAGAGGCCTGCTCTGGGCTTCACCCTCCTCAACCAGCACTCTGAGAAGGCCCTGGGGAAGAGAACCAGGAGCCCTGAGACACCTGCCCCAGATGTCCAGCCAGCCTGAGCTGGTCTTATTCCAGACAGTTCTGCCTAATGGGTGACAACTGACCAGCTAGAATGCCAGACGTCTAGAAACTAATTCCTATGTATTATTTGAACATATAATACTTAAAATTTAAGGGAAAAAATTTAAAACATCTCTTCTTTGAATCCAGCTCTGAACTGCTCACCTTGATAGGGGCTGGTCGGTGGGTGGGGGGGGGTCACATGGACTGAATGTGAAAAATGTATGCACCGCACCTGCCTGTGATCCATGTGGTAAAGTGAGGGACCTCTTTCCTAGAGTTCTTCTATCAGTCTCTGAGTGGCTGGCATTCATTTCAGAGCTTCAACTTCCCTTAAGTTGCAGAATAAAGTTTTCCTCTGTGCATTTATTTGTTCAACAAAGATTTACTGCATACTGGGAGGCAACTGCTGTGACTATGAAGATGAATAAGACAAGCAAGGGCTCTGCTCTCATGTAGCTTGCAGTCTGCAGAGGGGAGAAAACACCACAACACAGCAAGGGTAAGTTCATTAACAGACCTTTGGGTAATGCCAAATGCAAGAAGCAACCACCTTGCTGAGGGCAGGCAAATGGGAGGGATAGAAGGAAAAACATGGCCTTTGAGATAAGAGATCCTTTTCAGTCTGTCTGGATCTCAACACTTTCTTTCTTTCTTTGAGTCAAGGATCTTGCTCTGTTGCCCAGATTGCAGTGCAGTGGTGCTATCACAGCCCACTGTAGCCTCGAATTCCTGGGCTCAATCCTCCGTCTCAACCTTCCAAGTAGCTGGGACTACAGGCATACACCACCACACTCAGCTAATTTTTTTTTCTTTTTTTTTTTTTAGGGAGACTGGGTCATACTATGTTGCCCAGCTGGTCTTGAACTCCTGGCTTCAAATGATCCTCCCGCCTCAGCCTCCAAAAGTGCTTGGATTATAAGCATGAGCCACCATGCCTGGCCACTTTTCTCTTGAGATCAAACTCATTCTGATTCCAAGGGCTATGGTAGAAACTGATCCCTCAGAGCTATTCCTGGGATGTCACAGAAAGCAAAGGGCCTCTAGACTTTTGTGCTTGCTGCCAAAATCCTCATGGTCACCCACAGGCCCGTAAAATCAGCATATCTGTGCTTCTATGGCACCTGAACCTCTGCCAGGCAGGAAACTCAGTGTCTAAAGTCCAGCCTCCCCAGGCCCACCAAGTAGCCAGTGTCCTCTGTTACCCCATGCTGCCACCAAAAGGTTTACTGGGCCACAACCCCTGTAACCCAGGACCCACTAATCTTGACTCCCTTCCTGGCCCAGGGAAATCTGCTCACTTTCTCCCTCTTCCCTCAAAACAAACAAACCACTCTCCACACCAGGACACACAGCATTCTCTCTTCTGTAGGTTTCAACTTTTTACAAAGCAACTGAGAGGAGCCTCAACTTCAAACAGCTTCAGTTTCCTGCCAGGCAAATATCCCCAAGGCAAGGCCTTACAAGCATCCTGGTTCCTGTGTGAAATACCAGAAAAAGAAGACACAAAGTAAAAGACTCAGATTTAACAGCTCAAAAAAGATTATTTTGCCACATGTGCCCCACCCCCAGACAAAGCATCAGAAAGGATGCCTTGTTTTTCACTGCAGACAAAAACATCTCCAGCAGGAGAACCCCACCACCTCCCAACACGAGGGGACTACAGATCTCTCCCTGCATGTGTCCCATGAGGTCCCTGCTCTCCCCAAACCTACATCCTGGCAGCCCCATCACGCTGGGAGGTGTAGGAAATACCACGTCTTTTTATCTCTTTTTGGCACAAAAGAAATCTGCCAGTTCAAATGACAAGAGGGAACTTACTCTCCAGGGAATGAGAAAATTGGGAGTCCCTTGAATGGTCTTCTCTTCTGCAACACAGAAAATCTCCAATAGAATTCTTCTCAAAACTTAATCCAAGATTGGGATCTCATGGCCCTTATCAAGACTCAAAGAATTCTAGAGATTCCAAATATCAATTCAATAAGGGCCAATAAACTCCTTGGCTTCACATGCCCCAAGACTAAAGTCTTCAGGAGTAGCTTCTATTCTATCATTTCCTGCATGGACTAGGTTGTCTGTGAGCTCCAGGTAGAGAGGGCGAATATTTAGTTTTTAAAGTTAAGATTAATAGCATGGTTGTAGCTACAAATTTCAAAAGTCCAGAGTACACACTGTGGTTATAATAAAAATAACTGAGACAGAGAATCTTTGAAGTAGTGGAACTGGCCAGACACCCACACAGGGCCTCACAGACTGCTTTCGTAGTTATTTTTCCTGAGGGAAAGGTGAAGGATAAGATGTGCTGGGCCAGGGAAGGTAAGTAGAGTGAAAGAGAAGTTCCGTTGGGAGTTTAATGTTAATTATAAAAGTTGAACTGCCCTAATTGTTCCATCCTGGCTTAGACATTTACACCTAGCACCTTCTCCTTTAAGTGTTCCCCATTCATGCTATAAACTCATTTTCACCAGTCCCCTTGGCTGCCTTGCTTTATAAATTTGCATGGCTTTGGGAGCAGCCATGCTGCCACAGATGGCCCCATACCAGTAAACTATGACTGGCATCCACAAACCCTGTGAGGAAGGAATTTTTCCCCTGTGCTTACAGAATACTGACAGAGACATATACAATCCAGACTTTCGGGTTTTTTGGGTTTTTTTATTTTTTTTTTAACAGATTAGGTTTTTCCTCAATAGGTTCACTTCCCTCTCCACCTGTAAACGTCAAGAATTAGCCACCCTGTCAGGTTCTGCTTTATAAGACCAGTTACTTTGCAGCTGCTGAGAACGTCAGCCAATCCACACAGCTCAGAGGAATCAGAAAGCTCCTGGGGCCTGGGGCAGCCTGGCCACAGGACATCAAGACCTCACCCATGTGGGGGGCTACACTGTGATGGGGGCCACGATTCCTGCCAAGAACTCAGGGGCTGAGAATTTCTCCTTGAAGAAGTTTTTCCAACTGTACTTTAGGCGAGACAGAAGCGGTGTTTGAAATTCTAACTAGGCCAAAATCATCACCACCCTAAATTTGGCAAATTTCAAGTAATGAGTAACCAAAAGACATCCCAAAGCAGGGGAAGAAAATGCTATCCCAAAAAAATAAATAAATGGGTTATCTGATAAATTCTTATCAAACATACTTTCTTCCCAAAGTCTGGCCCCACAACAAACAAAAATGAAAGTTCCTCAGACAATGCCTTAGATGGTATTAATTGGGCTGGGCACAGTGGCTCACAACGGTAATCTTAGCACTTTGGGAGGCGGAGGCAGGAAGACTGCTTGAGGCCAGGAGTTCAAGAATGCCTGGGCTACACAGCGAGACCCTGTCTCTATTTAAATATACATATATTAATTGTAAACATTGTTTAATTACCTAGCAAGATACAAATCTTTTTTTAAAAAAAATAGTACTCTTGACAAGATACAAAGCCATAAATAAGCTGGTAATAGAGAAAACACTACAATCCTCATAGTATGTTGTTTCAGTAATTTTTAATTAGATACAAAATTACCTATAAAATATGTAAAACACAATCTGTCAATTATATTCCTCCTAAATATGACTTTTAAAGAAAAAAGCAGAAGGCTTTCTTAAGACTATAACTATTTATAGCAAAGATATCTGATAGGCCAAATAATTTAAATCTGACACGACCTCCTCCTTTTCTTCTTTCCAATGCTTAAAATCGTCAAGGCACCATGGAAAATCCACTTACAGATAAATCCATCAGGTTGGTTCCCTCCCCATAGGCACTTTCAGCTTAACTCACATTGTTCACTTGATAGTGCACCGTGCACATTCAGGTCAAGTCACTGTGTGTGCTCTGTCTCCTAACCCAACTACAGGTTGCTTTAGGCACTGACCAGATCGATTATTGCTTTTGCATCTTCCTTCCCTCCCCACCCACCAACTCCTACGGCCCTTTGCAAGTAGCAAGGTTCAATACCTGTAGACTTGACAAAGAAAAAGAACTGGCCGTTTCACACCAGCTCTACCCCCACAGCAAGCCGAGTTAGCAGCAGCCAGGGTACTGGGGGGGGGGGGGGGGGGAGTCCCAAACCTCATCACCAATAAGGGAGTCTTCACCAGCACTCGTTATGTGAAACAGTGCAAAGATAACACCCTTGCTCTCCAGGACCCTACATTTCACCCACCCAGTACTCTAACAATATTTTCTCCTTCTCTGCCCTTTAGAAGGTCAAGTGAGCAGGCAAGGGAAAGAAAAACAAACACTGCAAAAAAGAAACCTAAACCTCAGAAGTTGATTTGGCTCAACCCACTCACCTCCACAGTACTTTAAACACTGCCAGAGATATAGCTCCAGCCTGCGAATTTGGGTTAAAACAAGCCATACACACAAACCTTGCTGTAATCAAGCCCTCATTTTCTAGGACATCCTAAGTGGGAAGCTGTTAAAGCTGCCCCTCAAAATTCAAATTATTCTGACTGCCCAAGATCTAAGAGTAATGACTTGTTATTAATCTGTATTACACATTCAGAAACAAAATTTTGAACATCCATGAAACTCATGTTTAAGAAAACTATACCTTAGTGGCAACTGTTATATAATCCACCACTTTTCATTCAAATGAAAAGAAAGCAGCAGTAATTAAATATACATCCTTAGATGTCCTTAAATATCAAAATAAATTTCTAAAAACTGCAGGTAACAGTATTTTAACAATTCAAGACAGTGACCATCTGATTACAGGTTTTTCAGGAGTACAAAGCGAGCACCTTCCAATGTATCCCAGCAATGGCTTATACCTCTCATTATGAAATCAACTGGTAAGACTGTATTTATCGTTTTTTAAAACCCATATTTCACTTTCCTTTTAAATGCCACAGAAAATCCCTAAAGAGAATCAAGAGAGGCTCTGAAGGAATCACTCTCATTGCTAGAACTTGACTATCGACTACTTTGATGGGGCCTTTGCCATGTCTTAGAAGAACAAATTGCACTAATTCCACAATGCAGCATTAACCCTCTCATGAGAGGAGGACAGAAGGAGGAAGGGAAAAGAGGAGAATAAACAAGCAGCTTGCAGCATAATAAATAAAAACATTGAAATGATGCAGACGTCCTTCCACAAACTCTGTGGGTTTGGGTTCCAAAAACAAAGAGTCCCCTAAAAACACACATTTGCGTGTAAGGTCCTCATTGGAACAAGGGCATGTAGCAATTATTTAAAGCCTCATCTACAGGAGCTATCCTACTATCTGAATTTAAACTAAAAGAAAAACCATGAGATAATTTAAAGTCTTAAAGTCTGCTGGTGAGCAGGAGACAGAACACGCAAATTAGAACGTGTTGCATAAAGAAATTCTGTTACACAAAGAAAAAAACGTTATGGACACAGGGCCCTTGGCTGTAACTATTTCTAGTGAGAGCAGTTGGTTTATTTTTTTAAAGGCATTCTGATGGATTTTCTGAGGTGACTACTTTGTCTCTTAAATTCTGAGTCTTCACTGGCATCTCCTGTTAGAAGTGAGCTGAAAAGCAGTAGGAGACATTTAGTTTTGTGTTAAAATTACTTGCTCCCATTAGTGAAGGAGTCTTGGGCATCCAATGAAGATGTCCTAAAGACAAAGAAAGGTCATGGCCATGTCTCCAAGAGGCTCCCCAGAGCCACAACGTGGCTGGGAGTGAAGGCTGAATGTGTGAGTTCCTTCTTCCAGCTTACCTGTTCCCTCATTCAGAACACCTAGGAGGGTAAGGGCCCTGCTCCTGCAGGTGTGCAGATGTTGAGAATTACCTGTGCACAGTCATCCATCCCAGAAGCTGCTCTATTGCCCAACACTACAGAGAAGACAGACCTGTCTTCAGCAGCCCCAATGGAAATCATGTTCTAACAAAAAGCTAGAGGCAGTGCTGCACCAAGGGGCAGGAGGGACTCACAGAGGCAGAGGGCCCTGGCGATGCTCAGGCCAGGTATTCACTCAACCTCTCTGGGCAAAACAGGGTGTAAAACAGTCTTTGGCTTTTCAGGTTCAAAATTCTACTGTCTTCACCATTTCTAGCACTATTATCCCATTCCTAGGAAATTTATCATCCTGGGAACTAATTAAGCTTTTGTAGGCTGATCTAGAAGGCGAATCACCATTTAAAACTATGTGGAGGTAGACAAAGATTACAGAAGTAATCAAGCGGGGTCTCTAGAGTAAGCCCTAATCCAAAATGACTGGTGTCCTTATTAAAAAAAGGGGAAATGTGGACAGAGACAGACATGTACAGACAGAAAATGTGAGGACACCGGGAGAAGGTGGCTATCAGCAAACCAAGGAGCACCCGAGGCTACTGGAAGCTGACAAAGAGGCATGGAACAGATCATCATTCATTTAAATGGTGATTTAAAACCATTCATTTTAATGGTGATTTTTACCATCAAAAGGGCAAAAACCGCAATTACTTTTGCACCAACCCAATAAAACCCTGCCAACACCCTGATTTTGGACTTTTAACCACCAGAACTGTGAGACAATAAATTTATGTTGTTTCAGCCACCAAATCTGTGCTACTTTGTAGTGGCACTCAAGGAAACTAAAGCACAGATGCTTGCCAAGATGGTGGTTTCTTTTGGTTGGCTTCACATCCATTAGTTTCTATGGTACTACACACTCCAAGTTCCAAACAACTGACTTCCAAACAAACTTATGAAACAACTCACCAATAGCTTAGTCCAGAACTGAGAACTGTCTGCCTTTGTTAAAAAAAAAAAAAATCAGGCTGGGCACAGTGGCTTACTCCTGTAATCCTTGTATTTTGGGAGGCTAGGGTGGGCGGATCACTTGAGCCCAGGAATTCAAAACCAGCCTGGGCAGCATGGCAAAACCCAGTATTACAAAAAAAAAAAAAAAAAAGACTGGGCATGGTAGTACACACCTGTAGCCCCAGTTACTTGGGAGGCTAGGGTGGGAGGATGGCTTGAGCCTGGGAGGCAGAGGCTGCAGTTTGCTGAGATGGTGCCACTGCACTTCAACCCAGGAAACAGAGCCAGAACCTGTCTGAAAAACAAAAAAAAAAATCAGTGCATTGGTCAAAAACAAGTTTTAATAGATTTCAATTTAGCTGTGTAAATAGACTTTCAGTCCACTTCAAGGGCTGGGCAGCTAATGTCCAGAACATACAGGAAAGCCCTGGCTGCCTAGGGCAATGAAGATCCTACAAACCTTTTTAATTAAAAGATTAATTCTTAAAAATCAGAAGTAGTTGGTCTAGGACACAGGAGTGATAGACTTGTGACATGTAGCCCAAAGAAAATCATCCCTGGCAGCAGGCAAAATCCAAACCCAAGTCTTTCTGTTTGGAGCCTGCAGACTCTGCCACTGATCCAAGGATTTGCAGGAAAAAAAAAAAAAAAATCTAAGGGAGAAAGATCCAATTCTTCACTCAGTCTCCAGGGGCTAGCACCAAAAACCATCCTTTGTGATTCCATCTAGAACAATATCTTCTAGTGTTAAGATTACTTCAAAAACAACTCAACAGATAGCCACACCAGAGCATTTTCTAAAGGACAGTCCGAGGCCAGACAGTTAAGATCCTAACTCATAGGTTCTAAAGTTACCCTGTACTGAAAAGAAGACTCACATTCTCCCCCTGCTTTCCCCTGCTGCTTCTATCAGTCTTCTATTAAAAGACTTATTCTAAAACTGACATGCCATGCTCAAAATGACTATCCAAAGAATCTAAGTATTTCAAAAGCCACACAGAAGCCTGAGCATTTGAATGGGTGAGATGACACAGCAGAGTGCTCCAGCATCAAGACAAACACAGAACTGACGGTGTTCTCTGGAGTCCAACTCCTCCGCAGGGATTGGGAGGTGAGACAGTACCCTCAACACTTGCTAGGGATACTGACAGAGACATACCAAATAATTGTTAAGGAATTAAAGCAGAACGTATAAGTAATCCATATTTTCCTATATAAGCATTATCTGAAAGGTAGAATTCATGAGTAAGGGTCCTTGTGAGAATTCCTGTCAAGAATATATATATAGACCTTAATGTTCTCTCCACCAAAAAAAAAAAAAGTGGGGGGGAGCCAGGCACAGTGGTTCACGTCTGTAATCCCAGCACTTTGGGAGACCAAGGCAGGCAGATCACCTGAGGTCAGGAGCTCGAGACCAGCCTGGTCAACATGGTGAAACCCCGTCTCTACTAAAAATACAAAAATTAGCCAGGCATGGTGGCACACACCTGTAATCCCAGCTACTCAAGAGGCTGAGGCATGAGAATCACTTGAACCAGGGAGGCAGAGGTTGCAGTGAGCCGAGATCGCGCCACGGCACTCCAGCCTGAGTGGCAGAGACTCTGTCTCGGAAAAAAAAAAAAGGTAAACATGTGAGGTGATGGATATAATTTGCTTGACTTAATCATTTCATTTCACAATGTATACATATCAGAATATCATGTTGTATACCATAAATATATACATTTTTGTCGATTATACTTTTTTTTTTTTTGAGACGGAGTCTCGCTCTGTCGCCCGGGCTGGAGTGCAGTGGCCGGATCTCAGCTCACTGCAAGCTCCGCCTCCCGGGTTTACGCCATTCTCCTGCCTCAGCCTCCCAAGTAACTGGGACTACAGGCGCCCGCCACCTCGCCCGGCTAGTTTTTTGTATTTTTTAGTAGAGACGGGGTTTCACCGTGTTTGCCAGGATGGTCTCGATCTTCTGACCTCGTGATCCACCCGTCTCGGCCTCCCAAAGTGCTGGGATTACAGGCTTGAGCCACCGCGCCCGGCCCCGATTATACTTTAATAAAGCTGGGGGGACAGGAAGAATAGGTGCCTATTGACAAATCAGAAAACCACCAATTATCAAGTCTGTCAAAAGAAAAATGTCAATCAACAGTTTCTAAAAAAGTGTAGAGTGATGAAAACTAAGTTTTAAAGGTTATATTTTATAGCAAGAGGCAAACAAAAAAACTGGAGCTAAGAAGGACCTCTTATTTCATCACAGATAAGGATCAGAGATGCTAATAACTTGCCTAGCAAGAAGCCAAGGCAGGAGATCAGATTTTCCAATTTCCAGGTCAACACTTTCACTACTGATGAAATTCCTGCAATCCATTTCCACTCACAGCAGCATTACCCTGAGAACTGAGTACAGTAATTATTAAAGTGTTAATAATTACTATTAACACATTAAAGCCTGCTATCAATACTTCATCAGAAATCAAAATAATTCCTTTTAACATGAATAAGAACAAGAACAAGAATAAGAACAAGGAATGACAGGTAACCCAATACACAGAAACTGGTGATTCAGAAATAATATTAAAAGAATATAAAACGGTATGATTTTAGCAGGTTACAAAATTGTCATTGTTGTTACTCTACTAGCATAACTCTTCCCAAGTAGTCTTACCTGATAATTCTAAAACTGTTGCCCTCAGGCTGCTCACACACTTAGGCTAAGCTTTCTCTAGGTAGAAATGTTTTAATGTCAAAAGTGGAAATCTTGAAAACAAAAATAAAATTGAAGTTTCTAAGGAGAAAAATCAAGAGAGTTCAAAGCTGTAATTTCCCTTTAATCCCTTGTCCTCTGAAAAGGGAACCTGCACCGTGGCGAGAACCCACCCATCACCGTGGATTAAAGCTGACCCTCAGAGCTCTTACAGGCTCTTTGGGGACTATCTCACTCCCCAAGCAACAATGACCCAGGGCAGCCATTTAGGGAAACTTGATCAATGACTGTAGAACAAATAACCAAGTAATTCCAAGGAAAGAAAAAAGTACGTGAATTAAAATTTACCAATGTAGTATTTTGAACAGTAAAGTACCAAAATGTAAGGCAAAGGGAGTCTTACTTGACAAGTAATTTTCCTTTCATTCGCTCTCCTGCTCAGGCATCCTCAGTTTTCAAGCTCAGGTTGCACAGACTTAACAGGACGCTTCTACTTACCAGTCTGCTAAGAGCCACAAGGACAGGAAAGTCAACATTTTCTTGGGTTTTCCAGGTATATATTCTACTCATTTAGGATATCTGAAACCCTTCTCCTGAAGTAAAACCTTTCTGTATTTCTTTCTCTGGGGCTGAGTTTTCCTCTAGAGCAATCCTCCCCTCCTCTTCTTGGCTGCATCTAAGTATCCTCAGAGCCACTCTTAAGACGAAGCCTAGGTGAGGGCTCAGGTTATTTCAATAAAGCCACTCCAGCTAAAAGTATGTGAGTAAAAAGCAAATTTTGTGAGTTTGTCTTGTGTGGGAGCTAGATATACTTACAGGGAACTAATTTATTTCATAAACTAATTTGTGGAATTAGTCATTGAACTTTTATACACAGAACAGATTTCATCACAACTTCATTCCATTTCAATACCACAATGCAATTTCGCTGCCTATGACTGCCCTAAGAAGTGATTTCAAATGTGAGGATTTTGTGAATGTCAGTCTCGGTGACTGTGTACACCGACATAATAGTTTAGCTTCCAATTTTAACCCAATTTAACTGAGTTTCCCTACCACTGATGAGGCCCTGGGGCCCTTCCTGCATTACAGCAGGTACATCTATCTCTGTATGAAGAAATGCCTGAAAAGAAAAATGTTAAGAAAGAAATCTGAGATTATTTTTGTTAGACAAACACAAAAAGGCACAAAATCACCAGCCGGAAAGCAACACACCTAACTTCTCAGCTTATTTAAAAAAAAAAAAAAAAAAGAGCTAGCCAAGTTCTAAGGAAGATGCCAAAAGACCAACATCTGATGTGAGTTTAACGGACAGTCATCCATCCACACTAAATTGGGTGCACTTGCGATCTTGCTGACCACTGAAAACACTGCAAAAGCACAAACCAAGAACATTAAAATTAAATCTTCATTTTCCACATGATAGCCTAGAAAATTAGTTAAGAAAAGAAGTTCAATTTGTCAGTATTCCATCTTCCCTCCCACCTACCATCATTCCCCCTTCCCCAGTATCATTACAAAGCATTTGGACTGAAAGGTTCAGTGGAAGTAAGTATCATAATCAAAATTATATCGACTGTGTCTGAGAGGGGAATTGATGGGCTGGCAAGAGTACAGGCCTAGGATACAAATTTATAAGCTGTCTCGCAGACACGTGTCTAGTTATGAATTCAAATCATTGAATAAGCAGTGACCGTTTTTCATTAAGGGAGGCTGGAACAGCCACCAGGAATCTCGCACAAGTTCCATAAACTTAAATGTGACTTCAGAGTATGTGTCTGTACCAAGGACCACAGTCCTGAACCAGCATTTTACATTTAGGGCCTGGCTTTCTCTCCTAACCCTGGAAGCACAGGTGACTATATCCAATCCCTCCAAGGAATTCTGAACCAGGTGAGAGGGCGATGAGAGAAGGGTGGAGAAAGGGAGAAACACAAATGCACAGAAGCTGTTGGTGAAACCGACTTCTGCTTAATTTTGTATTTTGGTATGCTTTAACCTAAAATAACATCACCAAATAAGAAGCCAGACAAAACACTGGACACATGAAAGAGAACAAGATCCTTTGAACGAAATGATTCAAAGTTGTGTAAACGTCAGCCTGAACAAGTGCACAGAGCAGAACACCAGTTGTCTGGAAGAGAAGTGAACTGCAATCACTGCACCAGCTTGAGTTATATCAAAAGGGCTACTAGGTTATTTGCATTTTTGTCTTAAAAACCAAAATGTTTATACTGTTCGAAGGGGACAAAACAGAATTTGTGTTGGGTAATCTACATAGAGGAGTCCTTGCATTTTTGAAAGTTCTATTGCATTCCTAACAGATTTCCCTTCTGAGAAGTTGGGATGGCTGCACACCATCTGCCTTGCCCCATCTTTCACACTTATATGAACCAAGGTTGACTTCCAGACAATCCCCTGATTTCCTTCCTACTCCTTTCTCATCCCCCAAATCATTATTCTAGGAAGCTGACATGAAGTACATGGTCATGTCACCAGCCCCAGCACATGGTTGACACACTGCCTTCTGACTAAATCTCTGGGTGCAGCTAGTAATTTACATGTTCATAAAGTCTTGCAGAATATTATTTAATAACTGATCACTAAGAACAGGTTCCATGAGCAAAAGAGAAACGGTGTCTTAATAGAAGGGTTAATGAATCATATACCATAAAGCTTTGCTGTTAGTATCTCATAAGGAATGCTCTGCCCATGAAATTAAAAGGGATAACTGTTACATATCTACCTACTCATGAATGAAAGAGCCTGTCAGGACTACCAACAAAATATGCTAGAAGCATAATCCATCAGGGAAGGGACTTGTAGGTTTCCTGCTTATTACGTACCTGCCTATGGTGCTGATGGTACCAATACTCTGCCTAAACCAGGTTTTCCACACTCAGTAATAGTAGCAGATACCATTATGGAGTGCTTACTATGCACCAGGCATCATGCTGGGTACTCTACATAAAACATCTCATTAATCCTCATAATGACTGACCCTCACGAATAAAAACTACATGCCCATTTTACAGATGAGGAAACAGCCTCAGCAATAAGAACCTAGCCAAAGTCATCCGGCCTCTAAGTGGCTGAACCAGGATCAAAAGTCTGTGCCCTTAGTCACTACAGACCCTGACCTCCGAGCAGGGAAACACTGGCTGCTAGCTCTAAAGGGATGACAGAAAAGAACACAAGCCCTTTCTGGCAACACTATAGAATGTAAGCACATAATCAGAAAACACACAGGGTGGTTTTCATCTAAAACATACAATCATCTCTTCTAAGATGCACACCCCTTGGCCCTCACTCAGCTTTCTCTAAGGCCAAGCCACCAGGTCATGGATCCTTCTCACTGTGGGCCACATCCTATGAGGATTCTTTTTCCAGTTTATCATCTTTATGCCCCACTTCCATGCCCTTCCTTACAGAGCCAAACTAGAAAAAAAAAAAAAAAATCCACCTGGATTCCTGCACTGTATCCACTAGGTCTGAGTGGATAGCCTTTGTCACAGGCTCTAAAACACTGGCAAAATGTAAGTATGTGACATTCCCTGGAGTACCTCAGACCAGAGGTGGAAAGGGTAAAAGCCTTCGTTCTTTGGTAGTGACCCTTTCCTCTTTAGGAAAATCCAAGAAAGACTCTGGTAATGCGTGTTAGTACACAAACCCCACACTTCCTGTCAACAGAGAGGTACAACCTCAGACCTCCTCCCCTCATGCTCACCGCAGGTAAATCTGTCCCTGAAGTTTACTCTGGAAATGAGCATTTGCAAGGCCCTCTCCTCACTCTCCCATCATGGCAATGAAGTTTTTCCTTCAATACTAGAGTTACAATGGCATGGCAGTGAAAAGTAACATTAATATTAACACTAAGATGTTCTCTTCAACAGATCAAAAGTATTTCATATGTATGTATTTTCATATTGTATTTCATATGTATTCATATGTATGTATTTCATAGGTATATGTATATACTTGGAGTACCTAAGCTACTAGGGATGACCCCATCTCACCCCCACACAATTTACTAAAGGGACATCTTCTCAGGTTATCAATTCCAACTCTGGAACAATTAGGCTATACCAACAGTTACCAGCAGGTGGGCTTCATACTTCCTGACCCTCCCAAAATACAAATCTGATCATGTCACTTCCTTGCTTCAAATCCTTCAATGGTTCCCACTGCCTTTAGAATAAAGTCCAGACAGTTCTGTATGAGCCGGCTGCTGCTTCTCTATCAAATGTCATGAGATGTCATGCTCTTCTCTCCTCCACACCTAACAACTCAGAATCCTCTCAGAGCTATGGACCCATGCTCTCTCCTGCTACAGGGCCTCCTGCTACCTGGATCACACCTATCCCTTCCCTTGCCCTCCCCAACCTAACTCCTGCTCATCCTGGGGGTCTCAGCTTACAGATCACTTCCTCAGTGACTCAGTCCTGAACACCAGACTCAGTGAGTTACAAGTGTGGCCACATGCTACCTCACAGCCTGTTCCCCATTTGCCACTTTTTGAAGCCAATTAATTCATAGTCATGTATTTAGTGACTATCGCCCTTACTAGAGTTGAAGCTTCCTGCGGTCAAAACCATCTCTGTGCCCAGGACAATGTCTCAGAGTCAGACTCAATACATTTTGGTTGACTGACTTTCTGATCCTGTGGCTCTTACTGAATTTGGTAGAGTCCAAAAGTAGACTAAATAATAAATATGCCAAGATTTATGCACTACTTCTCTTTTAGAATTATGTAGCTTCTGTGATTAATAAAATATAAATTCAATGAAAAGCTTTGCTGAATTCCTGCTTGCTTTTTGCTATTTAATGTCTTAACCAACAAACACCAGAAACTCATCTACTGCATTAGTACCACATGGGAAACCCCCACCCCATACACACATCCAAAATATTAAAAGCAGTCCTCATGCTCATATACCACTTAATAGAACAATTTAAAGTTATCCTATCACTGTAAGCCTATGTTAATAAGAGAAACCGTTTCCCATCTTATACCAACAAAATAAGTCCCTTAGTGTAGCAGAGTATAAATAGGTTGTCTCTTGTTGACTTGGAAATCCTTTTAATTACTAAGCCCTTTTCTGCCATTCTAAGGATCCCTGCATGTTTCAAGTTCTAATAAACACAGTGAAAAGGAGAGTCAGTAACAGTTAATATACAAGTCTCTTCAAAAGCATTCTGAGCGGAACCTCAGTGATTTGACTTGGTTCAAAATTTACCTGGAAAAACCATTCGTTTCTCACTGTGATCCACAAGGTTTCTCTTGATAAGAGATCTAGAGGTTTGTATATCGTAATTCACAACAGACAAAATAAATGAATACACATACACACCCTTCAATCAAATGTGCAACTATTTTCATAGATGCCATTTTTTCTCATTCATTCGACAAATATTTACTGAGCCCCTACTAATACATTAACCGTACCGTGCTAGGCATGCAAAGACAAAATTCCTGCCCTTGGCCAGTTTGTGGAGACAGTTACCAAACAGCACCCAAGTACTTTCTTAAAGTCTTCACAGGGTGTTTTGGGAAAGGACAAGGCAGAATGCCTAAAGGCAAATCTCAGAGATGTTGTCAGGGGAACAGTCCTTCAATCCAGACAGTGTTAACTCTCAGAAATGAGTGTGCTACCTCCTCAACACACACAGACCCCAAATTCAAAGGCTTGGGGAAAGAGAAGAAGTCAGATACAGTTTTCTTAAACAAAAGTCATGCTGTATGTCTAGCTGTCATGTGTTTGACATAAAAGCTACCATTACTGTCACATTAAACTACTGTTTTTAAGACACCAAAAGCTTAAAGGGCAGACTTAAGTGTGTGAGACTTCGTAAGTTTATACAATTGTTGACAGTAAGATAAAGTAAAAAATAGGTCAAACTCTGTTGACATTACTAAATACATTCAAAACAGTTTTAACAAGTTTGCCAAAGAAATTAGCACTGCCATAATATACTAGAAACTTGAATTTTGCTGCTCTTCAAAATGTGATACAATAAATTATGGTAAAAAAAAAAAAAAAAAAAAAAAAAAAACAACCTTTGGAAATAATCAATTCCCCAAGCTAGGTATAACAATTTTAAATGAACCTCATTCCATTTTTTGAGTTGCGCACAAGTCTTTTAATGCTTTATACTCAGTGCCTTTCTACAGTATAACATTACACTCACATTGCCTTGTCACAAAACAACTGGAGACAAATAAAAACTGTTTCCCAGTTTATTCCCATTTTATGAGTATAAGCTAAGTAGACATAGCCTCCGATTCTCTGAAAGTAGGTAGCACATAAGTTATGCATCAGTAAAATAACAGGATAACCCAACTTTGTATTCCTACTTTGCAAAATGTCATCGAAAGTGAACTTTAAAAATACTGACTAACAGTTACTTGGCATTTGATGCTATATGTCAGTTACTGTGCTAGGATTAAATTAGATAGCATGTGTAAAATGCCTAACTCTATTGCTATTATTCCCACTGAAGGTAGGAAAGCTGAGATTTGCAGAAGCTGAATGGTCCACAATCCCACAACTGTCAAGGTGGCAGAGCTAGAAATCAAACCCACGTCTTTCCACTAAACTGACTGCTTATCACCTGGCATTCCCGAATCCTCTGGTGCTTTTTGAGGAGAGGGGCAAAAGAGTTTTCGTTTGCTCCTTAAAGAGACCCACAAGCCCACAAACAGTGAAGACCCCCTGCCCCACACCATCGCCAGTGTAAGAACCAGAAAATGCACACTGGACCTCAGCCCCTTTCGCTAAGACTATCACTCCTCTACTACACAAGAGGGGAAAAAACTACACGGTTTGGTTTTCATTGCACTTTAAAATTATCAGAGCAAGTCAAGATTTTGCTCCTAGGCAATTTCCAGCATCCCATGCCACAGGTTAAGTTACATAATAAATTGCAATACTGTATCAGTTTACATGCAATTCTGAGATTTCACAAATAGTGACCCATGTTATTTAATCATTCCACTTTCCAAAATGTGTTTCAATCAACCAATTCTCACTGCACTGCCTGTGAAATAAGTTATCATATCCACTTCCAACAAAGCAAAGCACTGTCACCCTGAGGTCAGGCAATAAATCAGCGACAGAATGGGGATCAGAAGTTCCCCGACATCCCTCCCCTCCACCTGCAAGACCATGTCATTTACCATGGAGCACCCTCCTAGCTAAATAGAAAACATAAAGCAACTAACTACTCTCTTCTCTACCAGCAGCAATACTGAATCCGGATCTACTGGTGAATCATTAAGTTAGGGTACACCCCCAGCTTCCCAGTGCCAGTGTGCTCATCTCTAGAAGTGGAGGCAGAAGTTAAGGGGCAAACACGTGGCACATGCCTCGCATCTTGAAAGGGAGATGTAATCAGGGAGGAACACTGGGACAGTACAGAGTTTGATCATCTCTGCTAGGATGTAGCTCTGTGGTGGGTGAGGCACGCAGCAAACTCCTGACATCCCACCGCTAGGATCGATTTGGAACCAACGATTCATCTGAAATTCCTGATTTGAAACAGGAGTATGAGTGTAAAAATGAACTTTACCTTGAAGCTCCTCCTTTTACAGATTATAAAACTGAACCTCAGAGGAGTGAAACAATATACCCAAGGTCTCACAGTTCAGTAGCAGAGGCAGTTCTAGAGAGCAGGCCTGCAGACACTTATCTAGGATCCTTGCAATGGGGGCTTAGAGGAATTAGGGAATGGGTCATGGTTACTGCAAGTGGCTTGGCCAAGAACCAGCTAAGCAGCCAAGGCTTGTTCCATCTCTGCCAGGCTAGGACTCGTCTCTTCTCAACCTTGTGCCAGATCCAGTTTTTGCTTCCAGGCTGGGGGCCCTGGGGACTACTGCCAGGGCATTGGCCTCTGATTGCTTACTCTAAGGGACAAAGGCAAATATTTACTAAAGCTAACCCCATCCAAGATGAGGAAAATACAACACTGGCACTCAGGAATTAATTTCACAATAAGTCTATGTCAGGGTGATGTTTTATTTGTGGCCCTGCTTGATCAAGATGACTTCCCCACAAGAAACGTCCAAAGCAAACTTTTTTTTGAGACTGAGTCTGGCTCTGAGACATGAAATTGTACGCTTCTTTAACTGTCCTTTAAAAGCAGAAAATAAGCCAGAGTCCTATGCTTAGTGTGTCAGGAAGCGACCCACAAGTTCTGGAGGAACATCCTTCCAGGAAACTGGGCAGATACAGATCCCCCACCCCGCTCCGCCCCGCAAAAGGTAAGACGATCCGTACTCGGTTTGGTGACAAGCGTTCATCTGGACACGCTGGAAACAAGACTGAATGGGAGCTGCAGGCGCGCACGCCCGCGCCGCAGAGGGAGCGCGGGTAGTCCTCTTCTCCCAGAGGACCTACGCTGCGGGGACGCGCCAAAATCACCCGCGGGCGATCCCAGGGGGCTGGCGCCACTGAAACCCCCGCGTGCAACTCTGCGGCTACCACTGCTCCCCACCACCACCAGCTCCTGTCCCCAAGGCACCATTTCTCCCCCTCAACTCCCTGCCCCTCGGCCCAAGTGCTTTGGTGGAAAACAACGCCCACTTTGGAGAATCGGAGCTGAGTTGTGGGGACACGCCAGGTGTCCAGATCGCATCCACTCTCAGATCGACCAAGGCAGATGACAGACGCGAAGGAGTTTGCTTCTCTGACATTTTAAAAACACACCATCGGCAGCACATGGAGACACACACACGGGGGTAACAACCACAGGGAAGTCAATAACCCACAGCGGGGCTCCTTAACTGTCGTTGCCCCGGGCTGGGGGCAGAGCGCTTGGGGTCCCTCCCTATCTTCCGGCCACAGCGCTCTCCCGACCACCGCCTGCGCGCGGGATGGGAAGCTGGGGTCGCCCGGCTGCCGGGACCCAGAGGGGGCGAGCTTGGGAAAGGCAGGGCCCACCTCCTCGTCCTGCTCCTCCTGGGACGCGCTGCTGCCCCGGGGCGCGGGCGGCACAGCTCCTCCGGGGGGCGGCGGCGGCAGCGCAGGGACTCCGCGCTCGAGCAGCACGCGTGCCGGAGCCCACGCGGCTGACGGCCGGGCGCCCAGGGCGCCTCCCGACGACGGCGGCGGCGGCTGTGGCGGCGGCGGCTGCTGCTGCTGCTTTCTGGAGAAGCCGCCGGGCTCCCCTTCCTCCGACAGAGTTTCTGAGCCCGAGGAGGACTCGGCCGAGGAAGCACCCGGAGAGGACGCGGCGCCCAGCGCAGAGGCTGGAGTCCGGCTGCCGTGGCCACTGCAGCCGCGGGGCACCGGCTCCCGCGCCTCCGAAACTTTCTCCCCCATTTCCATGTCTGGCCCAAAGTGCCTCCCGAGCGGCGGGGGCGCGGCGCGCACTCAGCGCCTCCCGGGGAAGACGCGGGTTCCTTCCTGGGCTCAGGCTCACTGGCACTGCCGCTCCCGGACTTCAGGGAGCCCCGCCGGCGACTACATGGCAGCGACGGGGCCGCACGAGCCCGCTGCTAAGTTCACAGCCGCCCGGACCTGGGGGCAAACGGGGGCTACCGCGCACGGGGACATGCCCGCTCGGGTCCGCGATCTGCGCTCCACGGTACTCCAGCTCCGCGCCCGAGCCGCCGGGACTGCGGCTTCTGCAAAACCTGCCTCCGGGACGCAGCGAGGAGACTGGCAGCACGCGGAGCCAATGGCAGGGCAGGCGCGCCGATGGGCGGAGGCTGCGACGCCCCCGGCCATGCGGGCCTCAGGTAGGGCAGGCGGGACCCGGGAGCGGGCCGTGGTCCGGCTGGAACGCCTGGGCGCGGGGGCAGGGACCAGCGCGGGTACCCGGAGGGTGGGGGCGGAGCCCAGAATCGGAGCCAAGGGCTGAGACTCCGAACTTAGCCGAGGAGTGACTGACCGTCCTTGGGACGTCAGAGGGAGACGGCGAGCGGTTGGTGAGACCTTGGAGAAGAACTGGACTTTGTCTCCAAAAAGCGGAATCAAGAAAACGGACCAGAAGAAGGGGGGCTGTATAGGAAAAAAAGGAACCACACACACACAGTCACACACGCACACGGACTCACCAGCGTGTTGGAGGAAAAGGGCAGAAACTTCTTGGTATAGTGAGCGGACCCAAAGGGGGGTGACCTCTAATCTCTGCTTTTCCTTTTAAGCTCTTTAGACCTCAGTTTCCTCAACTGTAAATGGCTACATTACTGCTGCTCTTGTCTGGCTATGGGCAGGCTTAGAGCAAATATATATGATGCATCAGCAGAGTGCCTGGCTTGGATACACGGAGAGTTTTTAAAAGACTATTTCCTAGGCCGGGCGCGGTGGCTCAAGCCTGTAATCCCAGCACTTTGGGAGGCCGAGACGGGCGGATCACGAGGTCAGGAGATCGAGACCATCCTGGCTAACGCGGTGAAACCCCGTCTCTACTGAAAAATACAAAAAAAAAAAAAAAAAAAAAAAAAAACTAGCCGGGCGAGGTGGCGGGCGCCTGTAGTCCCAGCTACTCGGGAGGCTGAGGCAGGAGAATGGCGTGAACCGGGGAGGCGGAGCTTGCAGTGAGCCGAGATCCTGTCACTGCACTCCAGCCTGGGCGACAGCGCGAGACTCCGTCTCAAAAAAAAAAAAAAAAAAAAAAGACTATTTCCTGTCTTTATTTCTGTTTGTAAACTAAAAAGTTAAGTCTGAGACTTGAACCTTTTGATAGGGAGGAAGATAACAAAGTATGTTCTTGTATTTAATTAGGACCAAGCTCTGTGGTCCTACTCATTGTCTGTCTCGGTATGATCAGCTAAGCAGAGGATGAAAAGGATTCACCTTCCAATGTACGTTCTCCTAGCCCTGGGTTGTAAACCAACAGGATAGAGGGCAGGTTGCTTCATTTTCCTTACTTCTAAGAACCAGGAGAAAGAACTTTTTACTAAAGGTACCAGTAGAATACCCTTAAGGCCTTCCCTGGGGCTGGAGGATGCTGCTTGTCCGGTGACTGGAATTTCCTTGGAAGCCAGCTCTCAGCTCAGCAGTGGGAAATAAATGATTCCCCGCTTGCCCTCAGCTGTAGTCCCATTCTGAGCTCTGGCACAGTGACCTAGGATATAAATTCAACCGCCTTAGTTCCATGTACGTTGATTAAGATGTGTGCCAGGTGCAGGGTATACAAAGATTAGTAAGTCAGGTCCCCTGCCCTTCAGCAGCTTATGGTCAAGCGAGAGATTGATACTGCGTTATATAGCTCCATTCTCCATTTTAGAACCTGTGATAAGTGATACAGGAAAAATGCGTGTGGGAGAAGAGGAAAGAGTTACAGAAAAACAGTAGCAGGTCCTTGAGCATCTTAGATTGCTCTTTGTCAGCGCAGCCTTGCCAAAGGTCCTTAAGAACTGGAGGACCCTAATTGAAAGCCCCTTCAGCTAGTGAGCCTTTCATGCTATCATAGTATTTACAAGTGATACATCACACGGAGGGCTTCGTCATATTGGACAGCAACGTTTGTCCTGATCAGTTTCCTCCCCTCAAGATGAAGGGGAAGGAAATATGTCTATCTTGCTTCAGACAGCCATACTGCAAAATGGAACCCAGCTGTCATGTGTGATGCTTCTGAATTGTCCACAGGGATATGAAGACCTACTGAGGCAAAAGGTCAAGTCTAGTGGCAGCTAAGTTGTGAGAGCAAGGCTGAAGAGAGAGCACAGTGGGGCAATCCGAATTTAACCCGGGCCTCACAATTACTTTCCTATTTAGGAGTTCTGGTCTTCATCTGAGCCCTTACATGGTTGATTCACCAGAGCTGAACTGAAATGACAATTTCAGCCATGCACATAAAAGAAGAGGAGGAGTTGCTTTTCAGTACATAGGGAAATAAGCAGCAAGGTCATGATCTGAATAATCGACAGCAAGAATGACAATAGTTATTATCGCCTGAGTCCTCTGCATCTTCTCTGGATGGTCTTATTTAATCCTGGCAACAACCTTGCAAAACAGATTCTATTAGTCCCGCTTTATTGATTAAGAAACTGAGGATCTGCAAAGGTCACACGGCAAGTAAGCAGTGGAGCTGTGGTTTGGAACCCAGCAGTCTAGTTCCAAGGCTCTCTTTCCTAGGCATTCTAGTATTAATACAATGCCATTCAAAACAGACAGTTTTTTCAAATATATATTTATATACTATATTATAAATATCCATGGGGAAGAAACTTTGCTGTATTGATTCAATATGTAAAACAAAATACTTGAGGAACATATTTGTTTTTCCCACAAACTTTTTTTTATTATACTTTAAGTTCTAGGGCACATGTGCACAATGTGCAGGTTTGTTACATATGTATACATGTGCCATGTTGGTGTGCTGCACCCATTAACTCGTCATTTACTTTAGGTATATCTCCTAATGCTATCCCTCCCTGCTCCCCCCACCCCACGACAGGCCCCTGTGTGTGATGTTCCCCTTCCGGTGTCCAAGTGTTCTCATTGTTCAATCCCCACCTATGAGTGAGAACATGCGGTGTCCCACAAGCATTTTTAAGGCACTTACTATGTGTCAGGCAGAATTTTAAGCACTTTAAAATGTTAATGTACTCAATTCTCGTATCAGCCCAATGAGGTAGCTACTATTACTATTCTCAAATCATATTTGTGAAATGTTTGAAAACTGTGACAGAGAAGTTAAGTAATTCAGCTGAAGTCACACAGCTAGAAGCGATAGACCCAGGATTCAGATTTGAACATTTGGTCCCAGCATTTATGCTCTTAACCTCTACAGATCAAAGTCGAGTACTAGATCAGTATTTCTTGAACTTTTTAAATCTGAACCTCAAATAACTATGTTTCACACTGGAACTCATGACACATGCATACGTACAAATACAAATAAAATGTCATGAGACATTACTTACCCATCCTTTAAGCCATGTACCCTGAAATTCATATTTTATTGAAAATGAAGACGCTAGTTGTAGTCCACTAAATAAATTTCAAACTCTACTTCAAAATTTAAAGTTTAAAAGTGTACTTGTTCATCTCCACACCCTCCTGTGAGGGAAATAAACTGTAGTTCAGGCTAAGAGTATCCAGACCAGAACTGGGCCAACTCAGAGGATAACTATAAATAGAAGATGACCAGAGAGTCAGGATAGTTCCCCAAAAGTATCCTAGTTAGACCCATGGATAAATTTCCTGGAGTGTGGCCAAACCACTGGACCAAAGTCAGTTTTGATTTATCTAAATCCTGAAGTTCAACTTTCCTATCTTGTTAATTAAATAATAAATATTTTCCTCGGGTGTCAGAAATGTGCCTCCTCCAAGAGACCTTTTTATACACATGTCTAGTGTTGAAGACTGTGGGACCAGAGGTGAGTGTGAAGGCACAGCTTTTTCTCTGCAGCGTCACCATAGGCAGGAGCCAGAAAAATAAAAACAACATCATCACAACTCCTGAAAAGCCAATCGTGTAGCTTCACATGACAGAACCAGACTAGCCTAAGGCGAGGAGAGACAAGGTCAGTGCACTCCAAGGCAATCAGTTTCCATGTGTTCTGTGAGACATGCTCCCAATGGGTTTGATACAAGGACAGCACCCCTGGGAATCTGGTAAGTATTCATTGTGTTTTGTGATTGAATGCCCCCCTCTGGTTTCTATGTTGTTCTCAGAAGCGATGGGAGACATTTCCTCTGGGAGTCTCTGTTGTCTCTGCCAGTCTCTGCCATGTGGGTGAGGCCTGTTGTGAATGTCAAGCTGTCTCTGCCAGATGGAGGATGTTCCAGCACAAGTCGTCATACCCTTAAGTCTACTCCCAGTGTCATGACCTTTCTCCCAAACATTAGGTTGGGAGGAAGATCAGTTGTCCTTCTTTCTTACATAGATGAAATTAGAACATCATGAACTCAGAACGAACATTTTTGCAAAATCACAAGTAAATATGTTTCTATTTAATGCACTAAAAATCCTGAATATCAGAGTATCTTTGAATTATGAAGATGATGATATTATCCAACTTTGGTAGGCTATTTTTATTATCATTATTAATGATGGATTTGCCTACTCCCCTATGACTAATAAAGTACAATTTCAAGACAAAGTAAACATCTATCAAAAGGTGGCTGTTGAGGTGTGCTAGATTGGGGTTTCTGATTTATACCCGAGGGTGTAGCATGATACAGACCAGGAAGTTTCTAATCATCCAGCCAGGAGGAAAAGCCCCCGAGCCTCTGAAGCTTTTGTTTGTATCTAAGGAAAGGAAGGGTTACAGTACAAAACTCCGGAAGATAAGTCAAAGAATGTTTAAATGATGGTCAAAAAGAACAGGGGAGGAAGAGGAATCCTGTGAATTGCCACTGTTGGGTTCTCTGACCTAGGCATTGAGAAGGATGGGAAACTAAGCTACGTTAGCGAATTAAAACAAGCCTGTAATGAACCAAAGAGGAATATGCTGCTGATCTGACCTCTCTGATCAAAGTTTCTGAATGTGTTGTATGTGGAACACTTGCATCAGATGGCCAGGGGAGTGGGAGATGCTGGTTTCCTGGCCCCACCCAAAGATCTGGGAATCTGTGTTTTTAAAAGACTACCCCAAAGAAGTATCAAGTATTTTGAGCCTTGAGTATTACTGAAGATGAGCCTAATTTGGAGATCAAAGAGACATTTTATGGGACAAATGTGCCTGGCTCTATAGAAAGAAGGTGGTTGGAATGATCTTGACTGCACCTTGTGTCTCTTCAGACCTGTTTCTTATTCTCCTAGAGACCAACCACCTTGAGGAGACAAAGACAGCTTAGCAGCTGGACAGAAATATGCATGCTGTAAAAACAGCTGGAAAAACTGAGCTAATACACAAAAAGAACTGAGGATCATGTTCCCTTGGGATTCTGTTTAAACAAAATACAAAATGGTGACCTATTTCCCACAGAAGACTCCAATCTTTTGCATTTGTCTTTCCAAAATGGATACTCACATCTGGGATTTTCTTGCTATGCTTTCAGCATGAAATGTTCTTTTATCACTTTTCATTTTTCCAAAAGATGTATTCAGTACTCTTTGCCTGTTGAGGAAATAGAAGACAGGCAAATACATTTACTAGCTTTTATTCATTAAGGAGGTTTGCTTTCTGAGTCATTTTCTATTTTCAATTCTTAGAGCAATCTCCTTGACTATCTATGCTATATGGCAAGTAGTTCTTTCTACCACTAATGCCAACTAATTAGAAAATAAAATGATGCTGAATAGTTAGCTAGCAAATAGTGAGTTTCTCTGCAGCCACAAGCCACTTTGCAACACTAGGAATACTTTTTAAGGCTTCTGGTACTTGAAGAAATACCATCTTCTAGCCCCTTTTTCCTCAGTGTGCGATCTGACAATGAGCAGACGTGGGAGCTTGTTAGAAGTGCAGAAACTTGGTCCCTGCCCCAGACCTACTCAATCAGTCTTAATAAGATTCCCAGGGGCTTCATAGACACATTAATGTTAGCAGAGTACCACTCTAGTCTAGTGATTTTTAAACTCAGCTGCACATTAGAATCACCTGTGGAACTTTTAAAACTACCTCCACCTGGGTCCCACCTCGAAGCTCTTCTGATTTGATTGGCTTGACTTGGGGTATGGACACTAGGATTTAATGACTTCCCCAGGTGGGAAGTGGTTGCTTTTAGGGCTGAAGCAGGTAAAATACAAGATAAGCCTCGAATAACTCATGGTGCACAAATTAAGGGAATGCTCAACAAAAGATGGGATCTTACTGAAAGAAAGCAGACACCAGTCTAAGGGAGCGCTCAATGGCCAAAGCTGGAGCAATTTAAATAATAAATTCAAATTATAATAACAAACAAATAATGATAGCATTGGGTTTTAAGTCATAGACTAAAATAAATATCCATGAGTCCACACTCATATAAATAAATAATGAAATAGATTTTAAAGTAAGCAGAGGGAGCAGAGACAGCTCTTCCTCACAATAGAGTTCCAATTAATAAACACAGAAAAGAGGGAAATAGAGAACCACCATTAGGAGAACACCACAGCCATCATTGTTTTGGGTTGATGGAACCCAAAAATGTACATCAAAATTTGAGGGCAAAAGTCTGAGAAGAAAAGGATTTGCATAGACTTAAAATCTTTCCCTAACATACCAATACAAAGATAGTCACTTTACAATGAAAACCTTAGGAAAGAGCAACTTAACCATAGAAACATCACTATTAATACATATCAACATCCTGAGCCCCTTACTATGAGGCACAACCTCACCTTTGTGGTATTCTTGACAAAAATACATAACTTCAATCATGAGAAAACACAGCAAACCCAAATTGAGGGGCATCGTACAGAATGACCGTTCTTAGTCTTCAGAAGTATCAGGGTTGTGAAAGATAATTAAAGTGTGATGAACCATTTCAAGAACTAAAAAGTAACACCTAAATACAATTTGGGATCTTGGATAAGATCCTGGAATTTAAAAAAAAAAAGTACATGAGGAAAAAAACAGTGAAAAATCTGTAGTTTACTAAATAATATTGTACCAATGCTAATTGCCTGTTCTTGATAATTACATTGTTATTATAATTATGTTACTAGGAGAAGCAGGGTAAAGGGTACTAGAGAACTCCTTTTTTTTTTTTTAAACAACTTTTCGGAAGTCTAAAATTAGTTTAAAATAAATAATTAAAATGCAAAAGTCCCTCGGTAATGCTGATGGTAGCCAAGATTGAGAACTACCACTTCAGCCCTCAGTGACCCCATTCCTCCCTTCCTCCTTTCTCCTTACACAAGGAAAATAATTTTTTTTTTCCTATCTTGCCTTCACAAGGTGGCCAAGCTTGGGTCGAGAACAACATTGTAAGTAGCAACATCGCTGTTCAAAGCCAATATCCACCCAGGGAAATGTCCATGGATAGCACCATAAGAACCTCATACTCAAAGCATAAACATAATGGTAGACATATTTGGAATCTGGCTGCCTATATCCATTCTGTTTTCTTTTGGTGAGAACTTTCCAGTTTATTTTTAAGGAATTACATATTTCCTTTTGAGCAGTCTTCAACCTTTCAACCCAGGATTGGGCTATCTTTGGACTTTGAATCTTGAGAAAAATAACACAAGATCGGTGGTATCCAGACAAGACTATCAATTAGTTCCCATTAACCAGATCCAGAGCGGCTGTGGTTCCAGTACTTTTCCAAGTCTTGTTCTCCAGCTTTTCCTTTAATTTTCTGAACTACCATTAAACTTCCTTCTGATTGAATTAGCTAAAGTCAGCAGTTGCTTGCCACCAAGGAACCCTAAGAAATACAACTGTGCTGACCTGTATTTCCACCCAGTCCAGGTGGAAATAAGACATCTGAATGCAATCCAAAAGCTGTTAATAATATTAAACTTAATGATGTATTCCTGACCTTGATAAGAGTGCTGTTTCCACCAAATTTTAGCAATCTTATTAACGTTTCAGGTATAAGAAGAAATCCCTCTTACTGGAGGTTAAACTACTTAAAAAAAAAAAAAGAAAAAGAGTGCCCTGGCAGAAAAAAAGACCATTTCTTCTGGAAGAAACAGATCCGAGCACCACACTATGTTGGAGTTGTCTGTCTGTCTTCCTACTAGGTTATAAGAGTCTTGAGGGTAAGAGAGCATATTGCCTCTTACTGATTCAGCATCTTATTTGCGCTACATATGGCATATGGTAGTTCATGATAAATACTTATTGAAACAATTGAGACAATCGCTACCATGCGACTTTAAACCAGCTTTATTAAAAGTCTGTGTTTATCAAAAAATAAAAAGTTTAAGCATTGTATAGGCTGATCAAATGAACCCAAAATATTTTAGGAGGAAAAAACACCTGTTTAGTAAAGTGGCCTCGTTCCTGAATAGTCCTTCATTTTAATAAAAATAATAATTGCATAGAATGCTTCCCTTCAAACCACTATTATTCTGTCATGCTCATAGTAGTTTCTTTGCAACTATTTGCCTTCCTAAATCATCCAAATTAGTAAGCACTGCTTGCATGAATATGGTGAATAGGGTAGAAGGAACACTTAAGGAGCTCTCAAGACTAAAGCTGCAAAATTCTTCTTGCAGGCATCCCAAAGACATCACTCAGGACATTGATCAAGGTGGGAAAAGTCTATGCCCCTTGTTTATAGAAAGCCCCATTCTTATGTAAATTTCACTCATGTAAGAATATTGGGATCCCTTATTACACTTATTCTTGTTGCAGAATTAACAAGGGAATTGTGGCAGGAGGAAGATCAAATGAAATGGTCGGACATCAGCATTATGAAAGTCAGGGTTCTTCATTGCCAGTCATGGAATCTATTCTATTTGGTTTAAATAGGAAGTGGATTATTAAAAGACATTAGAACGCTCACTGAGTCTTTGGAAGAAGTGAAGAAACAGGCTCTGGAGTGAGCTTCCACAGTCCGCAGAACCTCAATGCAGAAGTAGCAGGGAAGGAAATGGCTGTTCCTCACAATTCCAAAACCATGTTGGCTTTCCCACCATCTGTGCCTGCAGAATTGATGTCCTGCACCCCACCTGCTTCTTCATATGCATCACTTCTGTATCTGCATCACTGTATGTGCATCTGATTAGCAGAACCCAAGTCACATGACTGCACCCTGGCGGCAAAGAAACTGAGAAATGTGGGAGCTTTGCTTGCTATCTTGGGAAGATGGGATTCACACCACAGGGAACCATCATAATGTAGAAGGAGTATTAAAAGATTTGGCAAACAGGGTAAACTAAAATGATTTGACTTTAAAAGGCTCCAACCCTTGATTAATTGTACCAATCTGCCCTTAGCATAATGTTTTCAGCCATCAGGTAGATGTGGGCCTGAGCATCAGCTTCAGCATGCCTGCTCCAAACATTAGTCATTTCTCCACTAAATATCTCATCAGGGAAAAGAATTATCACGTACTAAACACATTCTATATGCTAGACACTGTACTAAATGCTTTATGTGCATTGTGTATTTAATCTCCTCAATAACCCCACTTCAAGGGCATAATTCCCATTTTACAAGTAGAAAAATAAGTGCTGAGAAATTGAATAGTTTTTCTCAAAGTCACACAGTAAGATGGGGCAAAGATTTAATCCAAGGTCTCTCTCAAGTCCATGCTCTCCCTTCTGTATTGGGTTCTTAACCAAGATTTTCATGGAACCATGGAAGTGGCTTCAGGAGCCCGTGTGATTGTGGATGTGTATCTTTCTGGGGAGATCATGCACAGCTTTTGTCAGATTCAAAAGGGGTGTATAACTCCCCAAACAGTAAAGTATCGCTGCACTCCCCAAAGTTGTAGTAGATCAGTTTATGGTCATATGGTGATAAAGCTATTATTGTTGGGGCGGGGGTACATTCCAATTATATTTTTTAATTGGGGTTAAAAAACCCAGATGACATGAAGTCAGCCTCTTAACAAATTTTTGTTTACAGAACATTATCATTAACTATAGGCACAATGTTTTACAGCAGCAGATCTCTAGAACTCTTTCATATAACTGAAACAATACACATTGAACAGCAACTTCCCATCTCCCCTCCCCTTAGACCCAGGCAACCAACATTTTATTTTCTGCTTTTATGAGTTTGACTCTCCAACTATATTTTTGATGTTTGATCTTAGCATTTATTGTTTGTGATATCATTTTGTAATATAAGATTCAAATTTAAAATTAGAGTCAGGAGCCCTGTCTCTTGGAAGTGGGGGGAATGCATTTCTGTGCTGGAATGAACATGGGTTAAAACCAATGAGAAAGATTCTGTCTGAAAGATGAGAAGGGCTGAACAAACCAGGAACATATTTTTCATTTAACTACTGAAGTCTTAGCTGTACCTCAGAAGGCCTGGCTGCTATTTGTGACTTTGCCACTGACTCCATTTATCAGGGCCTCCATCACCTGTATGATGGGGTAATACAAAACCTGCCATCATTTCCTCCATCACAATGTTATGAGATTGTTTTGAAAGTACTTTCATTTCCCCAACAGAAAGGCATTATAGATCTCTCTATATATACCTGTTATGACTTCTTTAGGGGGAAAGAAAAGCACCTCAGAGAAGACTTGGCTCACAACTTCTAGGACTGCATAATTTCTGAGTCTCACAGGCATCCATACGTGGGATGTTCTTTGTGAAGAAAGATTTGTTTATATCTTATTTTTTCATTTCGAATGGGTTGTCTCTTCCCTCCTTTTCATTTGTTGTGCTTTTTTTGAAAATTCCAGTATAAATCAGCCTCTCAAATTGTGTTAGCTAGCTGGAATGTTGCTTTAGATGGTTCATTATTTATATCTTGCTGTCGACTTGCATAATATTTTACAGAACACAAAAACTTTACTCCAGAAACAAGATAAAGATTATTTTAAAACAGAAAAGATGCAAAGAAGCCCAGGAGAGTCAGCCTGGCCCACTAGTAGAAGTAACAGCATACACCATAAATACAGGAGAATTTCTAAACGTAGCCTTTTATGAATGGGATCAACCAGCTGAATATGAGATTTCTCCTTTGCCACCTACTCCCCAAACAATCAGTTTTTTTAAGTAGCATTTTAGAAAGGTAATGAATATCTGCTAACACCCAATGCAAACTTAATTTCAAAGCTGTAGAATGGACCATAAATAAAAACAGTGAGTGATATCCATTCTTAGACTGTTCATACCAGTGGAAATATGGATTACCAACAGGGGAAGCCAAGAGCTCTTCTTGAATAGGGTAAAATTCCAGATAGTATGAAGTTCAATTGTTGGTTGCTATTGTTCTCAATGTTATTATTAAGTTTTCTCGAGTGCTTTCTATAGACAAAAATATGAAGAAATTCACAATTATGGTGACCTGTTGCAGTTCCTAATTTAAAACCATGATCTTACAGATTATATTGCTTGGATGAAGATTAATTGTACTTATTTAATCAGATGTCTAGTGTCAGAACAGGAGTTACCTCCTCAAGAGTTGAAGAATTGTTTACATTGCTGTCCGCACAGGAAACCTGAGCTACATCATGTTGCCTCCATAGGATGCAACTAACTCTCCAGTGGACAAGATTTTTTCCATAACCAATTGGTCATCAAGTCTGTTGACTTTTCCTTCCCATAACTCTCCAATCATCCCTTCTTTCTCAAGTAAGCCCCATTACCTCTAAGATTACTCCAACAGCCTTATAAATGACTTCCCTTCCTACAGGCTGACCCTTCCAATGATCTTGTACCTCCATGCCAGATCAATCTTTTGGAAACATTGTCTTGATCATGCCACTCTCCTGTATGTCAAGGGCTACCCACTGAAAATAAGGTAAATACCAAAATTCTTAGCCCAGCATGCAAGTCCCCATAATCTTTTCAGGTTCACTTTCTCGACCTCTCTCCACAAACCTTGCACTCTTGCCAACTAGATTATTCACTGGACTCTATTCCAGTCTCTCTCCCACAAGTGTCTATATACTTAGAATCCTGTTTAGCCTTTCTCTCCACCGTGACAATTTGACAACTACTCGAAGTCTATAGATCTGAAAAAACTGAACTAAGATCCAGTCCCCTGGGGGGGGCAGTTTAAACATGTCCTCCAATTCTTTGATACTCCTCCCACTGAAAGGTGGGATTTAGGTCCTCTCTGCTTAAATCTGGATTGACCTTAGGGATTTGCTCTTAACCAACAGAATGCTCTATTAGTTAATGGAATGCTCTTAACCAAAGGAAGGATTGCTGCATAAGTTGGAAGTTCCTGTCAGAAGCGGCCATGTAGCGTCCACCTGTTTTTCTTGTAATGTTGCTCTAGGGGAAGCGAGGCACCATAGAAGAAGTCCAAACATCCTGAGACTACTGTGCTGGAGAGACCACATGTAGACATACTGGTGAGCCCAGGTGAGCTCTAGTATAATTGCTTTTCAAGGAGGAAGATGCCTTGGACATTCAGCCCAGTCAGGCCTTCTGATGACAGGAGCCCTCATCAATATCTCAGGATCCCTCCACCAAGCCCTTCCCAAACTCCTGACTCCCAAATCATGAGCAAACTGAATGGTTGTTTTAAGTTACTAAGTCTGGGGGTGATTTGTTATGCAATAATTGTAATTAGAACACTCCACACATTCTCTTCCTGAACTCCCAGTCCTATATTCTTTGCTTTGGACTTTGAAAACTTTCTTGAATGTAAAAATTGCTTTATTCTAGACAGTATACAACATTTCTTAGACAATAAATACCTTTGATATAATGGGGAGGAAACGGCAACTAAGACTTTACGGGAACCAAAAAAATACGTTCGATAATATTTCAAAGGTATTATAAAAGTACATTGGTTAGGCACATAATAAGTGATCAAATTATATAATTTAAAATGTTTGCTGATGATTATTTGTTAGGAAAAAGGCAACTTACTTATTTCTTAGTTGGCCTCGCATTTGCTATCATTTTGTAAATTTGGGTTTCTAAGGTCAGTCCTTAAGGAACTCTATTCCATCACTAGGACTTGGACTATAAACATTTAAACTATAAATAGTGTTAGCTGTCATAGTGTTAGTGGTAGTTATGGTTTTGTTGCTCCCAGAAATGATGTCCCATAAGCATTATTAAGTGAGAGAGATCAGTATGTTTTCCCCTGTAATTATACTTCTGTCCATGAAAGTAAAATTCTTTATTAAAACAGACAAGCACAAATATTTATTAGTATGACTAATTGCTCTGTTTACATAGGACATATAATTAGTATATGATTTAAAGAAATGTCAGATACTTGATACAATTGCATCTTCCTTTCTCATAATCCTTATAATTAATCACTGTTTAATTTAATCCTGGGTTTATCCTGAGTTTAAACAGGATTAACTTACCCTTTATCCTCCTAAGAATCAAATCTTAAATTTCTGGATCACTTTCCCTTATTGATACATCTTTGTCCATTTCTGATTATGAAACATTCCTGTAACCACTTATTTTTCTAGGCTATTGATAAAGCAATTCTCCACAAGTTCTAGCTCTCTTCCTTTTAGAACACATCCTTGTTCCTCTCCCTCCCCACCCACTTTCCAAATTTCCACAAATCTTAGTGGAAATTGCTATTTCCTCTGCAATTACAGCATGAGTATTCTAGGACATTCTCTTTCCCAAACTAGAAGTTCTTACCGTCTCTTCAAGTCTCTCATTCTCTTTTGAGCAATCAATCCTGAATCACGATTTTGTATGTAAAATTGCTTTCCAAATGGTCTGAGGTTACAAAGCAAAGCTTTTCCAAAGTTACTTTTTCTAATTAGAACTTATGATTTTTAATAAAGATATATAAAGTAAGTTTACCTGAGTAGGGCTAACTTTCCACTAGCAGAAAAACAAGGCAGTCATTTTAGGGGGTGAATGCTTGGCCTTGATGTCGTTTTTATTGTTTTCACTTTGCTTTTTTCTTTTTAACCAGGATATACAGGGAGAGCAGTTGATAAGGTAAGAGTCAATCAAATCTTAGGTGGCAGCCTGAAAATAGAGCAAAGTTGGGAAAATAATATTGAAAATTTAAAAAAAAAAATGGTGGGATAAATAAGAAAACACAAAAAGCTACTAAAGAAAACAAGAGAAGAAAAGAAGACTGAATATGACTGCTTCAAAGAGAGACCAAAGGGCTTAAAGTTAGTGAGGGAAGAAGAGAAGATGCAGACAGATGGTTTCAAAAACAGAACTAAGGAAATATTTGTCCTATGTTTGGAAAAAATAATTTTGATCTAATAGTATTGTGAATGGAAAGATTTAAAAGCAAGACCTAGCATCTTGTTGGATCCTCTGTGAGTAATGAATACATATTTGTTGACTAACTGGGGAAGGAGCTTCTGTGAGGAAGCTGGCGAGTGTGGGTGAGAAAGGGGCTGACAATTTTCTGTGCAGCGATAATATGGCTGGATTCTAAGGACAGGGAGTGTCTGTTACTGATACCTGATCTCTGACGTACTTAAATATTTTAGGGATGTGTTTATAGTTTTAGTCTCCCTCACACAGCTCAGAGTGGGTGGGTACATGATACATCACACTCGAAAAAGCCTGCTACTGCATTTCTAGAGAAGCATAACCAACAGTTTTTCTCCTCCTATGAACCACACATTCGCTCTTTCTTCCTACATGCAGCACTAAAAGCATTAAGTGAAATTACAGAACATTTTATAAAATTTATAAAGTAAATATGTCTTCTAGTTATATTTAACATTTTCTCTTTTTACCATTTATGGATATTCAGAAGGTAACATTTGCTTATTTAGGAAGGGCAGCAATTACTTTCTCTATCTCAGTCTTTGGACAGAAAATCCTAATGATGACTCCTTTGTTTTCAGACAATCTGGCAAAACCTAAAATTTACTAATATAAAATTAAGAACAGTGTGTTTACTTGAAAACCACATTTTTTAACAATGTGGTTTTCTACTTCTTGTGAATCTTCTAAGACTTTTCTAAGAAATTACCAAGTTAAAAACTTAGATATGTCCAACAAAAAGACCCTGTAATGCTGTTATTTGCTGCCAAATGATCACTTTCCTATTGTACTTTATGAAACAAAAATGTCCTGGGCTATTTTCTTCAAAATAATCCACTGAGAAATGGAGATTTGGAAGTTACAGGCAAAACAATTATTAGCCATGTGCCAATAATTGTTGAATCTCGGTGATAGAACGTTTTCTTAATGAAATAAAGTACAAGGATGTCCACAATGGTAATATTTATAACATCAAAAAAGTAGAAACAATTGGATTATTCAATAGTAGGAAAATGGCTTTAAAAAAGGATCAGTAATGGTATATTCAAAAGGTACATTACCATGTGGCCCCTAAAACAGACTGTCATGTTTTCAATAAATATTTAATGACGTGGAACAATGCCCACAACTTGCCAAGCAAAAAATCTGAATGGCAGTCTATATATACAATATAATCTCAATTTTTAAAAATAAGTTAAAATATAAATGGGATAAAATTCTTCAGACTGGCTCAATTCTAATTTTTATCCTAAGAAAAGAATCAGAAATGCATAGAAAGATTTATGTATACAGATGTTTATTATATAATTTATTATAATAAAAAAAGAACTAATTTGGAAATTGGTCAAATTAATCTGATATCTATTTTGTGGAAAACTATACAGTCATTAAAAGTCATATTTTTGAAAAATATTTAATGAAACTAAAAAATGTTTGTAAAAAGACATCAAGTTAAATGGCACAATTCCAAACAATATAGCATAGTCCACACATATTAAGGAATCAAATTATTTATAGCCTGATAATAAGGAATTAAAAGTTTTAAAATTTGTTTTTAGAAAACAAATGGGGCCAGGCACGGTGGCTCACGCCTGTAATCCCACCACTTTGGGAGACTGAGGCGGGTGGATTACTTGAGGTCAGGAATTCAAGACCAGTCTGGTCAACATGGTGAAACCCCATCTCTACTAAAAATACAAAAATTAGCCAGGCATGGTGGCAGGCGCCTGTAATCCCAGCACTTGGGAAGCTGAGGCATGAGAATCGCTTGAACCCAGGAGGCGAAGTTTTCGGTGAGCCAAGATCGCACCACTGCACTCCAGCCTGGGCAATAGAGAAAGACTCCATCTCAAAAATAAATAAATAAATAAATAAATAAATAAATAAAAGAAAGAAAAGAAAGAAGAAAACAAATGGAATTTGAAAAAATTGCACTCTTTTTCTAGTCTCTTGGGAAGGGTGTGTGTGTGTGTGTGTGTGTGTGTGTGTTTCCACAATAAATTTTCTAGGTCAGAAAATAAACTCCGTTATCACTGATAATGACTGTTCATTCCAGGCTGGGTGCGTTTGGAAACTCGCCCTGCAAATCATGAGCTCAGTCCTCTATCATGCCTTCTAGCTCACTCTTCATTCCAATGTGCAGAGGTAGCTCTAGTTGCTCTGGTTACTAGTTTTAAAAAGGTACCAACACAACCGTTTATAGGGAGAATGAAACATCTGAAGTTAGAATCACTAAATACTGATTCTATTATTTGAAAGTGAAATAGTGACAACCTTTTCCCCTAAATTGTGTGGGCATAGATTATTTAAGGTTTAACTTCCTACTTTTTATAGATACTGTTAACTATGATGTATGAGTCATTTATTTTGATATTTATACACAACACTGAACACTTGTTCAGATGCCACAAATGACAAAGGGGACTTTTTGAAGGTCAAAAAGTCCTGTAAGGAAAAATAAAGTGATGGAATGGGATAAAGTTAGATATGTCTCAGGAGGAATAAACTGTACTTGTACCCTTTAAATTTATACAAATAAAACAGAAAGAAAGAAAAGAAAAGACATTTAGATAAAATAAAACTGACCCACCGACAGTGGGAGCCTTCCTTGAAGGAGGTCACTAACTCCACCCTCCTTAGAGTGTTCATTCTGAGGGGAAGCACTCCCAGGAAATTGAAGTCCAGTCTTCCTCTAGACTTCAGCTCTCCATTCCCCAGCCTCTCCAACTCCACAGGCTTGCAGGTAACCTCAAAGATTAATCAATAGAAGGAAGCAGGGGATCTGCATAATCCATCTACATGAGCCCAGCAAGTCCTGGGAAGTACAAGGCAGAATTGCTTGGTTCCTTGGGAGAGCTCAGCAGTCTTGGGACAGCTGGAACTATGCTTAGTCTGTAGAACCAAGCAACCCGCTGTGATCTTACCTGATTCCACTCCATAGGCTCCAAGTGCACATACCTGCTTCTGAATTGGCTGCTGCAGTTTTGAATTATTATGGTCTCTACAATCGAGATATATAGTATCATCGAGTAGAGAAAGAAACTGTGTGGCTGTGTGGATGGGGCAGTTCGGGCTGTCTTGTCCTCTCAGAGTAGCAATCTTAGAAAATGCATTGGGCTTTTTATGTCATACTCTTCAAGAATTATCAAGTATATTGCTAATACTTTCTTGGAAGACAGTATCAAAGCCCTTAAAATAAAAACAAAAATTTATAAATTTGACCTAGCAAATGCTTTTCTAGAAAATTATGCTAAGGAAATAATTAGTGCACAAATATTTATATACAAGGGTATTCATCAAAGTGACAGTATTATTGATCCATTAAATACTATAATGCAGTCGTATTTATTAACTTAGAAGGAAGTCTAAATGCTGTTACATGAAAACTTTAGGCTATAAACAGGATCTATGATATAATCCCAACAGATTTAAACGTATACATAACAAAGACTCTAGAAGGTTCCACACCAAAATATTAGCAATATTTATCTCTGGCAGAGGCATTATGGGTAAATATTACTCTCTTCTTTACATTTTTCTGTGTTGACTAAACAAAGCATAAAATAAGGCAAGTAAATAGGAATCCATCCCTACCTTCCAGAACACAAGATTTTTATTAAAATGATAATTCAAACAGCCTGATATCCCATTTTCTGTGTAACATCCTATTTGCGCCTGTATTGGGATGCATTATGGTCCTGTGTTTAAGTTTAAGCCAAGCAGTGGGAATACAGATATTACATACTTTATTCTCCAATTTACTGGCTCTGGCAAGTCAGGAAATCATTCTGACTACAAGTTGAATAAAATCAGCCCAAATAGAATTAGCATCTTATCTCCATGCTGTCCGAATATGCCCATAATCTTCCAACTGCAATCTGGAAACCTCATGGATGAATAGTTCTATTCATCAGAAGATTATCATTCAGGGATTAAAAATACATGGCATGGCTACCACCACTACCTCCTCTCACAACCATGGCAGACATCATTAATCACACTTTGTCCTATGAACCCAGATGTGGCCTCAAAATCCTTTCTAACACAGCTGCGCTGCAGGCAGCTCCTATCAATCATTTATTATTTCAACTCAGGTTGAAATCTATTAGCCATATCTGCTCTGATTACCCTGGCTGGAACACTATTATTCCTATGACTGGTTCCCCGAACTATAGAGTTGAAGAGCATGCATGACCACTTTCTTTCTTTAATGATCTCTCTTCCTCTTAAAATGTATTGAACATATAAAGGTGTTGCTGACAAAAGGTTTACTCTCAGGAGTCCGGCAGCATGTTTTTAAAACCCCCTACCTTCAGTCCTGAACTAAATAAAAGAACCATCTCTTTTCAAGATCTTCAAAAATTAAGTGATAGAAATTTGAACCCTCTCCTCCTTATGTTAACTGTGTTTATATAACATACAAAATAATAGAATATTAAGAGCAGTTACAAATATTAACAGAAAATAGAACTCTAAAAGGGCTACAGCAAACTAAAATGGAAAAGATCATCATACATGGAACCAAAGCAGTAAATGAACAATTTTTGTATTTTACATCCAGAAAAGTCATACTTCTTCCAAAAGTTTGTCTGAGGAAGGTACTGTGAAATCTCAGAGAACTTCCACACGTAGGACAGGCAGGATATAGCCTTATAGAAATGACCACCTGGAAACCTGGATCAATATGGCAGATTAATAATATTTTCTAACTCCCATTTTTTTCTTTTTTTCTTTTTTCTTTTTCTTTTTCTTTTTTTTTTTTTTTTGAGACAGGGTCTCGCTCTGTCACCGAGGCTGGAGTGCAATGGTGCAATCATAGATTACTGCAGCCTTGACCTCCTAGGCTCAGGTGAGCTTCCTGCTTCGGCCTCCCATGTAGCTGGGACTACAGGTGTGTGCCACCATATCCAGCTAATTTTTAAATATTTTTTGTAGAAACAGCATCTCACTATGTTGCCCAGTCGGGTCTTGAACTCTTGGGCTCAAGCAATCCTCCTGCCTTGGCCTCCCAAAGTGCTGAGATTACAGGTGTGAGCCACTGGACCTGGCCCTAGCTCCCATTTTCTAACAACCTATACAAAACTCGGCCTCCAATCCTTCATTGAACTGAATGGATGAGCTGTTACTATAGCTCTTGATTCTGGATTTTAATCAGAAGCACTAGAGAAATTTCTATATTGAGACTGCAAAAGCTGCTATGGGGTTATGTATGAAATCTGCGCAGTCATCTGTCATGTAAAACATAAAAACTGTGTAACTCTATCCCTTTGAGGGAATTACTTTGTTCAAATGACCTCATTCACTGGGGCAAGGGAAAAGAGTGAAGAAGTCTCACCACCTTGTATCTGCACAGTTTGCCTCTATGATTTCCCGCCAAAGGGAATTCTTCTTATTTCTAAAGGGAAACTCTTGCTGTAATAGCAATAGGACAAGAACTTGATGAAAAACTGATTTTTATTGTATGTAAAGAATTTCAAAGATGATAATGAAAAGAAAAAAAATCAAGTCATTTCTAACTCATACACTGACCTTATTAAACAAGTTTCTCTTCATTTAATCAAGTTGTATTTAACCAGATGGAAGAAAGAATTTATTTTATTGAACTTTTTTGTAGCCATCGAGGACATGTTAGTCTTACAAATATCAAGGATATGGTATCTCCATTTTTTTTTCTTTTTTCTTTTTTTTTTTTTTTTGAGACGGAGTTTCACTCTTTTTGCCCAGGCTGGAATGCAATGGTGCAATCTTGGCTAACTGCAGCCTCCACCTCCCGGGTTCAGGTGATTCTCATGCCTCAGTCCCCCGAGTAGCTGGGATTACAGGTGCGTACCACCACACCTGGCTAATTTTTGTATTTTTAGTAGAGATGGGGATTCACCATATTGTCCAGGCTGGTCTCGAACTCCTGACCTCAGGTGATCCGCCCACCTCACCATCCCAAAGTGCTGGGATTACAGGCGTAAGCCACCACATCCAGCCAGTATGTCCATTTTAACTGTAGTTTCCCAGCTCAACAAAGATCAAATGATCCATGTGGCTTTGTCTTTGCTAAAATATTGGTCTATCTGCACAATGTAAACACATACTCAAAATACCCAAGACATTAACACTCTTCTTTTAGTCTGTGGATGTCATCTATGCCTAGTAGCACCTTAAGAAAGCTTTGTAGGAAATATCTATAGAATTATTTTAAAAACTTTTTTTTAAATAGTCAAGTGCAGTAGTGAGAAGGGGGGAAATACAGAATTCTTATATAAATTCAAGTTCCTACGCAGTCCTTAAAGTGCTACAGTGACATTTCTGGAAAACCAGGATGAGACTGTGGGTAGAACATTATAGACTAGCACTGCCTCAAAAAATGTATATATAATGGGAGCCACATATGCGATTTTAAATGTTCTAGTACCCACATTTTTAAAAGCACAAATAGGTGAAATTAATTTTAATAACAGTTTATCAAACCCAGTATATCTGAAATATCATTTCAACAATTACTACTGAGACTTGACTCTTCTGTTTTTGTCTAAGTATTCAAAATTCAATATGTATTTTGTACTTACATCTCAATTCAACAAGCCACATTTCAAGTGCTCACTGAACCACATGGGTTAGTGGCTATGTCATGGACACTACAGTCAATTAACATATTTCTTGATGCTTCCCTTAGCCTAACCTTACCTCAATCCTAATTTTCAAATTTTCGTCCTTACCCGCTGATCTCCATAAGGAACTTTTGCAAAATGCTCTGGGGTTTCATTCTCCACTCCATTCTCTTTTATCCACACTCTCTCCCTGGGTCCTAAAGCTTTAAATTCCCTCTATATGCTGATGACTCAAATTTCTATCTCTCGCCCAGAACTCTCCCCTGAGCTCCTGATTCCATATTCAACATTTCCTCTTGGATGTGTAATAGATGCCAAAAATGTAGTGTGGTCAAAATAGTTATTGTTTATGACCAACCCCCCCGGTATCACCACCATATTTACTCCTCCATCAGGCTTCCCCTTGGCAAAAAAAAAATGGCACCACTACCTACCCAGTTGTTTACCTAAATACCTCTCTTTCCCACATCCCATATCCAATCCATCAGTCACTTCCATTGGCTCTACCTTCATAATGTATTCAAACTCCTTCTCTTCACCTACATTATTATAACCCAAGTCTAAGACACTATTATCTCCCTCTGGATTATAGCAACCATCTCCTAACTGGACAACTGCCCATAGTCTACTTGCCATTTAGTAACCAGATTGGTCTTCAAAGCACAAATCATATCATATCTTTTCCCTTGCTTACAACTCTTCCATTGGTAATGTAGGACATGAAAAGACGATCAACCTCATCAGTCGACTATTAAGGAAATGCAAATTCAGTCCACAGTGAGATATAGTTGCATACCCAGTAGAATGGTTACCATAAATAACACAGACGACAAAAAATGTTGGTGAGTTGAGAAATGAGAAGCTTCATACATTCCTGGTGAGAATATAAAATGGTGCAGTCACTTTTGAAAACTGTTTGGCAATGTCTGAAATTCCTATATAGCCCAGCAATTCCATTTGTAGGTATGTATTCAAGAGGAATGAAAGAAAACATGTCCACATAAAGACTTGTACACAACTGTTCATAGCAGCATTCATTATTCACAATAGTCAGAAACTGGAAACAACCTTCCTGTTCATCAACAGAAAAATGGATAAACAAATTGTGGCATATCCATACAATGGAACACTGTTTAGCAATAAAAAATAGCAGACTACTAACGCATCCTACCTAACCTCAAGACCATTATGCCTGGTGAAAGAAGCCAGGCACCAGAGTCCATATATTGTATGATTCTATTTACAGCAATGCCCAGAAAAGACAAATTTAGAGAGGCAGAATGTAGATTAGCAGTTGCATGGAAAAAGGAATGACTGTCAGTGGGCTGAGGGATCTTATTGGAAGAATAAGAATGTCCTAAAACTGATTTATGTTGATGGTTGTTCTCCTGAATTATAATTAATTAATATATAATTATAATTATATTTTATAATTGTAAATTAATTCAATTATAAAAATCATTGAATTGCACTCTCAAAACAGTTGAATTTTGTGATATATAAAATATACCTTAGTAAAGATGTTTAAGAAAACAAATATATAAAACTTCTCATTACACTTAGCATAAAACCCAAACTGAAACTCCTTACCATGGCCTACAAAGTTCTACATGATTGGCTTCTTCCTACCTCTCGGACCCTGTCTCCTACCAGCCTTGTCTTTGTTCACTGCGTTCCAGCTACACTGGTCTGTTTTTGTACCCCTTGTACATGCCAAGTTCATTGCTGTCTCAAGGGGCTTATTCCTCTGTGAGGGTTGTCCTTTCCCAATCCTCTTTTGTCTTCTTCTCAACATTCAGGTCTCAATCCAGAGAATTTCCCCAACTCCACCCACGCTGAAGCAGCAGCCCCTCTCCCACCGCAACTCAAGTCATCCCCTGTGACTTGACTTATTTTATCCTCTTCATGGCAATCTCCCATACCTAAAATTATCTTTATGGCTATGTCCTTACATGTTTACCACCACCCATCTCCCTCTGCTAGCCCATAAATTCCCCACTGAGGGACTTACCTCCCTTTTTAAAAGACGTGTTCAGAACAGAAAGTTCTGACACACAGAAAGTCCTCACTAAGTGAGACAGACTGACTAACTTGCTACATGTTCTTGGATGTTTTCTTTAATCCTCTGAGCCTCAAATTATTCTTCTGTAAAAAAAAAAATATAATAATTATATCTCTTTCTCACCTCATGGGACTGTTTGTGAAGCTTGCATCAGAATTATGTGAAATCTGTCTGTACACAAAGCTAGCTGTTACTACTTTTATGAGAGGATTACTTTGTGATTCCTTTGGACCGTCCTTCTGTTTACATATTTCAGGGTCAAAAAACTGTCAATGAATGGCTGAGTTGTACACTCTCTGTATGCCAGAATAAGGGAGACAAAGCGAGCACAACCAGCTGTTCTACATGGGTATGCGAGGAAACCAGTGCTCTACTGATGCATAGGACAAATAATACCTTTCCTGTCCCCCAATTGCATAGATGAAGGAAGACCATATATAGTCTCTCATAGGAAACCCAGCTATTCTTCTGGTGACAATGATGAATCTTTAGGGAAGTCCATCTGTTTTTTGTCCTTTGCCCTTGCCATGGAAGGGAGGACAAGGATGCAGTACTAGCCACACTTGCTGTGCATGTAAAAGCCAAAATTCCAAGTGGAAGAAACTGAACTTCAGAACTGGTTCATTTCATATAAGCCACCAAATGGATATCAGAGAGTAATAGCTTTTCTCTGCCACTTAACTAAGCTGCTGAATCTGAACTTGTTCCTAAATTTTCCTTCCTTCCTTCCTTCCTTCCTTCCTCCCTCCCTCCTTTTTCTCCTCCCTCCCTCCCTCCCTTTTCTCCTCTCTTCCTTTTCTCTTTCCTCCCTCCCTCCTTCCTCCCTCCCTCCTTCCCTTCCTTCTTTCCTTCCCTTTCCTTCCTTCCTTCTTTCCTTCCTTCCTTCCTTCCTTCCTTCCTTCCTTCCTTCCTTCCTTCCTTCCTTCTTTTCCTCCCTCCCTCCCTTTCCATCTTTCCTTCCTCTTCCTCTTTCTCTCTTTCTCTTTTATTCTTGCTTTTGTTTTTTAAAATGTGTAATTTTGCTAAATGTCCTCTTGAGAATTATTCTGACAGTAATCCAAATATTTCTTTCTTTCAAACTAAAATAGTTTCCCAACTGGCTCAATATTTTTAACTTTAATCCCTTTGTAAATTTTTTAATGCAACAAGACTTTCTTGTGCTTAAAATTGTCATTTTCTTTTTGCCCTCTAACTTGAATGTTAGTTTTTCCAGGAACCCAATACTTTATTCAAAATAATTTTTTCTTAAAACTTTGATTCCTTAGTGCCTGTCAGTCTTCAGCGTTTTTGATGAGAAGTCTGATGCCAAACTAATTCTCCTGTTTAAGTAATCTTTTTCTCCCCCTCTCTCTCTAGAAACTTTCTCTTCATCCTTAGTGTCTAAAATTTCATCTAGATGTGTCTATTCCAACCTGCTTAGCATTTTGTGGGTACTTTTAATCTGAAAACATGTCATTGTTCAGCTCTGGGAATTTTTCTTTCTGCTATTTAGTTTTTATTTCATAATCATAAACTTCATTCAACTCTGCAATCTAACTAGTCATGGAAGGGAACAAGGAAAACATGGAACCCAAAGGGAACTGCAGCGAGAGCCCAAAGATTCTAGGATACTGTGAGCAAATGGGGTGGAGGGGTGCTCTCCTGAACTACAGAAGGAATGGTCTGGTAGTGAAGATAAAACACACATCAAATTTATTAGACTTGTCCACAGTCAGCAATGGTGATCTTCTTGCTGGTCTTGCCATTCCTGGACCCAAAGAGCTCCATGGTCTCCAAAATATTCATGCCTTCTTTCACCTTGCCAAAGACCACATGCATGCCAACCAACCAGTCAGTCTTGGCATTGCAGATGAAAAACTGGGAACCATTTGTGTTGGGTCCAGCATTTGCCACAGACAAGATGCCAAGACCTGTATGCTTTAGGATGAAGTTCTTATCATCAAATTTCTCCCTGTAGACGGACTTGCCATCAGTGCCATTATGGCGTGTGAAGTCACCACCCTGACACATAAACCTTGATAATTCTGTGAAAAGAAGAACCCTTATAACCAAATCATTTCTCTCCAGTGCTCAAAGCATGAAAGTTTTCTGCTGTCTTTGGAAACTTGTCTGCAAACCGCTCGAAGGAGACGCAGCCCAAGGGCTCGCCGTCCACTGGAATGTGGAGGAACACGGTGGGGTTCACCATGACTGAGAGTACAAGGCTCCTCACAGCTGCGGCTTCCACCAGGAATTTTTCTTGATTTTTTATTTTTTATTTTTTTTGCCCCTGCCATTTTTAGTATTCTCCTATTCTGGAGTTCCTCCTAAAACATTCTCATTCCCTTACTAACGTATTTTTTCTGCATGATTTGGGCTATGGTTTCCTCTGCCAATGTGATCACATCAACTTTGCTCTTTCAAGATTTCTTCAAATTTTCTGATATGCTAATGGCACAATATTTCTTTTCCAGAGCTGACTCCTGTGAGTGTGTGTGTGTTTTAAGTTGTTTCTAGGGATCAGAGTTCTTAAATAAACTTTAGCATACACCATGGGGCTTGTTAAAACACAACTGCCCAGCCTCTCCTCAGAGTTTCCGATCCATTACGTGTAAGGTAGGCATTTCTGATGAGTTCCAAGATGCTGCTGATGCTGCTGGTTCAGAGACCATTTTGAGATAACCAGTGATAATCTCTGCCACATCCCCTGTAGCTCAGCCTTGCATAGTTTGTACATGGTAAGTAGACGTTTATTTGCCAATTGGCTCACTTAATGCAGAAGTTTCCCAAAGATCTCAGACAGTCTGATAACTCTAAAATAAGATTTCAAAAAGCAAGCCAGTCATCAGACATTCAGCATCGCTCATTTTGATAAATGGAAACCAGATCATTTTATTATCATTCTGAAATTGTATATAAAAATACACTTTGCAGTTTGGAGAGAAGATAAGTCAGAACTAATTTCTCACTGTACCAATTACTGACTATCTGTCTACCCATTACATTTCAGCGAAAATATAAATTTGGAGAAAGATGTGGCATAGACTGCTTACTCACTCTCTGCACAAAATTATCTACGTGAGAAGTTTTCTCCTTGGGTCACTTCAGCATTATACAATTTTGTTTTAGTTCCATCTGTGTTGCAGCAAAGCTGAAAATCAAAAAGATCATTTAAAATTATGTGATAAAAAGATCCTTATTAATTCAAATATTTGCAATGGGAAACAGCCAATTAATGTGATTTAGTATTTAAGCAATAAGCCGAAAATTCCTATGTGTGATGCAGAATCTAATTTTTGGTACAATATAGATGCTTTGAAATGTTTTAAATCATGATGGAAAATTTCAGGAAAGTAAATCCTAAGTGTGACCCTGCTAGGGACTTGCTAGCTATACCTGGGAAAATCACTTGCTTTCTATTTATGTTTCTATATTTCTGATATAGGAACAGCAGTTTTTCTTGTGCATGTTTACTGAGGATGTATTTAATTTTTAAGCAACATACTTCCCCCAGGTTCTTGACTGAAAGATGCTAGATTCCTCACCAGAACAGGTTGTCCCCTTTCATCAAGGGTGCAGCTTCTGAAGGTGTAGGAACCCACGGAGGTAAAGGGAAGGTGTCACCAGTCCAGCTAGCTCACATCCAATTCCTGAGCCAGTAATGATCACCAGTATCAGAGATAGTCAAGAAATGCCTCTTTGAAAAGATTTAAAATATAATATTCAATGCTGGCCTGAGCCCAATGTTAATAGGAATGAAAACTGATATGTCACTTCTGGAAAGCAGTTTGGCAGGAAGCATCAAGCTCCGTAGAAATTCACTTCCTTTAATTTAGTAATCTCCTTTCTAGGAATCCATTCCCAGGAAATGTCAGAGATACTGACAAATATTTGTATGAACAGAGAGTTGCTGCAGCACTGTTTGTGATAGAGAAAAATGGAAAACATCCTAAGTTAATAATAATAGAAGGAAAGTTAAATAAATAATGGTTCATCAGAATTTCTTCTAAATTAGTTTGGAAGAATCTCCCACAACATAGTAAACTGCTCTTGCCATAATGTTCAGTATGGTGGGAAACCAATAAAACCATATGATCCTATGCTGGAATGTGCTGTGTCAACTTGGTTAAGGTGGAAGCTGTGGGTCCCAGAGTTCTGTTCCCTATATGGGCTAAGGCTGGCTCAAGAGGAGCTTGTTGAAATTTAGAGATGACCAAGTGGCCATTGCTTTCTGCAGTTGTTTTCCGTCAGATGTAGTAAGGACAGACAAAGGAGTGTCTAGTGGGGTCCAGCTCTCCTCCACTCTGTGTCCAGGTCTTCTTGTTTCTAGCCCTGCTGACCAACAAACAGTGATCCCAGGCCCAGCACCAGATGCCTGCAGATCCTTAGAGCACATAACTACAGAGGCAGCAGCTTTCAACAGACGTCTCCAGAGATGCTCCCGTGGTGGTCTCCCTTTGTAGCTGGATATGTGCATCTGTTTCCTAGGGCTCTTACAACAAATGACCACAAACTTGGTGGCCTAAAACAAGGCACACTTATTTTCTTACCGTTCCGGAGTCTAGATGTCTGAAATCAGTTTCTCTGGGCTAATGGCAAGGTGTCAGCAGGGCTGGTATCTTCTGGAGGCTCTAGGGGAGAATTCATTCCCTTGCTTTTTCTAAGTTCTGGAGGCCACCTGCATGTGTTGGCTCAGGCCCCCACCCTCGTGTGGCTCCAGTCGTCATCACATTTCCTACTACTGTAGTCACATCCTTCTGCCTCCCTCTTATAAGGATGCTTGTTGTCACATTGGGCCCACCTGGATAATCCAGGAGGGAGCGCTTGGTTTCTCAGATGACTGACAAATGACTGCTCTCTTCCTCTAATTTTCTCGTCTTGGGCCTTCACTTCTCTCTTCCCACAATTGTGAGGCCCAATTCCTGTAAGTCCCATAACATAGTAACTCAGCTCCCCCTGCTTCATTTTGAACTTTAATTGATAAAAATTCCAATGAGGGATAATAAAATGTACTCCTATACATTAACAAAACCAAACCAAACAAAACCTGAAAGGATCATACCAATATGTTAACAGCACAAATCTCTGGGTGGTAGGAATATAACTGAAGAGAGGAAGAGGTGGAAGATACAGGACAGACAGAGGAACCTGAAAGAGCAAGATCCAGAGCATCTGAGATAAAAATGGTATATCCCAGCGGAGAGAAAATGCAATAGAAGGAAGCAGGAAAGGACAGGTATGGAAGCCGCTGCATTTGCAGGTGTGGTGGTAGGAAGTTAAGGGATTTCCTATCGTGGCTTCTACTTTCTCTATAGGTTGAAAGGTAAGTTCACATTTTAGGATGCAAGAGGAATGGCTGGGCCTGGCATTTGAGGAGAAAGAAGAGCATTTGGAAAGGCAGGGGAGAGGTTGCTAACGGGAGGAGGGCCATGATCCTTTGCATGGTGTTGAAAGCTCATCTGGGCAGCACCACTGATCCGTGACTTTCTCTCAGCACATTCAGTAGCCTGGGTGCAGGGAAGAGAAGGCAGAGAGTAGAGCCATCCAGATTTGGGGTTTGCCAGCCAGGAAAGAAGGGAAGGGAGTTTAGGTCTCTAGCGTAATGTATCTCCCTGCTTCTCCAGGATTTAGATGAGGAAATAGAAGCCCAGGGAGTTGAAGTGACTTCCCCAAAGCCATAGGACTGGTGGAGTCATCACTGGAACTAATCCCAGGTCTCCTGACCAAAAAGCAGGGCTGTTCTGCTACAGCAGAGTGTGGGGTTCCTCAAAGAGTGGTCTCCTTACCAAGTCAGAATCACCTGGAGCAGGGGAGGGTACCTTCTGTTAAAACGCAGATTCCTAGGCCCTGGCCCAGCTCTCCTGACTCAGAAACACACGATGAGTGGCCCAGGAGTTGAACAAGCATCTCCAGTGATTCTGAAGCACACTAAGGTTTAAGAGCTGGAATAGGGCAGAGTGCCTGTCTTATGGATGAAATACAACAGCACAATTATGGTGGGGAGGGCCAGGGAGGAAGGGGATACACATAGTTCAATGTGGAAAGGCAAAATATGTAAAATTGTCAAGTAAAAGAGGAGGGGAAGGCAGGTTAGGGCATAGTGAAGGTTAATAGATACCAAATGGGAGGCGGGTCTGCAAGGATGGAGGTAGCTTATGTCAAGAAATGGACTGGAGCTAAAGGAGAACCAAAGACAGCTCCTACCCTTTTGCCATGGCATTTTGTTTCTTCCCCTGGTAAAGATTCAAAGTGTTCAGAATCCAAGCAATATTCATGCTTCTAAGGAAATGTGCTTCTAAGGAAGTGTTAATGAAATTCAATATCCTCTCAGTTTTCCTACTAACTAAATATCAAAAGCAAAAGGAACTACCATAGGCTCAATGGGCTCTAATTCCAGACCTAGAGTTAGGATATGCAGGGCTCCTTGACTCCAGTATTGCCAGTAATGAAATGTTGTGTGCCCTCAGCTGGCAGGGAGACTGTAACTGATTCAAAAATAACAAGGTCCAAAACCCACGCCAATTGGTAGAAAGAACAGATGTACCTCCCTGAGGAAGTAAGACTTCTGAGATTTGCATTTTAAGATGTCTAAGCTAGAAGGTGATTTCATGCAGTAGAGATTTGAAAGGAAAAGCTATCTTGGTCTCTACAGCAAATTTACCAAAAATATGTATAATTAGACTGATATATCTAAAACTCATTTCTACCTACAAAACATTCTGGACCCACAGGCTGTGGCCAAGGTGGAATAGTATTCTCCCCTCTTTCTCATCCCCTCATTGGCCAGTCACCAAATCCAATCCAAGTAACCATCTAATCCATCATCTCTTTCAGTTCTCCATGACCCTTGCCTAAGTTCACATTGCCATCTTCTCTGCCCTGGTTTATTACATCAGCATCCCCTTGGTCTTCCTGCCTCCAGTCTTTTTCTTCCAATTCATCCTCCAAAAATCTAATCTTGTCTCAGTCCTGTTCAAAGTCCTTTATTATCCCCTCTTCTTCCATTGACTTCAGGATAAAGCCTGGACTCCATATTGAACATGTAAAGTTCTCCACTGTCATACCCCTGCTTACTCTTCCACCCCCTTCCATCCTACTTCTAGGCTTCCCTCTTCAATGCAGGATGGGAAGAACTAATCCAACTTTCCCAACCCATTGCTTCTTGTCTCTCAGCCTTTTTTGTTTTGTTTTGAGATGCAGTCTTGCTCTGTCACCCAGGCTAGATTGCAGTGGCGCCATCTCGGCTCACTGCAACCTCCGCCTCCCGGGTTCAAGTAATTCCCCTGCCTCTGCCTCCTGAGTAGCTGGAATTACAGGCATGCACCACCACGCCAGCTGATTTTTGTATTTTTAGTAGAGATGGGGTTTCACGACGTTAGCCAAGCTGGTCTCAAACTCCTGACCTCAGGTGATCCACCCCGCTTGGCCTCCCAAATTGCTGGGATTACCACGCCCTACTTCCCCCGGTCTTTGTATGTGCTGTTTCCCTTTACAGAACACACCCTCTCCCCTTCTTGGCTTTCTCTGGCTTACTGACACTTGTTCTGTAGGTCTCAGCTTTGGTAAGACCTTCGTAGGAAAATTTCCCTGACTGCCTCCTGATATATCTCACATTTTAAAGGTTAATGAAATTGAATAATAACAAAATGCTACCATAACAAACATAGTACAAAACTTATTCGTTATTTTATAAATATATTTACATATATATGTATATATTTTAATATAGAGCTACAAAATATCTTAGAGAAAGTTCCCAGATTATTTTGGAGTAATCAACTTTCAAAAAATTGTGCTACTTAACAAAACTTTAAATGCTTTGAACTTGTCTGGGTTAAGTAACTTTTCTCTATGATCCCATAGCACCCACCCCCTGCCTGCATACCTCTATCATAGCACTAGTCACATGGTTCCATAACTGTCTGACTTCCTCACCAGACTATAAGCTCCTCGGGGATAGGAACACTGCCTTTTGTTGCATCTCCAGTGCCTAGAACAGTGCTGATTATAACCTACATGATGTTGAGCAAGGAGTGATTAAAGGGCAACACCCGATCTACCCATTTCTACCTGGGAGAGTGCTGAATGCTCTTGCACAACAATTGTCATGGACTCCCCATTTCTGAGCAATGACAAAGGGCTTTCTTTACACTTAGGCCTCCAAACAGGAAATGACTCTTCTGCTTCAAAGGTTTTTAGAACATCCCACCCAAAGCTATAGAGCTGAGAAAGAAAACCCCACAGAGGGAACATTTGGAGTGCTCCCATAAACAAGACCTACAGCAGACCTTCCCAAGGTTAAAAAAACGAAGTCTAACTCTCTGAAGTTAGTTACAAGGGACCTGCAATAAGGAAAGCATCTCTGAAAACATCAAAGGAGGCAACAACATGGATACACTACTATGTTGGAAGAAAGTAACCCAGCCTGCACCAAACTTTTCTCATTGTTACAACAGTTAAGGAAGAATTACTGATTTCTTAGGTGAGGAGAAATTACAGGCTTGTATTGACTCACTGTGGAGCTTTTATTGTTTCTGTACTACAGAATGAATTAGTAAATATACAGTTTTCATTTGTAGATTTGGTTATTCACCACAAAGCTTTGTGTTAAAAAACAAACAAACTAGTTGTCATTATAATAGACACCTAGAGCCAGAGCTTCCCACCAGATAATCAGAATCAAAACTCAAGTCTTCAGAATGGTCAAAACCAGAGATGTAAGCCCTCTATCTCCAACTGCCACTGTGCTCATACTTCCCATCCCACATCCCTTATGAGGCTGGGTCTTATTAGAGTTTATTTCAAGCTCAGTGTACAAGATGCACACATAATTAATGCTCAAGATTTGTTGAAAGAATGAGTGAATGAATAAATGATTGAAATTCACATGCTACCTGCCAACACTTCAGGTTCTACATCTTAACATTTTATACTTTGTACTACTTTCTCCATCACAAGCATAAATCTTATAAATGGATTTCGTGTATTTCTACTCTGTTATATTAACAGCTAGATGTAGCTCTGATGCCAAAGACTGTATTTTCTTCTACCATTAATCTTTCTCCAGCTTGTGAGCTGGAACAGTCATAATGATGGGAGTTGTCATAATGAACCCAAACAGTAATTGTAATAAGAAAACGGAGAAAGAAAATTGAAAAAGAAAATGTCTCTCCCACAGCACGACAGATAAATGACCCTATTCTCTCCTGATTCCAAATCCACGTGGTTGTTCTTGTCAAGATCATTAGGTACCAAAAGACCATTTGACATTAGTGAGAATGATATTTTTAATAAGAGTAATATATTGATGTTAAAAGAACATATCTCTTCTTTCTGTAGGTTACTGTCTAGTCTGCAAAACATTAAGGGTTAAAAATGCATTCAAAATACTTAATATAAAGTGGATATAAATGAGACATGAAAGCAAGTAACCTGTCTCAATCAATTTTCTTAAACCGAGATAAGCAATTACTTCTAATAAAGTAATCAAGGGCTTGAAAGAGAACAGGTTTCATGCTAACTTAGTTAAATACTAATTTGGAGATTTGAAAGACTCTTTCTATTGCTCTTTTCTCCTCTTAAAAGGAGAAAAAGATGTTTTCAAAGTCATTCCCAGTCACAATGATAAGTTACATCTTCCTGTCATTCTGAAGCATTTAATGTACAATAAGAATTACTAGATAATATAAAGAAATTTATAAGACTGCTACATCATCCTGACACCGTCTAGGTCCTGATGGATTTAGAAATGAGTTCCACGATGAGATCTCAGACAAATGAAGTAATTAAGCGCTTGATCCAGAGGAAAAAGTGTGGCAGCCTTCTGAAGCACCAAGAACTTGGCTTGGAGTGATTGCTCTTAACCATTCCAGCTGCTTAGCAGTGACACTATAAGAAGGTGTTTCATATGTTAAACCAATCTTAATTTCATATTGTCTCCTCCCACACTTTCCATGTCCTTGCCCCAGTGCTTGGCCTTCCTCCAGGTTAATGACCTTGCCCTAATATTTATGCTTTATTTTAGGAGAGTGAAACGCATTGTTAAAATGGAGAAATTTTTCTCTTCTAATCTTTCTCTTTATTTTTCCTAACTTCCTTAAAGTGACTACTTTAAATTCAACCCAATTCTTAGACACAAAGATGAAATTAGAGAAGTACTTGGTAACATTCAAGATTCTTAACAGAAATTACTACAGGAAAGGGATCCCCATCCAGACCCCAAGAGAGAGTTCTTGGATCTCATGCAAGAAAGAATTCAGGGCGAGTCCATAGAGTAAAGTGAAAGCAAGTTTATTAGGGAAGTAAAGAAATAAAAGAGGGGGAGTGCCCAAGATGGCCACATAGGAACAGGTCCAGCCTCCAGCTCCCAGCATGAGCGACACAGAAGATGGGTGATTTCTGCATTTTCAACTGAGCTTTGAAGAGAGCAGTGGTTCTCCCAGCACGGAGGTTGAGATCTAAGAACGGACAGATTGCCTGCTCAAGTGGGTCCCTGACCCCTGAGGAGCCTAACTGGGAGACATCCCCCACTAGGTGCAGACCCACACCTCACACCTCACACGACTGGGTATACCCCTGAGACGAAGCTTCCAGAGCAAGAATCAGACAGCAACACTCACTATTCAGCAATATTCTATCTTCTGCTGCCTCCGCTGGATACCCAGGGAAACAGGGTCTGGAGTGGACCTCAAGCAAACTCCAACAGACCTATAGATGAGGGTCCCGACTGTGAGATGGAAAACTAACAAACAGAAAGGACACCCACACCAAAACCCCATCAGTACATCACTATCATCAAAGACCAAAGGCAGATAAAACCAAAAAGATAGAGAAAAAGCAGGGCAGAAAAGCTGGAAATTCAAAAAAGCAGAGCACATCTCCCCCTCCAAAGGAACGCAGCTCATCGCCAGCAACGGAACAAAGCTGGACGGAGAATAACTTTAATGAGTTGAGAGAAGAAGGCTTCAGTCGATCAAACTTCTCAGAGCTAAAGGAGGAACTACGTAACCAGTGCAAAGAAACTAAAAACCTTGAAAAAAGAATGGATGAACAGATAACTAGAATAATCAATGCAGAGAAGACCTTAAAAGGACTGATAGAGATGAAAACCATGACATGAGAACTACGTGACAAATGCACAAGCTTTGGTAACCAACTCGATCAACTGGAAGAAAGAGTATCAGTGATTAAAGATCAAATGAATGAAATGAAGAAATGAAGCTAGAAGAGAAGTGTAGAGAAAAAAGAGTAAAACAAAATGAACAAAGCCTCCAAAAAATACGGAATTATGTGAAAAGACTAAATCTACGTCTGATTGGTGTGCCTGAAAGTGACCGGGAAAATGGAACCAAGTTGGAAAACACTCTTCAGGATATTATCCAGGAGAACATCCCCAACCTAGTAAGGCAGGCCAACATTTAAATTCAGGAAATACAGAGAACGCCACAAAGATACTCCTCGAGAAGAGCAACTCCAAGACACATAATTGTCAGATTCACCAAAGTTGAAATGAAGGAAAAAATGTTAAGGGCAGCCAGAGAGAAAAGTCGGGTTACCCACAAAGGGAAGCCCATCAGACTAACAGCAGATCTCTCGGCAGAAACTCTACAAGCCAGAAGAGAGTGGGGGCAAATATTCAACGTTCTTAAAGAAAAGAATTTTCAACCCAGAATTTCATATCCAACCAAACTAAGTTTCATAAGTGAAGGAGAGAGAAAATCCTTTACAGACAAGCAAATACTTAGAGATTTTGTCACCACCAGGCCTGCCCTACAAGAGATCCTAAAGGAAGCCCTAAACATGGAAAGGAACAACCAGTACCAGCCATTGCAAAAACATGCCAAAATGTAAAGTCTATTGATGCTAGGAAGAAACTGCATCAACTAGCGAGCAAAATAACCAGCTAATATCATAATGACAGGATCAAGTTCACACATAACAATATTAACCTTAAATGTAAAGGGACTAAATGGTCCAATTAAAAGACACAGACTGCACAGACTGGCAAACTGGATAAAGAGTCAAGACCCATCAGTTTCCTGTATTCAGGAGACCCATCTCACATGCAGAGACATACATAGGCTCAAAATAAAAGGATAGAGGAAGATCTACCAAGCAAATGGAAAACAAAAAAAAGCAGGGGTTGCAATCCTAGTCTCTGATAAAACAGACTTTAAACCATCAAAGATCAAAAGAGACAAAGAAGGCCATTACATATGGTAAAGGGATCAATTCATCAGGAAGAGCTAACTATCCTAAATATATATGCACCCAATACAGGAGCACCCAGATTCATAAAGCAAGTCCTTAGAGACTTACAAAGAGACTTAGACTCCCATACAATAATAATGGGAGACTTTAACACCCCACTGTCAACATCAGACAGATCAATGAGACAGGAAGTTAACAAGGATATCCAGGAATTGAACTCAACTCTGCATCAAGCGGACCTAATAGACATCTACAGAACTCTCCACCCCAAATCAACAGAATATACATTCTTCTCAGCACCACGTTGCACTTATTTCAAAATTGACCACAGAGTTGGAAGTAAAGCACTCCTCAGCAAATGTAAAAGAACAGAATTTACAACAAACTGTCTCTCAGACCACAGTGCAATCAAACTAGAACTCAGGACTAAGAAACTCAATCAAAACCGCTCAACTACATGGAAACTGAACAACCTGCTCCTGAATGACTACTGGGTAGATAATGAAATGAAGGAAGAAATAAAGATGTTCTTTGAAACCAATGAGAACAAAGACACAATGTACCAGAATCTCTAGGACACATTTGAAGCAGTGTGTAGAGGGAAATTTATAGCACTAAATGCCCACAAGAGAAAGCAGGAAAGATCTAAAATTGACACCCTAACATCACAATTAAAAGAACTAGAGAAGCAAGAGCAAACACATTCAAAAGCTAGCAGAAGGCAAGAAATAACTAAGATCAGAGCAGAACTGAAGGCGATAGAGACACAAAAAACCCTCCAAAAAATCAATGAATCCAGGAACTGGTTTTTGGAAAAGATCAACAAAATTGATAGACCGCTAGCAAGACTAATAAAGAAGAAAAGAGAGAAGAATCAAATAGATGCAATAAAAAATGATAAAGGGGATATCACCACTGACCCCACAGAAATACAAACTACCATCATAGAATACTATAAACACCTCTATGCAAATAAACTAGAAAACCTAGAAGAAATGGATAATTTCCTGGACACTTACACTCTCCCAAGACTAAACCAGGAAGAAGTTGGATCCCTGAATAGACCAATAGCAGGCTGTGAAATTGAGGCAATACTTAATAGCCTACCAACCAAAAAAAGTCCAGGACCAGAAGGATTCACAGCTGAATTCTACCAGAGGTACAAGGAGGAGCTGGTACCATTCCTTCTGAAACTATTCCAATCAATAGAAAAAGAGGGAATCCTCCCTAACTCATTTTATGAGGCCAACATCATCCTGATACCAAAGCCTGGCAGAGACACAACAAAAAAAGAGAATTTTAGGCCAATATCCCTGATGAATATCGATGCAAAAATCCTCAATAAAATACTGGCAAACCAAATCCAGCAGCACATCAAAAAGCTTATCCACTATGATCAAGTGGGCTTCATCCTTGGGATGCAAGGCTGTTTCAACATATGCAAATCAATAAATGTAATCCAGCATATAAACAGAACCAAAGACAAAAACCACATGATTATCTCAATAGATGCAGAAAAGGCCTTTGACAAAATTCAACAGCCCTTCATGCTAAAAACTCTCAATAAATTCGGTATTGATGGAACGTATCTCAAAATCATAAGAGCTATTTATGATAAACCCACAGCCAATATCATACTGAATGGGCAAAAACTGGAAGCATTCCCTTTGAAACTGGCACAAGACAGGGATGCCCTCTCTCACCACTCCTACTCAACATAGTTTTGGAAGTTCTGACTAGGGCAATCAGGCAAGAGAAAGAAATAAAGGGTATTCAGTTAGGATAAGAAGAAGTCAAATTGTCCCTGTTTGCAGATAACATGACTGTATATTTAGAAAACCCCATTGTCTCAGCCCAAAATCTCCTTAAGCTGATAAGAAACTTCAGCAAAGTCTCAGGATACAAAATCAATGTGCAAAATCACAAGCATTCTTAAACACCAGTAACAGACAGACAGAGAGCCAAATAATGAATGAACTCCCATTCACAATTGCTTCAAAGAGAATAAAATACCTAGGAATCCAACTCACAAGGGATGTAAAGGACCTCTTCAAGGAGAACTACAAACCACTGCTCAGTGAAATAAAAGAAGACACAAACAAATGGAAGAACATTCCATGCTCATCAATAGGAAGAATCAATATTGTGAAAATGGCCATACTGCCCAAGGTAATTTATAGATTCAATGCCATCCCCATTAAGCTACCAATGACTTTCCTCACAGAATTGGAAAAAACTGCTTTAAAGTTCATATGGAACCAGCAAAGACCCCGCATTGCCAAGACAATCCTAAGCCAAAAGAACAAAGCTGGAGGCATCATGCTACCTGACTTCAAACTATACTACAAGGCTACAGTAACCAAAACAGCATGGTACTTGTACCAAAACTGAGATATAGACCAATGGAACAGAACAGAGTCCTCAGAAATAATACCACACATCTACAGCCATCTGATCTTTGACAAACCTGACAAAAACAAGAAATGGGGAAAGGATTCCCTATTTAATAAATGGTGTGGGGAAAATTGGCTGGCGATAAGCAGAAAGCTGAAACTGGAGGCTTTCCTTACTCATTATATGAAAATTAATTCAAGCTGGATTAGAGACTTAAATGTTAGACCTAAAACCATAAAAATCGTAGAAGAAAACCTAGGTAATACTATTCAAGAGATAGGCATGGGCAAGGACTTCATGTCTAAAACACCAAAAGCAATGGCAACAAAAGCCAAAATTGACAAATGGGATCTAATTAAACTAAAGAGCTGCTGCACAGCAAAAGAAACTACCATCAGAGTGAACAGGAAACCTACAGAATGGGAGAACATTTTTGCAATCTACTCATCTGACAAAGGGCTAATATCCAAAACCTACAAAGAACTCAAACAAATTTACAAGAAAAAAACAACTCCATCAAAAAGTGGGCAAAGGATATGAACAGAGATTTCACAAAAGAAGACATCCATGCAGCCAACAGACACATGAAAAAATGCTCATCACTGACCATCAGAGAAATGCAAATCAAAACCACAATGAGATACCATCTCACACCAGTTAGAATGGCAATCATTAAAAAATCAGGAAACAACAGGTGCTGGAGAGGATGTGGAGAAATAGGAACACTTTTACACTGTTAGTGGGACGTAAACTAGTTCAACCATTCTGGAAAACAGTGTGGCGATTCCTCAAGGATCTAGAACTAGAAATACCAGTTGACCCAGCCATCCCATTACTGGGTATATACCCAAAGGATTATAAATCATGCTGCTGTAAAGACACATGCACACATATGTTTATTGTGGCACTATTCACAATAGCAAAGACTTGGAATCAACCCAAATATCCATCAGTGACAGACTGGATTAAGAAAATGTGGCACATATACACCATGGAATACTATGCAGCCATAAAAAAGGATGAGTTTGTGTCCTTTGTAGGGACATGGATGTAGCTGCTCATTCTCAGCAAACTATTGCAAGAACAGAAAACCAAACACTGCATGTTCTCACTCATAGGTGGGAACTGAACAATGAGATCACTTGGACACAGGAAGGGGAACATCACACACCAGGGCCTATTGTGGGGAGGGTGGAGTGGGGAGGGATAGCACCGGGAGATATACCTAATGTAAATGACGAGTTAATGGGTGCAGCACACCAACATGGCACATGTTGAATTCCTACTTCAAGAGTGTTTTCTATGTTAGAACTTGTCCTAAGCCCAGTTGATAGGAATGGGCAAGCTTTTCTCCACATTTTATCATCTTTTAACCTTAAAATGCAAGCTCTTAGAGGGTAGGGCCTTTGCTTTTGAGATCTCTGCAAACATTAAAGAACAAAATTCCTTTGGGAGGGAAGTGGAGACTGAGGGAAAGAGGGAGTATGGGGAGAAGGAGAGGGTGAAATGACGGATTGTTGTCTCTCTTCCTCTGTTTAATGGTATCTGGTGTTTCCTCTGAATTTTCTGGTTTTGCCATTAACCAAAACATTTTGCCAAGATTTTTTTTGTAATGAAAATACCCAAGGTTAGTAGGTTAATTTGTACAGACTTTCTAAAAAGACCTTTTTTTGCAATATTGATTTTTAAAAATTTATACATGTACTGTGACTCAGAAATTCTGCTTCTAAAAAGGTGTTCTGAGGATATAAATAAATAAATAACACATGCCAAGATTAGCTAAAAGGATGTTCACTGCAGTGTTGTTTATGACAGAAAAAAATTGGAAATAACCTAAATGAAGAGATACTGATTACATATATAAGGGCATGCTGTAATGATCCTTGGACCCACAGGGTTCTTTGGTGGTGTCTCAGATGTCATAGTTCATTCTGTGTTGCAATGAAAGAACACCTGAAACTGGGTAATTTCTAAGGCAAAGAGGTTTTTTTGGCTCAGAGTTCTGCAGGCTGAGAAGTTCAACGTCATGGCCCTGGCTTCTGGCAGGCATTTCATGCTGTGTTACAACATGGTGGAGAAGCTCCAGGGGAAGCAGACACATGTTAAGAGAGAAACATAAGGGCCTCCTGGTTTTATAACAACGCATCCATTCCCCTGAACTAAACCAGTCTCTCTAGAATGAGAACACATTCACTACCAAAAGAGCCCTATTAATGAGGGCTCTGCCTTCGCGACTTAAACATCTACTAGGCCCCAGGAGTCTCCTACTAGGCTCCTGACACCATCACACTGGGAATCAAATTTCAACATGAGCTTTGCTGAGGACAAACAACCCATATCCAAACCATAGCAGGGGCAACAACTGAAGGGTAGGGAAGAAAAATAAACCAGTGGGAGACACAGCGGATGATGCCCTGGCTCTCAAGTTCCTTTTTCAACCTCAAAAGCTTCAATTTTATGTCTTATGCAGAACGGTTCCTTTCAGAAAATTAGTTCTGCTACCAAAAATAGTTGAAAAAGTACTGAATATTATTAGAATAGAAAGATGTTTACAGTACTTTGTAACAGGAAAAAAGCAGACTGTAAAACAGTACTTCAGTTTGATCTCATTTTTGTTTATTTATATACACATGATTTAGAAATACACATACATGAAAATTAGATGCAACAATGAACATTTTATTCTTTTGAGTAATAAGAAAAAGATTATATTTAACTTTAAAAATATTTTTTCTATGACATCCTTAACATTTTACATTTTTCAACCATTATGATGCCTAAGTCAATAGTTACCTACCAATTCTTTACCTTAAGACTATAACTTCCATATAAGAATCTCAAAACTAAATGTTGTTCTTTCCATTTCAGAGCTAAAGAGACTGGGGGAGAAGTGATACTGTGAATTTTTGCAAAATTGAGAAGCGGTCACAGAGACCCCAGTTTTCTCACTTCTTCGAGTTATAATGTTTCAAGTATTGCTGCAGAGCCCTGCAGTTTTTCAAAGCTGGATGAATCAGGTGGTAGATAGAAGGAGAAAAACTATGTTTCTGCAGTAAAAACATAAAATTCTTACATATTTTATACTTACTGAAATTATAACAGAAAAAGGATGTTAATGAGGAATCAATACAACCAGAGACAGATGGCGAGGTAAGTGGAAACTGGCAGGCGGGCTGAGGTGCAGCAGTTGGGAAGAGCTGAGGGTGCCGGAGCAGGAGCTGATTAGTGAAGCATGCGTAGTGAGGGCACCTCGTTCAAGTATAAACGATCACGTGATGATGGTGGAGGTGATGATGACAATAACACCAGCAGTTAAGAAGAGTGCAGTGCACCAGGCACTGTTCTAAGCACTCTATGTATATTAGCTCTTAATCCTTACAACACTGCCATGAGATAGAAACTACTATTAGTCCCATATTCTTGAAGAGGAAACTGAGGAACAGAGAGAAGACACAATGGGTGTCGATGCCAGGATCTGAAGTGCTTCACTCATCAGGATTCTAAATCTAAAAATACAAATGAGACAGTATACCTTTCTTGAAGGTTAAAAATACTTTGCTCTGTTTTTTTTTTTCCTTTTTTCTCTTTTCTTTCTTTTCTTTTCTTTCTTTTTTTTTTTTTTTTTTTAACACAGAGCAGCATAATGACAAAAGGCTTCTGATGCCAACAGACCTAGGTTGAAATTCTGGATCTGCTATTTTCCTCCTCTCAGAGCCTCAGTTTCCTCATATCTAAAGGGGACTAATGATACCCTCTAAGGTGCTGTGAATAAGATTTCCTGTCTAAAACCTTGGCCCAGAGCATGCTGCAAGTGGGTACACAATAGATGGAAGCTGATACTGTTAGAAAATGAAACAAGTGAAGGGATTTAATTGAACAATATTTTATTTCATTTCTTAAAAAAACAAATGGTTGGACCTAGGAATAAGCATGCTCTTATGGTGATTATTTAATCTATTGTCTAAGCCAGGAGACTTTAAAGAGGAGAAGGGTCCTATTAATAATTATCTGAGGCTGGGCACAGTGGCTCATGCCTGTAATCCCAGCACTTTTGGAGGCCGAGATGGGCGGATCACCTGAGATCAGGAGTTTGAGGCTAGCCTGGCCAACATGGTGAAATCCCGTGTTACTAAAAATACAAAACTTAGCCAGGTGTAGTGGCAGGTACCTGTAATCCCAGCTACTTGGGAGGCTGAGGCAGGAGAATGGCTTGAACCCAGGAGGCAGAGGTTGCAGTGAGCCGAGATCATGCCACTGCACTCCAGCCTGGGCAACAGCGTGAGACACCATCTCAAAATAATAATAATAATAATCATCATCATCATCTGGGATAATAGGTGATATGGTTCGGATCTGTGTCCCCACCAAATCGCATGTCGAGTTATAGTCCCCAGTGTTGGAGGTCGGGCCTGGTGGGAGGTGACTGGATCATGGGGGTGGAGTTCTCATGAATGGTTTAGTGGCATCCCCCAGTTGGTGCCGTCCTTGTGATAGCGAGTGAGTTCTGGTTGTTTAAAAGTGTGTGGCACAAGGGCCAGGCACTGTGGCTCACGCCTGTAATCCCAGCACTTTGGGAGGCTGAGGCAGGTGGATCACCTGAGGTCAGGATTTCAAGACCAGCCTGGCCAACATGGTGAAACCCCGCCTTTACTGAAAATACAAAAATTAGACGGGCATGGTGGCATGCGCCTGTAAACCCAGCTACTCGGGAAGCTGAGGCAGGAGAATCACTTGAACATGGGAGGTGGAGGTTGCAGTGAGCCAAGATCACACCACTGCACTCACTCCAGCCTGGGCGACAGAGCAAGACTCTGTTTAAAAAAAAAAAAAAAAAAAAGTGTGTGGCACCTCCCATGCCCCCTTGCACTGCTCCCATTATGTGAAATACCTTATTCCTGCTTTGCCTTCTGCTGTGATTGGAAGCTTCCTGAGGCCTCCCCAGAAGCAGAAGCCACTATGCTTCCTGTAGAGCCTGCAGAACGGTGAGCCAATTAAACCTCTTTTCTTTATAAATTATCCAGTCTCAGGTATTTATAGCAGTACAAGAATAGACTAATATAACAAGTGTAAACAGACTCTACCTTGGGCAAACTAGGACATATGATATATTGGTGAGCAATGGTTCCAAGCATATAACTAGGGGACCTTTTCCGGGCCTTCCTCTGACTGTACTTCAGGATGGCCATTAGGCTAGAGTGGGAGGAACATCAAAGAGGAAACTCCCTAGGCTGTACACTCACAATCTTCAGAGATTGTGAATTTGCATTGCCTTCTGCTTAGATGAACTCTGTTCCTAAGAATTATCTCATCCAGAATACATGCTCCAGTACCATATGTTGTCATATGCTTCCCCTCCTGCTTTGTGGTCTTTGGAGGGAAAGACAATGCAAGCTAGTTTGTTGGGATGTGAAATTGAAACTCATGCCAGTCCTTCTTCAAGAGACTCTGCTGCCCTGGTAGCTATGGTGACATCATTTCTGCAGTATGCTTCCTGAAAGTTATGGCCTTCTTGCACTGGTTTGCATACAGACCCGCTTTACCAGGCTTACAGACAGCACCTCTCATACACATCACAGGATCATGGAATATCAGTGCTTGAGGAATTCTTTAGTTCAGACTTTTCATTTCAGGCCCAGAGAGCTCAAGTGACAACTTAGCCAAGGCTACACACCAAGCTAAATGCAGAAGAACCAGAACCCAGGACTGCACTCATAACATACTGTTCTTTCTATTATTTTCCAGCCGCTTCCCTGAGAAATAGCTGTGCCAGCCTAAAATGTAACATAGTAATTCCAAAAATAACACATTATTTCAGACTTCTCAGGGTTATTAGTAGGAATTGAATATTCTTCTATTGTAGTCTATAGCATCTTTATAATTAGACATATTTTCCAGTTCTTACTGAGAGAAAATTAAATTTAGATTTATGAAGACACTTTACATTCTCTACATTGGTCAGGTAATAAGGAGACTAAGTAACACATGTGCAGCAGAGGCCAGATGATAAACATAGCCTCCAAAGTTGGGACATTTATTTCCCAACACCGACAGAGATGAGTATACAGAAAAAAACTATATCAGATATCGCAAGCTAGGGTGAGGATGCCAAAAAGAAAAAACTGATAAGCATAATCTGGTGGTTGGGGTACACAAATGAATAGCAACCTAAGTTCATTGGTTTCTATTGTTTAAATTTTATATTTTCTCCCCATTGTGCTCAGCATGGTGGTTTAGGATAAGACAGGAGAATGGAGGTAAAAGACAACTGGTTGAATGCTGGTTGATGGATCACTGGGTAATGTCCAAGAACATGTTTTAAAAGAAGTACTCTGCCTTAAGTTACACATTCCTTCCTAAATGGCGGAATCAGAGAAGAGAGATCTCTTAATCAGGGAATGAGAAAATAAAATATCAACAAATAGATTTATTTGCAAGATACTGGGCTCCTAGATATTCTTGGCCTTGCCCTTCTTGACTTTTTCTCTTCTGACAAAAGAAATTCTAGACCAGTTGCAGTGGCTCATGCCTGTAATCTCAGCACTCTGGGAAGCCAAGGTGGGAGAATCACTTGACACTCAGAGTTTAAGACCAGCCTGAGCCATAGTGAGACCCTGTCTCTACAAAATATAAAGATAAGAAAAAATTAGCCAGGCATGGTGGTGCATGCCTCTACTATCAGCTACTCAGAAGGCTGAGATGGGAAGATCACTTGAGCCCAGGTTTGAAGCTGCAGTGAGCTATGATGGCTCCACCGCACTATAGCCTGAGCAACAGAATAAGACCCCCATATCTAAAAAAATTGAAACAAAATAAATTAGTCAAGGAAATGAGAAGAAAGAAAATAAAAGAAATAAATGCATTTCAATTGGACAGGAAGAAGTAAAATTATCTCTATGGCAGATTACATGATCTTATATTTAGAAAATCTTGAAGATTCCACCAAAAACCACTATTAGAACAAATACACACTTTTGGCAAGATTTCAGGATAGAATGCCAATATTCAAAAATCAATTGTATTTCTAGCAGTAAACAACCCAAATATGAAATTAAGAAAATAATTACAGTTATAATAGCATCAAAAGAATAAAATAGGAATAAATTTAACAAAAGTAGCGCAAGACTTATATGCTGAAAACTATAAAACAACATTTAAATAAACTAAAGAAGACCTAAATAAATGGAAAAGTATCTTCATGGGTGTGAAGACATAGCATTATTAAGATGTGAAAACTACTAACACTGATCTATAAATTCAGTACAATCTCCAAAAAATCCCAACTGGCTTTTTTGCAGAAATTGACAAGCTGATCATGAAATTCATATGGAAATGTAAGAGACCCAAAAGAGCCAAGTCAATCTTGAAAGATAAGAATAAAGTTGGAGGACTCACACTTTCCAGTTTTAAAACTTACTACAAACTGCAGTAATCAAGCCAGTGTTGTTCTGGCATAAAGAAATTCATATAGATCAATGGAATACACGTGAAAGTCCATTTGCAGTTAATTAATTTGTAGTCATGGTGCCAGACAATTCAATGGGGGAAAGAATAGTCTTTCCAACAAATGGTGCTGTGACAACTAAACATTCACATGCAAAAATAAAGTTGGATCCCTACATCACACCATATACAAAAATTACTCAAAATGGATCATAGAGCTAAATATAAGAAGTAAAATTACAAAACTCTTAGAGACAATATGGGGGTAAATTTTTGTGACCTTGGATTACACAATCGCTTGTCAGATATGATACCAAAAGCACAAGCAAATGACAACAAAAATAGCTAAATGAAACTTTATCAAAATTAATAACTTGTGCTTTCTTTACCAAGAAAGTGAAACCATGGAATCAGGGAAAATATTTGCAAATAATATACCTGATAGTAAGCTTGTAGTCAGAATATATAACTCAACAATTAAAGGAGAAATGACCCAATTTAAAAATGTTAAAGGGGCCAGGCTAAGTGGCTCACACCTGTAATCCCAGCACTTTGGGAGGCTGAGGTGGGCAGATCACTTGAAGTCAGGAGTTCAAGACCAGCCTGGCCAAAATGGTGGAACCCTGTCTTTATTAAAAATACAAAAATTAGCTGGGTGTGCTGGTGGGTGCCTGTGAAACTGGCTACTTGGGAGGCTGAAGCAGGAGAATCACTTTAACCTGGGAGGCGGAGGTTGCAGTGAGCCAAGATTTGAACAGACATATTTCCAAAGAAGATATATATAAATGGTCAATAAGCACATGAAAAGATGTTTAATAGCGTTAGCCATTAGCAAAACACAAGTCAAAACCTCAATGGGGAAAGAAGGACATGGGGAATTTATTGTTCATTGAGTATACAGTTTCTGTTTGGGAAACAGAAACAGTTCTGGAAATGGATAGTGGTGATGGTTGCACAACATTTTGAATGCCCTTAATACCATTGAATTGTACACTATAAATGGTTAAATTATAAACTTTATCTTATGTCTATTTTACCATGATGTCTTAGTCAATTTGGGCTCCTATAACAAGAATAACATAGACTGAGTGGTTTAAGTAACAGCCATTTATTTCTCATAGTTCTGGAGGCTGGGAGGTCTGAGATTGGGGCCAACATGGTGAGGTTCTGGTGAGAGCCCTCTTCCTGATTTCCTCACATGGCAGGTGGAGGAGAAAGACAGGAGAGACAAACATTCAGTCCACTGCAAAAAATAAAAATTAAAAACCAGAAAGATATGCTACTTCATAGCCACTAGGTGGTTATAATCAAAATAATAAATTATAAATGTCAGCAAGAATGTGGAGAAATTGGAACCCTCATACATGGTTGGTGGGAATGTAAAATGATGCAGCCACTTACGAAAGTAGTCTGGCAGCTAAACAGAGTTGCCATATGACCCAGCAATTCCATTCCTAAGTCTATATCTAAGACAGCAGAAAGCATATGTTCACACAGAAAACTGTACATTAGTGTTAACTGTAGCATTACTCATGATATCCCCAAAGTGAAAAGAACCCAGATATCCATTAATTGATGAGAGGATAAACTAAATGTGGTATATCCATACAATGGAATGTTATTTGGTAATAAAAAGGAATGCAGTACAGATACGTGCTACAACATGAATGGACCTTGAACTCATTATGCTAAGTGAAAGAATCCAATCACAAAAGACCACATGCTGTATGATTTTATTTCTATAAAATGTCCAGAATGGGCAAATTCATAGAGACAAAAAGTTGCCAGGAGCTGGAGGAGGGGAATAATAAAAATGACAGCTGATGAATACAGAGCTTGTTACTGGAGTATGAGAATGTTCCGAAATTAGATAGTGGTGATGGTCACACAACTTTGTGAATATATGTAAATTGCATCTCAATAAAACTATTATTATTTTACATAGGATCATCAAATTGAGTGCTGAGTAACCATGACACTTCCAAGGGTTTAACACCCTGTAATTAAAACTTTGCTAAGTGCATCGAAAGCAAATATTTTAGGTTTGGAAAAACCACACACCTGACATATTCATTTCTCTGCCGTAGGCCATTGTTCATCATTGCCAAGTGATTCACAGCACTTTTCTCTGATCTCTTATTACATCTAAGAAGGAGCAGGTAAAAGAACGGAAACATGTAAGTCTCTGTGGGTTCTCTTATAAAATGTAGAGAAAACAGTGACGATCACACATGTGACTCACTGCTCCACTCATCCTTGGCTTTGACGAGGGCAGAAAACCACATACTTGGGGAAATGAAACCAGGTACAACATAGCTATGGGTAAGCACAATTTGGCCAGAGAGAAGCAGTGTATGCGCATACTTAGGATGAAGCATGCACTCTCAGCATTCCCAGAGCCAACTACAGAAAACTCCAGGTAAAATGATCTCCCTACAGGAACACAAACAGTTCTACAGAGATTTAAATTATAAGCAACGTGGTGCTCAGGAAAAGCCTCCACCAAACACCAAGATTTAACTGTGGTTTGGCATGGGAACAAAAGATAAAACTAAGCAAATCTTGGTGCTAAATGAGCTAACAAGAGTGAATGAAGCCTCTCTGCCACTTTGGTAGAATTTGTGATATTTTTAAGCACTAAATATTACTATAGGCAATTTTTTGTTAATAATGTCTTAAAATAAATAGACCCTAACATGGTTTTAGATGATTGAAGAGAAGTACTGGTTGAGTTCAAGGGTTTAAAATACCCTAGCACCTTTTTTTTTTTTTTTTTCTTACCTGCAACTTTGGGCAAATTACTTAAGCCCTGTGAGCCTGTTTCCTCATTTATAACATAAGGATAGCAATAGCATTGCCATCATGGGGTACTGAGGGGATTAAAGGAGGTACAGGCAGGTACAGTGTTCAGTACAGTCCTGGCATACAGTAAACACTCCAGAAATGAGCCCTCTTGAGTGGCCGTCCTCTTTCACTGGAGCAGGGATGTGATAGTTGGGTGAGTATCTCCTCCCTGGGGCTCTGGCTCTAGGAACCCATCCCCTTCAGGTTCTGGCCTCCTTAGCCTAGTTCTGGCCTCCTTAGCCAGAATTCCAACTGCATTCTGCAGGCAATGGGAAACAAGGAAGGTTTTGAAGCATGCAAAAGATGTGGTCAGATTTCTTTTAGACAAGGCAAACAGGTAAAAGTTGCAGTATGGGTTAGGGGGAAGAGTCTCCAGAATGTGATTATAATAACTCAGGAAAGGAATGACTAGGGACAGAACAAAAGCAGTAGAAGTGACCTGGAAATGTAACAACAATAATGATGTTGTGCACCTTAAGAAACACTAATATTTACTGAGCACTCCTGTGAATCAAGAACTGGGCCAAGTTGCTTTTAGGTGTCTTGATTTATTTGATCCTCACAGATCCTCAGAAAACAGATGAAGAAAAGGAGATTTTCAGAGGATAACCTGTAACTTGTATGAGGTCAAAAGTGACCAGGATTGGAACCCAAAGGGCCTGTTACAGGAGCTGCAGAAAAATGATGACAGGCTAGATTTGGTGGTGGAGAGAAACAAAAAGATAGGATGGAAAGGGAAGAACTTAAGGTAGATAAGATGCCAGAAACTGAACCAGGAAATATTTTTCCCTCTCTTATTTCTTGCAGCAAATAATTTATATTGTTCTCCAGATGTTTCACAGGCAAATATACTGTCTTTCCAACCAGACCATATAACCTACCTGAGTATGGCATTACTTATGTCTTATTTACTATGTACCATATGTTCTCAATCAACAATTACTGGGCATCTACTGCAAGCCAGACCCTGGGCTAGGCACCAGGAACAGAAAGATGAAAAGGACCAAAAGCTTTCTTTGACCTAGGAGATTTATAGACCAGTGGGAGTGATAATGGATTTTGATGTGATGTTACAGTACAACCCTAGTGTTATACATGAGGTGACCTGAGAGCACAGGTGTAAGAGCTTATCTAGATCCAACTGAGGAAGCCATGAAAGGATTGAACGGCAGTAATACTTGAGTTATGGATTAGCGTACACATTGGCATTCACTAGAGGAATAAACTGTAGAAGGACCTTCCAGCCTGAAGAAACTACATGTGCAGAGGCCAGAGTTGCTAGGTGTTTGGGGTAAAAGACAAGTGAGAGTGAACAAGACAAGAGACAAGACGAGATTTCAAAGGAGCAGCCACTTAAGTGGCTGTGTGGTGGGAGATGAATAAGAAGTGGGGCAAGCTTGCAGATGAATAAACAAGTAATTCTGAAAGTTACAATTAGTGACCAGCCTGTACTTACTTGACTGGCTAGGAATAACTGATGTGCGGGATGATTTAACCTGAGTGTTGACAATAGAAGCAAGATGTGGCTGCCTATGGTGGACTGCAATTCCTTATATGCATATCCTTTTCGACTTGACTTTGCTGCCTTCTCGTCAAGAGGTGGAGTAGATTTCATCACTTGGATCTGTAATCACGTAACTAGCTTTAGCAAGTGGGTCATTAGCAAATGCGATGCAAGCAGAAGCTTGAAAACTGCTTGCACATTGGCGTTTGCCATCTCCTGCTGCTCTCTGGGAATTCTTCCACCACTGTGTGAATAAGCCTGGGCTAGCCTTTTGGAGGATGATAGACCTATCAGACAGAAGCCCTGTCCCAGCCATTCCTAAATAATACAGACGTGTATGAGTGATGCCAATGCAAATAATCTGGACTCAGCTAAGCTAGTCTAGATGGGAAGTGCCCACAAACCTCACAGAATAGTTAGAAATTATACATTTTATTACCTTAGCCACACTGAGTTAGTTTAGGCTCAGTGTAGTAACAGCAAAGAGGCCTCAGGTTCTAACTGTGGGGAGGATCTAGTATTGTTCTTCTCTCCAATCTTTATTAAGAAATTGTGGAGAGATACAGAGGGACTGATTTTTCCACCTCAAGGGGAAAAACTCTAGGTTATTGTCAGTTCATAAGCCTACATTGCACAAAGGAAGCTAACAGTTACCTATGGTCCCAGTAGAGAAAAGCTTAAACTTTTCTGCTTTGCTTTCTGCACAGTTAGGGTCATCTATTACTGGCATTTGTTAATCTGAAATATTTTGGAAGGGCGTTGAAAGAAGTTTCACAACATATATTTCTCCTGATAGGAACAGTCAGGAACACTGATAAGTATAAAATAAATGTGAAGCATGCGTTGTCTCTCTGTTCCACTCCCCGCCCCTACACTCCACTCTGATAAAAAGAGTAGAGATAAAAATGTTAATTTTTGACAGTTGAAACTTTTTGATAACAAAACCAACTTGAGACTAAAAGTAAGATAATATCTCTTAAATGTGTTTGCTTAAACACAGAGGGTGAAGACAGTGAGGTGTAATCTGCATACCTATCTCCAGGTTCTAAGACCTCAGTGAAGACCACCAAGAATCCAATTGGCATGACAGCAAACAGTTATCTGGGCCTGAGGCCTGAAAATCCAGGCCTGAGACACCAAGATTAAGGCTCTCCAGCAGTGAGAGGAAGCAGAGCTGGAAGTCCTAGTATTTACTCTCTTCAAACATTGCTCTCCAAGTCACACATTGGGAAGGCCATTCATATCTCCAAACCTAACTTATACATCACCTCTTCAGAAGACTCCCTGATCATTGCATCCTAACAGAGTTCATAATTAGTTTGTGCTTCTAGTTTTGCACTTATCTGCCTGCATTATAAAGTACTTCCTTACATGTCTGCTTTATCCATTAAGCTGAGAATGGCTGCAGATTACAAGGGAAAGGGGGCTGTGTCTCATTCATCTAGCAAAGAGGTTGTGAAACAAGAAATAAAAAACCATATTTGCTGAATTAATAACTTAATAAATGAGGCACTCAGTAATGGAGAGTTGTGTTTTTGAATTAGAGAGTAAAGCTACTCAAATATCCTTTGGTATAGATGTTAAGAAACTTAAAGTTTCTCAACAGATGAAATAAACAGAAGGCACTCAATACTCTAAATCCTTGCTCTTCAAGATGTGGTCCACAAACCAGCAGCATCAGCATGATCTGGGAGTTTGTAGCAAATGCAAAATCCCAGGTCCTATTACAGACCTACTGAATCAGGATTTTTAAATTTTTATTTATTTATTTATTTATTTATTTTTGAGAAGGAGTTTCACTCCTGTTGCCCAGGCTAGAGTGCAATGGCACAACCTTGGCTCACTGCAACCTCTGTCTCCTGGGTTCAACCAATTCTCCTGCCTCAGCCTCATAAGTAGTTGGGATTACAGGTGCCTGTCACCATACCTGGCTAATTTTGTATTTTTAGTAGAGACGGGGTTTCACCATGTTGGTCAGGCTGGTCTCAAACTCCTGACCTCAGGTGATCCATCCACCTCGGCCTCCCAAAGTGCTGGGATTACAGGATTTTTAGTTTAACAAGATTCCCAGGTGATTCACATAAACATTAAAGGTTATGAGTCACTGATTTAATTAAGACAGTGGCTTTTGTAGTTGACTGCATATTGAAATCATCTGAAAAGCTCTACAAACTATTAATATGTTGGTCCTGTCTTTAGATATATTAATTTGAGTGGTTTGGGACTTCTTTCTGACCTAGATAGAGTAAGAAAGACCTAATTTATCCTTATATCTTAAATGACAGAACAAAAACAGACAGAATATATAAAATAATGATTTTCAGATGGAATTAGTTATCCACTGCTGAGTAAAAAGTTACTCCAAAACTTAGCAGCTTAAAACAACACACAATTTTTTGTCTCACCATTCTTGTGGTTCAGGAATCCAGACATGTTTTAACTGGGTCCTTGGGCTCAGGATCTCTCATAAGGCTGCAATCACGGCATTCAGTGCTGTGGTCTCATCTGAATGCTCAACTGGAAAAGGATTCATTTCTAAGCTCACTCAGGTGGTCGTTGGCAGGATTCAGTTCCTTGTGGGCCATTGGACTGAGGTCCTCTGTTACTCACTGGCTATTTGCCAAAGGCTACCCTCAGTTCCTTGCCATCTGGATCTCTACAACATGGCAGCTTGCCTCATCAAAAGCCAGCATGAGTCTGCTGCAAGTTAGAAGTCATAGCCTTCTGTAACCTAATCATAGAAGTAACATCCTATCACACTTGCTTTATTCTATTTGTTAGTTGCTAGATCTCAAGAGGAGGGGTTATATAAGTACAAATGCCAGTAGGCTGGTGTATTAGTCTGTCCTCACACTGGTCTAAGGAAATATCCAAGACTGGGTGATTTATAAAGAAAAGAGATTTAGTTGACTCACAGTTCTTCATGGCTGGGGAGGCCTCAGGAAACTTACAGTAATGGTGGACGGCGAAGGGGAGGCAAGCTGGGACTTCTCACATGGTGGCAGGAGAGAATGTGAGTGTGCAAGAAAACTACTATTTATGAAACCATCAGTTCTTGTGAGAATTCACTCACTATCATGAGAACAGCATGCAGGAAACTACCCCCATAATCCAATCACTAACATTCCTCAACACATGGAGATTACCAGTCCCTCCCTTGATCTGTGGGGATCATGATTTGAGATGAGTTTTGGGTGGGGACACAGAGCCAAACAATAACAGCTGGGATCATTAGGGTCCATCTTAGAAGGTGGCTACTACACAGATGTTGAACAGCAGATATCAAGAGACTGTGATTCCTGACAGAGGGTAAACAAATAAGGTCAGCTGAATAATTGTACCAGTTTATTGCTTAGGAGGCAGTTTAGATTGCAGTTCAGAGATGAGGAAATCAAAGTTCAGTAGTCTCTTTGAGGTAAAAATATAGGAAGAGGAGTTCAGGGAGGCTGAGGCAGTAAAATATTGTTGGTCAAATTACTAGTTGCCCAGAGAAAAAGCTTCGAGATCTATAGAGGGGTCCTCTTGAGTCTTTGCCTGCATACTGATCTGTGTGTGTCTGAGCAGAAACTATCTGAGGCCAGGAAAATAACCATCAGGATATTTAGGCAGAACAATTTCCAGAGTTTATACAGCGCAAGAGTGGAAAGTAATCACAATCTATAAGGTGTAGGATGGAATCAGATATTCTTTAGCCCCATACTACTAAAGGCCACTCTTTTAATTTAACAAAACTTGAAAGGAAGTCTTTAAAAGATTCAACTGATTCCAAATAAATTAGTTGTATACCAGGACAAAAACCCAACACTATTAAAAAGAATACCACAAAATCCAGTAATCAACAATGTAAAATTCACAACATCTAGCAATCAATAACCAATTAACAGGCTTACAATAAAGTAGGAAAATAAGAACTAAATGCATGAGAAAACTCAGTTAACAGAAGCAGTCTGAAATGACAGAGATGGTGGAACTAGCAGACAAGAATCTGAAAAAAAAGTTAGAGTAGCTATTATAAATATGCTCTATATGTTTAAGAAGATAAAGGAAAACATGACCATGGCATGGAGAAAAAAATAATTATATAAAACAGATCCAAATAAACTGTTGAAAAAAAAAATCTAACATCTTAAATAAAAAATACACTGTGTAGAATTAATAGTAAATAGACACTGAAAAGGAAAGAGCAATAAATATGAAAGCATCATAATGGAAATAACCAAAATGAAACAGAAAAACAACTGAAAAACTAAGAAGAGGGTAATAGTGACCTGTGGGACACTATCAAGTGGGCCAATATATGTGTAATTAGAGCCTCAGAAAAAAAGAGGGGAGGGAACAAAAAACATTTAAACAAGGGTCAAAATTTTCCAAATGTAATAAAACCTATAAACTTTCAGATTCAAGAAGCTCAACGAATTCAGGCAGAATGAAATAAAGAAACTCTACTTTGCCACATTAAAATTAAATTACTAAAATCAATTGATAAAAGTAGCTGGAGAAGAAAGATATTATATGAAAAAAGGGATAATGACAAGAATGATATCAAGCTTCTTACAAGAAACTATGCAAGTCAGAAGACAATGGTAAACCATCTTTAACATATGAAAAGAACAAAATACCAATCTAAAAATCTTTACTGGGGAGGTGGGGATGGTTAATGAGTATAAAAAAATAGTTAGAATGAATGAATAAGACCTACTATTTAATACCACAACAGGGTGACTATAGTTGATAATAATTTAATTGTACATTTAAAAATAACTGAAAAGAATGTAATTGGATTGTTTGTAACACAAAGAACAAACCCTTGAGGGGATGGATACCCCATTCTCCATGATGTGATTGTTACGCATTGCATGCCTATATTAAAACATCTCATGTACCCCATAAATATATACACTTACTATGTAGCCACAAAAATTAAAAATAAAATAATTTAAATAAAAGTAAAAAAACTTTCCCCATAAAAATATCTTCAAATTTGAAAGCATACTAGAGATATTTTAAACAACCAAAATTCATTACCAACCAACATGAATTATAAGCAAAATTAAAGGAAGTTCAATGATACCAGATGGAAATGCATAAAGTACTAAAGAGAGCCAGAAATGGTAAATATTTGAGTAAATATAAAATATTGCTTCTATCTCTATTTAAAAATCATATACAAAAAATATTGATGGCTTAAAGTAAAAAAGTATATATTCTAAACATGTAAAACAAACCATATGAAGAAATAAAATTTATAGCAACAATTACACACAGTGAAAGTACAGAAGTGCAAGTAACAGGTACAAGGTGCATAAACTGTATGTAAAATGGCATAATATTAATATTATTTGACATTGGTCTTTGATAAAATAAAAATGTATATTGTAAACATTAGAGTAACCATTAAAAATAAATAAAACAAACAGGTATCACTAATAAGCCAAGAGTAGAAATAAGATGAAATCATTTAAAAAGTATTACTCTAAAAGAAGACTGGAAATAGAAAAGAAATGAGTAGATAGAACAAACATAAAACAAATAGTCAAATATTATCTTTAAGCCCAGCCATAGAAATAATTACATTAAATGTAAATAGACTAAGTACCTTAATTAAAAGGGAGAGATTTTAAGAAAAAGTAAGAGCAAGACCCAACTGTATGATGCCTTTACAAAAAAAAAGAAACTAGCTTTAAATGTACAAAGATAGGTTAAGAGTAAAAGAATTGAAAAATATTTATGATTCTAACACTAAGTACAAAAAACCAGAATAGCTGTGTTAGTATCAGACAAAATAGACTTTAGAGCAAGCTTGTCAAAATCATGGCCTATGGGCCTCATGCAGCCTAGGATGGCTTTGAATGCAACCCAACACAAATTTGTAAACTTTCTTAAAACATTATGAGATTTTTTTTTTTTTTTTTTTTTTTTTTTTTGCTATTTCTTTTTTCAGTTCATCAGCTATTGTTACTGTTAGTGTATTTTATATGTGGCCCAAGACAATTCTTCTTCCAGTGTGGCCTAGGGAAGACAAAAGATTGGACAGTCCTACTTTAGAGCAAGAAATAATACATTTCATAGTAATGAGAGGATATTTCACAGAAAGACATAAAAATCCTAAAGGTATATGCATATAATAATAGACCTTCAAAATACATGAAGTATAATAAAACTGATAAAACCAAAAGAAGAAATAAATACAACCAAAATTATATTGGAAATTTAAAAATTCTAATCTTAGTCATTGGTAAAACAAGTAAACAGGAAATAATAAAGATATAGAAGACTTAATCGACACCATCAACCAATTAATATAATTGATTCTGTTTGAAACTATGTTTAATAGTTCATCCAATAATAGCAGAATACATATTTTTAAAGCACACATTGAAATTCACCAAAATAGACAATATTCTGAGCCCAAACAAGTCTTTAATAAATTGAAGTCGCATGACATGTGTTTTCTGACCACAAAAGAATGAAACTAGAGATAAATACCAAAAAGATATCTGGGAAGTGGTCAAATATTTGGAAATTATACAATACTTCTAAATAACAAATAAGGACAAAGAAGAAACTACAAGAGAAATGAGAAATAAATGGAATAAAAATGAAAACAAAAATATCAAAATGTGTGGGATGCAGTTTAAAACGTCTTTGGAGGGAATTTATAGCATTAAATGCTTATGTTAGAAAAGATAAAAGATCTCAATTTAATTATCTAAGCTTCTCATCTTAATAAACAAGAAAAATAAGAGCAAATTGCAACTAACATGAGTAGAATAAAAGAAATAAAAAGACAAGAGCAGAAATAAATGAAACAAAAAGAAAAAAGACTGGAGAAAAATCTGTGAAACAAAAATGTGATTATTGAAAAGATCAATAAAATTGATAAGACTCTAGCCAGACTGATTACTTTAAAAATATATAACAAATTACCAATATCAAAGAGTGATCTTGTGAATGTTAAAGGGATAATAAGAAAATGTTATGAATAACTTTTTACCAATAATTTTGACAACTTAGATTAGTAGGATCAATTCCTTGAAAGATAAAAATAATCAAAGCTCACCCAAGAGGTAGACCACTTGAACAGTCTCATATCTAGAAAATAACTGAATTTGTAATTTGACCTTCTCACAAAGAAAATGTCAAACCTAGACTGTTTCATTGATGAACTCTACCAAACACTTAAGAAAGAAATAATATTGATTCTATTCAAGTACTTCCATTTTTAAGAGGTCAGCATTGTTTTAATTTTAATACCAAAAGAAAAAAATTCAAAGAAAAGAAAGCAACAGAACTAATATCCCTTTTAAATAAAGGACCAACAATAATACAATTTTAATAAGATTTTAGCAAATTAAACCCAGCTATATATACAATGTGTAATATATCATGACCATGTGGATATCATTCCAAGAATGCAAGGTTAGTTTAACTTTGAAAATCAACTAATGTAACCCACAATATTAGCAAAAGTAAAAACAAAATGAAAAAACAAACACATGATGATCTCAACAGATGTCAGGAAAAGATCTGACATAATCCAGTATCTAAGAATGATAACTCACAGTCAACTAGAAATAGAAAGGAATTTCCTTAGCCTGATAAAGGGCATGTACAAAAAACTCTACAGCTAAAATCATGCTTAAAATCATGCAGAAAGGCAAGAAAAGAAATAAAGGGCATATAGATTGGAAAGAAAGCAGTAAAATTACAATAGACAGTAGAAAGAAATAAAATTTGCATTAGGAAGGAAGCAGTGAAACAGGCTATGTAAAAAGTCCTAAAAAATGTAAAAGGATAGCTAGTAATGTAAGTGATTTTTACCAGGTTATAGAATACAAAGCTAATATACAAAATCAATTGTAATTCTAAACACTTTTTTTTTTTTTTTTGAGACGAAGTCTTGCACTTTCACCCAGGCTGGAGTGCAGTGGCACAATCTCGGCTCACTGCAAGCTCTGCCTCCTGGGTTCACGCCGTTCTCCTGCCTCAGCCTCCCCAGTAGCTGGGACTACAGACATCCACCACCACGCCCGGCTAATTTTTCATATTTTTAGTGGAAATGGGGTTTCACCATATTAACCAGGATGGTCTCGATCTCTTGACCTCGTGATCTGCCCACCTTGGCCTCCCGAAGTGCTGGGATTACAGGCGTGAGCCACTGTGCCCGGCCAATTCTAAACACTGTTAAGGAACATTTGGAAATTAAACTTAAAAAATCCAACAGTATTTATAATAGCACTAACAGATGAAAGACTTACAGATTAATTTAACAAAATATGTACAATATTTGTACAATGAAAACTGTAAAACATTGCAGCAAGAAATTTAAAAAGACGTAAAATGGAGAGGTATACCATGCTTATGCATTAGAACATTTAATTTTGTAAAGATGCCAATTCTTTCCAAATTGCTCTATAGAGTCAATGCGTTCCCAATCAAACTCTCAGCAGTCTTTTTGTAGAAATACACAAGCTCTTTCTAAAATTTATAAGGCAATGCAAGTGGCTTGTACCAGACAAAACATTTTGTAAAGAAAGATCAAAGTTGGACACCTTACACTAACTGATTTTAAGACTTACTACAAAGCGACAATAAGAAAGTATGATATTTATATAAGAATAGGCATTTAAATCAATGGATCATAGCAGAGTCCATAAATACACTCACTAATGTTATGGTCAACTGGTTTTCAGTAAAAGTACCAAAAGGAATTCAGTAGTGAAATAATCATGTAGGACAATTGGACATTCATAAGGAAAGAAAAGAAACTTGGCCCTTACCTTACATCACCCATAAAAAATAACTCAGAATGGATCATAAACCTTAATGTAAGAGTTAAAACTATAAAACTTCTCAAAGAAAACATAGGAAAAATATTTGTGACTTCACATTAGGTAAAGATTTCTTAGAACACAAAAAGCACAAACTATAAAGGAAAAACAAAAGTAAATTTGACTCCATTAAAATAAAAAAACTGCTCTTTAAAACAGTGATCCCCAACCTTTTTGTCACCAGGAACCAGTTTCGTGGAAGACAAACAGACTGGGGGTTGAGGGGATGGTGGAGATGGTTTTGGGATGATTCAAGTGCAGTACATTTATTGTGCACTTCATTTCTATTATTATGTTGTAATATATAATGAAATAATTATACAACTCACCATAATGTAGAATCAGTGGGAGCCCCGAGTTTGTTTCCCTGAAACTAGATGGTCCCTTCTGGGGACAATGGGACACAGTAACAGATCATCAGGCATTAGATTCTCATAAGGAGCATGCAATCTAGATCCCTCACATGCACAGCTCACCATAGGGTTTGTGCTCCTGTGAGAATCTAACGCCAACACTGATCTGACAGGAGGTGGAGCTCAGGCGGTAATGTGGTAACACAAGTGATGGGGAGTGGGTATAAACACAGACGAAGCTTCCCTTGTCTGCCCGCTGCTCACCTCCTGCTGTGTGGCCTGGTTCCTGATAGGAGCATGGCCTTGGGGATTGGGGACCCATGCTTTAAAAGACACTGTCCTGCAAATGAAAAGGCAAGACACAGACTTGGAAAACATGTTTGTTAAACATAGATCTGTTAAATGCCTTGTACCCAGATAATATAGAGAACACTTACAATTCAATAATAAGAAGACAAACACTCCAAAATTTTTAAGAATGGGCAAAATATTTGCAAAAAAAAAAAACAAAACAAAACAAAAAACAGGACATGAAAAGATGCTCAATATCATTAGTCATTAGGGAAATGCAAATTAAAACAACAGTGAAATATCATTTCACACTCATCAGAATGGCTAAAGTTTAAAAGCCTGCCAAGTATTGGTGAGGGTGTGGATTAACTGGAACTCACATACATTACTGGTCAGAATGCAAAATGCAGTAACCACTTTGGAAAACAGTTCGGTACTTTTGTGTAAAGTTAAACATACACTTACCATGTGACCCACAATTACCCTTAGGTATTTATTCAAGAGAAACAAAAATATATGTTCGCACAAAGACTTGTATTCATATGTTCATAGCAGCATTATTTATGACAGCCAAACACCAATCCAAAGTCCATCAACTGATTTTATGGACGAAGAAATGATCATAGATGCATGCAATGAAATACTACTCAACAACAAAAAAGGAACAAACTACTGATACTGGTAACCACATCGATGAATCTCAAAAGCATTCTTTTAAGTAAAAACCACAAAAGACTATGTACTATATGATTCTACTTCCATGAAATTCTAGAAAAGGCAAAACTGTGGTGACTGAAAGTAGATCAGTGGTTACCAGGGGCTGGAGTAGGGAAGTGGACTGACTATAAAAACGTACAAGGGAATTATCTGGGTTATTGAAATAATCTATTTTATGATTGTGGTGGTAATTAACTGTGTATTTTTGTTACTATATCTAAGTTATACCTCATTCATGGATAAAAACTAATTTAAATAGTCTAGGGTACAGCATGGGCATGGGTGTTTAAGTGCTCCTCTCCCACGTGATTCTAATGTGCAGTAGTGGTAGGCAGAACCCCGGTAGTCCCTGACTCTGGTTTTTCTTGCTCTTGTGTAATCCCCTCTTTGAGTGTGGGCTGGAACTAGTGACTTGCTTCTGACAAACAGAAATCAGCATCAGTGATGGGATACCACTTCTGTAATTACATTTCTAAAGACTGCAGCGGTCATGTGACTGGTACTGTTGTGTCCTGCTGACACTGTTTCCTGCCCTGTTGCTTCTGGCCCTTGAAGCTGGCCCCCATGATGTAAGGTACTCTATGGAGAGGCCATACGGTAAGGAACTAAGTGGGGGTCTCCAGCCAAAACATCAGTAGGAACTGAGACCTCAGACCAACAACCCACGAGAAACTAAATTCTGCCAACAATCATGTGAGTGAACTGGGAGGTGGAGAGTCTTCAGTGATTGTAGCCTTGAGAGAGACCCACAGCTAGAGGATCCACAATCTAAGCTGTGCTTAGATTCTTGACCCACAAAACCTGTAAGGTAACAAAGGGTGATTGAAGCCACCGAGTTGTGGGGAAATTTGCTATTCAGCAATAACTGACACAGCAGCCAAGGCTGATAATTGCTGATCTAAGTGTGATTTGTGAGGACAGAACTTCATCCTCTTCTATCATAACTAGCAGAATCATTTTTTAAAAAATGATAACTGCTATCCAGAGATTTGAGAATCTGCTGGAAGAAAGGAGACTGGAGGGCCTCAGGCTTCAGTAACTAAGTGGGTAGGTGAGGATTAGAATGAAGGACACTGCCGTTGTTATCTACAGCTTGATTCTTCCCTAGGGGTAGCCTAAAGCCTAGGTTTCTCACAGTTAAAAAGATAATTATTATTTTCATCACATATCCGTGAGAGCTGTCTTAAATTTCATTTATGTAAAACTCACCTTAAAATAAAGTGTACCCCAAATGAAAATGAACCAAGCAGAGCTGCATTCATTAATCGGACCCAATGTCAGTTTTACTTAACTCTGAACTGAATCAATTTGTATAAAACTAGTAGCCTCTTTGAATTCATTGATATTTTTAAAAGTAACTATTAAAAACAAAACCCTGCAACATCACCATGTTCCTCAAACCTGAGGAGATGCGGATGCAGTGTTTTGCCAAATCATGGGTGGGAGGTTTAGCAGAACAAGGCTGGGGCATCCAGGAATTCCAGAGGCTCCTTGAAGAGCCTGGAGTAGCAGCCCTCACATCAGGACCCATGTGATGAGGGCACATCAGTTAGGAGCAAGGGATTCCCAATTTGCATCTGAGATTTCAAGGAAGGGCCTGGAAGAAATAGAGCCTAGAGAACAGTTATGAACAAATTAAGGGTTGAAATTAGGATCTATGAGGGAAATTTAAAAAGGGGTTGGAGGTAATTTTGCATGAAAAAGATAAAGAGTGACTGTCTTCAAATAAATTAAGAATAATTACTGATAGATAATTAACACTATTGCTTATTACTGATACACAAGATAGAAATGAGGAGAAAGGAGTTTAAATTGCCATAGTGAAGTTTTGTTGCACTGAAAGTAGAATTTATTGACCAGAAGAGTGATTAAATACTGATACAAATCCAGGTTCTTAAAACATTTCAAGTGACGCTGTATCTTCCTGACAGCAAAACATCTGGTGATAGTGAACATTTCATCCAGCTGACTGTCCTTGGATAAAACATCTGTATTACAACTGGATTTGTTAATGGATTAACTGAACTAAGTAAATGTTTCATGGCTTTTGGGAAATTTTATACAAATGATGAAAAGAAAATGAGTTGTTTTCTGTTTGACATTGTTTTGCAGTAATTTATGATATATCATTGGAATAACACTCTCCATCTGACAGTGGACTCTTATGCGCTCACGTGGTAGATAGAGCTCCACCTAATTAGTCAAGTCTTTACAGTGGGATTTACTTAAATGATTCAATGTCTTGACAGTGACAATGTCTTGACAGAAAGCGGTGATTCACTACAAACCAAGTTGCCCAAGAGCTTACAGAAACCCTAAATGAGCTGATTTTTTTTTTTTTAGAGCTGAGAATGAAGGTATTAAGAATTCTCATATTTCAAACTTGTTGTCTTCTTGGATTAAGGCAAGGAAGATCTTTACTGAGGAATATTTTAGGGCATATGAAAGCTAAGATGAAATTGGAGGGCTATCATACATCCAATCCAAATATGCTTCTTTTTTTTCCCCTCCCAGAAAGCTAGCCACCAAATAATTAAGGCAACGGTTTTCCAAGTGTTTTTCTTTTCTTTTCTTTCCACCTGGTACTCATCTGAGTACCAAACCCAATCTGGTTTGGCATCTGTTTGCTTGTGTAACTGGTGATCCCGGATGGGTCTGTAACTCTAAGGACTGAGATGCACAGGAGTTTCAGGCTTTCAAGATGAAGGAACGGGACATGGAAGGTAGGAGTATGGCAAGATGTCTAGATATTAAGTGTTATGGTGTGGATTCAGTATCTACCAGTTGAAAAAATAGAAGTTTTACACATGGTAGAGCCCACAAGTATTTGTTGATTACTTGATTCAGCCTAGTCTTCTGGCTTGATGAACTGCTTTTGAGCTTCAAAAGACTGGGGTGAGCCAGAAGCTCAAAGGTTTATTTCTTCATTAAGGCAAAGCAAAATGAAATGAAACAAAGAAATGTAAAACCTGTAATGAGACTTGGAACATAGACAGCTGCTTCAGGGCCTAGGAAGTGAAATGGAGCTCCGCCTTGGGCTGAGGGTGTTCTTGAAGTCTGGGCCATCTGAGGGCTTGGGGTGACTCCCAGGACAAGGAGGCTATGTCCAGTTGGAGAGTGTTCTATTACAAAGCAGTAGTAGCAGAAATAATGTAAGAATACCAGAGAGACAAGAAGAGACACTGAACTACTGCAGCGCTGCAATTTCAATATTAATGTGACCTTGTCTCTATCCACAGACATCTGGGACACTAAGAGCAGTAGATAGAGAACATCAAAGCTGACAGGCTTCATGTCCATCTTGAACACTGGTCAACATGTATTTAGTATTTGTATAGTGTGAATCATCAATTCATTCCAGACATATTTACTGAGTGACTGCTATGTGTCAGGAATTATGCTGGACGCTGATAGTCATTGGAATCAGATAGACTGGGTCAGGCTCTCTAAAGCCTCTCTATCCAATACAGTAGCCACTAGCCACACGTGGCTATTTAATTCAGTTCCTTAGTCACACTTGTCCCCTTTCAAGTGCTCAATAGCCACATGTTGCTAGTGACCACTGGTTGGGACACCACAGATACAAGGAGAGTAGAATACAAAGTCCTACCCAAGTCGTAGTGCTGGACTTTTTCTTCCTGTTTCCATCTCCCCCAGGGCATCAAAGCCTTCATTGTCTTTGAGGGTTGTTGGTGATGTCACGAGTGTCTTGGACCATAGTACTAGCAGTAGGTGTCTTTGTGGATCATTTTGAATAGGTGTCAGTACAATCTTGAGACAGACAGAGGTCTCCTTGGCTGAGTGCGCCATGAGTCATACGCAGGCCTCTAGAAAGCCACATCCTCTTTCTAATTCCATTTTTATGGTACAAACTCTGGGTATAGTGTAAACCCTCATACTTTCCCCATTAATTCTTAAAAAAATCCGTATAAACAGATTAAACAATTAATCTGTTTTTAACAATTAATTGTTAGATTAAACAATTAATCTGTTTAATTTAAACAAATTTTTTAAAAGTTTAAAAAACAAAAAACACACCAAGAACATTGACAATCTCTTGCTTTTCTTTTGCTCTCATCTTTCTGCTTGAGGCAGTGTGGATGCCTCTGCCTGAGAGGAGGAAAGTCACTTACAAGGACAAGAAGAAAACAAAAGCACAAAGATTAATATTTCAAGATACTATCTTTCTATATCAAAATAGTTGAAAACATGGTTTTTGCCTCCAAGCTGCCTATATAACTGAGAAAACATGAAAAATAAGGACATTCATGAAAAGTTAATAACCATAAAGGATAAAGTAACAACATTAAACAGAAACGAAAGACATGTCACCTGGCTCTATACATTAACAGCAGTGGGGTGGTATAGACCCTAAATGTGGCTTTTCAGGGAAACATGAGGATATCTGCAAGGAGAGGTGGGATTTCCGGTGGGGAAACATGATAAGCAGAAGTGTGGATATGGAGGGTAAGACTTGTTTGAGGTACAAAGAGCTTGACTGTCATGCAGGGTGAGAGGAACTAAAGATGAAAAAGTAGGCTGAGGAAATATCATGGAAGACACTGGATGTCAAGGTGAAGAGTTGGTTCCTTATCCTGTAGAGGGATGGGGACGGAGGTGTCATTGAACAATTTAAATAGGGAAGTGACATAGCTAAAGCGGTTTCATGACATTGACTCTAGCATTGAACCCTAGCAGCAATGTTTGGCTATTTGGATGTCCTGATGCCAAGGCAGGCTGGAGAGAGGAGAGTGGTTAGGAGATGATTGCAGGGAGGAGGCATGAAGTGACACTGACTGGGAACAGGGTTGATGGTGTGACAATGACAGGGGAGCAATGAGTGTGCATAGCATATTGAAGGAAAAATCAACAGGACTTTGATTCTTTGGAGCTGAGGGAGAGAGAGAAGTCAAATACACTATTAACTTGGGCAAATTACTCAGCATCTATAAAATAGTGATAATAGCTGTGTTTTACAGGTTTGCTATGTGATTTAATGAAAAGACCTTCATAAAACACAAGAAGTCTCTGGCATACAAATGTAATTTAAGTCTTTGTTTGGAACTCAGATGGCCTAGAACTGCCCTCCTCATTCCATCAGTCAGGATCCCAGGAAAGCAGATTCAGCTGGAAGGGCAGGACAAATGCCCCTTCCTTCCTTATGGGCCAGGAGACGTTGCACTTGCAGGACAGATCCACAATTCTGATCACTTCTTGCTCACGCAGGACTGACACCCTCTTAGTAGCACCCTCAGTGACGGTCTCAGACCGGAACCCACTGGAGTATAATAAAACTTGCTGGAACATACTGGGACTCTCTGCTGTATTTCCAAGCACATCTGAGGTTGCAGGTCTCTTTTTTAAAGACTTCTGAGGCCTGTCTCATACCAAATAAAGGCCCATAGCACAAAATCCTGACGTGCTTGTCCCTGTTATTTCCCCAAACATCTAGAAGCATTCTATAGACCACCTCAACACCTGTTTTCCCTCTGTTTCTAATGATTCCTAATAAAATAGTGCTTACATTTTCATATACTGCATAAAGCCTCAATTAACCTAATATTGATGCATATGCCTTAGATTTAGAACAAAAAATAGAAAATGGTGCTACTACAATGCTATCATTTTCTAAAAAGAAAACAAGAAAATATGAGTAGGAAATTATTTTCTTCTATTATTTTGAATATCATGTATGAGAAAGGGACGGTTAAATTAGTAGATAGCAAAGGAGCCGATGAATAATTTTTTTTGTAAAATTTTTGTAAAAATTACGAAAGAAATCTTTCAAGCACTTCCAAGTGCTCTAGAAATTGAAGGTCCTGAGCTTTTAATATAATACAGTTTTGTTTTTTGTGTTTTGTTTTTTGAGACAGAGTCTTGTTCTGTCGCCCACACTGGAGTACAGTGGCATGATTTCAGCTCACTGCAACGTCCACTTCCTGGCCTCAAGCAATTCTCCTGCCTCAGCCTCCTGAGTATCTGGGATTACAGGTGAGCACCACTACGCCCAGCTAATTTTTTGTATTTTTACTAGAGATGGAGTTTCACCATGTTGGCTAGGCTGGTCTCGAACTCCCGACCTCAGGTGATCTGCCTGCCTTGGCCTCCCAAAGTACTGAGATTACAGGCGTGAGCCACCACACCTGGCCTTTTACTATAATACATTTAACTCAAATCTCTGCCCCTCCTTTTTCCTTGAAACAGGTGTATCTAAGCAGGCTACGAGGATATAGATATCTCTGTGTGTACATATTCATACATATAAACACACACATATGAATGTAGATACTTGTAAAAGGCAAACAGGATAGGAAAAAGAGGATAATATGGCAAAAGAAAATTTTTCCTGAGATGACTAGAAAATTAGGGGAAGAAGGGAAAGTTAAAAACAACATGTGTGTATAGAAGAGGTAATGAGTTAATCTGTGGATATCAAAAAACAAAAGACAACAGAAAAAGAGGATAAAGACAATGAATCCACCACCAGGAGATGTCTCCAACCCAGCACAGCTGGTGACGCTCTAATAAATGAGACCCAAATGTTGGGGCAGTGTGGCTGTTCTGAGGCAAGAGGAAAAGCAGTGTCCCACTAATTATATGAATGTTGAAAGTCTAAGTTAGTAACTTGGAGAGTGTCTCTATTCTGGAATCTAAAGATGAATCAACAAATCATAAGTTGAATTATAAATAATGGGTGCCTTTCCGTTCTTTTTCAAGGGACCTATTGTCTCTTACTGCTCTGGTTGGACAGAAAGTGCCACTGAGGTACCCACTAGAGCATCACTCCCAGACATACACTTACTTCCCTGGACCCATCAGAATATTCCTATGAGCTGTCCTCTAATTTCAGAACACAGTTCTAAGCGATGGTTTGGTGAACATACTCCTGCAAATATGAATGGAAATAAAAATGAGTGAATGTGCAGTAGCATGGTCCCTCCATAGACCATGCCAAGGGGCATGGCCATACAATCTAAAAATCTGGGGATATTTTGCCCCTTTTCAATTTAATTCTCAGAGAATCAAACTGCCAACAGCTCCTGGACTGGGTAATTATCTGCGTTATCCCAGAACTGAGGGGCTCCTGGACGTGGAACTTTCAGTATTAAAACTTGGAGAATCCCGGGCAAATTCAGAGAATTGGTCACCCTAATATTCTTCCCACCTAGGTCAGATCCTGACTTGAGTGAAGAATGTCAGGAAAGGATACCAATCTACCATCTACACCCTGCTGGATCTTTAGCAAGAAGTAGTAGAGCTCTATACATATACACACTGTCAAGTGTTTACTTTTACCCATTGTCTTACCTCCACCCCCAGACATTTCTGTAGTAACATCAAAGGCAGGTTCAGTTAATAGCATTAGCCCAGTTAAACAGGCCAGTCAGAAATCATACATAGAAGGCTACAAAAGCATCTCATACATTTTATAATGTAGAATCTGCAGGTCCTACAAGTTACAAGTCTCTATGATTAGTAATAGCACTAATAGATAGGTTTATAAAGTACAAGGCTGTCCATAGGCAAAATTATAATGTACTTTTTTTTAGGTGTCCCAAGCCCATCATTTTTTTCTCTCAAGCAGAACTGGAGTGCTTCCTATACTTTCTTCCTTATAGTAAAACCTGTTCCCAGGGAAAAAACTAATACCAACAATTTACTCAACAGTGTGAATGAAGTGGTATCTTCCCCAGGCTGATTTAAATTGTTAAGTCTTATCTTTAATTATACTGTATTCTTTCATTCCTTCTACTAATAAATATTCACTGAGATCCTCCAATGACTAATTGGGAATACAGTACATGAAAGCCACACACAGCCTGCCTCCAACTAACTTACAAAATTTGACCTCCACTAATTGCAGGCATCAGCTAGCGAGTATGAAAGGAATGTTTGCGATAGGGATGGCTTTCCTAACTACCCCTGAAATAGGAGCTCTTAGGCTGACACTGACAGAGGTTGTTACATGAGTATGAGATAGTCATGAGCTCCCTGAAGGAATTAAAGTGGGTATTAAAGCTTAAAGTCTCAGGGTCTTGTTTTACTTACTCTCTATTATATTTGTTCTGAATTGAAAGATGATGTTAGGTGAAAAGGAGGAAGGGGATTCGAGAAGCCATCTCATAGAAATCTGGACCAGGAATAAAACTAAAATGGATGAAATTTAAAACAGAGTAATATAAAATTATGATTTTGGGCCAAGGAGTCATTTAACTTCAAAGGAACATATTAAAATCCCCCAAAGGAAAAAATTTTATGTAAAATGATAGAACAACCTCAATTCCCTGTCTGAGACAGGGAATGGTTGGATAAATATGATACATCTTACTATGGAATTTAATGCAGCTATTTTAATATATAATTACAGGGCCAGATGCAATGGCTCACATCTGTAATCTCAGTGCTTTGGGAGGCCAAGGCAGGAGGATTGCCTGAGGCCAGGAGTTTGAGACCAGCTTGAGCAACATAGTGAAACCCTGTCTCCTCAAAACATCAAAAAATTAGCTGGGCATGGTGGCATGCACCTATAGTCCTAGCTACTCAGGAGGCTAAGGTGGGAGGATTGCCTGAACCCAGAGTTCAAGGCTGCAATGAGCTATGGGCATGCCACTGCACTCCAGCCTGGGTAGATATAATTATAAAAAATAGTGTAGTAGTTTGGGAAAATGTTAATATATTACACTTTGAAGTGAGGATATGAAATGTTATCTAGGTTATGATGAAAATTATATAAAATTTATATAAGCATATGTGCGAGAACATGGACAACTGAAAATTGCTGATGTCATGTTCGTAAGATTCTGGGTCACTTATTTCCTTGTTATCTATCATTTTGGAATACTGTTTTGTACAACAAACATTATAATAGATCAATTGAATAGATAAGAATGGGGGAAACAAATGCTTATTTACAAAGAACCTGGGGATTTGATTGACTATCAGCTTGTCATTAGCCAAATGACAGTCTTATGTGACTACTTTGAATGAAACTGATGCAATCAGAATTCATCAATCGACATATAATCCAGATCCAAAAAAACCAAATATTTCACATATTGTGCATGAATATAATCACATCTTGAACACTCTGTTTATCTCTGGGTGACCCAGTTTGGGAGGGACATTGATAAATCAGAGAACAATAAGAGAAGGGCAACTAGGAGATTTATAAAGACCTGAAAACAATAGTAAATAACAAATGGTTGAAGAAAGTTTGGAATTTTAACTTAGAGACGAAAAGAGTCAGAGTGGATACATCTGTAAAATTGTTATATGAAAATTGTATTAAGTTTTTATAAATTTAGAGGGCAGAATTAGAATCAAAATATAGAAACTTTAGGAAATTAGTTTTTTGGCTAAAAATAAGGAGAAACTTTCTAGTGAGAACTGGCCAACAATGCAATGATTCAAAAGGCAGAGAAATTCTCATTGTGGAAAATGTTTGAGCAAAGACAAGCAAAGAATGCTGACATTGTTGGAAGATTGTTCTGGATAATGCCTAAAGACTGATTGAATCCTGAGATCATATGTTTCAATCAAATTTGGGAATGGCAGAAATTCCAAATGGTTTCTACAATTCTTCAAGCTTAAGCATGAGACAGGTCAGGTTTTCTTTTACACAGCCTCATTCAATTTAGACACATAAAATGTAATTAGACTAAAGCCAGATGAGAAGAAATAGATTTTGTCAGTCCCCATTGGATTGTGTGGGTGTGTCCTCTGAGTTTACTTTAAAATATCATTGCTCAACGTCTATTTTACTACTCTCAACCTAGTTACTTTTGGCCAAACTGTAATTACATTCTTGACCTTCAGTCTAATCACTAAGGAAGAAGTTAAAAGAAATAACTCTAATGAAGCATTATCTATGGACCAGGCATCATATTAAGTATTATTGTATATATAATTTTATTTAATCCTATAACCCTATGAGGGAAGAGTTATTAATCCCATCTTATAACTAAGAAAACAAACGTTTGCTTATAATTAAACAAACATACCCAAGGTCCTATAGCAAGTGTGACAGCTGGGCTTTAAACCCTGAGTCTGGTGTATGCTGAAGCTCTGCTTGACCATGCCACTGCTCCAGCTTTCTCCGAACCAAATCATTTTTAGACTACAATTCACCCAGAAGCAAGACCGTGCCAGTGTATTGATTAGTTTTGTTTTGGGAAACTGAGCTCATTCCCACAAGAGGACCTAAGGCTGATTGTTCTTTGAATGAGAATATTCAAGCCAGTAACTTGCTTCTGGGATCACTGGCTTCACAGCTGTGGTATAAAGAATAATGGGCTGGGCGCAGTGGTTCATGCCTGTAATCCCAGCACCTTGGGAGGCCAAGGTGGGTGGATCACTTGAGGTCAGGAGTTGGAGACCAGCTTGGCCAACACGGTGAAACCCCATTTCTACTAAAAATACAAAAATTAGCTGGGCATGGTGGCAGGTGCCTGTAATCATAGCTACTCAGGAGGCTGAGGTAGTAGAATCCCTTGAACTCAGGAGGCGGAACTTGTAGTGAGCTGAGATCGTGCCACTGCATTCCAGCCTGGGTGACAGAGTGAGACTCTGTCTCAGAAAAACAAATCAAAAAACGAAACCCAAGAATAATGGCTCCTAAAAATGTCCACGTGGCATGGCAAAAGGGATTTTCCTGTGTAATTCAGGTAAGGAATTGAGATGAGGAGATTTCCTGGATTATCTGGGTGGCCCCAATGTAATCACAGTGGTCGCTATAAGGAGGAGGCAGGAGGGTCAGAGTCAGAGGAGATGTGACGATGGAAGCAGAGGCCAGAGAGAGAAGAGATGACGATGGAAGCAGAGGCCAGAGAGAGAAGAGGTTTGAAGATGCTGCCTCACTGACTTTTAACATGAATGAAGGGACTATGAGCCAGGAATGCTGATGGCCACCAGAAGCTGAAAAAGGTAAGTGATATGGTTCAGATGTTGTCACCACCCAAATCTCTCGTTGAATTGTAATCACCAGCATTGGAGGTGGGGACTGGCAGGAGTTGATTGGATCATGGCAGGTGGATCTTTCATGAATGATTTAGCACCATCCCCTTAGTGCTGTTCTCGGGATAGTGAGTTCTCAGGAAATCTTGTTGTTTAAAAGTCCGTAGCACCTCCCCCATCTTCTTTTCCTCCACTCTGGCCATGTGAAGTGTTGGCCCCACCTTCACCTTCTGTCATGACTGTAAGTTTCCTGAGGTGCCCCCAGAAACTGAGCAGATGCCAACATCATGATTTCTGTATAGCCTGCAGGATCATGAGCCAATTAAACCTCATTTCTTTATAAATTGCCCAGTCTCAGCTATTTCTTTATAGCAATGCGAGAATAGATTAATATAGCAAGGAAATAGAGTCTCCAGAAAGAGCTCAGCCCTGCTGATATCTTGACTTCTAGGACTTCTTTCAGAAATAAAATCATCAGTTTGTATTGTTTTAAGCCATCAAGTTTATGGTAATTGGTTACAGCAGCAATAGGGGACTGATACAATAGCCTTAAATATTCTCTTCATTTGAATAAAGAAATTACCTGTTGAAGAACATCTTGAGAACTGTGCTAGGGAAGGGGTCAGGAACTTCTTTCAGCCATGCCTGCCCAGGAGAGAACTAAGCAATGACTGCGAGTGTCATTGGCAGGCCTAGGATCCAGGGAGGAGAGGAGAAAAAAGAGGATGAGGGAGAGAGGGAAGGAGGAAGAAAGGCAAGAAGGGAGGCAGGAAGGGAGAAAGTAAGGATGGGAGGGAGAAAGGAAGGGCAGAAGGGAAATGAAATAAAGATAAAAGGATGGATAACAAGAGTGTATGTGGAGGAGATGAAGAACATTTGGGTGACAGTGAGCAGTACCCGGCTGCTAACTGTTGTTCCAAATTTCAAGGTAGACACATTTCTAGGCAGTCTTATCCTGAAGGAACTGATAATGTCAGTTCCATAATACAGTTACCCACAAAGAGTATTAATTTGATTCAAGTTGTAGGAAAGGAAGTTTTAATTTGTTTCTAAGCCACTTGGATTCACCGTGTTTTCTGATCACACGCACAGCCTAAGAGGAAAGGTGGTCAGAGAGCCATTCTAAGGACAAGGATTACCATGAGCTCTCAATAGAGAATTCACCCTTAATTCAAGGCTTGTGCAGGTCACCTGCACAGCATTACCGTCCTGCTCCGTGTCAGTAAGCAGCCCTGAAGCTGTCAGCCTGGTAGGAAGTGACAGATTCAACCCTGCTCAGCTTTTTGAGAAGAGGCTCAAAGCTGGGACCCTGAAGAGCACTCCTGCGTGGTGATTATTCGTGTACTCACAGGCTGTAGGCAATTGAAGTATCTGCTGGAACAGATTGATTTCTACTTAAGTGTTCTGTGAGATTAGGAACTTTTGTCTTCCTAGGAGGTTTGCTTCACTTACCCAAACCAAGGTATAACCTAGTTTGAGCTGATGCAACCAGAAGCTTATACAAAATGCTGCACTCAATTCTACATGATCAATGACTCTGTAAAACTAGCTAAGATACTTTTTGGATTAAGAGAAACCACAGAAGCTTTCTTAGGTGTGGGATACCAATAGATTTATTTTTAAATTAATACTTCCTAGAAAGTATTTTGTATACTGCATTGACTGGAAGTCAGCTCCGATGTTATGTCGCTGTGCAACGATGAGTAAATTCATCTCTCTGCACTCCAGTTTCTTCACCTCAAGTATCCTGCAGGTGCAGCCTGTGCTGAGGTTATTTAAACCTGAGGAAATGCAAAGTGCTTGATTCTCTATTTGCATCTCAGTAGCACCTCCCTCTGACCCCTCTATTAGGTGGTACATTTTTCTGAATTGTTTGGGCTGACAGCTTTCTTCAATGCCAGGAAACGTGTCTCCTCTAAATATGAAATTCAACTGACTTTCCTCTGCCCTCCTTCATCTAGTCTCCATTAAAAATGGGCTCATCATCTCTGTAAATCCCAAAGCTGTCAATTGTGATCTTTTGCTTTGTTACTCTGTGAACAAAATTTAAAAAAATAAAGACATCAGAGCAGAGTAACTGGAGAACCAGCTCCCAACAATCAGTTATAACAAAAATATACATCCTACATACTGCATTTACTGAACACCTCCTTTGAGCATTAGTTCTTTCCTTCAGTGAATATTTATTGAAGACCTCCACGGTACCAGGCCCTATTCTAGGCTAGGCATTGAGGATTCAGCAATGAACCAAACAGAGAAAGCCCCTGCCTCAAGGAAGTTACATTTTAGTGGGGGAAGACACTCAATAAGCAATAAGTACAAATCAGAAAATAATGCTGGGTGAAGGAGAAGAGAAGGATGAGACACGTGGAAGTATGAGAAGGGGAAGGATTAGATAGGTGGAGATATGAGAAGGTGGAGGATGAGATAGGTGGAGGACAGGGTGTATGTTATGCTGTGCTGGGCGGGTGCTGTGAATAATGGCAGAAATCATAAAATACCATCCCTGTGTTAAACAATTTTATTTATTTATTTATTTATTTATTTATTTTTTTTTTTTTTTTTTTTTTTTTTTTTTTTTTTTTTTTGCAATTTGAATGAAGAGCCTGAAAATCACAAGTCAACACTAGGGGATCAAACAAAATAGTTTATATGTTTGAGCTCAATTCAAAAGGGATTTGAGAATACATTGGGAAGGTAAAGAAATTGTGAGAAAAGAGACTGATGAAGAGTGGAGCTTTTACCAGCAGGTCCCTTAAATCCACTGTATGGATCACAGACGGAGTGTGCTGAAGTAAACAGCTACTTCCCTGAGGGGTTCCCCGGTGCAGGAACCCCAGCAATGGACTCAGGAGCTCACGTTCCCTTCTGAACTGGGGTCTAAGCCTCTAAATAGAGTTCCTAAGAGAAAGCCTAATTTCTGCTTTATCTTCCCTAACATGCCTGACCCCATCTCTCCCGGAGGACCATAGGGAGGATTGATGAGGTAATGTCTCCTAAGGGGCTACAGATTCTTTTCATAAAATGCAAATTACAAGCAGGTGAAGTCACATAGTCTAGAATGGAAATTCTGGAGTTAAAATATTCTAAACATAACACCAAAGACATAATCTTTCCCTAATCAGACAGTTCAGAGTATATATGATATGGTGGATTTTCCTGTCTTTTCTTGCCATTTGTAACACTCTCATCTTTGGCCAGTGGTATGTGGGTTTTGGGATGTAATGCGGAAAAGTACAACTGACTTTCTCTGAGCCATAGAATAGTGTTCCAAAGTAAATCAGGATACACATATATCAGGCATGTTCGTTTCCTTGGCTCTGTGTTTGACCAGATGATGTCAATGCTTAGTTTGCCATAACTCTAGTTCCAGCTGGCAAGCCTTGCCTGTGCAAGTTAAAGGATTTTAGGAACAGAAAGAAGCAGAATGAACCAGAAGATGTGCTGGAGAGTGATATAGGAAATCTTCACTTTCAACTGTGACTCGACAAATCAGCTTTTTGTAAAATGTCAATTCATCAGCTAAGCAAAAGCTTCTTGTAGAGCTATGGGGCTTTACAAGCTTTAGTTGATGCTTCAAAATATATCCCAGATATAAAATTATCTGGCAATACTGAAGAACAATCAAATTACATGCCCTAACTCTTTCTGAAGATGTTGCCTTATAAATCCGAGGTCTTACGAAATGTTGTTGAAAGTATCAGACTTAAGCGTGGAAAACTGAACCCCCCCAAAAAAGAGTGTGGGTATTTGTTCTGATAATAAATCTTTATTTTTAAAAATTTAGAGAAAGAAGCAAAATATAGAAAGGAAAATCAGTATCATCCATAATCCTAACATCCTGAGATAGGCATAGAAATAATTTGGTAAATAGTCTTCCATATTGTTGAAGGTACATATGATTACCATTTATTTTACTTTTTAGCAAACTTAAGATTATATTTTACACCTCTTGTAACTGCTGTTTTTGTATGATTTTGAATCTGAATATAAATTACATGTGACAAGACTGGTTCCTTGAAAAGGCATTTCAAAGTTCAACCTCCTAAAAATGTTTGCAAATATTAATTTAATAAACGCCTAGAAGAAGCAATGAAAGCCCTGAGTTGGCCACTGAACAGACATTAATTACACAGCTAGTGGTTATAATACAGGACTTTTTTGTGTAATACAGGAGTGTAACAATGATGACAACACATTGTTGGGATGAGGGATGTTAGTCAGTCTCTTTGCTCATTCCTGCGGTGGCTCACTGAGATTTTCCATAGCTTTTACTTCTTTTACGTACTTACTATACTTTCCAATTGGGCTTTATTAGGACTGAATCTACCCAAAGAAGACATGAGTCTCTGACTGCAGGTAATAATAACTCGTACATAGGCATTTATTTCTAAATAAAAGTCATTTTCAGATATTTCCTAACTTTCATTTCAACCTAATTTATTATCCCAACATGCTATGGAGCTTGTGAGGAGGCGAGATGGGTGAAAGCTATTTTTAGTCTTACTTTACAAGCTAGGAAAATATGGCCCCCCAAAATGCACAGAATTTGTCTAAAGCCATTAAATATAGGTTGAAGCAATTTCTTAGCAGGAGTTTCTTAATAGGAACTCAACTCCCCAGTTACTGCACTGATTCCTTCGTGCTCTTCGCTAACACTAAAGACTTACTAATTCTTTAATGAAAGTGTTCCTGTTCTAAATAATATATTTTCTCTATTTTCCCTCCCTGACTTTAATATGTATGAATACTTGAAATGATAAATTTGTTTTTAAGAGTTCATCAGCTCCTGCTGCAGACCCCTTGATGCAAGTGTAATGTTCCTTTACTGTTGGCCTACACATGCTTGGAGTGAGGAACATGGATGTAGGGGAATGAACTTTCTTTTTAAAGCCCTATTTTCTATTTTTCCATGTAACTCTGTATGTTTCTCCGTCACACCGTTCGAGGTGGTTATTATTTGATTCTTCTAAAATTGGACTCTTATCCCAACCAGAAACCATGGTGGGAAATTATAGTTCCCACCTGTGCTATTCAGGGTCCACCCCATAGGAAGACTGTAGTAGTCTTCCTATTGAATACTGGTTAGAGTGGTGGACTGGCAGACTGGCTCTCTGCAGGGTCGGGGAGAGAGCCCTAAATTGTAGCATTTGCCAATCTTCATAGTGTAAATACTGACCCCAAGACTGATTTCAAGCTATTAATATTAATAATATTAATTCAAGCTATTAATACCAATAGAATGTCACTAAACTTGGAGTTGGGATGAGATGCATGCAGTTGGCTCAGGTGTGAGCCAGCATCAGTACTTCCTACACAGGAGCTCTTTAGAGTAACATGTTCATCTTTCTCCAGTCTGACTTTGGGGAGCAAGCTATACATTACAGTTCCCCAGATGCCCCTTCAGCAATCTTCTGCTAAATGTACATAAATCTAGCAATTGTCCTGGACCCTGGGTGAGATCTCAGATTCCATAAGAACAACCGCTTTCATAAAGTGTGGTCCGAGAATCCATGGCATTAACCATACTTTAGAGCTTTTCAGAAATGTGGAAACTCAGGTCCTCCCAGATCTAATGAATCTAAATTTGCATTTTAACATTCCCAGTTGGAGAGACCTTGAAGTAGTAAATTTTGTTCAATTTCAAAGCTATGATGTGAATTAAGATCCAGAAACAGCACTGGATAGCCCTTCATTCCCCAAGGTAGATATTAAACAGATTCTAAAACTGACCAGAAATTGCAGATGAAAATGACTCTCCTGAATATAAACAAACTGATAAGAATGAGTGGATATTAGGCTCCCAAAATTGCTTTAAAAAAAAGTATTTATGAGAAATAAGGAATCTTTTTCCTACCAAGAGCCACAGACTCAGAAAAATTATGTAATCATCAGAGAGCCATGTATTTTGTCTACCTGCTTTTAGATAATACACTGTATTTAAAATATTCTATTACTTTATTTTAATTAGAAAAGAGGAACGAAAATCTCTTTCCATGGTGTTATGTGTAAATTTAGTTTGTTACATCTGACTGATGCATAATATTCCACTGAATACACTTGCCGTATTATATTGTTTCAGTCTTTTACTAAAGGACATATAGTGTTTCCTGTGTTTTGCTACCTCAAACAATGTTTCCATAGACATCTTCATGCATTACCCCTCTTGGATCAGTGTGAGAATTATTCTGGTTATACATCCAGGAGTGGGGTAATAAGGAAACACTTAGTTTTACTGAATGCTTTCAGATGACTCTCCAGAATGGCTGTACCAATTTACATTCCCACTAGCAGTGTTTAGGAGGTTCCACTTGCCCACTTCCCTTTTTATTTTCTAACTTTTGAATTTTTGCCCATCTGGTGGACATAGAATGCCTTCTCAAGCTTCTTTTTATTTACACTTTTTGATGTCAGACTAACCATCTCCTCATATATTTGCCATTGAGATTTCCCCTTCCTGGAATTGTCTATACTTGTCCTTTGACGCTTATCTGGGGGATTGTCCATTTTCAGAAGTTTGTTCACTCATTTTTAACAAATTTTTATTGAGCATATACTGTGTGTCAGGCATTGTTCTAGGTACTAAGACAATAAATTCAGCAAAACAGATAAAAAACCTTGACCTCATAGAACTTAGAATTTATTAGGGAAGGGAAAGAACAATGAACAAATAATTATATAATATAATGTTGGGTTTGATAGGTATTATGTAGAAAAATAAAGTAAGGTAAAGGAATAGACAGTAAGGAGGCAGCAGTATTCAGAAACTCAAGGAAGTCTTCTCTGAGGTGGTACTATTTGGGTAGAGACCTGAATAAGGGATTACTCATATATGCTGTTTATTAACCATTTGTCCATTTTAGATGCCATAAATATCTTTTCACAGAAGGTTACTCATCTGTTAACTATATTGATGGTTTCTGTTGTTATACAGAAATCTTTAATATTGATACAAGCCCATTAATTTTTTGAGGGGGTTTATGCTTTCTTAAGTCTTATTTAAGAGATTCTTAATTTAAGTCGCAAAGGCATTCTCTCTCATTTTTTTTTCATTAACTTTGTGATTTTACTTTTTACATTTGGTTTATATATTCTATTTGATGTCCAAGATCAATTTCAGCTTTTCAGGTGGAAAGCCATTTGTCCCAGGATAATTTATTGACTAAACCCTTCTTTCTAGATTGATTTGGGATGTCACCTCATTATATACTAAGTTTTCAGGTACCTATGAGTCTTTTAATGGGCTTTCTCTTTTGTTTCATTGGGTGATCTGCCTGTTCCTGACAAGCAGCACACTTCTGTATTGTACTATCCCTTTATAATATATATCTTAATATCAAGTAGGACTCTGCTTTGAATAATAAATAATTATAAATTTCTGAAAAACTTTTGTCTACAGGAAAGACTATGACTCATTCATCTTTGTGAATCAACTGTAGAACTTAGCATACTCTCTTACAGCCAGGAATTGCTCAGTAGGTGTTTAAAACTACATAAAATATTTTCTTTAGATATTCTTTTCACTTGGGCTGTGAGCATTATAAGCAGTTATCAATTATTGTCCTTTCCATTTGTGGTGCCAAATTGACCTTTTCTGGATTATGAAAGTGATTTTCCACTTCTCTCTGCAAGCATCAATGTTCATTTTGAAATAGAGGGTGATTTCTTCAGGTAAATTGGAAGGTTTAACATGGGTAGGTGAGAATGGTCTAAGAACTTAAAATGGGGCAATTTATTATTTAACACTTTTTGATTGCTTTGAATTTTGTGAAAAGTCAAACCTTACACATTCTATTATGTTTAAAAAATAACTGGAAACTGGAATATATTTCAATATTAGCATTCTTTTCTGAATCAATCCCAGTTCTAATGAGGATTAGGTAAAATTTAAAACTTGTTTTATAATTAAATTATTTGAGACTAGGCTTCCTGTTTCTGTCAGTGTTGGACTGGGTAATGTGGAACATTCCACTAATGAGGAAAATTGAAAATACAGGGGAACTAGTAAAACAATGAAAAATTATGAGGCAAAGAAACAGAAGAAAGAAAGACCAGAGAGGTAAGTTCAGCACTTAAATCTGCTTATCTTCTGGGAGCACTGACAATTTAATAAGTCATCTGACAAACTGAGAAGTTAAGCATATTTATTTATTTATTTATTTATTTATTTATTTATTTATTTATTTATTTATTTATATATATATATTCTCACTCTGTGGCCCAGGCTGGAGTGTAGTGGCACAATCTTGGCTCACTGCAACTTCCACCTCCTAGGTTCAAGTGGTTCTCCTGCCCCAGCCTTCCAAGTAGCTGGGATTACAGGTGTGTACCACTATGCCTGGCTAATTTTTGTATTTTTAGTAGAGACAGGTTTTCACCACATTTGCCAGGCTAGTCTTGAACTCCTGACCTCAGGTGATCCACCAGCCTCGGCCTCTCAAAGTGCTGGGATTACAGGTGTGAGCCACCATGCCCAGCCAAGCAGAGATTTTTGTCAGCCTCATCAAGTAAATAAAAATTGGAATCCAGGACCCATGAAAGAGGAAGGTCCCAAATAAACTTCCATGATTTTGGTGGAACCCCTAGAAGCTATAACTTAGAAACAGAGGTAAATTAGAATAATCTGGCCTTCATTGGAACTGAAGATTAGCTTTAAATAATATCAATCCCTATATTAAGATTAAGGAATAGCCATGTCCCTTGTTGCCTTCCAAGAATAAAGGTAAATCTTCTTACGCTTCAAGTTATTTCTGTATCTTAAAATATATAATCACTAGTAGATGGCAAAAAATAATCAGGCACATCAACCACAAGAACATGCAATTTAAAACCAATAGAAATAATAGACATTATAAATAGTCCCATGTTGGATCTGGATACTATATTTTAAAAGAATAAAATGTAAAATATAGAACTGGGAAAATATAATAATTAAAACTAAAAACTCATTACATGCTTAATTTTACACTAGGTAGAGTTGAAGAGGGAATTCATGAACTGGAAGAAGAATATATCCAGAATGAAACAAAGAAACAAAAAAGGATAGAAAATATAAGAAAGAGTGTAATAAACAGGAGTTCAGTGAAAAATATCTAAAATACATGTAATGGAAGTACCAGAAGGATAAGATAAAGGGAAAAGGACACAAACCATATTTAAAGAGATAATTGCTGTTAATTTTCCAAAAAATAGTGAAAATAATGAAGCCGCCTTTTCAAGAAACTCCAAAAATGTCAAGCAGAATAATTCAATATAAAATCACAAGACATATAATGGCAAAATCACTAAAAGCAAGCAAGCAAACAAACAATCAGGAAGGAAGGAAGAGAAAGAAAGAAAAATCTTAAAAGCAGCCAAAGGAGCTTCAAAGCAACAATTACATTAACATCACACTTCTCTACAGAGACAGTCAACAGTCTGTCAACAGACAATAGAATGATAGAATGATATCCTCAAAATACCTGCAAAATATAAATCTGTAATCAGTAAAAAGAATTTCAAAAATGAAAGTGAAATATACAAAAAAGAAGATACAAACTTAAATTGTTACTGACAGACACACATTATAAGAAACACTAAAGGACATACAATGAAAATGATTCCTGTTGGAAGCTCAAAAATATAGGAAAGAATGAAAAGCAACCAAAGGGCAAATATGTGGAAAAATCTAAATGAATATTGATGTATGAAACAGCGGTAATAATTTCTGGTGTGATTGTAATTAAATGCAGAATTAAAATACATAAAAACAATGGCATAAACGTGGGAATGGAGAGATTAAAGTGTTCTAAGATCTTTTCATTGGCCAGTAAGAGGTAAAGTATTAATGTATGCTAAACCATAATAAATCAGCACATATGTTTCCACCTCTAGGCAAGCAGCAAAACAAAACAAAACAAAAACATTTTAGAAATATATAATTTTTTATATGTATAATCAGTGGCAGATGTATGGCCACAGCAACATCTATCTTCCCACATGTTTTTTGGCAATGTGATTTTGCCTCTCTCCTAAAAAGAGATGGACTCTATTTCTCTACTCTCCTGAATTTGGGTGGGCTCTGTCACTTCTTTGTGACAAAGTGTATGACAAAGAGTATGACAAAAGTGATGCTGTGTCAATTCCAAGAAATCCATAAAGTAGTCTGACAGCTTCTGCTTCTGCCTCATGGAAGCCAGCCTTCATGTAAATGTGGCTACAGTCAGCCCTCTGTATCTGTGGGGTCCACATCCATGGATTCAACAAACTGCAAATCAGAAATATTTGAAAAAAATCTAAATTGTTGCACCTGTACTGAACATGTAAAAACTTTTTTTGTTCATTATTCCCAATACAATATGACAACTATTTACACAGCATCTTCATGGTATTAGTTATTATAAATAATCTAGAGATGATTTAAAGTATATGATAGATTGTGCTTAAGATATTTCCATATACTACTGTGTCATTTTATAAAAGGGACTTAGGCATCCTTGGATTTTGCTATCTGCAGAGGGTCCTAGAAACAATCCCCAATAGCTACCAAGGGATGACTGTATTTTGAATAACTGTGAAGTGAGAAGAATAAACCACATGGGGAGACTCTACAAGATGAGTCACAATGTGGAGTGAGTGGAAGGTAGGGAGTGAGAGACTGGCCAAAGAGCACCGTGGCCTGGATATATAAGTATATATATATAAAGATATATATATATGAGATATATATATATAAAAAGATATATATATATGATACATGTAAAGATATATATATGATATATATAAAGATATATATATATTATATATATATATATATAAAGAAGCCACCTTAGAAGTTTATTCCATAGCCATGCCATGTGGATCAGAAATCACCTGCCCAACCAAATCCTTCCTTGAGTTCCCGACTTACAAAATTATGACCAAACTAAAATAGTTGTTATAAGTTATTAAGTTTTGGGGTGGTTTGTTATGTAACAACAGATAATCAGAACAACCACCAAGCCAGGGGCAGGGTGAGAAATGGAATAATAAAAACTACTCTAATCAATCTAAAAGATGGCAAGAAAGATGGAAATAACAAAAATATAATAATATGGTAGATTTAATTCCTAACACAGCAACAATTACATTAAATGAACCGAATGTTTCAATTAAAAGACAAAGGTCAGCAGCTAGAATTTACAAAAAAAAAAAAAAAAAAAAAAGATTACAAGACATACGAAAAAATCAGCATATAGAAAGATTGAAAGCAAAACAACAGAAAAAAATATAACGTCCAAACACTAACCAAAATGAAAATACTGTGACTACATTAGAAAAGGTAAAATTTAAGGCAAAAGCATTATTAGAGATAAAGAGGGATACTTTATAATGATAAAATATTCCATTCACCAGAAAGAAAAAATTATTTTAAATGTGCGTGCGTACTCAAGACTTACCAGAGCAAAGACTTGGTGGCAACTGCCTCAGAAACCAGTCCTGGGGTAGGAAATCCTGAACTGTAATTGTCAAATTGCTGGAGGCTGTGTGTGGACAAGTCTGAGAGTTAAAAACAATTCCAGAGAGAACCAGTCCTAGGGAAGTTCTCATACTTTTGTGCATTTTATCTCCCGGAGCTTGACCGGGTTCTCATAGTAAGTATCAAAGGAAAATCCCCCTCACGCTTCTGGTGATGGGAGGAGAAAAGGAACGCTTTGGAAATATGCCAGAAGCACTCTGTTCTTTTTGTTCTTTCTTTCTTTCTTTTTTTCTTTTTTGAGACGGAGTCTCGCTCTGTCACCCAGGCTGGAGTGCGGTGGCGCGATCTCAGCTCACTGCAACCTCCTGGGTTCACGCCATTCTGCCTCAGCCTCCCAAGTAGCTGGGACTACAGGCACCCGCCACCACGCCTGGCTAATTTTCTGTATTTTTAGTAGAGACGGGATTTCACCGTGTTAGCCAGGATGGTCTCGATCTCCTGACTTCATGATCTGCCCGCCTCGGCCTCCCAAAGTGCTGGGATTACAGGTGTGAGCCACCACGCCCGGCACTCTGTTCTTAACAAGGCCTACTCTCAGGAGAAACTCTAACCAGACTCTAACCTGCTGGGGTTTTATCAGAAGTTAACCTGGGGGAAGGGAAGTGCCTAACTCCAGCCTGCTTTAGCTGTCTTGTCCCACAGTTGGCACTGAGAAGCACTTGTGAAGTTCACAGCCTAGAGGTGCCGGCTCACTCAGTTTGTTCACATATAATAATATAGTCTTAGAATATAGAGCAAAAATATAAAGCACTTCAAGAAGCAGTGGATGCATCCACAATCCAATTGGGAGATTTAAAAATACTTTGAGAGTAAGTAAATTAGCTTATCAGTTCATTTAATCTCTTTGGCATCTTCATTCAACAGGTAGGAAGTATGCTAAATGTTTTGCTCTGAGTAGAATACAAAATCTATGAAAGAAATTGTTCCAAGTGATCATTCAAGCCAAAGAAATTAAGGTGAATGCCAAGTTTAATCAGAAATCTTAAGGTTTTTCATCCAACCTCTGCCTAAACTCTATCAACTGAGAGATTTGGGGAGACGATCAGGAAGGACAAGCTGTCTGGAATCTCATAGAGATAATTTTCCAAATCAACCTGAACTCATGAACTTATGAGACTGTATCTGTGAAAAGCATTCCTGACATGGACTTAGCAGTGGTAGGCACTATGTTACAATGAGGTAGTCAAAAAATCTGAGCTGGATTATCATTCCAGACACCCATTCCTTAGAACAAATTGGCTGAACTGATTCCTCTGTGGTTCCATTTTCTCATGTACCACATGGCAATGATAATTTACTTCACAATACCCATCATTTCCCAGCCTACACAAATATTCAATTAATAGCCAAATTGTCCCATTATTCTATCTTCGTCTAATGGAACTGCTATGTAGTGAATATCAACATTGATAACCACTATATGACAGTTCCGTTGCATTTTGAATCATTTGCTTAATCACACTTGCCGTTCATAATACTTCATCTCTGTTTACACCATCTGCTCCTTAGAATTGAGAATTATTTTACTATTGACTATGGACCATCAGGAATATGGGTACTTATCATATCTTGGCAAGAGAGCACTCTTTCTTATCTTAACCAAAAAGATAGACATTCAGAAGACTTCAATTTTAGTTATACTTGGTTCCCTTTTTATTTTTCTAGGTATGCATGGACAGTATGGTTCATTTCAAGCATTGTTTTAAGTATTCCAGTACTGGGATGAATACAGACTCCTGGTAGCTAGACAGAGCACTGGCAGGCTATCACTCTCCATCTCCTGCAGGTCTCTAAATAGAGTCTGGACAAATCTGTCCAGTAGCTCCTGCCAAGTCTTTCTACCTTGACTGCTACCATCGCGCCATGCTCCTGATTCTTAGCCAACAATACATTTATTTAAGTCTGCTAAATTAAAATCGAGGAACAGGTTTTTTGTGTACCTGCCAGATACACAGCAAGGGTTACTCACTAAAGCACAGTCAGAGGAAATCTTCCTACAAAATACCTGCCAAGGGGATGTAGAACCTGTTTAGGTACAATAGCTCCTCTAACAGGGAGGCTGAACTCTTGCCTCTAAATTTTCTGGTAACTAAGCTGTCTAGAATGCTTTTTATAAAGTGAATTTACCTTTTCTTCAGTTCCTAACCACGGTCTTCTGGGAAAATGTAACTGCTTTGCTCAGTTTGGTTGATCTTTACTCAAAAGCCAGCCTTATCACCTTAGAGGAACAAAGTGTCTGTTTCACTCTAGTAAGTAGGATGTGTCTCCCCTGGTGATAGTTAATACTCTTCACTATGCTGGGTCTTGTCTTTGATCTGCTGACACAATTGATCTTGAATTTCTATTGGTTCTGATGCATCTTGTTTTGAGATTTCTCTAGCATGGCTTTGTTTAATTCTCTCTTCCTTGTCATTCTGTGCCTAGCCTTTGAACCCCCTGAAGGACTTGGTTTCCACCCCCATCTCTTTTTCTCTTTTATAAATTATTTTTTAAAGCTGATTTAGCAAGATCTTCCTATAGTGTTTTAGAAATAATGTGTGATAGATGGAGAAGCCACACAGGTGGAGAAGCAGTGGTGCATTCACAGCTTAGTTGTTTTCAAATGTGCATCATGTCTTCAGGAGTCTGTGAAGTGCTTCTGTTTAAGGAAGTTGGTGTGTTTTCCCCTCCTCAAGAAAGAGCGAACTAAACAGTCATTTAATGTTGTGGTTCTATTTTGCTGCCTTAATTGTAGCTCCCTGAGATTCAAAGCAGTCTGCTATCAATGCATGGTGCTACCAAAATTTTAAGAGTTCAGCATGATAAAGTAATGCCTTAACTTTGAATACTACTTTAATGTTTAAAACCGATGTTCGAGTTTGCATGATCTTCAATGCAACCCTGCATATTGGCAGGACAGGAGTAGACATGGAAACACTAATAACCTAGAGAATCAGTAAGAGTTTTTCTAAGAGGCCAAGCTTTTCTCCTTTCCCCCCTTTAACAGAAATGGATAATAAACTGTCACCTTAGCCTGGAGCGCTGAACACTGTCTTCAGTTTATCAGGTACCCTTCCCTAATGGAGAGCAGAAAGGTGAGCCACCTATCTCCCTTGCTGCAGCAAAAATAATAATAATAATAACAATGAGGAAAAGGCTATAGTTAGATGCACATTGAAGGGTAATTAACTAAGTGATTATCATTAAGGTTAATGGACTTTCCTAGGCTAAGTTCCCTTTCACCTTATACCATTGGAAATAGATTGTTTGGGTCAGTGAAGCTATTCTGAGGTCTCTGGAAAGATACAGGCATACCTTGTTTTATTGTGCTTCATTTTCATTTTATTGTACTTTGCAGATATCGCTTTTTTTTTTTTTTTTTTTTTAACAAATTGAAGGTTTGTGGCAACCTTGCATCTAGCTGTTGGCACTATTTTTCCAACAGCATGTGCTCACTTCATGTCTGTGTCACATTTTGGTAGTTCTTGGCATATTTCACATTTTTACATTGTTATTATATGTGTTATGGTGATCTATGATCAGGGACATTTGATTTTACTGTCATAATAGTTTTGGAGTGCCTTGAACAAAGCGCCAAAGATAGTGAACTAACTTAATTGATAAATTCTGTGTATGCTTCCCTGTCTCTCTCCTGTTTCCCCATCTCTCCCCCTTTCTTCAAGTCTCCCTATTCTCTGAGATACAATATTAAAATTAGGACAGTTAATAACCCTACAAGTGGTAACAACCCTACAAGTGGCCTCTAAGTGTTCAAGTGAAAGGAAGAGTCATATATCTGTCACTTTAAATCAAAAGCTAGAAACAATGAAGCTTGATGAGGAAGGCATGTGGCAAGCTGGGCTAGGCCAAAAACCAGGCCTCCATGCCAGTTAGCCAAGTTGTGAATGCAAAGGAAAAGTTCGTGAATGAAGTCAAAAGCGAACACATACGATATAAGAAAGTGAAACAGGCTTATTGCTGAGATGGAGAAAGTTTGAGTACTCTGGAAACCTGATCAAACCAACCACAACATTCTGTTAAGCCAAAGCCTAACCCAAGCAAGGTCCTAACACTCTTCAGTTCAATGAAGGCTGAGAGAGATGAGGAAACTGCAGAGGAAAAGTTGGAAGCTAGCTGAGCTTGGTTCAAGGGATTTAAGGAAAGAATCTGTGGCCACAACATAAAAGTGCAAGGTAAAGCAACAAGAGCTGATGTAGAAGGTGCAGCAAGTTATCCAGAAGATCTAGCTGAGATCATTGATGAAGGTGGCTACCACTAAACACATTTTCAGTGTAAATGAAATAACCTTTTAATGGAAGAAGATGCCATCGAAAATTTTCATTGCTAGAGAGAAGTAAATGCTTGGCTTCAAAGGACAGGCTTACTCTCCTGTTAAGAGAGTAGTGCAGCTGGTGACATTAAGTTGAAGCCAATTTACCATTCTGAAAATCCATTCTGAAAATTGTAGGGCCCTTAAGAATTATGCTGAATCTACTCTGCCTGTGCCCTATAAATGGAACAACAGGGCCTGGATGACAGCACATCTGTTTACAGCATGGTTTACTGACTATTTTAAGTCCATGTTGAGCCTAGTACTCAGAAAAAAAGATTTCTTTCAAAATATTACTTCTCATTGACGATGCACCTGGTCACCCAAGAGCCCTGATGGAGATGTACAAAGCGACTAATGTTTTTTTCAAGCCTGCCAACATAGCAACCGTTCTGTAGCCCAGTTGAAAGGAGAAATTTCAACTTTCAAGTCTTATTACTTAAGAAATACATTTTGTAAGGTTATAGCTTCCACAGGTAGTGATCCCACTGATGAATCTTGGCAAAGTACATTGAAAACCTTTTCAAAAGGATTCACAGTTCTAGATGTCATGAAGAACATGCATGATTCATGGGAGGAGGTCAAAATATCAACACTAATAAGAGTTTGGAAGAAGTTGATTTCTGTCCTTGTGGATGACTGTGAGGAGCCCAAGACCAGTGGAGGAAGTAACTGCAGATGCAGTGGAAATAGCAAGAGAACTAGAATGAGAAGAGGATCCTGAAGATGTGACTGAATTGCTGCAATCTCATGACCAAACTTCAATAGATGAGGAGTCGCTTCTTATGGATGAGCAAAGAAAATGGTGTCTTGAGATGGAATCTACTCCTGGTGAAGATGCTGTGCACATAGTTGAGATGACAACAAAGGATTCAGAATATTATCTAAACTTAGTTGAAAAAGCAGTGGCAGGGTTTGAAGAGATTGACTCCAGTTTTGAAAAAATTCTGTTGTGGGTAAAATGTTATCAAACAGCATCACATACTACTGAGAAATATTTCATGGAAAGAAGAGCCAACTGGTGTGGCAAACTTTATTGTCTTCTTATTTTAAGAAATTGGCACAGCTATGCCAATCTTCAGCAACCACCACCCTGGTCAGTCAGCAGCCATCAACATACAGACAAGACCCTGCACTAGCAAAAAGATTATGATTCACTGAAGGCTCAGATTGTTAGCATTTTTTAATCAATGAAGTATTTTAAATTAAGGTGTAAATATATATTTTTGGACATAATGCTATTGCACACTTAATAAACTACAATATAATGTAAACATAATTTTTATATGCACTGGGAAACAAAAATATTCATGTGACTCACTTTATTGTGGTGGTCTGGAACCAAACATGCCTATCTCTGGGATATGCCTGTACAATCCTATAGCCCACCTTTGGCATGGCTTAACACATAAGTTAGCAACAGCTTCTAAGTTACTCAGGGATAGAGTCTATTTCCTGGACCAGAATATGAAAATCAAGCACTAAGGAGAGTTGATCAACGAGCCAAGTAGATAGTGTGAAAGGGACTACTACATGTGGCGTAAATAAGACCACAGCTTCTGGGAACAGCAGGTAGAGAAATGGAGCCAGCGACAGGGGAGAAAGCAACTCATGAAGGTGCCATGAAAAATCACCTGTCTACTAAAATTACAGCGAAACAGCATGCTGGTGAATTTAAGGAAGGTTTTTATGCAAATGGGGATACACTTTGCGTTTTTTTTTCTTTTTGCACCTGCTGTCAGTAGGCATTAGACCATAAACATCAGCAAACATTGATTAAGCATATTGCCTTGATGAAACTTTAGGCAAAAGAATAAAGTGGTTCAGCAGCTCCAAAGCCCAGAAGACAGATTACTCTTGGTATGGCAATTAGAATGGGGAAAATTGCTGCACCTTCTTTGAAAAAGCACTCCGAGCTTGGGTTCTATAGACAATCTAATAATAGTTGATAGGACTTTAGAGAAAGCACTAGCATTCCCATTATGGTTTTGTAATTTTTAAAAAAGTACTTCAGGTATACAAAGTGCTGCATGACCAAAACTATAAAGTTCAGTCTATTTCTAAGATATACTTCAGACTAGGTGTTTAAACTAGTTTGCTTCAAAAAATATGTGGTATATTAAATGAAATGAGAAGGACTTTAGGGACCCAGCGTTACTGCACTTCCTGCAGTAATGTCCATCCTGAGCTAGGTTTTCTGCCAGTTTTCCTCCAGCAGATCAATAACATGAATGTTTCACAAGCAACTTTAAAATGCATTCGTCATGTTGGGATTCATTTCTTCAGTGTTCTTGCTGCTTCTTTGAAGCGTGCAGCTGCAGCTGGGCTATGAGCACGAAATAACCTTCTTGGTTGGGATGACCTGTATATGTTATACAGCAGTACTGTCCATGAACTCCAGGAAATTCTAGTTTAAACATACTAAGCTGAATATGAGTGTGAATAAAGCAAAGGTTGTGTAAATTTGCATATGTGTGTATTTTGTGCACTTAACCAAAAATGTGTATGTTTACACTTAGGTTTTGTATTGTCTCTTTCTTCAAAGTGGAGGGAAAATAAAATTCATGTTTATTGTTCATTTATTATGTATTAGGCTCCATGCTGGGTGCTCTATATTGTCCTAGTCAGAGAGGCCTGGTGCTGGGCGTGTGGCCTCTGAAGTCAGGCTGCCTGTGTTCAAATACTAGCTTTGCCATGACTAGCTGTGTAACATGGGACAAGTACTTCACCTCTCTAAGCTTCTGTTTTCTCTTGTGTGAAATATGGAGGCTAACTGAAATTACTTCATAGGGTTATTGGGATGATTCAATGAGATAAGGTATGTAAAGTGCTTTATATAGGGCCTGGTTTATGATAACGTTCAATAAAAGAGATACTATAGTATAGTATACTATAGTATATATAAATTATAGTATAAACTATACTATATATGACTATATATACTATATATAAATTATAGTATAAACTATACTATATATACTATAGTATAGTATACTATAGTATCTCATTTATTGCGAATACTATAGTATCTCATTTGGTATGAGAATAATCCTTGGGGATCCAGAGCATTAGCCCCATTTTTATAGATGTAAGAACAGAGGCTAAGGAAAATGAATGAACTTCCCCCCTAATTTCAGAACTAGTAATGATCTCATCTATGAAAAAATCTATGTGAATTTTCAAATAAGTGAACAACTATATTCATTAGGGAAATGCTAGCTGCTACACAAATAAACCTCAAATTTTGAGATGCTCAAATACAACAAAAGTTTATTTCTCCCATGGAATATTTCTAGGTGGTTTCCTAGTTGGTGAATGGCTCTCCTTGCCATGACTCAGACATCCAGCTTTCTTCCATCTGGGAGTTCTGCTATCCCCTAGGGCCTTGATGTCACTTATATCCAGCCAGCATAATGGGAAAGGGAGCGTGGAAAAGAAATAATGACTTCTTAAAAGCCGTGGCTTATTGCGACACATGTCACTTCCACTGACATTCCATTGGTAAGTACTAGTCATATGGCCACACCTAGATGCAGAAGGTGCTGGGAGACACAGTTCCTGGACAGACAGCTGCTTCCCAGTGACAAATCTACTTTATGTAAGGGGAAATGTCAACACAAGATAAGGTTCATTCCCTGGTGACAGTGGGTCGAATTAGCATCTTTAAACATGATGGACATTATTCAATTTGGTGGCTTTCTTTTATTTTCCTTCTTACTTCATAAAATTTATCTAAATTAAAACTTCTTCATCCTTCTACCTATTATTGTCTTTATTCCTTGCCAAAGGAACTTCAGATCCATCTATTTCAGGGCCCTAAACAGCTATCTCATGGACCACAGTAATGGTGCCATGCTAAGGCTGATGGAGAAAAGAGCAAGAATAATCGAGCCAATTCCATTTATAGCCTGAAGCTCTGGTTTTGTTATGTGTGTGCTTTTCTGGGCTTCAAATGTTGATAAGGGCCATCAAATGAGTTCATCTTTTTTTAAAAAAATCAAAGACTTGTGCTGATTGTGAACTAGAGGGGTTTTGCATTCAATAGCTAATATCAACCCACAGAAGAACATACTAAATGCCTGGAAGTGGAGTTCAGTTAAATGAATAATTAAAGAAGACCACACACCTAATCAATGCCCCCTGTTGCAGATATCTACTGCTGCATAAGAAACCACTTCAAAACAAAAGCTTTAAACAAAAATCATTTCCTTATTCTCATGATTCACTGGGTTGCCTGAGCTCATCTGGGCAGTTCTTCTGTTCCACATGTTGTCAACTGAGACTGTGGGCATCTGGGGGCTCAACAGGACCACATTGTCCAAGTTGGCTTTCTCATATGCCTGGGGCCTTGGTGGAGATGGTTGGACAAGGCCTCTCCCTTTCCATATGGCCTTTTCATGAGGTCTTTCCATGTGGTGTCTCCAGAAGTGTAGCTACTCTTCTAACACGGAAGCTCAGAATTTCCAAAAGCACAGAAGTGGAAGCTTCCAGGTCTTCTCAAGACTTAGTTCCAGGACCAGCACTAGATTCCGCCAAGTTCTGTTGGTTAAAGAGAGTCACAGGTCTAGTCCAGGTTCAACGCGGGAGAGAAGAGAAAAGGATACATACTAAGACATGTGGCCCACTGGGCACCATCTAGCAGACTAGTTACTACACTTCTAACTCAACAATGAGAATAAGCACCATGCTCCATTCCAGGTCTAGTGAACTCAGGATGACCTGAGAAGAAATTTAATGTACTTAGCCTCTCATTTGTTTCCTTTCAGTTTACTTTTTTTCTAGGAGTCAGGTTTACAGGGGAACATTGTGACTCCATAGTCACAATTCTCAGGGTGAGAAAAGGCAGAAGGTAGTCATCTGAGATTCTAATAAAAAAGCCTAATTCCATTTATTTAGAGATGGTTCTCTCACTGTTCTACTGTTAGATAACCACAGAGTTGGCATTAAGAGGGCAGAATCAAGTAGAACAAGAGGATGATGGGTAATAGACAATTAAACAATCCCATAACAAATGCAATGGCAACTGTGACCAGTGCCATGGAGAAATGTCAGAGGCTGGGAGAATAGTAGGGAGCTCCTGTGCTCATCTAGATGAAAGTTGATGAGTGTTGGACCTGAAGGAATGGCAGTGACCTTTCAGAAAAAGAAATGTATTTTAGAAACATAAAGTATATGTAATCCAAAGCATTTGATGACCAGAGGCATTAGAAGGGAGAGAGAATAACTGAGTTTAGGGGCTTGAGTGACTGGATGAATGAGGAAACAATCAGATATCAAGAAAGAAAAGAGAGGAGGAGGAATACATTGGGGGTAAATGATGGAGGGTTTGCTTTTGGACACACAGTTTGAGGTGTTTGTAGGAGATCTAGTAAAGCTGTACAGTGGGCAATTGAAAACATGTCTCCGTGGTGGACATTTGTTTTTTTTTCCCTTTCCTTTCCATTCTTTGCTTTCCCTTTCTCTCTCACTTATTTCTATTGCCCAATGTCATCTGCTTTGGATAGGTGGAAAATTCCCCACTGAATGCATCCGGATGAGGGACAGCCCATATCCCAATATAAAGTCTTAAAAGGTTAGATTTTTGTTTTCCTAACCCCCTTGCAGCTAGGATATGTACACATGATCTAGGTTTGGCCAATCAGATGCACCCATCTGAGAGTCTGAATTAGGAGCAAGTTGCTCAAAGAAGCAAGTTCAGTGGAGAATTCATTCTGGAGGTGGCAACAACACCCATTTCCCAAGGAGCAACACTGGCAGAACAAGCTGCAGCGTCCAGTGTCTGGGGCAGATGGGACCCCCCTGGACAAATGCTGTGGCTTAGCTTTGCCCCCTTTCTTCCAGCCTATTTTCCATGTCTTGTTCTTCAGTTTTTCTAACAACTCTGGGAGCTACACAACATCTCTTTGATAATTTACTTTAGTGCTTGAGTTAGCCTCTGCGGCTTGCAGCTTAGGTCCCTGGCCAGCTCAGATACTCTAAAACCTGGAGGAGGGACAGGGGATTCATCAGAGGAAAGATGAAGCTTACAGGCATAGGGGAATGAGATTGTCCAGGGAGAGAGAGTGGAAATGAGAAAAGAAATGGGCTGCGGCTGGGAGCCTGAGGCACAGTCACATGGAAAGCATAAGGGAAGCAGAACACCAACACAGTATCTCTGAGGACAGTCACTTAAAGGATTTTCTTCCTCTTCCAGGTCAAAAGAGTGAAATCATCCAGAGTAGAGTGAATTCGGGTTTCCGAGTGGCTGTTTGGGATCAGAGTTCTACCAATATGAGCAATCTGCTGGCATGACAGGTCAGAGAAGCCATGAAGGACATGGAGGGAAGTAGATGGAACTGGAAGCAGGAGGCCAACCCCAGCAGTCAGGCAAGTACCATCCAGAGAACAGGAAATGTAAAAGGATCGGGTATAGCTGGAACACTTAGGCAGAGGGACTTTGGAAGTTCACAGTTAGGGAGTATAGCACTGCCAAGAAGAATGCACCAAGATATGTGCTGCTCCCAGGGCACAGGCTCTTTGCTAGCCTGTCCTTTCACACTGTTCACTACCTGCCTGGGAGTGCCTAGGCCAGGCCTTGCAGGTTTAAAAATAAGAACTCCATGGGGCATGGAATTTATAATTGAAGCTGGGCAGAATCGCTAGGCCTCCTGGGAAGTTCTTGTTCCAGGCAACACAGATGACTGGGTAGTTTAAGTTGTAAAAATATTTTATCCAAATTAGAACTAAACAATACATAATTTACATGTGGTCATGAATTCATCCTTGCTGTGAATAGCTGCTAAGGTTAGGGTGCTATTGGTCAGCATCTCACAGTTCCCTGAGATTTGCTGCAGTCACTACCTCTCACATCTAATTGGTACTCTGTCATACTCACTGCCCTGAGCTTTAATTGTCCAAGTCTTTTCAATTAGGCTGAAGCATCTCATAGCATTTAATACCTCTTTTATCCTTCCCCAGAATGGCCAGCAAAGCACAAGCATATATAAGTATTCAGTAAGTACTTGACCTAGATGGCTTATATATATAAAAACCAACACTAAGCTTTTATGGGTAAAATTTCAAACTAATCCCTATCATAGGTCTTGGTATATTTCTCTTACCATTGCTTTTTCTTTTCTTGTTCTAGTGATGCTCAGAAAAACAAGACACTGAAATTTGAGGACTTAATGGAGTTTGGTGCCTTCACTTAGCTGATGTCTATGAAGCCTGACCAGTCTACTTCTAGTCTATAAGATCATGTGGAAGCTTCAGTGACAAACTCCTACTTTGCTAATAATTTTATGATCCTGTTACCCATTGCAATTGCTTAAATGGTATTTTAATTAGCTGCTTTAAATGACTTTGATTTTTTACAAAAAGCAGTGTGTGCTTTAGTTTAAAATATGGGTCACTGGTGTTTCTTTCTAGAAGATGGCTGTGTTTAATACCAGGGAAAATTGAGGATGTATTTGGAGAGGTTTTAATTTCTGTAACTCAGGTTGATTCCTGGAATGTGAATGTTTCCATACTTTTGTGGATGCAGCAAATTTATATAAAGCGTTATTAAATTTGTTCTGGTTTTTAAATACTGTTAATTCTTTCATGGGCTTTCCACACTGCCAGTTTTGTTTTTTTTTTTTTTTTAATGGTACCTGCAACAAGTAATCAGCTGTGTTTATGTTTGTATACTGTTTTAGAAAGGAGGATTGACCCAGAACATTATGTGCTAGGAAAAATAAAAAGACACTACTATGGATACAGATTTGCTTTCCCTGTATGTAATGCTTCTGCCAAAACTACCATCTGTGAACTTACAGAATGCCCTATCCACCATCATGGTATTCCACACAGCATTGCTTCTGATCCAGGAAATTACTTCACAGCAAATCAAATGTGGCAGTGGGCCCATGCTCATGGAATTCACTGGTCTTACCATGTCCCCTATCATTCTTAAGAAGCTGGCTTGCTGGAACAGTGGTATGGCCTTTTGAAGACTCTGTTACAGGTAGGCTTTACAGCTTCATGCCATCTAGGTGGAAATACCTTGCAGCGCTGGGGCAAGGTTCTCTGTAAGGCTGTATACACTTTGAATCAGTTTCCAATATATAGTACTACTGGATTTATAGTACTCACAGCCAAGATTCGTGGGTCCAGGAATCAAGAGATGGTAATGGAGTGGCATCATTATTACTCCTAGTGACTCACTAGCAAAATGTTTTCTGTCCCTGTGACCTTATGCTCTGCTAGCCTAGAGGTTTTAGTTCAACCAGGATCATAGCAATGATTCTGCCATGCAGCCATTTTGGGCTCCTCATGCCTCTAAATCAACAGACAATGAAGGGTGTTGCTTCACTGGCTAGGGTGGTTGATTTGGACTACCAGGGAGAAATAAAACTACTATCCCACGATGGAGGTAATGAAGATTACATCGGGAATATAGGAGTTCCCTTAAGGCATCTCTTGGTATTACAAGATTAAAGTCAACAGAAAAACTACTATAATCCAATCTGGGCTGGGCTACGAATGACCCAGACTCTTCAGGAATGAAGGATGTGGATGTCATTCCCAACCCCCTGTTTTCAGGTAAAAAACTATAACAGGCTAAGGTGCTTGATGAGAACAAAGGGAACATGGAATAGGTAGTGGAAGTAGGCAGTTATAAATACCAGCTACAACCACATGACCCGTTACAGAAATAAGGACTGTCATTCTCGTGAGCATTTCTTCCTTATTTTGTTATATGTGTATGTGTGTATCAAACATCTTTGTTTTCTTCCTACTCTTATCCCTTTATCACCTAACATAAGATATATATCATAGTATTTAGCTTGTCTTTATCAAAGTTTTTAAGTTCTGAGATATCAAGAAGAGGAGTAGGCAACACGCAGGGACTTTGAATCCTCTTCTGGGGAAAGGAGTAGTACATTTTCACTTATATGTAAGATAGTTGTATCTCACACCTATAATCCCAGCACTGTGGGAGGTCAAGGCAGGAGGATCACCTGAGGTCAGGAGTTTAAGACTAGCCTGGCCAACATGGTGAAACTCTGCCTTTACTAAAAATACCAAAAAAAATTAGTCAGGTGTGGTGGTGGGCACCTGTAATCCCAGCTACTTGGGAGGCTGAGGCAGGAGAATCACTTCAACTGTTTGGTGGAGGTTGCAGTGAGCTGAGATCGTGTCAGTGCACTCCAGCCTGGACAACACAGTGAGACTCCATCTCAAAAAACAAACAAAAAAATAGATAGTTGTATCATGTTAGGTGGAAATCTGACTCTGTTATTGTCTTTATTTTTATGATTAAGTATGGTTTAAGAAGATGCATATGGGTGCCAAGTTGACAAGGGACAGAGTTGTGATGCTTAATTTCATCTGTCAACTTGACTGTGCCTTGGTGCCTAAATATGTGATCAAACATTATTCTGGATGTTTGGGCGAGAGTGTTTTGGGATGAGATTAACATTTAAATTGGATAACTTTGAGTAAATCAGATTGCCCTGCCTTACGTGGATGGGCCTCATCCCATCAGTTTTAGATCTGAATAGAACAAAAGCCCAACCTCCCTGAGGAAAGAGACTTCTGAAACAGATGGCCTTCAGACTTGAACTGCAACATCAGCTCCTTCCTGGGTCTCCAACCGGACAGCCAACTTTAAAGATTTTGGACTTACCAGCCTCTGTAATTGAATAAGCCAATTTCTTAAAGAAAATGTCTTTGTATATATTCATTTGCACATCCTATAGGCCTGTTTCTCTGGAGAACCCTGAATAATACATGAGATGGTTGGATTATTTGTTGATGACTACCATGAGCGTTTTGGTTAGAATGGGCACAGGCCGACTTGTGGTCCTGAAAACATGGCAAACTGAGTTAACCGGCCCCCATTTCTAAAACACATACATAGAAATAATACATAAATTACAACATAAAAAGTGACTATAATGCTGAACTTAAAATAAATCTCTAGCTGCAAGAAACGATGAGGAAATTTGCCATGATGGAAATGTTCTGTATCCTAATTACACAAATTTGTATGTATTAAAATTCATAGAACTCTAACTTCAAACATGCCAACTTTACTATATGTTAAGGAAATCATGAGGAACAGAAGCCAGAGTGCTATACTTGTGAGTGGACATGGTGGAAGATAGAATCCAGGAATCAAACCTGGATAGGGCACTATTCCTAGGGGTCATAATAGAGAACAGGAAAAGTGTCCTTGTGCTCCTCAAAGTAAAATCATGAAAATGAGATTTCAGCCAAAATTGGAATCCTGGAAGAGTTGCCTCCTTGATGAAAAGGTGTCCCAACAAACTTCAAACTTCTTGCAACAGGCTCAGAAAAGTAAATGGTAAGGCACAGGATGCTTATCTCTATTACGGGGTCTGAATAGAGAGATAAAAGTCTACAGTTAAAAAAAAAAAAAATCCAAATCCCAGCCTATACCATGTACCAACATGCAGGGCAAATTTTCATTGCTCACAGGTGCAGGAGTTATTAAGCCAAGAAATTAATGTAAACACTGATTCCAGAGCAGTGAATCCCTGAGGTATCTGAAAAAAAGCAAAATTAAACCTTCTCTAGTGAGATATGTCCAAAACCCAGGGACACACTAAAATACTATAGGAAGAAAAATCAAACCTTCACTGAAGATGAGCTCACAAACAAAAATAACATGCCACTAAAGGAAATGACACACCATAACAAGAGCCAGCAGATACAAAAAGGTTAACTACCATAAATACTCAGGGTGATGAATCAATTTAAAAACATTCAAAATGGGCAATGGAGGTGGAAAATAGATGCCATAATGAGCAAAGAACAAACAGATTTTAAAATTTAATTTAAAAGTTTCCAGAAATAAAAAAATAGAACTGAATAAATAATTCCATTGATGGACTAAATATTAGATTACACATAATTTTAAAGGAATGGATTAACTAAAACATGCTTCAGAGAAAATTACCCAGAATGCAGCGCAGAGAGATAAAATTATAAAAAAATGAAAACTAAGGATTGAAGATACAAAGTATAGAATGAAGTTCACTTATGTCTAATAGAAGTTTCAGAATGAGGGTCTAGAGCAGAGGTTGTCAAACTTTTTCTGTAAAGAAATAAGCAGTAAATATTTTAGGCTTCATGGGCCATATAATCTGTCAAACTATTCAAGTCTGAAGTTGTAGCGCAAAAGCAGCCATAAACATTATATGAATAAATGTGTGTGGCTACGTTCCAGGAAAATTTTATTTGCAAAAACAAGTAGTGGACAGGTTTGGCCAGTGGGTCATAGTTTACTGACCCCTGGTCCAGAGAAAACCAGTGACAAGCAGTATTTAAGAAAATGGTAGAGAATTTTCCTGAATTTTACATGCTTGATCTTTAGGTTAAAGAAGCATACCAAGCCCCAAGCAAGGTAAATGTAAATAAATCCACACTGAGTCATATTGTAGCAAAACTTCGGCATGCAAAGATCAAGAGAAAAATTTTATAAACAACCAGAGAAGACAGAGTATCTATAGAGGGATGTAAAACAACAACAACAACAACAACAACAACAATAGAATCAAATCTTCACAGAAAATAAAAGGCAACTTACAATTTTATGCCCTGCAAAGTTATTATTCAAGAATAAGGCCAAAATAAAGACATTTTGAGACAAATACTGAAAGAGTTTACAAACCACATACCCTCAACTGAAAGAATTAGTATAAAGCGTAATTCAGAAAAAAAAGGAAATTTAACCAAGAAGGAAGAAGTTGGGTGCAATGTTGAGTAAAGAGGCCTCTTTTCTGTGGGTAAATTCAATATGCTTTAATAATAATTTCTGATGTTGAAGGTTTTGAAAATAAGATGGAACTAAAACACTAGGTAACAATAATTTAGATTTTGTTGTTAGCTGTACATGTTAAAATTTTTAAAGAGAAAGCTCACAAAAATAGAAATGAAAGGTGTAACTTCCAAACTAGTAAAAGGATTAAAAGTTGATTTTTTAAAAAGTTTAAACCTAATAGAAGTCAGAAAAGGAAACGAAAGAGAAATACAAACAATGATACATGGAAAACACAACATAAAAGGCAGAATAAATTCAAATACCTCAGAAATTGCATCAAATGTAGATGAATTCAACATCTTTAAAAGACGGGGCTCTCGTGTTTAGTGTAGTTTTTTTTTTAAACTAAACTAAATCAAATTATAAGCTATTTAAAAGAGTCACATCTGAAACACAGAATGTTTGTTTTTTTTAATTATACTTATGTTCTAGGGTACATGTGCACAACCTGCAGGTTTGTTACATAGGTATACATGAGCCATGTTGGTGTGCTGCACCCATTAACTTGTCATTTACATTAGGTATATCTCCTAATGCTATCCCTCACCCCTTCCCCCACCCCACAACAGGCCCTGGTGTGTGATGCTCCCCTTCCTGTGTCCAAGTGTTCTCATTGTTGAATTCCCACTTGTGAGTGAGAACATGTGGTGTTTGGTTTTCTGTTCTTGTGATAGTCTGCTGAGAATGATGGTTTCCAGCTGCATCCACATCCCTACAAAGGACATGAACTCATCCTTTTTTATGGCTGCATAGTATTTCATGGTGTATATGTGCCACATTTTCTTAATCCAATCTGTCATTGATGGACATTTGGGTTGGTTCCAAGTCTTTCCTATTGTGAATAGTGCCGCAATAAACATACGTGTGCATGTGTCTTTATAGCAGCATGAGTTATAATCCTTTGGGTATATATCCAGTAATGGGATGGCTGGGTCAAATGGTATTTCTAGTTCTAAATCCTTGAGGAATCGCCACACTGTCTTCCACAATGGCTGAACTGGTTTACAGTCCCACCAACAGTGTACAAGTGTTCCTATTTCTCCACATCCTCTCCAGCACCTGTTGTTCCCTGACTTTTTAATGATTGCCATTCTAACTGGTGTGAGATGGTATCTCATTGTGGTTTTGATTTGCATTTCTCTGATGGCCAGTGATGATGAGCATTTTGTCATGTGTCTGTTGGCTGCATAAATGTCTTCTTTTGAGAAGTGTCTATTCATATCTTTTGCCCACTTTTTGATGGGGTTGTTTGGTTTTTTTTCTTGTAAATTTGTTTGAGTTCTTTGTAGATTCTTGATATTAGCCCTTTGTCAGATGAGTAGATTGCAGAAATATTCTCCCATTCTATAGGTTGCCTATTCACTCTGATGGTAGTTTCTTTTGCTGTGCAGAAGCTCTTTAGTTTAATTAGATCCCATTTGTCAATTGTGGCTTTTGTTGCCATTGCTTTTGGTGTTTTAGACATGAAGTCCTTACCCATGCAATATCCTGAATGGTATTGCCTAGGTTTTCTTCTAGAGTTTTTATGGTTTCATATCTAACATTTAAGTCTCTAATCCATCTTGAATTAATTTTTGTATAAGGTGTAAGGAAGGGATCCCGTTTCAGCTTTCTACTTATGGCTAGCCAGTTTTCCCAGCACTATTTATTAAATAGGGAATCCTTTACCCATTTCTTGTTTTTGTGAGGTTTGTCAAAGATCAGATGCTTGTAGATGCATGGTATTATTTCTGAGGGCTGTGTTCTGTTCCATTGGTCTATATTACTGTTTTGGTACCAGTACCATGCTGTTTTGGTTACTGTAGCCTTGTAGTATAGTTTGAAGTCAGGTAGCATGATGCCTCCAGCTTTGTTCTTTTGGCTTAGGATTGTCTTGGCAATGTGGGCTCTTTTTTGGTTCCATATGAACTTTAAAGTAGTTTTTTCCAACTTGCAACACAAAATGTTTAAACATAAGGAGATAGCAGTGATATTATAAGGGAATAATAAAAGAGATTTGTGATAATATTGCCAGAAAAAATAAACTTTAAGGCAATAACTAGGCATAAAACAGGCCATTATGCTCTGATAATTGGAAGAAATTAACCAAAAAAAATTTTTTTTTAATTTTGGATTTGTATGTATCTAACTAAATAGTCTCAATATATATAAAGCACATTTAGACAGAATTATCAGAAAATGGGAAGAGCTAATTATTTCAGAAAGACTTTACCAGTTGGTAGCATCTTTGTGAGACCACTATTTGTCAAGAGTTTAATTTTTTTCATTCAAAAAGGGTTCTGGAAATCTGATTAATGACACACAATAAAGGATAAAATGCAGCAAATACTTGTTTGTCTTGTGCACCATTGTACCCTCAATACCTAAAACAGGGCCAAGTCCATTGGCTCTGTTTATTATTACATATAATAATTAATGTATAATTAATTACTACATATATTAATGAGCTGTTGAATACTATGATGTGGTGGAGGGTGAGAGACAGTGAAATAGAGAGCTGGGGAAGCCAGCAAGTCAGCGGTTGAGGGTGATGGGCTGAATACTGAATGTGTCTCTCAAACCAAACCCTGGGGGCAGAGTTGGCGGAGGAGTAACTGTGTACAACATGACTCACAATCTTTGAAACAAGGAGCGCTAGAGGTACTTTCAAGGACCCTGTCAGACATATCATCTTAGAACCAGAGAAGAAGCAACAGCACTTTCCCTGAGGGTAGAACAACCACAACCACCAGCTAATGCAAGTGTTTCATAAAACCAATGAGGCAGGAAACAGCAGCTCAGTGGAGCCTGACGATGGGACAGGAGTTAAACCAGCCATTGGAGTCTGGGATTTCAGGCCTAGACAGTATCTATTTTCCACATACAAGTCTGGAATAATACTCAACAACCCTCCCTTTAAGTTATTTTGTTTTCTTAAGATGGAGGTCTTGCTATGTTGCCCAGGCTGGCCTCAAACTCCTACAGGCTCAAGTGATCCTCCCACTTCAGCCTCCAGAGTAGCTGGGATTATAGACCTGAGCCACTGCTCCCGGCTTTTCCTTTTTAAATATTACATACTGAACAATTAAAACTTGTCCTTATATCTCCCCTTTTAAGATTCTAGAGTATCTGCCTACCCATAGTAATTACACTTAAGTTGACATCTTCCTTGAAGGAAGTCACCCAAAATCCCTTCAGAACATTTCAAAACACCCTAGACCTAGCTAGCAGTCCTGCACTAGCAAATCATTTTCTAGGCAGGGTAATACATTGATTGGCTCCTTTGGGTCACATGCTCTCCCCAGATCATTACTTAAGTCCAGGGATTTTGAGTAATCTGATTGGTCAGCCTGCGTTCTGCCACTCCCTGCCCGCCCACCCTTCACCATGAGAAAGGCATGAATACCACCCATTCCCAAAGGCAAAAGATGCTGAGTGGACCCAAAAAAGTGTGCAATATTCGTCTCCTTTCCAGAGGCATCTCGGCTCAAGGGAGCTACAGGCTGACTCTCACCATTTACCAGCTTAAACGAATATCAAACCTGTCTGGGTCTCATTTTTTCTTATGGTATTGAACTTGGCAGAGTTATTGTGAGGCTGAAGATCACCTGTGTAAAGCACAGTTCAGCAACTTCCCTGCCTGCCTTGAGTCTGTCCCCGTTCCTGGGTGATCGCCGTGACCCTGAGTGGATCCGCCTCCATGTCCGGTCCTCAGCTCGTGGTGAAGAAGACAGCACTGCCCTCTTCCCTAACCCCAACTCTTGCAGCTGTCTCCTGGCTGCCTGGAGTCTCCCCTAATGTGCCCTCATAACTTTCTTCGTCCTCTTTAAACTGTGCAGAGGTCTGCCCCATTCTTGGTCCCTGACTCACTGGTCTAAGCTGTGCTAATGCTTCCTCCCCGCCCTAGCTGATGTGAGACCCATTCTGTGCGGGGAAGCAGACAGATGCTGAGACGAGTAACACTATGAAAGGAAAGAGGAGAAAACAAGATGGGGCAGGAAGAACCCCAGACGGTGATACAGACATGACAGTCTCTGCCATTCCAATGGGAACTACTGCCCAGTAGAGGGCTCCAAAGTTGGGCCAAAATGGCCAGGGCCTAGCACCACTGTCTTCCAAAATCATTAGCTGAAAACCACGAAGAAAAAAGCATGTTCTCAGTGCCCTCAGCTATCATCCCCTTGCTCAGACACTGGCTGGCAGATGTTCCAAAAAGAGTGTGACCTTGGTCAGTAAGCTGAGGCTGACCTCAGTAACAGCTGGAAGCTGTGGCTAAGCACACACCTTGCAGTTGGGCAGCGTGACCTTCCTTGAAGAGGGATCCGTGTGTTGTCCTGCCACCTTCTAAGACTCTGTGTAATAAAAAAGTTCTAGAGGACTAATAATGTCTCACCCAAAGTGGCATCCTATGATGATAGCTAGATGGCAGGGGAAACTTTCACTTCTCAACCATATCACACAGATGCTACATACTCAGCCCTAAGAACCAGCTCTACGCAAACATCCCAGTTCCTTCCAGAACCCCTCAAACCGTGAATCTTCCAACTTCGTCAAGTGTATGCTTCCACCCTTTCTGTGACCTTCCAGGTGAGACATTAGCATTTTTCCAGACAATGTCTTTCTTTTTTTGTTTTTGTTTGTTTGTTTGTTTTGGGTCTCCATCTGTCACCCAGGCTGGAGTGCAGTGGTACAAGCTCAGCTCACTGCAGCCTCCGCCTCCCAGGTTCAAGCAATTCTCCTGCCTTAGCCTCCCGAGTAGTTGGGATTACAGGTGCCCGCCACCACGCCCGGCTAATTTTTGTATTTTCAGAAGAGACAGGGTTTCACCACGTTGGCTAGGCTACTCTTGCACTCCTGACCTCAGGTAATCCACCTGCCTTGGCCTCTCAAAGTGTTGGGGTTAGAGGTGTGAGCCACTGTGCCCTGCTGACAATGTCTTTCTAAAATGTGAAAGACTGGAGCCAGGCTGGTAGCCTAAGAGAGGTCAGTAACGAAGAGTTCTCACAATTAACCAATATTTACTTGATACTTAACTCTATAATGCAGTTGTGCCCATTTTACAGGGTTAAGAAACAGAAGCTCAGTAAGATAATTAATTTACCAAAGGACATTCAATTAGTAAATAGGGCTGTGAGTATTCCAGCTTTCTTGGTTTTTTAAAGTGTGCACTCTTTGTATTGGCCATTCAGAAGAGTACATAAAACATTTTCCAGAAAGTTTCACCCAATAAGCTTTTAAAAATATTTTGTGCTTAATTAGAGGAATTTCTGGCTTTTCATTATGCTCAGCTATCCGGAATAACTAATTTCAAAAGGATACCAGGAAGCTGAGGTTTTAGCCTCCCACAAATTCTGTACAAAAGATCAGCATGAGAACTAGTATTTAAAGTGAGCTCTCTCTCATATGAATAACTAACACATGCTGGCTAACTTTTGCTGGTTCATTCCCTCTAAACTTTGAAGGCTCTTCCTATGTCTCTTCTTCCTCTGCCAAGTGGTATTACAGTTTCAACTGACCTTGGTCATGACATTGAAAAGTGTATGTTTGTGAATGTCCTGTTGACCTGAAGCAGCTGATCCTTGATTTGTTATTCCCACCATATCCTTCCTGCCTCTGTGTGTGGAGTTAATAATACATACAAAGACAACAAGGACCAAACCTTACTCATTAAAACGAGCAAACCAGAATGACTACGGGGACCAGTATCGAAAGCATCACACACACACAAACAGTCCTTAGTTACTTTTACTTGCTTACATTTAAGAGAGGCTAACAGCCTTCTGTATATGACAGCTCTTTTCGAGATACACTGCTTCCACCATGCCGGGGAAAAACAGAGAGAGACCAAAGCACTGAGCTAATAAAGACGGAAACATCTGCATTAGATGTTTGAAGAAGACAAGGGCAATTGGGAATGTATTTGTTTAACCATATTACTTATTGCTTTATTATTATCCTGCTTAATGTCTGGCTGCACTCGTCTACACTGAATGCTGACACCCACCGTTTGAGATGCTTAACTCCTTAGTACAAAACAAACATGTGCGACTGTCTCAGGGACTGGGAGATGTGATCTGAAAGTCAACACCAGGCCTGCACAATGCATAGATTATTGGTAACAGAGAAAGGCATGGGGGTTTTCATGCACACGCTTTTAATTTTTATTTTTTATTTTTGGCCCTAGACCCACATTGGTCTCCATCTTAAAAGGCAAACTGAAGAGTTAATGAATATGCTTTCAGCCCACTTACCTAAAATTAAAAGTTACCCAGTAAATGGAGGAATTGAATATCTGCAGCATTCTAGCAAGGAGAACCTAGGGTAATGCATATAGTTTGTTATCTGGCTGTTTTTTGATACAAACTTCTGCCTTGGGAAAAGCAAGTGTGGAAGCGGATGGCTCACCAGGCGGGTCAGTGTGCCTCCAGCATCGGTGCTCTCACAGCCAGAGTAAGGCAGAGCTGATCTCTGCTGCCTTCAGCAGGTTCAATCTTTCCTGCCAGCCTTTCTCTGGCTCAATTAAGATAGTGCTGGGTTTGGCTCCAGCAAGTAAGACTACAAATAAGACTCATCTCCGCATGGAACTCAGTTCACCCTTGGAAAAACTTTACTTACAATTTTATTTAAAATTTTTTTCTACAGAAAACCTCACAAAATAAATGTTAAACTTAATGAACAACTCCACCATTCAGACCAAGAAAAGAACTTTCCAGTCACTGGAAAAATCCCATCACGTGCCCTGGTCCCAAATTCCCCTATAGAAGTCTTTCTTGTGTTCCTTTATGTTTCTCCTTTTCACCAAGTGACACAAACTATAGTTCTGTCTGGCCCAGTTTTTCACTAATGTGTTTTAAATCTCTTTTGACCTACAGACACCTCCACAGTCCTTTTCTTTGCCTTACAGCACAAGTGGGGTCGGCTGAGTTGCCACAGTCTGGATTTCGCTGACAGCTCCCTGATGGTGCCGTCCAATGATGTGTTCTTCTGACCTTGGGATTTCCTACAAATGAGCAGCCGGATTCATGAGACTGCTTGGCTTTTCACAAGTGTGCTGACCGATATTTCTTCCTTATCTTTCCCTTGCCCAGAAGGTAGGGGTCTTTCCTCCAAGGTGCAGACTGTGCCTTTTTAGACGCAGAAAAATCTCACAAAATAAATGTATAGCTTAAACATGAAACATCCCTTTCATGCTTCTATATTTTCTTACCAGCTTGTTCCCCTGCCTGAAATGACCTCCCCACCTTCTTTACCTAGAAAATGACTACTGAGTCTTCACAGCCTGATTCAAAAATCAAATGTCACTCACAAGCTCTGTGGTCTTCAGACATCTCCCAGGCAGCACATGTCCCTGGATCCTAACTGTGTTCTCATTCCCCTCTAGGATAACATTTGCTACACCATATCATAAGTGCCTGAACTCAAAACCTTTCCTGCTGCCCACCGCCCCCAGCCCATCCCTGCTCCCTGAGAGGGCAGTCACCTTACCTGAGCAGAAGTAGGTATTTGGCACCTGGTAGTTAGCAACACACTTCCTCCCTACTTGTGGGGAACACCTGGGCTTCCTTTCGCTCTATTGCCACCCCCGTGGTCCACAAGGGGCGCACTCCCCTATGGGCCCTCCTTCCTTTATGGTGCCTCCAGTCAGCTCTGCTTAGCAACTCTTTTGTTTCAAAATGGGCAGCATGCTTTCCTGACTTCTTCTTAAGAAGCCTCTGTACTCTTGTTATTTCTTTTGATCTGAGGTTAGCTTGGAAGTTGCCATTCAGAGAGGAGGATCATAGAATACCAACCTGCCCCCTGCCTGCCCTGTAACATGGCACTTGAGCAGCATTTTCAGTGCAATGCTGCCTTGCTTCAGTCACACCATTAGCCAACATGAAGAATGACACTGACTGTACAAGCCCCAAATTACACTCATCTGTAAGCGGGGATAGGCAAGCAATGAGGGATGTATCCTCTCATCCCATTCCATTAAACTCTCACCTTTCAAATCTGGCTTTAAAATCACTCCTTGAGAACTTTTCCTGATTAACTTGACTCAATTCTCTTAATTCCTCTACTCAATGAGCCTTCATTAATTATGTACCTAGAGATTTTACTCTATTCATATGCTCTTGCTGTGTTATTCTATGAATATGCTTTTCATTTATTTTCAGGTGCAATTTCTTGAGAGGAAGATCTGGTCTTGCAGTTCTTTTAAATCCCGCACTCTATGTCAGTTCACGTTTCTACAGAGGGCAGACCGAATAAATGTCACTGATTGACAAATGTATGTCACTGTGAATGTATCTGTACCCTTATACTTTTCTAGTGTAAGAACTGAAGAAGCTGAGAAAGAAAAGGTGCTAACATTTCAGCCTCTCTGAAGCGTATTTATCCAAAATGTCTGTTTTTTCTTTTCCTGAACAGTGCTCTGTTTCTTTCCCCACTAATCTGCTGAAATTTGCTGCCCTGCCAATCTCTTAAGCTCTTTAAATAAAGACTTGTTGAGCAAGTCTTGACTTTTGAAAGAAGTCAAAAAGTGTTTTAGAACCCAGTATATAGTTCTAAATATAATTAAGCATATAGCTTCCAGTATTGATACAGATATTTGTGTTCATTATAAATAAACACCATTGAATCAATTCTTTTTCATCAACCTACAGTTTTAACTAATTCTTCCCACAATCCCCTTTGATGTAGTAATTGTTTCTCTGAGGCAGTGAGCCCTGGTAATAATGTTGTGAGTCAAACTTGAATTATTTAAAATTTTGTTACATTTAACTTTCCAAAGGGAGTATCTTTTGGAGCCTAGATTTATAGATCTATGATAATTTAGGATAAATTTTAATACTTTTCTGAAGACAAAAGGCATTGGACCAAATCTGGACCAAATCTGGACCAAAGAAACTTGCTATTTCTTCTGATAGAATGTAAGCTCCCAGATGATTCTGGTCATCTATTCATTTACCCAAAGACTTATTTAAAAACTAAGCAGCACACACGCGTGCACACGTGTGTGTGTGTGTGAAAAATTTTCAAGTTGTACATTTCAGGTTAGGGCCCCTTATTGCCACGCTGAGGAGAAGACATAATGCATTCTAGAGAAATGACAGGAAATTCCTTGGGCTCTTTGCTCATATTTCTTCACTCAATAAATTAAGGAAAGATTTAGGTAATTTACGGAAATGAGGTAAGGTAAGATTATCAGTGTGTGTTTGTGTACATGTACCATTGTGCACATGGTGTTCAAATAGCTAATTAGTAAATGTATATATTGGACTTCATCTATTAATTTTAAAGAAAATTATAGCTTTGATTATGCTAACCAAGGTGAAATACATTTTCATTTATTCATGGCAATGTAAATGTTTAAACTGGAAGACATTACTTAGATAAATGAGTGGCTAATTTGATAAGATGAATAAAAAAATTGAGTTCACACTATTTGTAGTGTGATCTGTCAGTAGGCTGGGTTCTCCTAGCAGCCGGTAGCCCCCAGGCTCAGTTATTCATCAATGATGTGTTTTCTAAGCTTTCTTCCTTGGTTCCTTCCTTCATTCTGAAACTCTGTTTGCAAAAATTATAACTGAGAAAATTATTACAGTGAAAGAGATCTGACCTAACTGACTCCATCTTGCTTCTAACCTCCATGATGTCCTTGTTCATTCATGTGCACAGGCCAAACTAACTTTGGGAGAAATTTAGTTTATACTTTAACTTTGAAACAAAGATGGTAACAGCCCTTTCCCAACACAAACCCCCTTCCTGCCTGAGAATTAGACTGCCTTTGTAGGTCTAACAAATTAGCTACAAGATTAGAAGTTATAGTTTAGGAGTCATGTAGCTGGAGGCTCCTGGGGATAACATCACTATTGAAAAATCTAAGATGAGTGCTTAGATATTTTGCAGGCCCAGTGGATCAGTTGACACCACCCAGATGGATGAACTGGCTCATCTGGTCTTGTGGGCCCTCACTCAGGAACTGACTCAGTGCGAGGAGACAGCTTCAACTCCCATGACTTCATCTCCAACTCAACCAATCAGTACTCCTGACTCACTGGCCCCTACTCACCAAATTGTCCTTAAAAACCCTGCTCCCTGAATTATTGGAGAGACTGATTTGAGTGGGTAATAATAAAACCATGGTCTCCCCTACAGTCAGCTCTGCATAAATTAAAACTCTTTCTCTACTGCAATTCCCTTGTCTTGATAAATTGTCTCTGTCTAGGCAGCAGGCAAGGAAAGACCATTGGGTCCTTCCTTCCTTCCTTCCTTTCTTCCTTCCTTCCTTTCTTCCTTCCTTCCTTCGTTCCTTCCTTCCTTCCTTCGTTCCTTCCTTCCTTCCTTCCTTCTTTTCTTCTTTTCTTCTTTCCTTTCTCTCTCCTCTCTCCCCCCAACCTCCCTCCCTTTCCTTCCCTCACCTACCCCATCACTCTCATCTTTCAAAGACAGTACTTTTGTCTTTCTTATGTCTAGCTGCTACCTCAGCCTCCACCTTGCATTATTTTATTCCCTAAGCCTATCTCTACTTCTCCCTTTTTACATTCTCTCTAAAATAATCAATCAGGCCCTTATAGTTCTAGGTTCTTATTATTAGTTCCTAAATAAGAGAAAATAAGAGGTTCAGAAAATCCTAAAAAATTTTCTGGTGACTTATTGAACCAGCTAACACAGCTTCTCTCCAGACCTGCATTGTCCCACATGGTAGCTACTAGCCACATGTGGCCATATAATTATAAAATTAATTAAAGTTAAATGAAATTAAAACTTCTGTTTCTTGTTCTCACTAACCACATTTTAAAAACTAAATATCCTCATGGTCCAATGTGCTATATAGTCACACAAATCCAGTTCCATAGGGGCTAAGGTATTAGACAGCACAGAATATTCCCATATCACAGAACATTCTATTGGATAGAGATTTCAAAGATTCAAGATTTCATTTTCTGATGGAGAGGTCCAATGGCTTAATTTTTTTTAAATCACATTTTTCTATCAGGAAATGCCCTCCTTTCTTGTCAAAGAGGTTGTTCACCTTCAGACCTTGACAGACCTTGCCAGACCTCCTCCCAATGGTATGTTAAAGCAGGATAATCATCCTGTTTCTGAATCAAGTGAATCATGTAAGTGTTCCATAATACAATGAATCCTCAGGGAACTATACTACTCATAGAGGCCCAAGGAAATGGGCAAGCCTAGTGGAGCTTAGTCCCCTGCCAAGAGATAAATAGAGAGTAGTGAGGAGAAAGTTATGCAATTTCTTGAGTATATTTGAGATCCAAGGATGTAACACTCTACCTGGTTGGGAAGGGGAATTTAGGATTGCAGCCTGTCTCTAACTTTATACAACACTTAACTGTGTGTAAATAAATACTAAATGTACCAAAAGCTCACAATGAAAAGGTCCCTGCAGTGAAAATATTGATAACTTAAGAATCCTTTTTTAACTGTAAATTGCCATCCATTCAAAGGATTCGAGCTTTCAGAAAGGAATGGGCACACCTGTAACCAAGGCCTCAGGGAATTTGCTGGAAACAACTTATTAACACAAATTAATTTGCAATCTCTCCCATCATCTGTGCAATCCTTACAGACGCGTCTTCATCACCTTGCTCTCTCAGCCTAGCCCAAAGCTGGACACACAACAGGAACCTGGTAAAGTTTTGTTGAAAGTGTTTTTTACAAACAGATTCATTTATAACTTTGGTTCCTCTACTGTCAATCTCCCAAAGTTATTAAATCGCAATTTTTGGTTTACTTAATACTAAGGTGTATACAATTATGGTTGAATAAATGTTGTCTATTGCTAAGCCAAGTAATGTTTATGATTTTCTTTCTTTAATCTTATTGTTTTCTCATTTGCTTAATTTTCTGTGTGCCTTTTGCTGATTCTTCCTACAGTTCCAAGAGCTCTATAAAACTGCTCTTGACACTACTTTTCATTAGTCAGACTTATTACATCATCTATTGGTCGTAATTCATTCCTGGAGACCTTCCTCCTGGCATCCCTGATCCTTCTGTCCCATTGGGAGCTGACTGACACCCAGGCTGCTGCACACAAGTATCCTGGGACTTCTCTTCACTGATTTTGGATTTTCATTTCTGGATCTCTTGACTCTTCTTTTCTTGATTTAGTCCCTTTGATACAGACAGGAGGCAGGGAAATACTGAGTAGAAGGAGTAGAAAAGGGCAGGGTCCCTGGCAAGGGCTCTGCCCTCAAGCGTGAACTCATGGCCCTAAATGAGAACTTCACATTTCTGTTTTCCCACCCAAATGTTGCTTTTTGGTCTGCCCATAAAAACCCTAAGCTGTTCCCATAAAAACCCTAAGCTCCACTGGCAGAGGAGCAGAGCAGCGTGGCAGAGAAGGACATACACACAGGAGAGGGAAGCATCTGACCATTGAGAGGAGAAGAAGCAGCTGGACATCAGAAACTATGATTGGGGAAGTAGTATGGTCAAAGACTATGGTCAGGAGAAGACCGCCTTCCCACTCCATCCCCTTTCCAGCTCCCCACCCGCTGAAAGTCACTTCCCCTGCTCAATAAAATCTCCACATTCATCATCCTTCAAGTCCATATGACCTCCTTCTTCTTGGGCACGGGATAAGGACCCAGGTGCGGGTGCAAGAGGCTGTCACGCTGACTCTCCACTGAGCTGTTTAACATGCAAGCCATCCTTGGACAGCAAAGCCAAAAGAGTACACTGTAACACATGCCCTCTGGGACTTTAGAGGTCACAGGCAATCCCTAGACACTGCCACAGACCAGTACAGTGTTTGTCCTTGCTAGTTCCCAAAGGCACTCACCCCAGCTCCTGCACCGGCTCACCTGCATGCTCCTCTTCCTGCAAGGGGCTTGAGCACTGTGGGCTGAGCAAGTGAGCCATCCCTTCATGAGTCCTGCAAAGGGGTCAAGGGAACTATTTCGTCTCATTTTGTTTTGCTAAATAACATCTTCTAGTTACTCTTTAAGGATGCATGGGAGGTAAGTGTCTGAAAATGTTTTTATTCTTCCCTCATATTTTATTGATAATTTATCTGGGTTAAGAATTTTAGGTTGGGAGTTAAGATGGAGCAGGGATGCCTCTTAGGGGCCTGCAGGCCACCCAAGCATGGAAATAAGGGAAAATCTTGGGTTCTTTCAAGGGAAACTCCGGATACCTGCTAGCCCTGAGAAGTAAATAAGCAACTTGATGAGCAAGAGGTTAATAGTAGCTTAAAACAATAGCCAAGGAGATTAGAATAATAGTATGTTTGGCTCCCCTATAGAAACTAAACATAAAATCTTTTTCTCAGACATTGAAGGCCTTGCTCCCTTGCCTTCAAGCTTTCTGTGGTGCCAGTGAGATGCCTGTTGTCACTTTGATTCTCCCTCCCCCCTCCTTTTTTTTTGAGATAGCCTCTCTGTTGCTCAGGCTGAAGGGCGGTGGGGCAATCATAGCTCACTGCGACTTCAACCTCCCAGGCTCAAGTGATCCTCACACCTCAGCCTCTCAAGTAGCTGGTACTACAGGCACATGTTACCATGCCCAACTAATTTTGAAATTTTGTATAGAGATGGGATCTTGCCATCTTGCACAGGGTGGTCTCAAACTCCTGGGCTCAAGCAATCCTTCTGCCGTGGCCTCCCAAAGTGCTGGGAGTACAGGTATTAGCCACATGCCTTGCTGATTCCTCATCCTTTGCATGTGACCTGCATTATTATCTCTTTAACAAACTCCTGGGCTCAAGCAATCCTTCTGCCATGGCCTCCCAAAGTGCTGGGAGTACAGGTATTAGTCACATGCCTGGCTGATTCCTCATCCTTTGTATGTGACCTGCGTTATTCCCTCTTTAACATGCATTAATATGGATCTTTTTGAAATTATTATTTGTGCGGAGAACTTGATAGAACCTTCTATGTCTGGAGATGTGAGTCCTTCAGTCTAGGGGATCTTATACTTTCCTCTCCATTTTATGTTTTAGCTCTAAAATTCTTTTTAGATCCTCAATTCATTCTTTAATTTTCTTCTTTTTTTCTCCTATTTTCCTTTTTTTCCTATTGTTTTCTAGCAGATTTCCTCAACTTTATCTTCAAAAGGTTCTTCGGAAACGTTTATATCCAACACATTTCTGACTCTTTTTGTTTCATGGATGCAGTGTATCTCTGAGGCTTTTAGTTAACGGTTACTTTAAAGCTTGCAATTTCTCATTGTCTCTGCTGCCTCGGAATTTATTTTCTTCTATTTGCTGATATTGGCCTTTGTCTTTCACACCCATGGCTCCTTCAAACCTCTGGCAATCTGTTGATGCTCATATGTAAGGGGGAGACTCTAAAATGTTTATTGAAAACTTGGAATCTGGGCAGGGCTTGTCAACCGGAGGGTTTCACTATCAGCATTTGTAGGTCTTTTCTCTGTAGTTCTTCAATCTTCTCAGGGAAGAATCTTTTAATCTGCCACAGCAGAGTATAAATCCTGTTGCTGGCATTCAGGAAGCAAGGTGGAGGAAGGGGCCCAAGGGCTTCAGAATTCAGTGTTTTCAACAGTATCTACTCAGAGTGGCAGGTGGCCCTGAAGGTTCCAACTGGTCCTTCTAAGCTGGGGTGCTGCAAGAGGCTTCAGCTCTGATGTGTTAAGGCGTCCATTATAGGGAATGAATAAACTTCTCTCCAATACATGGAGAGTGGCGGTAAGTTTGTGCCATCCTTGGGAGAATTGAGAGATTAGTAACCCAAAGCATTTTCTGCAACGTTTAATCCTCTGCAGAATCCCCAGTTGAGAAAGGCTGGTAATCTACATCACCCAGGCTGTCTCAGTAACACCCTTGGTTTTCACCCTCATGCCTCACCCATGCTTTTCTACATGTCCTGAAGCTGCTGGGGTTTTTTGGAGTGATGGGCTTTCCCCTCTGTAGGCACAAAGGTGGGTTGAAGCCAGAGGCTCTGTTTAATAAGTTACCCCCATCCATCTGCCTTAAATCTGACAGCAGTTTTTGCCATTTTGCATTCTTTGTTTCCATGCCTCTACTCTTTGGCTTTATGGACTTAAAGCATTTTATTCCCTTAAGTCATTTTGGTGGGCTTTATAGGAGAGAGAACTTAATATCAATTTATTGCTATTACCCAGAAGTCCAGACATTCTGAGTACATGACAAATAATTATAACTAGGGTAATTTGTCATCCAAACCAGGATATCATTGAGAGTAAAAAGGCACTAAGAATATCTACAGTAACATAATTTTTACAGACTTTTTCTTATTAACTAACAAATTGGTATCATGATATAACTGGATCAACAAAACAGTTCTTTCAAACTATTTTCCAATATAAAAACTTTCTAGAAAATTTAAATGAATATATTCACAAACAAAATTACATGTCCATGTATATTAAAGTGAAATTTTCAAAAGTTTCTTATATTGATTATTTGAACATTTAACAACAGAATAATGATTCCTGGAACATATTCATGTATTTTAATTAATTTTCAAATTTATATCTGTTTTCTAATGGTATATAATTGTTATTTTTCTGACCCATATAGTTTTTGAAGTATATTTTGTATGATTTTTCTTTATTTTTCATAAAATTTATTCTAATATTTTCAAAGTTGCATTTATAATTACTAAATTTGATATTGTTGATATCTTAAACTGAATTCTCTTGATAGACTATATATATATTTTTTCTTTTTCTTTTTTTTAAACAGGATCACTCTCTGTCACCCAGTCTAGAGTGCAGTGGCATGATCACAATTCAGTGTGGCCTCAACCTCCCAGTCTTAAGTGATCCTCCCACTTCAGCCTCCCAAGTAGCTGGGACTACAGGCATGTGCCACCATGCCTGGCTAACTTTTGTATTTTTAGTAAAGACAGGGTTTTGCCATGTTGCCCAGGCTGGTCTTGAACTCCTGGGCTCAAGTCATCCACCAGCCTTGGTCTCCCAAAGTGCTGGGATTGTAGGTGTGAGCCACCACACCTGGCCCAGCTACAATATTTTAGATTGGAAAATACACTCTTACAGGAGCTGAGGTACACAGGAAGCTCAAAGTAAATTCTACTAAATGGAGGATAGCCTCAATTCTACCTTTAAAAATTAAAATGTATAAATATTTGAGTTCAGTATTTTCATAAGCACTGCCTTTCTGTCTCTATTCAGACTAATTTTCTTTGGTAATTAATTTTATAGGATAAAATTTGTCAAGGATGTTGCTTCTGTGTATTAGTAAATGCTAGCTTTTGAACAAAATGCAGTCAAAATTTGAAGGACTTATTTACAAACTAATATACTACCATGTTAGGTCACTTAGGTAAATTTACAAAGTAGTTCTCCAAAGGCACAACATTTTTAAAATTCCAACTGATGAAGGACAATGAAGAGAGAAAATATTTTACAGCCAAATTGAACTATTTTTCTGTATTCAGCATCAGCTTTGTCAGAAAATTTCACAGTTCTGTTACTCTGTGCATGTATAAAAATATTTGTAAATCTTGATAACTAAAACTTCTATTTTGATTGGTAGAAAACTGCAGCTTGTTTGAACACAAAATTATCAATTGTGTTTGCACACAACCAATTTTGAATACATTTCTGCTCTGTTTCCTAATTTAGTAAGAACATTGCTATTGCTGCAATGCTGTCTGTGTTCTACCAAAATTTGTATTTATATTAACCCTATAAAAACAAATTATTTTATTTTCAGTGTTAAACTTTTGAACTGTATTTACAAAAAAATCTACATTGATGTCAAACATTTCAAATTCAATGCAATGAACTTTCAAAAGATTTACTTTGACTCCATGAATTTAATGAAAAAAATGAACCACCATTTGTATCAATTTGACTGATTTTTCTCTCTGATGCATCTGATGTCACAAATATAAAACACACCTCAGTTGTCTGTTTGTAAGTTTCTTCTTTTGCTAATGGACCCAACACATTGACAGTTATTCTATTTTTTGTACATACACAAGAGAACTTAGGAGTCAAAATGAGAGAAGTTAATTTAGAATAGCAATCATTTTATTTTTAAAAAGTTGTATTTCAGATTGTGATATGTAAATAAACTTCTGCAGCTATACATGTGAAATTGTCTCAGATACAGTTTTCACAGAATACCTACTTTTAAAGTAGATCTTGATAATTCTTCAGCAAATTTGTATCTCCTGCATTCAAGTGGTCAGGAATGTCATCACTACCTCTATGGTGACTGGTAGAAATGAATTGTTTTTTCTGAGATTATACATCTACCATTTATTTTCTTGAGAAATTAAAATTCAGTTCTTAATTTTTTTATTCAACATGTGTTCTTGAAAAGCTCGTTGCTGAGAGAAAATTGATGATGGATAAGGAACTCCCAAAGCCCATTCCCCCATAAAAGCAATGGAAAAAAACTGGCAAAAACTATCACAAATTTTTTGGAACTTTGAAAACTAACTAAAAGCTTGCAGCAACACAGAAAGGACTTATTCAAGAAAAATGAGCTGGATCTCAGTAAGTTTTGTGGCATGTTCCCCTACCCTAGTCCAATCCTCCATTCCCCATCTCAACGGTAGCCTTAATAGTAATAGCTTACATTCCCTGTACCTTACCAGGAAAGGAGCATGCAGAACACACACCATCTGCAAATTGTCCTTGGTTGATCTGTCTCTTGGCTCCCTGGAAGACCTGCTCAAATGGCTTACCTTGATCTCATCTGACTGATACTCCCCTTGTGATAAAGCTGATACAAGAGCAGAAAGCTTTTATCAAAAACATTCATGGGCAAATGTTTCAGTCCCTGCTGATGCAATACATATTAATAACAGCTGGGGCAAATAATAGATGAACTAAAATACTTGAGAGAAAAGTGTTGGGAGTGAGATGCTTTAGGGAATAAGGTCTTTGAAAAGCTCTGACATAATCCTAGGAATCTAGCAGATTACATGTATGCCCAGAGCTACGTCCGTGCCCAGGAAAGACCTCTGTAGAAGTGGGAAGTACAGACTAAAGCAGGGGAGTAAACATCCTGGCTGTGTTGAAGGCAAACCTGACACACAAACAGAACCCCTCTGAAAAGATTGGGAATTTTTTTTGGTTCCAGGCATTGAAAACAATCTTTATTTAATCACTAACTGAACATTAAGCTAAGGCAAAGTAGGGACCTTGAATACCCAAAAACAGTTATGAAAAAGAAGAGCAAAATCAGAGGATTCATACTTCCTGATTTCAAAACTTACTACAAAGTTACAGTATTCAAAACAGTGTACTACTGGCATAAAGATAGACAGATACATAGATCAATGGAATAGAATTGAGAGTCCAGCAATATCCTATAACTGTGGATGCCAAGACCATTCATTGGAGGAAGAATAGTCTTTTCAACAAATGATGCTGGAACAACTGAATATCCATAAGAAAAGAATACATTTGGACACTTACCTGACACCATATAGAAACATTAACTCAAAAAGGACAAAAAAAAAAAAAAAAAAAAAAAAACCTAAATGTAAAAGATAAAACTGTAAGACCCTTAGAAGAAAACATGGGTATAAGTCTTAATGACCTTGAATTAGGCAATGATTTCTGAAATATGACACCAAAATCACAAGCAACAAAAGAGAAAATAGATAAATTGGACTTCATCAAAATCAAGAGCATTTGTACTTCAAAAAAAAAAAAAAACTATCAAGAGAATGAAAAGACAGCCCACTGGTGGGAGAAATTATTTGCAAATCATATATCTGATAAGCATCTATGATCCAAACATATAATGACATCTTACAATTAAATAATAAAAAGACAAGCCGCCTAAGTTAAAAAATGGGCAAGGGATTTGGATGAACATTTCTCCAAAGAAGATACACAAATGTTCAACATGCACATGAAAAGACTTTTAGCATCATTTGTCATTAAGTAAATTTAAATCAAAGCCAAATGAGATATCACTTCACACCCACTAGGATGGCTATAATCAAATAGGCAGACATTAACAAGTATTGACATGGATGTACAGACATTGGAATCCTCATACATTCCATTCCTGGTAGGAATATAAAATGGTATATCCCCTTTGGAAAACACTTCTGTAGTTTCTCAAAAAGTTAGACATAGTTACCCTATGATTCAATAATTCCATTCCTAGGTATCTACTCAACAGAATGGAAAACATGTTGGATACACAAATGTTCATAGATGCATTATTCATAATAGTAAAAAAGTAGAAATAACATAAATGTTCACTCATTGATGAGCAGATAAACAAAATGTGATATAACCATATGGGGGAATATTATTCAACCATAATAAGGGACGAAGTACTGGTATATGCTACAACATGGACGAACCTGGAAAACATTGTGCTAAGTGAAAGAAGCCAGACACAAAAGGCTGCATATTTTGTTATTCTATTTCTATGGAATATCCGGAATAGGCAAGTCCCTGAAAACAGAAAAGAGACTGGTGATTGTTAGAGAACAGGTGAAGAGGGAGGTGGGGAGTGACTGTTAACAGGTACAAGGCTTCTTTTTTTCTTTTTTTTGGCATGATGGAAATGTAAAATTAGACAGTGGTGGTGGTTACATAAAGTTGCAGATATACTAAAAAACTACTGAGTTTTACATTTCAAATTGGTTAAAATAGTGGGTGTTTTTTGTTTATGGGTTTTATCTTAATAATAATAATAAAGCTCATGCTGATGATAGGGCTTTTTGTGAAATAAAAAAGTATTACCAAACAATAAAATAAATCAATACTTGTGTGCACCATATGGTAAAGGAGAGATCCGCTCCAGCAAGAGAATTTCAACAACCTTCTCTCTGTGTACGATGGACGTTAAGACTGTGCAGCTGGAGCACCCAAGTGTCCAGCTGGAGTGACAATATCAGTTCCTCCCACCACCACCTGAGGCTGGCAGGAGCAGGCTGTCCTCCATTGCCTGCATTTCAAGCACTTGCTTTTATCAGTGAGTGTCCTGCCAGCTGTCCTTGAAAGGAAAATGTTAGTTGACACTACATCTTAAAAATGTTGGGGAAATAATCTCCTGGTGTGTCGTTTGCTAAGAGTGCTGGAAAAGCACAGCATTTAGGGGGCAGCGTCCCAATTTTCCTGGTACAGTCTGTCACGGCTTCCCTTGGCTAGGAAAGGGAAATCCCAGGACCGCTTGTGCTTCCTGGGTGAGGCAATGCCCCGCCCTGCTTCAGCTCGCCCTCCGTGAGCTGCACCCACTGTCCAACCAGTCCCAGTGAGATGAACCAGGTACCTCAGTTGAAAATGCAGAAATCACCCGTCTTCTGCGTTGATCACACTGGGAGTTGCAGACCAGAGCTGTTCCTATTCAGCCATCTTGGTCTCAGGATACAAAATCAATGTGCAAAAATCACAAGCATTCCTATACACCAATAACAGACAAACAGAAAGCCAAATCATGAGTGAACTCACATTCACTATTGCTAGAAAGAGAATAAAATACCTAGGAATCCAACTTACAAGGGAAGTGAAGGATCTCTTCAAGGAGAACTACAAACCACTGCTCAGCGAAATAAAAGAGGACACAAACAAATGGAAGAACATTCCATGCTCATGGATAGGAAGAATCAATATCGTGAACATGGCCATACTGCCCAAGGTAATTTATAGATTCAATGCCGTCCCCATCAGGCTACCAATGACTTTCTTCACAGAATTGGAAAAACTACTTTAAAGTTCATATGGAACCAAAAAAGAGCCCGCATTGCCAAGACAATCCTAAGCCAAAAGAACAAAGCTGGAGGCATCATGCTACCTGATTTCAAACTATACTACAAGGCTACAGTAACCAAAACAGCATGGTACTGGTACCAAAACAGAGATATAGACCAATGGAACAGAATAGAGGCCTCAGAAAATTACACCACACATCTACAAGCATCTGATCCTTGACAAACCTGACAAAAACAAGAAATGGGGAAAGATTCCCTATTTAATAAATGGTGCTGGGAAAACTGGCTAGTCATACGTAGAAAGCTGGAACGGGATACCTTCCTTACATCTTATACAAAAATTAATTCAAGATAGATTAAAGACTTAAATGTTAGATCTAAAACCATAAAAACTCTAGAAGAAAACCTAGGCAATACCATTCAGGACACAGATGTGGGCAAGGACTTCATGACTAAAACACCAAGAGCAATGGCAACAAAAGCCAAAATTGACAAATGGGATCTAATTAAACTAAAGAGCTTCTGCACAGCAAAAGAAACTACCATCAGAGTGAACAGGAAACCTACAGAATGGGAGAAAATTTTTGCAATCTACTCATCTGACAAAGGGTTGATATCCAGAATCTACAAAGAACTTAAACAAATTTACAAGAAAAAAAAATCAAACAACCCCATCAAAAAGTGGGCAAAGGATATGAACAGACACTTCTCAAAAGAAGACATTTATGCAGCCAACAGACACATGAAAAAATGCTCATCATCACTGGTCATCAGAGAAATGCAAATCAAAACCACAATAAGATACCATCTCACACCAGTTAGAATGGCAGTCATGAAAAAGTCAGGAAACAACAGGTGCTGGAGAGGATGTGGAGAAATAGGAACGCTTTTACACTGTTGGTGGGAGTGTAAACTAGTTCAACCATTGTGGAAGACAGTGTGGTGATTCCTCAAGGATTTAGAACTAGAAATACCATTTGACCTAGTGATCCCATTACTGAGTATATACTCAAAGGATTATAAATCATTCTACTATAAAGACACATGTAATAAACACGTAATGTTTACTGCAGCACCCTTCACAATAGCAAAGACTTGGAACCAACCCAGATGTCCATCAGTGATAGACTGGATTAAGAAAATGTGGCACATATACACTATGGAATACTATGCAGTCATAAAAAAGGATGAGTTCATGCCCTTTGTAAGGACATGGATGAAGCTGGAAACCATCATTCTGAGCAAACTATTGCAAGGATAGAAAACCAAACATCGCATGTTCTTGCTCATAGGTCGGAATTGAACAATGAGAACACTTGGACATAGGGTGAGGAACATCACACACTGGGGCCTGTTGTGGCGTGGGGGGATGGGGAAGGGATAGCATTAGGAGAAATACCTAATGTAAATGACAAGTTAATGGGTGCAGCAAACCAACATGGCACATGTATACATATGCAACAAACCTGCACATTGTGCACATGTACCCTAGAACTTAAAGTATAATTTAAAAAATTTTTTTAAATGTTGGGGAAAGAGAGAGACTACCCCTAGTCATCTTTATAATTAACTACATGTTCAAGCGAGAACTCTGTTCAGTGTGTGAATCCCCCAAACTGCTAGATGACATTGTGGCATAAAGTGGTAGTGCAAAGTAGAGATCTATGAAACCCATCCTGGCGCATTTTAATGACATTATTAGTAAATCTTTGTTAAAAGAAAAATGAGGGCAAATGGTAAATAAGAAGAGATGCCAGGAACTGAGGTAAATCTGGACTGCCCCAGTCAAATCAAGACCTTTGTTGTGTTAACTCTAATGCAAGCCATTTCTCAGGTTAAGTGTCAAGTGCCTGGCACAGAAATTAAGTTGTACGAAGGTCAAAGGTAGAGATCATATCTTGCCTCATAAAGGATGGTGTTTTGTGCTGTAATAATATTGTGTAATATTAACAGGTAAAGACAGGGAGAAAGTACAAGCTGGGACAAATGGAAAAGGGGCAGGAAAGCAAAAGGTGAATTTAGAAGGGAACAAACAAAGCAGAAGTTTCCCATGGGGTTCATTTGTTACTGAGTATTTATAAAAGTAATATTTTCATTTAATTACCTATATTTCCCATATACAAACTATGCCTAGATATTGCTCACATTAGCTAACTTCTGGCATAGTGCCTCTTCTTTCTATAATAAAGTGAAGAAGAAAATAAATAGAAAAAGAATTAAATAGCTTGCAAAAGCAGACTCACTTTCTCAATCTTATAGTAAACATGCAAAGTCTCCCAAAATTTTACATGAATAACTATTTTTGCTATGGATAATTGTTATAACTCCTGTTAAAACATAGAGGTGGATTTTTTTTTAAGTTTCATTAGATTTAATCAGATTTAGCACCTAGATGAAGCATGTTCGATGAAGAGTCAAATGCTGTAAAATATTTGAAGAGATTTATTCTGAGCCAGATATGAAGACTATGGCCCATGACATAGCCCTTAGGAGATCCTGAGAACATGTTCCCAAGGTGGCTGGGGTGCAGCTTGGTTTTATACATTTTAGAGTGGCATGGGACATCAATCAAATACATTTAAGATATATATTAGTTTGGCCAATAGAGGTGGGGCTTCCAGGCTATAGGTAAATGTAAACATTTTCTGGTTGACTGATTGACAATTGGTTGAATTTTCTAAAGACCAGGGATAGGCTGGGCAGGGTGGCTCACGCCTGTAATCCCCGCATTTTGAGAGGCTGAGGCGGGTGGATCACCTGAGGTCAGAAGTTCAAGACCAGGCTAGCCAACATGGTGAGACCCCCATCTCTATTAAAAATACAAAAAAAAAAAAAAAAATTAGCCGGGTGTGATGGTGCACACCTGTAATCCCAGCTACTTAGGAGGCTGAGGCAGGAGAATTGCTTGAACCTGAGAGGCAGAGGTTGCAGTGAGCCGAGATCACCCCACTGCACTCCAGCCTGGGCAAGAGTGAGACTCCATCTCAAAAAAAAAAAAAAGACCTGGGATCAATAGAAAGGAAATGTTCTGGTTGAGATAAAAGATTGTGAGATTGTGGAGACCCAGGTTCTTTTGAAGTCTCATAGTGGCTGCCCTTAGAGACAACAGATGACACATGTTTCCTATTCAGGTCTTTAAAAGGTGCTAGACTCTCAGTTAATCTCTTCAGGATTGGGAGGACCTGAAAGAAAAAGATCTAACTATCTTAATAGAGGTTTTTACAGATGCAAATTTTTCTCCACAAAGGACGGTTTTGCAGGGTCATTTCAAAGTATGGCAAAGAAACATGTTTTGGGGTAAAATATTTTAATTTTCTTCTTTGTCACATAATATTATGCCAGAGTCAGATTGGAAAGTAAGTCACAATGTGTAGGATTCATAAAACCCATCTGATGAGAATTTATGGTTTGTAGTGCGTGACTCCCCAGACCCCTTAGAAAGGAATTTGGGCAAGATAAGAAAAAATCAGAGCTTAGTTTTCTAGCATAATAATGAGAGAAGCTCAGACTGATCTGATATCATGTACTTTTCCAGCCTGCCCAAGCTGACAGCTGCTTCTGGCTTTCTGAAGTGCTGCTGTACAGAGCCACAGCTCCATTCTAGAAAGCACCAAGTGCCCAGAGCCTTTCATCGCCTTCCCAGTTGCAGATTTTTCCAGAGTTTTTGCTGCCACAGAGACAACAAGTAGCTGTTATGTTTACCAAATACATTTGACCATGCTTTCAACCTATAATCTGAAAGTCCTAGCTGGTATAATTTGACATTTCCAAAGTTTTGCCAGAAATGTGTGCAAATAATCAATTTTTGTAATTTGGGTAAACATAATTCAGTTTCCAGAATAGGAGTAATCACATAGAGTTTAACACAGATACACCTTCATTCATCTTGTGTCCTCTAAATTATCCCCTCCCCCAGTCTATTGGGATATGCTCTTTAAGAAGAGCAGTTTACTGGGGAAATGAACATGTTTAGCAGCCATCACATATACAGGAAAAAATAAATTGGACAAGAGGGTGTTGTTTGTTTATATTTCAGTTGGTCGTTTGTATTTACTGTAGCAGGGAATTATTATGGATCCAAAACTTATATTTTCATCTACTATTCAGTTGAATTCAGTTGATAGATTTTCATGGAGATAATAAACCTTTTTTTTTTTTTTTGAGATGGAGTCTTGCTCTGTCACCCAGGCTGGAGTACAGTGGCGTGATCTTGGCTCACTGTAACCTCCACCTCCCAGGTTCAAGCAATTCTCATGCCTGAGGTCCGGAGTAGCTGGGATTACAGGGGCCCACCACCACAACCTGCTAAATTTTTTGCATTTTTAGTAGAGATGGGATTTCATTATGTTGGCCAGGCTGGTCTTGAACTCCTGACCTCAGGTGATCCACCCACCTCGGCCCCCAAAGTGCTGGGATTACAGACATGAGCCACCACACCCAGCAAAGATTATAAATCTTTGAGAGATAACTTTAGAATATGAGAAGAGCTTTCCAGTTTGCAAATCTAAGCTAAAATCAGTAATTAAAAATTTATCGGACACCAATATGAGGTTTTTCAAGTATTAGAAAAGTGGAGAAAGCATATGCTATGTCTACATGGCCTCAAAACCCTCAATTACATGAATCATTTCTGAGGGAGAAAAATTCTACAAAATCTGTTGCTTGTGTTTCCCTGGAGCAGAACATAAAACAAAAGCTACTGCCCCAACAAAGAGATAAGAGATAAGACTTGGCATTCTACTGTCAGGAAAATTCAAGTGTGTCAGCTAAAAAATGAAAAGACAAATATTTATCTTAACCATTAGAGATAATCTATACGAAAAGGTTTAGAGTTAGTAAAGCTTCATTTTTAGCCCTGGGCACTTGGGACTTTGTGTGAGACTCCTTCTCAGGAGTGGTAGGGGGCGGACCAGAGGGAGACAGACAGCCAGTCAGCTCAGAGAACAACTTTTTAAAATTATTTTTTAAAAAATCAATTTAAAAATTAGATTTATGAGAAAGTATCATGAAAAGTTGCACAGTTTCTCCTATGAGAAGACAGGATGGTTGTTTATAAGAACAGGACTTGTTCCCAAAGATTACAAAAAGGACATAACCTGCATTATGATGCCAAAGATCATGACTGCAGCTGGTTGAGTAACCGAGCTGCCTTGAGTCAGGGTCAGGTTGAGAGTGAAGCAGGCAGGACCCTGTCATGGGTTAGAACCCTTTCTTCAGAAAATCGAGGGATGCTAGGCCTAAATGTGGCATTACCCGAGGAGAAATGTCTCCCAAAGAGACATTTTTCTCAATAGTTAAATTCAAAGGAAACATTACCCTATATGACCTCAGAAACACTGGGCATCTATAGCCCTCTCTGCAAATGTATTTTTTCCCAGTTTCTTATTCTGTGAGTTGTTAGAAGCAGAGTGCAGACGCCCAGTGTCCAGCGTTTGTGTGGCTGCCTGGAGGTTAAGAAAGCCTGAAGGCAGACACACCACGGTTGGAAGGAATGTTGCTGCAACTCTTCTTCAAGGAGCAAGAAAAGGAAGATCCATTTGATACCACCAACTTTGAAGGGGCTGTTTAGTCCTCTCTGGTTTCGTTAAAGTTAGACTCTAAATGTAGTCTACCTCTCTTTGGTATGGAGATGCAGGACTTAAAAAAACCAAAAAACAAAAACAAAAACAAAAACCAAGTTATCTTTTTGTGCTTTGCCAAAGCTAGGTTTTCAGTTTTGCATTAGAAACAGGGAGAATTGAAACCTTTAAAGCCTTCTGACTGGACTTAATGCCATTTCATTCTTGGGTCTCAGCTGTGATTGTGGGTGAATTGGAGCCAGAGACACACACTTGCCCCAAGCCCTTTATTAATACTGAACACCTCTTCCTCACAGAGACAGACCAGAAAAACACTTGCTCTCCCCTGTGCTATCTGCTCCACACTGATACCCAGAGTAGCCCATCTTGAGAAAGGCATAGCAATTTGAAAAGGTGAGATTACAGAGGCTTAAACGCAAATTAGTGCCATATGTTGAAGAGCCTCATTATTTATGCCTGAACCAGATGCTTCTATTCCCTACATTATATTTGCAATCAATCATTTTTTAGATCTTTTTCGTGATGCAATGCTAATTTAATAAAAGAATTGTGCTTTCTTTTTTCTTCATGACTACGAAAGCTCTCATAGCCAAATAACCTCACTACTTCATCTCAGAAAGGTCCCCCTTGGAATTAATTACTTTGAGATTGAAGTATTCCAGGACTCACAGCTTCTTTTAAAAACATCATTGGCACTTCTTCCCAACAGATTATCTTCCTTAATTGAATCAAATCTTCACTATGATGTCACACAGAAGAGTTAGAGCAAATACATGGTGTACTATTACAAGTTAACCTGGACAATTACTCCATGCCAATTCTCAAATTACATTATTATCATTATTATTTTACATTGTAAATAGATTAAAATGTCCTACTGGAGAATTAAGTCTGAGATCTAAACATGGACATACGGGATCCATGAAATTCTGTCTTTAGGGTAACATACATCAACATTATACAAATGTATATTACTTCTCATTTAAAATATAATAATACTAACTGAAATATATTTATGTATTGCTCTTCTAAAAGTTTAGAGATAGGTGACTCTCAAATAATGAAATCTGTTGTCCAAGCTACCCAAGAACTTCTCTCCCATTATTTTGTATTTTGCCTCTTAATTCTTTCTTTCTCCACTTCCTACCAAGGCCTTTTTTAGTATTTCCTAATGAAAACCTATCGCCTAGATTTTTCGTCTCGTTTTTTTGAAATGGTGGTAAAAGATACATAACTATAATTTACCATTTTAACAATTTAAGGGTACAGTTCTGTGACATTCAGTGTATTCACATTGTCATGAAACCATCACCACCATTCATCTCCAAAATTTTTTCATCTTCTCCAACTAAAACTTTGTACCTATTAAACAATTACTTCCCATCTGCTTCCCACTCAGCAACCACCTGTGAAAGGAAAATCAATCTTGGGGCCCCAAAATCACTAAGCTGAAGGGAAAAGTCAAGCAGGGAACTGTTCAGGGCAAACCTGCCTCTCATTCTATTCAAAGTCACCCCTTTCTCAACTGAGATACTCACGCCTGTAATCCCAGCACTTTGGGAGGCTGAGGCAGGCAGATCATGAGGTCAGGAGTTCAAGACCAGCCTGACCAACATGATGAAACCCCATCTCTACTCAAAAACAAAAACAAAAACAAAAATTAGCCAGGCATGGTGGTGGGTGCCTGTAATCCCAGCTACTCGGGAGGCTGAGGCAGGAGAATTGCTTGAACCTGGAAGGCAGAGGTTGCAGTGAGCCAAGATTACGCCACTGCATGCCAGCCTGGATGGCAGAGCAAGACTCCATCTCAAAAGAAAAAAAAAATGCATATCTGATTGCCTCCTTTGGAGAGGCTAATCAGAAACTCAAAAGAATGTAACCATCTTATCATATCTATCTATGACCTGGAAGTCCTCTCCCTGCTTCAAATCATCCCGCCTTAGCTTTGAGTGGTCCCACCTTTCAGGACCTAATCAATGTTCATTTTACATATGTTGATTGATGTCTCACGGCTCCCCAAAATGTATAAAACCAAACTATGCTCTGACCATCTTGGGCACATGTCATCAGGACTTCCTGAGGCTGTGTCACAGGCATGTGCCCTCAACCTTGGCAAAATAAACTTTCTAAATTAACTGAGACCTGTCTCAGATACTCGGGGTTCACATTTTTGGTAACCATGAAGGGATTCTGACAAATCTCCTATTGGTGCTTGGTACCAGCCTGAGTTAACTTTATGGCTCAAGCCAATAGGACAATTTGCTGAGATCTGGGAGCACACCCTCCAGAGAATTCCTGATCTCCCAAAACTTGATCAAGATCTAAAGTTTATTTTGCTGTATAACTCCCCCAACCCCATTTTTTTTTCAGTTTTACTTGCTTCCAACAAGGAAGGCAAGATTTCTGGTTTCCATGATGATGGAAGGCAGGTAACTTCTTTATCAAGTTTGAGCTTGCTCCCAGCAGAGAGGACAAGTTTGTGTTTTTTCCTGCTTCTAGGATGGTAGAGGGCAGTCTTCAGCCTGAGACCCATCCTTAGGTAAGTAGCAGAATTGGGGTTTTGTCTTGGCTAAAGTTTAACAACCAGCTGGTCTTAATTTCTCCTTACCATTAGAGCGCTCAGTGATCATATTGTTGGGGGTTTTTGTTGTTGTTGTTTGTTCTGGTCTTTCTCCCATCAGATTTGACCAACTCTACCTGACTTGGTCAAATCCAAGTGAGAATTCCAAATTACAGGTCAACAAAGCCTCTCTAATTTAGCTAAAATTCCTCCCAGCTGCAAAGGGGGGAGACTCAAAAAGCCCAAAAAAAATGCACTTGGTTTCTATGTTTGCCTTCCTGTCTTCAAAAAAAAAAATGTTCTTTCATTTGTTTTCTTCCACTCTATATGTCCTTCCCCTCTTTTGCCGTCTACAGTACCAAAAATCTAGAGAAGGCTTCTAATGACTTGAACTTCTTTAAAGAATTCCGAACAAAGGTGCCACTCACCCCTTTTGGGGTGTTCTATTTCCTTTGTGGAGTTTCAAGAGTCATGGACAGATTCTTCTTAGGTCTAAAGCTCTGTTTTCCCGTATTGCATGACCTGACCTCTTTGGCTTTGGGGATACCAGAGATTACCTCGTACTGTGAGAGGATTTGACCTTGGCGTGTGTAATGGTGAACGAGAGCTACAAAGTAGGGCTGGTTGAGCATAGTTTACAGGAAGTAGTCTTGGCTGTTGTTTTTTTTCCTCCTAGGAAGTTATTGTTTAAAGATCCTTATTCTAGTTTGATGATGCATTCTAAAGGGTCTTCTCTGTTTGCTTTTTGTCCCAAAATTAATATCGATTCAGCTTGTCTGTGCACATTTGCATGAGGAACTGAACTGTTCTTTCCATAGGTAAATGAGAGACTGAATTTTCTCAGCTCTGAAGAGAAAGGGCATTTTCCTCCTCCCAGCTGAAAGGCACCCTGGGTGATCAGGGTCCTCATGGGAGTGTCTGTGGGTTTGACTCCCTGCAACATGCAGCAGCCCTGAAGGGTAATCCCCAACAAAAAATAATAAAAAAAAAAAAAAGAAAACCTCATCTAGGAAATGCATATAAGGGCTGATCACCTGGTGTTTGGAGCCCTCTCAGAGGTCATAGACCTCTGGAGAGAGAAAGTGAGATACATAAAAGGGCAGAAACAACTTACTGGTGACACACTGTGGAGTCCTGTTTACAAGTAGCATACGTCAATCCACCACACAAAAACTCTAGGCTACAGCTCAGTTTTTTCTCTTAAGAAAAAAAACAGTGTGAAACAAATAATCTAAGAATGACGAGAAAACAAGAAGAATGACCCTCTTGTGAACACTCTGTAGGTTTTATGGCACCTCTACTTGACAGAGTTTATGTAAAATGGAAGTAATATTGTCTTTGTGCACATTTACATTAAAGAAAAAGAACCCTAAGGTCAACCTGCAAACTATAGAGTTCCTAAGTTCTCCTTTTTCTCTATTTTCTTTTCTGCCCGCTTTAAATCTGCTGTTATTTTTCTATTATGATAAAAAACCAGTTTGGATCCAATAGTTTTTTTTGTTTGCAAGCCAGTGAATTTGTATTTATCTCATGGCTACAGTTCTGAAGTAAAAGCTATAGGGTGTGTGTGTGTGTGTATGTGTGTGTGTGTATTTAAAAGGCCTTTATAATGCATGTAATTTTATGTTTTATTGGCAATTAAATCCATTTTCATTTCTCTCTAGCACACCAGACTTTTTCTCTCCATACCTTGTGATGTAAATCTTCCTATTTTATTTTCACCTGAGTTGTTTCCTTTAATATGCAAATTTAAAACTATTTAGCTGACAACTGCCTAGGGTTATCAAGAATGGATACAGGTTACCTATTGAAACAGGTTAACAAGAATTTGAAAGTATAAGTTGGGCAAAAAGGTTTTTATGAATCTATAACATGTACTTCTATCGGCATGCCTAATACATCTATGTGTTTATGTGTTGTGTACACAATATTTCACTACTAAAAATATATAAAAGAGCTCTAATCATTATCAGGAAAATAGAAAAAGTAGTCAAATGCTTTTTCAAGTTTATGTAACTTAAGTACAATTTTTAATAAACAAGCTATTTTTAAAATCATTGGTAAAGTGTAATAATATTAGAAATGTCTTAAGAATTGCCAGCATATATTTTGTTTGCATTTATTACTTAAGCAGTTTCATACTTATCCCTGCCAAACACTATAAGGTGTCAACATTTGGTATATGGTTTAAAAAACCATAAAAAAGCTAAAGTACAAACTAAGTTCCTCCCAAAGTTAGTCTGGCCTACACCCATGAATGAACAAGGACAGTTCAGAGGTTAAAAGCAAGAAGGAATCATAGATCAGATCTTTTTCATTGTCTCAGTTATAATTTTGCAATGGTGGTTCCATAACTTTATATAATGACAATCTCAGTTTTCATAAATAATCTAGGTAAATGATCAAAATAAAATAATTGAGTAAATGTAATTGGATAAATACTTGTAGACAAACTCATCATAATTTAGAATCTAAAGTTATATTAAATTAAATAATAGGTATTTCAGGTTGGGTGCAGTGGCTCATACTTGTAATCCCAACACTGTGGGAGGCCAAGGTGGGTGGCCAAGGTGATCGAATGAGGTCAGGCATTTGAGACCAGTCTGGCCAACATTGCAAAAACCCTCCTGTACTAAAAATACAAAAATTAGTGGAGCATGGTGGTACATGCCTATAATCCCAGTTACTCTGAAGGCTGAGGCAGGAGAATCACTTGAACCCAGGAGACGGAGGTTGAAGTGAGCTGAGATTGTGCCACTGCACTCCACTCCAACCTGGGTGACAGAGCAAGACTCTGTCTCAAAAATAAATAAATAATAGATATTTCATTATTTGGGTATTTTCCAGTACAAATGTATTTGTAGGAAAACATTCTTTCAAAAAATGCGCTTCATTTTAAAAAAGGTGAACAATTTTTATCTAATTCAAAGCTTATTTAAAGGTTATGTATAAAATGAGGTAAAAGGAACCAGGAAATAAGACAGAAGTAAAGAAAGCTATAAAAATAAAGGTCTTTTTTTCTGTAAGAAGCTTAAGAGAAATAACTTTATAGAGGAAGAATCTTGTATGGTAAATTTAGTCTTAGAATAAAATGACTGGTTGTTTAAGGAAGAGGAATGTTAGGACAAACTAGAAAGTCCAAGCATATTGTGTATGGTCTGTGTAAGTCACAATAAAAAGAACAATAAGAAGATTTATTTTAAAAACTTTTATAAGGTCATGCTGTCTATAATTAAAGGGAAATTATAATGGTCTTTCTAGAGACTGGGCATGATGTAAAAAAACACTTAAACACTAAATATTTGGTTAGAACAATGAAATTTTCTTAAGGGATTGATTTATTCTTAATAAATTATGTGAGATTTTAATTTTTTTAACCTAAAGTTCCACTATTTTGGTTTCTCTCTCCTTTTTTTTTTTTTTTGAGACCATCTCTAGTTCTTTCACCCAGGCTGGAGTGCAGTAGCATGAACTCAGCTCACTGCAATCTCTGCCTCCCAGGTTCAAGCAATTCTCCTGCCTCAGCCTCCCAAGTAGCTGGGACTACAGGTGTGCACTACCATGCCAGGCTAATTTTTGTATTTTTAGTAGAGATGGTGTTTCACCACGTTGGCCAGGCTGGTCTCAAACTCCTGACCTCAAGTGATACACCTGCCTCAGCCTCCCGAAGTGCTTGGATTACAGGCATGAGTCACTATATCTGGCTTTTCTCTCCTTTTAAAGGGTGTGAAATAGTGACGTTCTCCTTCAACTCACTTTCAGCTCGTATAAATTCTGTCCTCGAGTTCTGTTTGTAGTGACCTAATGCTAACAATGTTTTCTTAAAGGTCTAAAGGAATTGTTTTCTTCCAACATAATATTCTGTACAGTCCAGATCTTTCCTTTTGCCTTTTGGTAACTAACAGATTTTACAGTTTATTGTAACAATTCCTATGCCATTATTATTAAGTTTTGGTTTGCTTAGGGAAAAAACTGATATTAAAATTTTTTTTAAGCTAAGGTTATTACATCTGTGTATCTTTCTGTATGTGCTTTTAAAGTACTTGTGACATTGAGTTACAGGGTTTTGACTCCTAGGTCTAAAAAGGACACCAAGTCCTGCTAAATTTTAAACACTGACAGCAATTAAAGCCTCATCTTCAGGCCTGGTAGAAGAATGCCAATCAAAATAAACTGCATTCCTAAGACATAGGGCCAGAAATTAAAGCTATTCAACTCCTCAAGGCCCAGGGACTATCACAGAAGAGGTGGGCATGTGCAATTGTAAGGACCAATTTTGAGAGATAAAATAAGTTCAGTTTCTCTATAAACTAATCATTAATATCAAAGGCACACTGATGCAAGACCAGCATATGGATCTCTGTGTCAGATTAACAAGGTTTTCTTGAAGCATTAGCTGACTCCTTAATCAAGTATATAATGGTTATAAAAGGCTTACGGAAGTTATATCTTATGATCAAGATTAAAATTTTATACATTATTTATAAATTTTTGCAAAACAAATTTAATTTGGATTCATGCTGTTTTATTAGGGCTTATTGTTTGGAAAATTAAGTCTCCTCTCTCAAAGAATTAAGGTTTTCACCCTTTTTTTGAAATCCTTGCATTATTACTTTGTTCAAATGAATGACTTATTTTACAATGACCTGTAATATCAAGTGTTTTAAACCTTTGATATTTTTGTCTTTTTCTGATGGACTTAATCCTTTAAGATTTTAGGTTTCCTAGAGTCCAAAAATGATATAATTTGGCTTATTTGGTATAAAAATTACACAGGAAACATTGTCAAATATGAAGTGGTGTTTGTTTTCTTTGAGCTGTATTTATATAAATATGTTATTTGTATGCATTCTGAAATTATGGCAAACTCCTATAATTCTGGTATGACTTAGTGTACATTATCAGTAATAATTATAATTGTCATGTTAAATTATTGTGTGCCACTGAGGTAACAAATTTACTTTTCAATCGTGTCTTTGATTATGGCTGCCCTAAAAGTTTTTGCCATTCACAGACAATTGTTATCTTGTTTTGGTCCTCTTTAGAAGGTCGTTTTATAATCTGCTATAAAACTCTAACAGGTGCTCTTGAATACAAGTTTTTGAAAACTTTGTAGATTCTGACGTCAGAATAAAAGAAAAACTTTCAGGGTTCATGGAAAACTAAATATTCATGATTATCAAGCAGAACAGGAACTAACTACATGGACTGAACTAGTAGAAGACTGAAGTAATCTTTTTGACTTTTTGCTTAAAACGTTGCTGATCCTTTGTTTTGTTCACTCAGAGTCAAGGAAACGTTTCTTTTGAGCTATTCAGTATGCTATGATCCAGTATGAACAAATGCTATGAACAAAAATTAGAACATATTTGTTCCTTTGTACCTGATTTCTCTAGAATTTGGAAACTATTTGTGAGTATTCTTAACTTATGGCACTATAGTTATTTGCTTAAGTGCAATAAGAATCTGTTTTCCTTATAGCAGGGCGCAACTGGAGAAACTGGTTATTTTACCAAGGCTTTGACTGGAATGGTGTGCTTTCCTTTAAAGAATCAAACTTGATTTATGGAGCCAATAAAAGCCCCTTGGGAAAACTGGCCTCATACCTTCTCTATACAGTCCCTATGCAGGGTTCCTGACCTGTGGTAAGTAAAGAATGTCACTTTCTGACAGGCCCAGGAGCCCCCATGTTTATCTTGGAGCCTCAAGAGGAGAAGAATTCACCCAACTCACAGGTATTTGATGGTAAAAATCCATGGCTGGGCTCAGCTTTAAAAAAGTCTTATCTGAGATTCCTTCTGTGGAACAAAGTTCCATCAAAGACAATTTAAAAGCCCATGTAAAAAATAATTATTCTTTCTACACCATATATAATCAGGCCAAGTATAATAAAGCAAATCAGTCTTACCATGATTTGTTTTTAATAAAAATGGTAAACTGGAAAGAGAAAAATTAGATTCTAGTCTTGCCTAATGTTTTTCCATTTTTATTATTTTCTACAGTTTGGACCAAATTCTAATTTTTTTTTTTTTTTTTTTGCTACAAGGCTTCAAAATAATGTTTTCAATTTTTTTCCTTCTTTTTCCTCCATTTTTCCTAATTTAGAGTCACTGAAAACTAAGCTGTGCTTTTGTAAAGCTCTGGGAACTGAAACTAGGCAACTCAAACTTCAGAAAAAAATAACAGGAACCTGTCCGGGCACAGTGGCTCATGCCTGTAATCCCAGCACTTTGGAAGGCTGAAGTGGGTGGATCACAAGATCAGGAGTTTGAGACCGTCTAACCAACATGGTGAAACTCCATCTCTACTAAAAATACAAAAATTAGCCGGATGTGGTGGTATGTGCCTGTAATCCAGCTACTCAGCAGGCTGAGGCAGGAGAATCTCTTAAACCTGGGAAGCGGAGGTTGCAGTGAGCCAAGACTGTGCTACTGCACTCCAGCCTAGGTGACAGAGTGAGACTCTGTCTTAAAACAAAAAAAAAAAAAAAAAAAAAGAAAGTAAACAAAGAAAAGAACAGAACTGCAATTTTCATACCTTCCTGCTGATGTGTGAATTTCAGAGTAATGTGGCCTATTGATTTTCCAGGATTTTTCTTTTGTCTGTTATTGTTCTTCTCCCTTCCTCCCCCTATTTTCTCTTCATAGGACATGAGACTTCACAACCTGCTAAAAATGAAGTTTCCTTATAACTCAGGACCTACTGTTTAGGAATAAACCATTCTAGCCAAGACAGATCAGACTAAACCTGGGACCAGAGACTCATTTTATTCTAAAATGCTTTCTTCAAAAGATTTTTAAAAAGAAAAAGGGGGAAATGTGCAAGGAAAATAAATATTGGGGCCCCAAAATCATTAAGCTAAAGGGAAAAGTCAATCTGGGAACTGCTCAAGGCAAACCTGCCTCACATTCTATTCAGTCACCCCTTGCTCACTAAGATAAATGCATATCTGATTGCCTCCTTTGGAGAGGCTAATCAGAAATTCAAATGAATGCAAGCATTCATCTCTTATCTACTTATGACCTAGAAGCCTCCTCCCTGCTTCAAGTTTTCCCACCTTTGCTTCCAGTGGTCCCGCCTCTCTGGACCAAACCAATGTTCATCTTACATATGTTGATTGATGTCTCATGTCTCTTTAAAATGTATAAAACCACTGTGCTCTGACTACCTTGGGCATGTGTCATCAGGACCTCCTCCTAAGGCTGTGTCATGGGAGTGCATCCTCAACCTTGGCAAAATAAACTTTCTAAATTAACTGAGACCTGTCTCAGATAGTTGGGGTTCACACTCCATTCTACTTTCTGCCTCTATGAATTTGACTTCTCCAGATACCTCATAAAAGTGGAAGTATGTAATTTATCCTGGCTTATTTCACCTAGTATAATGTCTTCAAGATTCTTCCATGTTGTAGCACAAGTTAGAATTTCCTTTCTTTTCTTTTTTTTTTTTTTTTTTTTGAGATGGAGTCTCACTCTGTCCCCAGGCTGGATTGCAGTAGTGTGATCTCGGCTCACTGAAACCTCTGCCTCATGGGTTCAAGTGATTCTCAGACTGCCTCAGTCTCCCAAGTAGCTGGGACTACAGGTGTGTGCCACCACGCCCAGTTAATTTTTGTATTTTTAGTAGAGATGGGGTTTCACCATGTTGGCCAGGATGGTCTCAATCTTCTGACCTCATGATCTGCCCACCTTGGCCTCCCAAAGTGCTGGGATTACAGGCATGAACCACTGCACCTGGCCAGAATTTCCTTTCTTTTTAAGGCTGAGTAATATTCCATAGCGTGTATATGTCACAGTTTGTTTATACATTTATCCCCTGAAGAATCCTTGAATTGCTTCCACCGTTTAGCTATTTTGAATAATGTTGCAATGAACATGGGCATACAAATATGTGTTCAAGACCCTGCTTTCGTTTCTTTTGGATATATACCCAGAAGTGGAATTGCTGGATCATATTGTGATTTCTATTTTTAATTTTTTGAGGAACCACCATATCATTTTCCACAGGGGCTGAACCACTTCACATTCTCACCAATAGTACACAAGTGTTCCAATTTCTCCATAACTTCACCAACACTTGTTATTTCCTGATTATTCGGTTTCAAATAATCAGATTTATTCTGATTATGATGGCTTTTTATAATAGTCGTCATAATGTGTGTGAAGTGATATTTCCTTATGGTTTACATTGCATTTCCTCAATGAACTAGTGACATGGAGCATCTTTTCATGTGCTTATTGGACATTTGTGTATCTTCTTTGAAGAAATGTCTGTTCAAGTTCCTTACCAATTTTTGAATCAGGTTGTTTGTTTTTGTTGTTGAATTGTAGGAGTTTTAAAAATACATATTACAGATATTAAACCCTATCACATATATGACTTGAAGATATTTTCTCCCAGCCTGTGGGTTGCCTTTTCAGTCTATTGGCATTGTCCTTTGATGCGCAAGTTTTGAATTTTGACAAAGTCCAACTTACCTAGTTTTTCTATCGTTACCTTTCTTTGGTGTCATATTCAAGAAAAAATCATTGCCAAATCCAATATTGTGACTCTTTACCCCTCTGTTTTCCTCTAAGAGTTTTATAATTTTAGTCTTACATTAATGTCTTTGATAGATTTTGAGTTAATTTCTGTGTATGCTAAAAAATTAGCCGGGAATGGTGGCACGCTCCTGTGATCCCAGCTACTCCAGAGGCTGAGGTAGAGAATGGCTTGAACCTGGAGGGGCGGAGGTTGCAGTGAACCGAGATTGCACCACTGCACTCCAGCCTGGGCAACACAGCAAGACTCCATCTCAAAAAATAAAAATAAATAAATAAATAAATAAATAAATAAATTTCTGTAGATGCTGTAAGGTTGGGATCTAACTTCATTTTTCTTTTTTGTTTGAAGATTTTCTGATTTTAATTATTTCTCCTCACTGTACTAAGTTTGAGCACAAAACTCAGTCACTTCATGTATTCTCTTCCTCTCACCACCTGCCCACTATTTTCTACCTTTTCAATGTGTATCTTTTGAATCATGGTGATTGTGTCGATCAGCATTCACTTAAGGTAACTCTAGTTACCTTAAGTGAAAGCAGATTTAGTAGAGAGTCATGGGTACTTGCAAATTCATGAGAAAGGCTAGAATAGGGAGCTAGATTGGGCCTCGAAGAACAACCCTACATAACTGGTCATCAGGGGGAACTGCTACCTTGGCCTCAAGCAGGAAAGTAGTTACTCATTAGGTTCCCACTAGAATTGCTAACTTCCCAATGGTATCCTTGCTGTGATCCAGGGATCAGGACATTACTGATGCTGCAACTGGAAGCTCCAAGATTACACCCTTTCCTGCTAGATGTGCACTGGCAAAAAAAAAAAAAAAAAAAAAAAAAAAGGTGCTCCACACCTCACCTCTTAATGCCCATGAAATCAGTGACTGGACACTGAAATCCTTCTGCAGAAAATCCTCCACAGAAGGTGCTGTGAAGCACCGTCACAAGTGTGCTTGCCAGAAAAATATTGCAAAAACAGTAGAAAGATGTTCAATGCCTCACTTCTGCCTTTCAAATCTCCTTTGGGTGAATCTAGTTAAAAAAACCTAATGTCATCAAGAACTCTAGCTGCAAGGGTGTTTAGCAAATGCTTCTTTTAGCTCTCCAGTCTCTGAAGAATAGGAAGGCATACCAGATAGGAAGCTAGAAGTTGAGTGCCCATGCCCCATTTTTCTCATATTTGCCATCATGATGAAAGTGATGATAACAATGTTAAAATTTATATACAAGGGATAGCTGTCATTGCCACATACATGATCTAGCAGCATTTGAAGCCATATGATGTGGTTATGTGATTTCATGCCTCCTCTTAGATTGTTATTAGGCAGTACATTTCTCCTGTTATATTAAATGGACCCAAATTCCTAACAAAATCATGAGGTCAGAGAAGTGACTTTCTTTGTGTCCCTCAAATTGCATCTAAGAGTCAGCCACTACCTACTGTCTCTCCAGGCTGTTCTCAGTAACCAAGCCCTCCACCTTCGGCTTCAGTTTGTATTTCACAGAAGACTATTCATTTTGAGTAAACTAGGGGGATCTCCACTTCATTCCATAGTGTCACATTAAGATCTTTCCGAGTTGTTGGTTACTTTCAATGTATTTTACACTCTAAAGGCTTATATTAAGGCTGTTTGTCCTTGATTTGCCCAGGTCACTCAGACAGCAAATCAATTCACTAAAAATCTGGGTACTGTACTGGTTACTTACAGTCACACATTTAGAAATCTTAACTGTTTTTTTCACTTTTCATTCAGTTGAGTCAGTGTCATCCTGAAGATGAAGAGCATATAAAGGGAAGGAAAGAATCCAACCACTCCTTTCCCCCCCATAAATAATATTATATTTCTATTGCTCTCTTTCTACCAACCTCAGTTGTCTTGATCCTAAGTTAATACAGATTGAAGATAGACTCAGCTCAGACTTTTTTTTTTCTGTCTAGATCCACTGAGCAATTCATGCTGATCTCTTACCCAAAAAGTTGGATATGGGGCTACAAGGTATAGGGGTTTAGGATTAGCTTCCACTACAATTAAATTCTGAGCTCAAATAATTCACTGTAACCACTTTTCACCATCCCTTGGCTGAGCCTTCTGCTGCGGTGGCTTAATGCTTAAGCTCCATGATGAGCCCTAACTTCTTTGAGCTCTCTCTTTCTGCTGGTGAAATGAACTTATTGGCCAACAACTTTCAGGTGGAAAAAAGAGCAACCATTCTTTCAGGTAGCAGAAAGAGCAAGATTTGTTGTGGAAAGCTCTCCTAAAAGTCTGAGGTTCACACTGATTAGACCAGTTTAAGCTACGTGGCATCTCTTAAATCAATTATTGTGGCCAGAGGAATGTAATGCAATAATTGGCTTAAGCCAAGATGACACGTTCTGCCCCTAAATTTTGGGATAAAAGTCTTTAGATTGCACAGATTCAGCATGGAGGGTGGATTCCCCATCCCCAAATCAGGGACCGTCACCAGAAAAAGGAGATAAATGACTGTAGTCTTTCTGCCTGGCCTCTAGAGCCTTAGCACCTAGCACAGTGCCTGGCACTGCATAGACTTCTTAATGAAGGAATAAATGTGTGGTATATGAGTGCTACTATATCCTAAGTATTTCCTTTCATCACTATAGCCCAACTTTTGCAGGGCAAAGAGGCATCTGATTAATCGTTAACTGGCATCCACTAAGTATTCCTTTAACCACATGTCCTTCTTTTTTTTTTTTTTTAATATAACTGAGCTCTGCTTGAGAAGGTGAGAATCAGTTGAATTACTCAGCAGCCATCCCGTCATTTCTGAAGAAATCAAATGGAATTGAGTTGCCTGTTTATATCTTCGGGGGCAATTGAATAGTGTCTGATAGAATTGGGAGCAACTCAATTGCATTTGAAAATTTTTTCTCACTATTCAATTGGGCTTAAAAATTATTCTGACATAACTCCATGGCATGTATCAATTCTTCCTGGCATGAGAGCCAGCCTAAAGAAGACCCTTTTTTCAAAATCTTTAACCAGTAATATTAATCAATATTCAAGTCATCAAAAATAAATCTGAGTGTTCTTTTAATGACTATAAAGAAAACTAAAGAGTTTTTCTACACAAATAGCTATTTAAATAGGTAGGATTGTAGCAGTAGTAGCCAAAAGCATATAGTTGAGGGTAAAATTGCAATCTTAAGGTTAGAGAAAGAGGCCCTGCAGAAAAGGAACAAGAAAGCTATCTATACAAGCCTTACTGCAAGGTGCTCCTTCCTGTGGACCAAATTACGGATAAGTAATGTACTGTTTAAGATCTTCCCTGAAATGCAGTTCAACACAGAGAATTTTACTTTGATCTATCGTGAGGCAGAGAATGAAATTGATATAACATGAGTTAGGTAAACTCTCATAAATGGATTTTCAATTATTTGGTCTTACCTACTCTGACTTCGAAGGCCTCAGGTCTCACCTACTGTAACTTCAAAGGCCTCAGGAGTTTCACCCTCACTTTTATTTCTGCTGTTATTATTTGTGACTCCTTCAAGTTCTACAACAAATCGCTGAATCCAAATAATGAACAGAACATTTGGGGGCAAGGGGATATCATTACCCTATTTCATTACCACAGGAGCCTGTGCTCAGTGAAACAGTCAGGCAGGAGTTTTGTCTTTGGTAGTGTAGATCAGCATCTCCAACCACTTCTTGCAAAATTCTCTAACCCTTGGGTAAATTTCTGTCTCTCAATTCCCCAGTGGCCCATGCTCTTTCTCCCTGTATTTATTAACTGTGCTCTTAAATCGTTCACACCCTTAGCTATACATTAACTGATGATAGCTGGAAATACTGCTCCACCTTGGATATCTGAATTTTGGTAACTATTGGAACCTGAAAATGAACAAACATCAGCAGTGGAATTTCAGCCACCAGTCTTTGAGAAAGTAGGACTTCGATGTAGTTCAGGTAATACTATGATTCTTGATTCTGGGTGTTGGTCATATGGGTATGTTCAGGTGTACAATTATTTGTATACTAAATGTATATGTATATTAGACTTAATTCAACATTGTTTTTCAATGCAGGAGACAGATAAGGAGGTCTGCATTAATGTATGGGTGAAAGAAGATAGATTTGAGAGATTTCATCAGTATAATCAATAGGTCTTGACAATTAATAGAAGGTGAGTTAGGGAGCAATAGTGTTTCAAATGCCAGGTTCATAGTGTTAGTGGTAACCAAGACAGGGGTCATGGAGGAGGGATAATGGAGGAAGATTAGATTGGGGAGGAAATAATGGGTTTTGTTTTTTGATGTGTTGAGCTGGAGCCACCGAGGCCGTAGACAGCTTGAAATATCTTGAGAGGAGCCTAGAAATATATATAAATCATTGATGTGTCATTGGTAAGTAAAGTGATATCAGTTAAAAGTTGGCCAGGAGAATAGGCTTGAATGTATTCTTTGAAAGAGACCCCTGGAGAGCATCAATATTATATATTGGGGGAGGGGTAATGAAGCCACACAGGAGACCAGAGAGGAGTGATCAGCTGGACCAGGTAGAGCAGTTGCATGGCAATCAATCATTTTGGCAATACCTCAGAATGCTTTGATGGGATATTATGTCGCAAGTATGTTACTTTCCTTCTCCACCTTTCTTTACCCTTCTTGAACTCCCTCCCTAATCTCTGTCTATGCTCTGAGCTTTTCTGAGGCCACAGTTCATGGAAGGAGTTGAGGGGAGGGAGAAAGTGTGTACAGTAGGATGTCTAGTGATTAGGAAACCTGGGTTCTAGACCAAGGACAGAGCTGAGTGTATCTGGGGACTTCTTCTCACCTTTGAGCCCCAGTTTCCTCATGTATCAAGTGAATAAGTTGAAACAGCAGATCTTTAAAGAATACAAAGAACACTTTCAGTTTCTGTACTGTATTTCTGCTACAATTGAGCAGCAAAATTGATACCCTGTTGGCTTCTGCAGCAAATAAGATAAAGGACATAGAGCCAGAACTTGCAGATGTGGGAAGTGGATTAAAGCTGCCATAGAATCAAAATTTTTAGCAATCAGTATGGCATGGGTACCTACCAATCAGAATGGGCCACCAACTAACCAGGAAGGATGCCAGGACATTAGCAACTCATGATGTCACACTTGTATACACTGGCTGCATATGCAACTCCCATTGATTGCCACTGAGCGGTTGCATAAGGAGAGGTAAAGAGGGTGAGTTCCAGATACGGTCAACTTAGGTTCTATTCCTGGTTCCGCCCATTCTAGCTATGTGATCTTGGAATGGTTACTAAACTTCTCTGTGTCTCAGTTTCCTTATCTATAAAATGAAGATAATCAAAGAGTTGGAAAAATAAGTTTTTAAAAGTTTTAGAACAATAACTGGCACTTAGAGAGCACTAATAAATGCTAGTTATTATTATTTCTGAAGAATGGCCCTGGGAGTATCTGCTTCCACAAACGCACAGAACTGCGTCTTTCTCCTTTATACATGTTGAATCCACATGGGTAGGCAATGATTCATTCATGAAACCATGGTCTCCCCTTGGAGACCTAATCCAATTAGCCTCTCAGTTCAACTAAACAAACTCTGGACAAATCCCAGTTGCTTCAGATACTTTATTTTTTTTTTTTTTTTTTTTTTGAGACGGAGTCTTGCTCTGTCGCCCAGGCTGGAGTGCAGTGGCGCAATCTCGGCTCACTGCAAGCTCCGCCTCCCGGGTTCACGCCATTCTCCTGTCTCAGCCTCCCGAGTAGCTGGGACTACAGGTGCCCGCCACTGCGCCCGGCTAATTTTTTCTATTTTTAGTAGAGACGGGGTTTCACCATGGTCTCGATCTCCTGACCTTGTGATCCACCCGCCTCGGCCTCCCAAAGTGCTGGGATTACAGGCGTGAGCCACCGCGCCCGGCCTTCAGATACTTTATTTAGATGATTTCAGTAAGGAAGAAAACACCTTTGACAGGAAACCAAAAACTCACAACAGACACATTTCATGGTTGGAACTACAGGAATTTCAAAGACATTTTCTTTTTTGGCATAAGGTTTGTGAGATTTGACTAAAATGTTATTTAATAAGTAGGATTGTTAAGGAAGAGACGCTTTATTTGTGGTATAATTGTTTCATCCCTACATACTGAAATGGACTTTTGCCTGAGCACTTGCTTAAGTTCTGTTTAAATATCTGTTATTTTGTGGGAAGATAAAGGCTCTTAAATCACAAATGAAAGCAAAAATTAGAGAAGATATGTTTGAATGGACAAAGAAGAGATCATAAACTGGCTTTCAGAAAAATCTGCTCATCTACACTATCTTCTACAATTTGTAAAACCTGCAGAAATGAAAGCTCTAGAAACAGCCATGGTGTGCCAGCTTAAAAGTAATTTTTGTAGATATTAGGGAAATTGGTTTAAAACTAAAATTTTCCAGACTTTCTCCCAGAAGAGAATGGTCAGACAGACAGGAAGAGATCAACATAGTGGGTTTGGCATACTGACTCAAATGTCACTTTTGCAGACTGGCTCACTGTCATCACTTAATATAAAATGATCTTCTTTATTGTTCTCCAACCCTTTGCCTTCTTTTTCTTTAGAGCACCTCTCTCTGTTAAAATCACTATATGGGCTGAGTGTGGTGACTCACACCTGCAATCCTAGCACTTCGGGAGGTTAAGGCAGGAGAATCGCTTGCTTGAGCCCAGGAGTTTGAGACCAGCCTGGCAACATAGTAAGACCCTGTGTCTACAGAAAATGTAAAAATTAGCCAGGCGTGGTGGCCTGTACTTACAGTCCCAGCTACTTGGGAGGCTGAGGTGGGAGAATTGCTGGAGCCCAGGAAGTTGAGGCTGCATTGAGCTGTGATAGTGCCACTGCACTCAACCCTGGGCGACAAAGCAATACCCTGACTCAAAAATAAATAATGAATTAGTTAAAAATTAATAAAATTACTATACGGATTATTTGCTCTCCTGATTATGGTCTATTTCCCCACTAGAACATAACTCCATGAGGGCAAGGACTACTTTGTTTCTTATTGTGGCCCCAGTTTTCAGAACCCCTAGAATATAGTAGGATGTTTGATAAATACATATTGGATTAATGAGTAAATGAATAAATGAAAACTGTTGCTATAGAGACCATTTTGAATGCACTGTTGGGTACATGCAGTGTCAGATATACATTATCAGTCAAATTGGCCACCTGATCAAATTGGTAGGTATTTTGACTAAATTAAGCAGTCAAATCAATCAAAAGTGATCGGCCCAGGAATTTTGTCCAGAGCCTTAGTGTACACTTGTTCCAGCTGAAAGTGATTTTGACAGAGAGATTTAGAAGTGTCCTTCTGGTATCCCTATTCAATATTTTCTTCTCTAATTGGCTATTTCCACAGTCATAATTAATAACAGAAAAACAATATATTAAATTGCAGAACAATTAAGTTGTTGAGCCAAAATGGTCAATCTAGGTAAATCAAATCACATCAAGGGCTAGTGATCATGGAGCAATCGACCTGCATGTGTTCAGTATATTGACCATTGAATTAACTGATTTAGAACTTGGACAGGGCTCACTATGTGAGACCATGCTCTCTGCATTCTTATATGAAATTACCAAGAAGGATGTTCTAGAGTTTGATAGGGGCTGAGTCTTACTGAGTGTTTGAGAAGCATATAGATATCATTCATTCCTTTGGGAAAAGAAGCCTTAAGAAAATATAGATAGAAAAGAGTAAAGGTGAGAAAGTGGGAAGAGGACAGGTTGGCTGGCAGGCAATGAAATACCCCCACCACCCCCCGCCAAATACACACACACACTTAAACTAAAACAAATCAAAAGTAAACAGGACTCAATTCCCTAAAGTCCAAAGCACTTAAAATGAAAGTAAAACAGTGCCTCCAAAGTATATTACCAGCAAGAACACATACATGAGAGACCAGGGCAGCGTCCTCAGTGTTTTTGTTAGGATGGGGGAAAAAAAAAAAAGAAAACTTTCCAGCAGCTGTCTCCACTGTTGGAAAAGTTTTCTTAAAAATATACTTTACCAAATGCCCTGAGTTGGATAAGTGAGAGAAGATCTTTTAATGTGAAGGAAATGAAAACTATTTTGTATGCTTTATGTCAACTAACTCTTTGTGGGTGGAAACGTAGAAACAGAGCATTCCAAGGCCATATAGACAAAGTCTTCCCCAAAAGTCAGGAGGGGACTTTTGTCCATCTCATAACAACAATGATTATTATGGTTCTTCCCTGGTATAGAGTCATAGCCAGCTCTAGCTAGGATACTGGAACATATTGGCCTCCAGGGCCAAAAATGAAAGTTAAGAGTGGAGAAAGGAGAATTGATTTGTGAATCGAAATCATTCCCTATAGAGTGAGGAGGGTCTCTGCGTGGTGGGGAAGAGTGGGCAAAGGCATTTTCATGTCATAAATGGAACTTCTTTCCATGCTTTGTAGGTATTTGACAAACGAAAGAACAAATTTTTGTTTCCATTAATATATGCCAGACTCCATGCTAAATATTTTACATAAATTATTTTATCTTAGCCTTAACAACAATCCCACATGGTATATACTATCATTCCTGTTTTGCAGATGGGGATATTCAGCTCAAGGTCAAACAGTCATCAAGAAGCGGGTGGCGAAACCCATGCTCCCCTGCAGTAGCCAGCAACTTGAGAAAGCTACACCAGAAAGAGTCCAATTCTGGCTGTCCATAAAGGATGGGGCAACTTGAACTTTGAAATAAATCCTGGGCCCTTAAGTGTGTTGCTCTCTGGAGAGGGCAAAAAGGGAACTTGGTAGAAGACAGCACTGGTCAATTTAGACAGAACCAAAACACAACCTGGGTGCAGGGGATACTTGTGTACATTATAAGGAATTGGTTTTGTTTTCACAACAACTGGAAGCGTATTTTCTTTCTCCATCCCCTCACCCCTGTTTTTTAAGACAGGTCACCCAGGCTGGAGTGCACGGGCGCAATCACAGCTCATTCCACCTTAGCCTCCCAAGTAGTTGGCACCACAGGCACACACTATCATGCCCAGTATTCTGGTATTTTTGTAGAAACAGGGTCTCACTATGTTGCCCAGACTGGTCTTGAAATTCTAGGCTCAAGGAATCCACCTGCCTTAGTCTCTCAGAGTGCTGGGATTATAGAAAAGAGGCATATTTTCATATTTGGAACACTATATTGGATTCACACCTATCAAGAGAGGTAATAGTCAATTCTGACTTTTTTAAAAAGATAATCAGAAACTAGAGGGGAAAGGAAAATTAAGGTGGGTATGCTGGGATTGCATAGTGGATTACATCTAGATATAAATCTGACTAGTGGTCAGATTTACTAGAGGAGAACATCTTGACTTCAGTCTTAAGTGAGGTGGGGAGGAAAGTAGGAGGCTGCCCCAGACACAAAGTAAAGACTTAAAAGGAGAAAAAAAGAGGAAGTGGAGTGAAGAAGAAATAGAGGAAACCTAGAAAAGGTGGGCAGAACTAAAACAACAAATGAGAGAAGCAGACCAGAGCAGCCAGATATACCAGCCTTTAGGGGATGGTCTGTGAGGGGTGACTGATTGGATTGAGGGGCGTTTGGTGAATTGTAAACACATACCATTTCATCTCTTCACATGAAATTGAAAGATAATCTGTGTGGCAGGAAACAAACCAACCAACCCTTCAGATCTCTTAGTGTATTTAGATTTGTGCAGCCCTGCCCAATGCTTATCAATGATTTCTGATTCCACAGCCTTGTCACCAGCAATGTGAACCCTTCACTTTGCAATGCATTCGGCAGGAGAACAAATGAAAATCAAATGGGAAAGGGAGGAGAACTCTATGCTGTATGCCAAGAGACAGGGCAAATAAAAACATAACTTTGTAATGAAGTCATAGAAAGACTGTTAAGACATTCCATGTACAAGAGAAATCACCGTCTCAACAATGTGATTGCCCGACTCCCAGGCAGACAATGCTCCAGGTGAATGTCTCCTTTTCTGAATAAAGCAATCGTTCCCTAAGACAAAAACAATTTTCCCGCACATTGTAGAGAAAGTGAGAACTGGAACTTTGGATAGGGATTGAAAGTGCCTGTCACACATATTCTTCAGCCTACATTCCTTCCCAGAATGCTGGGAAAATTTTTTCTTGCTGTTCCAACGAATCCAGCCCCACCTCCCCCAAACTGGCGATGGGAATATGAACCTGTCTGGAACTCACCAAATGACTGGCTATTTTTAGGGAAACAAAGAAGCAGTTTGAGTTCCATTGCAGGGTGTCTGCTTCTAGTACAGCAGACGGAATTGTCCTGTTTTTGCCTGTTTATGTATAGAAGCCCGGCCACTCACTGATACTACAGCTTGAGTTGGCGATAGGGAATTCGGTCTCTAGAAATGCAGTGTCCTGGCACTTCAGTGGGATTTGACTGATGATGAAATCAAATGTGAATTTCAAGCAAGCCACTTCCTTTGACTACTTCAGGGAAACGCTGTAATGAGTAGAGGTTTTTAAAACCAAACAGAAGGAGAACTGTTCAGCAAGCCTGATAAGTTGCTGAATGCCACAGAAGGCATTCATAGACTTTGGCGATACCTGTATTATTATTTACGCATTTCCATAATGAGTACTTATTTCCAAGGAAGTTCAAATTGTTTCATAAATGCAGGTTTCTTAGTCCTTAGAGTATCCCTAGGCCACACATTGGGGATTAGTTTTTGTATTAGTCCATTCTCACACTGCTGTAAAGAACTACCTGAAACTGGGTAATTTATAAAGAAAAGAGATTTAATTGGCTCATGCTTCTGCAGGCTGTACAGGAAGCATGGCTGGGGAGGCCTCAGGAAACTTGCAATCGTGGCAGAAGGTAAAGAGGAAGCAGAATGTCTTCACATGGCCAGAGCAGAAGAAAAAGAGCGGGGAGGTGCTACACACTTTTAAACAATCAGATCTCGCAATAACTCACTCTCTATTATGAGAACAGCACCAAAAGGGTAATCCACTCCCATGATTCAATCACTTCCCACCAGGCCCTATCTCCAACATTGAGGATTACAATTTGACATGAGATTTGGGTGGGGCCACAGACCCAAGCCATATGAGTTTTACCAGCTCCATTTAAAAATAGAGAAAACAAAGGCCTAGAAAGGTTAAGCTTCTAGCCTCTGAGCAAAAAATGATGTGAACTAGGGATGGAACTCAAGCCCCTGCCTTCTAATCCAGGGTGGTTTTCATTAGACTAGTAGTACAAAAGGGAAATGCACAAAAATGTTTTCTTGTGGCTGTAAGATGTACTTTAAATTATCAGAACAGAGACAAGGGTAGGGGTTGGGGCTGGGAAATCAACAGCCTTATGTGGTACAGCTTTGATGTTCTTGCTGCTGGACACTCAGGCCCCTAGGGTCATGAAGACAGGAAGAGGGTGGGATGTATGGCCGTGGATGCAGAGCCTTCTCCCAAGCCTAGGAGTGTCACAGTGAAAACTCCAGATGTTCCTTTCCCTGTCTCCTTCCTGGGTTTCAGGAAGGGGAGGACAAGCGGTGCAATGGGAAACACACTGCTCTGAGAGAGGAGGCCAGGCCCTGGGCCCTTGGGCCAATTGTTTTCCTCCTACCCAGAGGTGGCCAGAAGCCTAGGGCAGCTTAGCAGCACCAGCAGCTCCTGAGAGCCTGATAGAAATGCACAATCCCAGGTCCTACCTCAGACCTTAGGAATCCATTTCTGCTATTAACAAGATATCTGGATGATTCATTGCCCATTAAAGTTTGAGACTCATTCTTAACAGTGGTTAAGCATAAAGGCTAGGTTTACAGCACCTGATTTAGAATCCCCTGGTTTTCCACTTAAATTACTCATGTGACCCAGGCACATTACTTAAACTTCATTCACTCATCTGTGAAATTGGGGACAATAAGAGTGTCTGCATGAGAGGATTATTAAGAGGATCAAATGAGAGAATCCACGGTATTAAGGACAGGAGAGACAATTCGCATGTATATTATGAACAATGCCTAGGCACATAGCATGTGCTCTATATATGTTATCTTCAGGGCTCCTGTAATTCACTGTAATGTAATTAATTGTACATGGTAAACTGTTTGGGGAAATAGCACACTGATTTGCTCTGGGGCCCCCATTTCTTTAGGAATGCCCTCCATTTCATAACCTATGTACTATCTTTACATTAACCTATGTACTATCTTTACATTTACTTTACTGGATCTTTTCCCCCAAACAACCCCCTGCCAACCGACAACCGCCGGCCCCAGAATTATGTTTAGGGGGGAAATTTCCATGTTGGGGATGCCTGTGGGGGCACAAGACCCTCCAAGAGCTTGAGTCAGACCCTGCCCCACAGTTTAGCTGCAATCTTACCCACCCCAGCTTCCACGGGATCCTGATGCTGTTCAGGAAGTTGACTCTTAATAGAACAGCAGGACAGCCCTGCCATGCAGAGTTCTGTGGCAGCACCACCCTTAAAGTCTCGTATTGTCAGGAAGGTTTGGAGGCTAAACTGGTTTGTAGCAAGACGGAGACATAATAGGATGAAACAGACTGCCTACTGTTCCACTGACCTTTATTTAGCACATGGAGTTTGGTTTAAAAAAAAAAACAACAAAAAAACAAAAAATAACAAGCACACTAGAAAATGAATTCTGCCACCCAGGTAAAGGCCAACCCAGATTGGTCTATTCATAACAGATCACCTTTTGTTTAACTATCAGGGAGAGGTTTATAGGAAGAGGCCCATTTTCATCCACAAACCCAAAATTTATGTCACACAGGTTGTCAACAGGCATCACTTAAGCAGTGGAACAAGGACTGGTTCCTTATTTGGCCCCAGGCCCCCCAGCCAGGAATTGAGAGGAAATCCACAGGAGAGCCTCCCGAGTCCTTGCCAGCTGGAGGGAACCACACCTCAAGGTTTTAGTGTTAATTTTTCAGTGAGAACATGTGTTCAGGACTCTCTTTGAGAGAGAATATCAAAATGAATAGGAATATGAATATCTTAATTATAGTATTTTCCCCCTTCCTTCCCTCTTTCTTTCCTCCACATCACAGGGAAAAAAAAGCAGATATTTCAGGGTTAAAGTCTGAAATCAACTGCCTTCAAAGAAAAGAGAAAGACTTTATTAAACAGTTAACCCTCTGATCACCAGAGCACCACCTGGAAATATGACACTTCAGACCAATATCATGTTTTTTGTTTAAAAAATCCAGAAGTGTTGGTGGTCTCTCTCCAAATCACAAACCACTGAATTATGGAGACATTGCTTCAGGGTTGCTGATGCGAGTTCAGGTCTTTCCCTTCCACCACTCTATTCCTCCGTGTCTCCTCCCCTCTCAGCAGTCTGACTTTTTACCTTGGCCTTGGTGAACACACTGACAATACACACCGGGAGCAGGTGTGACCAAGTATTGCTGAGGAAAGTCCACTCTGGGTTTATAACTCAGACCTCTCTTATCCCTGGTCTCTTCTTGGAATGTGGACAACCTTCCAGGTGTGGCCTCTGCAAATGTTGCTTGTCATTAGCAGGCACACACATTGATAGCAGGGATAGAATGTAACAGGAAGAAATAGGCTTCCCACTGTTCTCTTGACATTTATTCAGTTGGAGTGGGGTGCATGTTTATATCAATGTAAACCAGCTGTCACATAAACACAGCCTGCCATAAAGAAGAAAAACAAGGGCCAAGTGAGGAAGGGAGGAGGGAAATGATGGAGATTGAAGTATTTGCTAGGTGAACAACATACAGAGAGGCAGAGAATTTGTTATTTTAGTTATTGAACATTTAATTTGGTAAGGTTCTGGTAATAAAAGATATGAATCATATAAATGGTTGGGTTTTGGCTTTCTCATGTAAAATTGGAGCTGGCAAAATTGCTGCATTGACAGCTTTGTAGGTAGAAATATACAAAAAGCAGCTGGTTTGGGGGTCTCGGCACAGCTTATACAAGCTGGATCACTCTTTGTGGTTCATCATGGGTGTGCTGACATCTCTATTTCCATTGATGAAAAATCTGGGTGCCACTTAAACCTTGGCAGGACCACAGGGAGCCAAACAGAAGGCATCTAACAGCATTTTCTACTTACTGCCCTGTGTTCCGGGAAATCCCAGACAAACCCTGTAGATTCTTGATGCACACAAAGATGTTCAGATCATTTTTGGCTTCCATGAGCACTCCTTTGGGGGAGAAAAAGCTGGCTGGCCAAGATTGGACATCAAACCAACCATTAAACCCAAGTCACTCTTTCTACTCCTGAAGGTCTTCTAGCAGCTCTAATTCCAGCTTGCATCAGTATCACTAGGAGGGCTTATTACAACACAGATCGCTGAGGCCTCTCCTAGAGTTTATGATGCAGTGCCTCAGGGGTGGGGATTGAAAATTGGCATTTCTAACAAGTTCCCTAATACTGCTGCTGGTGGTGGTGAGCTGCAGCCTGATCTCTGAGAACTACTATGTTAGGGAAACATGGAGGGCTGGGAAGTTCCAGAAAAGTCCTGCTATGGCTTCAGTGTTTAAGCTTGAATTGCCTCTGCTGTCCTGGGGGAAATATTTAAAGTGATTGACTCTGAAACAATGCCTTCAGGCCTAGAGCTGACAAGAATAGGCCTATTCCTTAAAGGGAAAGGCAGAAACATCTTGGACTTGGTGTCTGTCCTTGAGACTGTATTTGGAGTCACACCAACCTGAACATCTGAGAAGTCAGAGGAGCCAGGGACTTTCATGGGTTGTGTGGACCTGCAGGGAAGCCCCATGTCATAAGACATTTGTGTGCAATACCTCCCCACACTCCGTAAGAATTGATTAGGGATCTTTTCTCTTTCCCTACAACTAGTGTTCAAATTATTTAGAGCAGAAGAACAAGGGAACTTGTGGAAAACAATGGAATGAGTACAGAATACTGTTTTTCTTCTTGATCATTGCCTTGAACACTTCAAATACTCCTGTGGCAGATAGCCAAAACTATGGAACATTCAATGAAACAATTGCACCTCACAGAGGCATATCATCATTGAATTTAACATGCCACTCTAATTAATGCAAACCTTCATATTTCTGGTAAGAACCTTCACTTTCTTAGATTTCTTTACTTTTTGTTCATTACCATAAGCATTAACTGCTTTTCATAATGAAGCAAAAGGAAATTATTATACATCACAAGAATTATTGTGTATTCCACATGCACGGAAATTCAAAGTCTGTTTGAAATGTGGGTATTTACTTGCTAGCTCAGGGACTCACTCCCACACATTCGCCTTGGAGCATGTACTTCATCAAAATTACAATCCATCATGAAGCTTTGTGGTTGAAAAAGCACAAGTTAAAATCATTACCTGCCAAGGGTTGAATGACCTGGACTCCCCTGCATTCTGGGTTCCAAGCCAGGCCCTCCATTCACTGGCCATGTGCCCTTGTCCAGGTCACTAAATCTTTCTGGGCCCCATCTTCCTTATCTGTGCTTTGGCAGTTTTCTTGACCTGCCTAAAGATGGTTTTGCAACGCAGTGGATTCCATTGTTGGTCAGCTCACAAAGGCAAATATTCTTCTGCAATTTATGCCCAAGTCTGACTCCTCTTATCGCTGCTACTCACTTTCCCTAATTGTGCCCTCTGGAAAAACATAGATAAGCCTTCTCCCTCTTCACATGATTGAAAACAGCTGTCATGTCCCCTTTAAATCTTCTTTTTGGCCATGCATCTGAAGTTCCCTCTGCTGTTGCTAGTAGCAGATTACCAAAAACATACTATAGCTCTTGGCAAAGAAATGTTCAATAAATATAAGTTAAACAAATGAGTAAGTGAATGGATAATGTATAGGGAAACACAAATATTCCCCTGCTCAACCTCTCAAGTTAGTCAATGATTCCTTTCAGTGAGGTGCCGAGAGCTAGGTTCAGTAGAGTTGGCTTTTGACAATCACCAAGTTAACATTTGCAGTTTCACTTATTTGTGAGTGATTCTAAAGGCCTATCCAATGTAGTCATTTATGGTTATGGAACAAACAAACAAAACAAAACGTAACTGATGCTACCAGGTTAGTGTAACAGTTAAGTCATTTAAATCATCCAACTAGTGAGTGAGCCTAGCTGACTTCCCCATATCCAAATCTTAATTTGACTACTATTATGCATGTATTTCATAGTGCCAATGATGTCCTATAATGGTATCAGAAACTCTGGAAATTAGTAAGGATCTTAGGTTACACCCCTCTCAAATTATAAAGGTCAAAGATTTTCCAAATAGACAAAGAACCGGGTGAGATGATGATTTTCAATTATGTGGTCTCTATGTAATGATGAGTCTTGAGCTTTCATCAGCCTTCTTTGCTGGATCACATCATCAAACCACATGGGGATTTTTCAGATGAACTGCTATTCAGCATGCTCTCCTTTGTGCTCTATTATGCTTATTGCATTTTAGAAGTTAAGAGTAAACTCTCCAAGAGAGATTGGCTGGCTGCTGCACTAGGCCTCAGAGGGAGATGGAATCTAAGTGGATTCTCCTCCTAAGTTTTATATGTCTAGAAACTCCATCATATTACACCAGTCATTGCTGTTCTGGCTCTTTGGCCTGATTCACACAAATCCAACTCCAAAAGATTGATGTATAAAGGAAAATGCCTTTTAAAAATTTGTAATGAGATCTGTATTTTTGCAGTGACTGATACTTGTGTCTAATATTAAGCAGATGGCTTGTAAAAAAAAAAAAAATTAGGGAAACAATTAGTAATTAAAAGTTTACTGAGCACAGAACCTAAACAAAAAACAACAAAAACCAGAATGTTCTTGAATCACATAAAGTATACTGCCCTAGTATTAAAGTACTTACATCTGCTAAATACTGCCTTTCTCCCGTGGTCTGTGTAAACACCAACAAATCCTTCCTATTGGATTTCTCTTTATCTAGACTCTAAGCAGACCATCCACCACCTATAAATCTATTCTTCCTCTAGACAGAAGAAAATACAATGGCTTAGGTCATAACTTTCTTAAGTTATATTCCATGCGTGAAGATATTCTCCTAGCTATCGTGATTGTAGTAGAATGCTTTCCAGGCGACACATTATAAACTTATAAACACATTATAAACACATTATAAAATTAAAGTCACTTTAATATGAGTGACTTTTCATCTATTTTAGTTTTCTAATTCTTTCATTTTTGGAATAGTTAATATACACACATAATAAAATAATTGTCTTCCAAAAAGTATCAAAAAAAGACACACAGTGAAAAGTTCTTTCCCACTCCTGAGTCCCATCTTTTCCACTATCAGTCTCTTGTGTATCTATCCAAAGATAATCTATACACGGTCTTTTCTTTTGTATAATATAATGGTAGTATACTGGGCACATGGTTTTGGTCTTTGCTCATAGAATTACATTATTCTCTGTAATAGCTGCGTAGAATTTCATCATATAGATGTACCATATTTATTTAACTAGTCCTAGTAACGATACACATTTAGATTGTTTTCAGTCTTTGGTCATTACAAAGACTGCTACAATAAATAACAATGTTTAATTAATATTTCACACCTGTACAAGTGTATTTTTGGATGATACACTTGCACAGCTGTGAAATATTAATGAAGCAATTCCTAAATGTGAAATTATATTTTTACTGTAACAGGTATTGTCTAATATGTCTCTATAGCGTTGATCCGATTTATATTTTTACTAGCAATTTATGAGGGTGCCTATTCCCACACACCCCACTACAGAAAGAGTTCATTAGTTATCTATTGCTGTGTAAAAAGTAACAATAGGCTGTGCACACTGGCTCTGCCTATAATCCCAGCACTCTGGGAGGCCAAGGTGGGCGATCGCTTGAGCCCAGGAGTTTGAGACCAGCTTGGGCAACATGGTGAAACCCCCATCTCTACAAAAACACAAAAAATCAGCTGGATGTAGTGGCTTGTGCCTGTGCTCCCAGCTACTTGGGACGCTGAAAGGGGAGGATTGCTTGAATCCAGGAGGTGGAGGTTGCAGCGAGCCGAGATCACTGTACTCCAGCCTGGGCCACAGAGAAAAGAAAAAATTACCACAATGCTTAATAGCTTAAAATAGCATGTAGTATCTCATCTCTGTTTCTGTGAGTCAGGAATTTAAAGGAACTTAGTTGGGTGGTTCTGCCTCGCTGACTCTTATGAGGTTGGACAGCGCTGCAGTCATCCAGAGTGGGAGGATCCACTTCCAACACGTCTCACTCAAATGACTACCGGCAGAAAGCCTCAGTTCCTTGCAATGTGGACTTCTCTGCAGGACTTCTTGAGTGTCCTCCTGACAGCGATTGGCCTTTCCCAGAGAGAGTGATCCAAAACTGAGAGCAAGTAGGATATAGCTGTGCTTTTCATGACAGTCTCAGAAGCCACAAACCACCATGTCTGCTATGTTTTATTCATTAGAAGTGAGTCGCTGAGTCCAACCACATTCACAGGGAGGCAAATTAAGCTCTACCTCTTAAAGGAAAGGAGTACCAAAGAATTTGTAGATATATTTTAAAACTGCCACAGTGAGTTATCAAACTTGTTTTTATCTTTGCCAATACGACAGGTGGAAATGGTATCTATTGTGATTTTAATGTGCAGTTTCCTTATTGTGAGTTTTTTAAACAGCTTTATTGAGGTATAATTGATATATAAAAACTGCACATATTTAATGTGTACAATTTGATGAGTTAGAACATATGCAAACGCCCATGATCTCATCACCACAATCAAGGTAATAGACATCCAACACCTTCCAAGATGAGTCAAACAAAATTGACTAATCTTTAGCTAGATTAAGAAAAAGAGGGAGACAACTCAAGTTAATAAAATCAGAAACGAAAGAGGAGACCTTACAACTGATGTCACAGAAATGAAAAGGATCATAAGAGAGTAGTACGGAAAATGATATCACAACAAATTGGATAACCTGGAAGCAGCAGATAAATTTCTAGATACATACAACCTACCAACACTGAATCATGAATAAATAGAAAATCTGAACAGATCAATAATGAGGAAGGAGATCGAATCATTAATTTAAAAATTCCCAACAAAGAAAAGCTCAGGAGCAGGTGGCTTCATTCATTAATTCTAATATTTTTTTAAGAAAAAGAAAACCATTCATATTTCCTTTCTGTAAACTGTCTGTCCATTACCTTTGTTGATTTTTCTATTGGGATTTTGAGGTTTGTCTGTGGATGTGCATTGCAAATATTTTCCCTGTTTGTCTGTTAACTTCCTCTGTGGTGGGATTTTTTTCATGCCAACTTTCTTATGAAATTAAATTTTCAGATGTTTATATTATTTGGAGCATCTTAGAAAGACCTTTAGGGCCAGGTGCGGTGGCTCACATCTGTAGTCCCAGTATTTTGGGAGGCCGAGGCGGGAGGATCACCTGAGGTCAGGAGTTCAAAAGCAGCCTGACCAACATGGCGAAACCCCATCTCTACTGAAAATGCAAAATTAGCTGGATGTGGTGGTGCATGCCTGCAATCCCAGCTACTGGGGAGGCAGAGGCAGGAGAATCACTTGATCCCGGGAGGCAGAGGTTGCAGTGAGCCAAGATTGTGTCATTGCACTCCAGCCGGGGCAACCAGAGCAAAACTCCATCTCAAAAAAAAGAAATACCTTCAGCTCTCTGAACATATGGTTAACAATCTGCCATGTGTTCATATATATACACATACGTGCATGTGTGTGTGTGTGTGCCTGTTTTCTTTTTTGTTGGGGGAACAAGGTCTTGCTTTATCACTCAGACTGCAGTGTAGTGGCATGATCATGGCTCACTGCAATCCTCCCACTTCAGCCTCCTGAGTAGCTGGGACTACAGTTGCATACCACCACGTTCAGCTAATTTTGTAATTTTTGTGGAGACAGGTCTCACTGTGTTGCCCAGAGTGGTCTCACACTCTTGGGCTCAAGTGATCCTACCTTGTTGGCCTCCCAAAGTGCTGGGATTACAGGCCTGAACTGCTGCGCCTGGTCTGTTTTCTTCTATATTTTTGTGGTGTATTTTTTTATATTCAAATCTTTGATTCACCTAAAATATATTTTGGTATAAGCTGTGGGGTAAAGAATCAAATATTTTTTTTAGTTCCAGAAGTTGACTGCAGATCCTTGAATAACATTGTTTAGTTCACGATTTCTTCATAACATTGCTGAGAAAAATAAATTGCTTTCCAGCCAGAGCCACTCTCTATGTGGATTTCACACATTCTCCCCACATCTGCATGGCTTTCTCCAGGTACTTTAGTTTCTACCCACATCCCAAAGATATGCACCTTAGGTCTATTGGCGTGTCTAAATTGTCCCAGTGTGAGTAAGACTGAGTGCGTGGGAGTGTGCCTTGTGATGGGATGACGTCCTATCCAAAGTTGGTTCCCCTCTTATGCCCTGAGATGCCAAGATAGGCTCTGGACACCCTGACCTTGAACTGAAATAAGCAGGCTGGAGAAGGAATGAATGAATACAGATTATCGTAAAGTAAAAAATTCATAAAGTATTCAATAATCATGCAAATGCCCAACAATAAACGATAAGGTACAAAAGCACTCAGCAAGCCTACCACACTTATGACTGCTCAGCAAGCCTACCACACTTTTGAATTGCCTAGTGGTAAGAGGTGCTCCTCACAATTTTCACTTTGCAAACATTTATTCCTTCATTTAACCCACCACCACTACACCTGCCATTACTCACTGACTCATCACAAATTGGCTAGTCATTTACCGGCTTTTATTAATCTTTCTTAAATGTTTGTATAGCTCATACTTATTTCAGTGTTTAAGATTAGAACTGTTGGGGATATTTATTTGGAAGTTTGGTGATTTTTTTGTGCCAGAAATATGCCATAGGAACTCAGTTCTTGTTTCTCCTAATTAGCCTATGGTAAAGTTAGTTTCATTATGTGTCCAGTTTCCAATTACCTATAGACCAGCAGTCCCCCAATTTTGTTGGCACCAGGGACCAGTTTCATGAAAGACAATTTTTCCATGGACCAGGGTGGCGGGGGATGGTTTAAACATGAAACTCGTCCACCTCAGATTATCAGGCATTAGATTCTCATAAGGAGTATGCAACCTAGATCCCTTGCATGTGCAGTTCACAACAGGGTTCATGGTCCTGTGAGAATCTAATGCTGCAGCTGATCTGACAGGAGGTGGAGCTTAGGCCGTAATGCTCACCCGCCACTCATCTCCTGCTGTGTGGCCTGGTTCCTAACAGACCACAGACTGATAGCAGGGGTTGGGGACCCCTGCTATAGACAATGTTAAGTGAGGAGTTACTCTACCTAGTTTCACCAATATCATTTGTTGAATAATTGCTATGTTCTCCTTTGATCAGCTAGTGTCCTATTAGGAAATGTGGAAGTACTCTAGATATTCCCAGCAGAGAATAAATTAATGCAAACAATTTGTGACAAAGAATTGGAAGGGCTAAAGAAGCAACAGGTAAGGGATATCAGTCTGTGATCATGATGCTGCTAGTGACCCCGGGCTGGAAACCAGCAGTTTATTTTCTGAGCTGCTGGCTGCAGGGCCATTGCTTTTTTGGAACATTCCCGTAGACATTGACCAGGAACCCAGGAACTTACTTTCTAAGGATGCTGCTCAAACTACCACCATTCTTACTAATGCTGGTGGAGCTCAAGTTACCTGCTGTTGATGCTACTCCTGCAGCCAGAAGAGGCACCAGAAGCAGAAAAATGGCTCCGTCTCACCTCTTGTTCCTCAATCCCAACCAGTGAGTGCCCCTCAGTTATGGAACCTTACCATAGGCAGCTGACAAGAAAATCCAGAAATGTGGCACTCTGGCTTCCAGCCAGCATATTTGTGACAGAGGGGAGCATGGAAAGTTGGGAATGGGGGTAAATGCCAACATGTAATCAGCTCACCCACTGCTTTGAAAATCACAAAATAAATTCCTCAATGCTTGAGGATCTATTCCTAGACTTTCTAATCTTTTTCCATTAGTATATTTATCTACTTAACATTCAGTGTCGCATTGTTTGGAATATTATGTTTTCATATCTAGTAGAAACAGTTCCCTCATTTTTTTTCATAACTTTCCTAGTTTTCCTGGATTGTTTATTTTTTCCATATAAATTTTAGGAGGCCAAAGCCTTATCCGTTAAGCAATCAGGGCCATATAAGTTTTAGAATTAGCTTGTCTAGTTCCAAAAAAACTGCAGTTTGCATTTTATTGACAGTATGTTATAAGTTTAGTTTAACTTAAGGAGAATTAATATCTTTATAATGATATAATTTTCTATCAGTTTAGTATGTTTATTTGTTCAAGTGTCCTTTTGTGATCCTCATTAGTATTTAAAGTTTTCATTCTATAAATCTTGTACATTTCTTAAGTTTATTCTTAAGTATTTCACGTATTTGGTATTTGCCCTTGGGGGCCTCTTGTTCTTATTGATTATAATTTGCATATATGAAGCCTATTGATTTCCATACACTACCTTTATTCAGTTACCTTGCTACATTCCCTGACTATAACAGTATTTCAATATTGTCTCTTGGATTTTTTGAGGCAAATAAATCTGCTAATAATTATAACTTATGTCCTATATCCCCACTTTTGAACCATCCATTTCTTTCTCTTCTCTAATTGTGCTGAAAAACTCCACCAGGCCGTGATAAATTACACTAGTGATGCTGTGTTCTTTCCTTGTTCCGAATTTTAATAGGAATGCTTCTACCTTTTCCTGACAGGCATAATACTGGGTTTTGCATAACAGAGTAATATCTATCAAATCCCATTTTATTCACACTTTTTTAAAAAATCAAGAATAGATGTTGAATTTTTCTTAAAAAATTGATGGAAATCTTTCTATAATATTTGAATCCATTAATGTGAAATACATTAATAAACATACAAATATTGAAACACCCTTACATTCATGGAATAAATTCCTTTGGTCATGTAATATTAATCTTTTAATATGCTATCTGTTTGCACACATTTTATTGAGGGTTGTGGCAATGATCGTCATGCCTGAGAATAGTCCATAGGTTTATGTGTGTGTGTTGGTATGTGTGTGTTCTTTGTCCTCATCCATTTAAAGTTGATTTTTGCTAGCTTCACTCTTGGTGACCTTGCTACCAATTTTCTCAGGGTTTCTTACAGTGGCCTCCTATATGCTGATTATAATGAAATTGATCTTTTAAACATAAACCTATAATATCTTTGGGGTGGAAGGAAAAAAAGATAAGAAAAGAATAAACATAAACCTGGACTTGATATTTATTTCTTATAATTCCCTCATGGTTTTATTTAATTGCAGCAATCCACCAACATCTTTTTGATTCCTGACTTCCCTTGGTAGATTCTATACTGTGACTTGAAGAACAGTTGGCAAAGGGGTCAAAAGCCAGTAGATAGGCGGGCCCATAATCTCTCCCTTACCTTGTGAGAAAATATAGAAAGAATTAGAATCAGATCATGACTCTCCACCCCAGGAAAGAAGAACTCTCAAGAAACACGTGCTAGTGGCATGTCAGGCCAGACACACCCATCACGGTCTCCTGCCGTCAAGAAGGAGGGGGCCAGGCAAGCTGGGAGATGAGAGAATCTCCAAGGCCATGGCTTTGGTTTCCAGCAGTATCTCTTTCAGTAAGTTGGTAGGTAGAAAGCATTCTGCAAACTAGGACTGAGGGCAATAAGTAGAATATTGTTAGCATGTAGGATCATTTACGATTACTCATGCCAGGTCAAAGTTATAGTGTCAAACACTCACACCTGTTAGGGTAAGAAATGAGGAGTCAGCCTATCAGAAACCATTTGCTACATTGGCTCAAGATTCCTACCCTGTATGATGGCAGAACAAGCTCTTCCACAGGATGTTTCACAGACTGGGAAACAACTGATGGCATACCATAATTACTATTTTTAAATTTCCAGTAAAGACTACGCTCATTCTTTTTAGACTCTGCCTACAATGCCAAGATAAGCTGTTAAAAATTCTAATCAGGCCAGACTCAGTGACTCATGCCTGTAATCCCACACTTTGGGAGGTCTAGGCAGGCAGATCACTTGAGGTCAAGAGTTCAAGACCAGCCTGGCCAACATGGTGAAACCTGTATTTTGTATTCTCTACTAAAAATACAAAAATTAGCTGGGTGTAGTGGTGTGCACCTGTAGTCCCAGCTACTTGGAAGACTGAGGCAGGAGAGTGTCTTGGATCCGGGAGGCGGAGGTTGCAGTGAGCCAAGTTCATGCCATTGCACTCCAGCCTGGGCAACAGAGTGAGACTACATCTCAAATATATATATATATATATATATATACACACACACATATATATATATATCAACTAGTTTTTTTTTTAATCAAACTATTAATACAACTCCTGAATATATATTTGGAAGTGTTATATCTCCTTATATACCTTTTTCATTATTTAATGCCCCCCTTTACTGCTGGTAATATTCCATTTCCAAGTCTGCTTTGTCTAATATTAATATAGCCACTTGAGCCTTCTATTATTGTTTGATGCACTTTTTACTATCTTCTTAGTTTATGCCTTTATACTTAAAGTGAATTTCTTGGTGTGCTTACATTTATACTTCATTTAACTTTTGATATGGTTGGATTTAGGTCTTCATTTTATTATTTGTTTTCTGTGTAGGTCATCTGTTTTTATTCCTCTTTTTCTTCATTCCTGCCTTCTATGGGGTTATTTGAGTTTAGCTTAATTTAAATGTTTTAGTTTAAATTTCACTTTAATTCATTTATTGGCATTTTGCATATATCTCTAAATTATTATTTTTTAGTGGTTCCTCTGGGAATTACAACATACCTGCCTGACTTGTCACACTCTATTTTAAATTAATATTTTACATCAAATAAAATGTAGGTGTCTTAAAACCACACAGATCCTTTTAGCCTCCAGCGCTGACCTTTATGTCATAGTTGTCATATGTATTATATACATATGTATTATATATGCATATGTTGAAAATCCCACCGGACAACGTTATAGTTTTTCCTTTCAGTAGTCATACACAGTTTAATGAACTGAAGAGAACAATTTTTCCCTCTGTCATTTAGATTGGATAATTTCTGTAGATTTAGCTTCCCACTAACTGACTTTTCCATACTCTCCATTTTATTACTGAGCCAATCCAGTGCATTTTTAATTTCAGATATTATATTTTTCAGTTTGAAAATATCCAAGTTTGCTCTTTTAATAGTTTCTCTTTCTCTGCTGAGGATGTCTGTCTTTCCTCTCATTTCAGGCACGTTTATGTTCCTTCATTAGAGCATACTCACACTTCAAAGTCTTTGTCTGATAAATCGAATGTCTGTTTTACATGGGTTGGCATTTATTGATTGTTTTTTCCCTTGAGAATTGGTCACGTTTCTGGGTTCTTTGTTTATTGAGTAATTCGGGATTGCATCCTGACAATGTGATGTTTTCTTGTGTAGACTTTCATTCCAGTTAAAATCCTTTGTAGCGTGTTGATTTTGCTGCTGCTGTTGTTATTTTAGCAGGTCATCAATCTGGTTAGGTTCAGACCGCAAATACTGTCTCACCTTCTGATATGGTGTGGCTCTGTGTCCTCCCCACCCAATCTCATGTTAAATTGTAATTCCCAATGTTGGGGGAGGGATCTCGTGAGAGGTGATTGGATTATGGGGGCAGATTTCCCCCTTGCTGCTCTCATGATAGTAAGTTCTCACAAAATCTGGTGATTTATAAGTGTGTGGTACCTCCCCTTTAGCTCTCTCTCTCCTGCTCCCCCACAGTAAGATGTGCTTGCTTCCCCTTCATCTCCCACCATGATTGTAAGTTTCCTGAGGCCTCCCAGCCATGCTTCCTATGCAGCCTGCAGAACTGTGAGTCAATTAAACTTCTTTTCTTCATAAGTTACCCAGTCTCAGGTGGTTCTTTATAGCAGTGTGAGAATGGACTAATACACCTTCTTTGGATGGTAATTATTAGTTCAGTTTCTAAAGCAAAGATTTACTTTGTTTCTTCATGTCTGTCCTAAAGAGGATGACTATACACTAATCTATTGTATATTTCAAAATAGCTATAAGAGAAAAATTTAAATGGTTCCAATATAAAGAAAAGACAAATACTTAAGGAGATGGATATCCTAAGTGCACTGAATTGATCCTTACAAATTATATGAGTATAGTATATCATCATTTGTACCCTAAAACTATGTACATCTATTTTGCATCAATTCTTAAAAATTGGATATTCCTATTATTGTCAATTTACTGACTCTTTCCTCTCTCCTCTTTATTCTGCTGTTTAGTCCATCAGCTGGGCTTTTCATTTTGGTTATTATACTTTTCACTTCTAAAATTTCCATTTAGTTCTTCTTTATAGCTTCTTTTTCTTTGCTGAGGTTTTATATTTCTTTAATGAGATGTTTTGTTTTTTCATCTGTTTCATGTGCATTTGTAATTGATAGTTGAGGCATTTTTATATCTCCTTTAAAATCTTTGTCATATAATTCTAACAACTGTATCATCTTGATGATTGTGTTTCTTACTTTATTTCAGATCTCACTGGTTCTTGTGATAATTAATATATTAAAAATCTATTTTTAATAAATTTAATAAAATTTTTATTTAAAAATCTATTTTTTCTCTATTAAAACCTAGATATTTTGGCTGGGTGTAGTGGCTCACGCCTGTAATCCCAGCACTTTGGGAGGCTGAGGCGGGCGGATCACCTGAGGTCGGGAGTTCAAGACCAGGCTGACCAACATGGAGAAAACCCATCTCTACTAAAAATACAAAATTAGCCGCATGTGGTGGTGCATGCCTGTAATCCCAGCTACTTGGGAGGCTGAGGCAGGCTCCTGGGAGCGGAGGTTGCAGTGAGCTGAGACCACACCGTTGCCCTTTAGCCTGGGCAATAAGACCAAAATTCTGTCTCAAACAAACAAACGAACAAAAAAATCTAGATAGTTTAGACAATATGTACTGTGGTTTGGGATCTTATTTAAGCCTTGTTTTAGTTGGCTTGCTCTAACACCACTCTAGCAGGGTACAAAAGGGCATCACTTTATTAACTCCAAGTGGGCGTTTAAGTCTGTGTTCTCCGTACAGGCTCCATTTGGTTGGAGAAGGGAGCTACTCATTATTGTTAGGTGGGATGGGAATTCCGCATCCCCAGTAGGCCTCCACAAATCCTCCCCAGCTGGAAGGGGAAATACACACCTTGTTACAGTCATGTGGAGATGAAAGTCCAGGTTCTCTGGGTGGTTCCCACTAATACCATGTGGAGAAAAGAAGGTGCTTGTTACCACCCATCGGAGATGAAAGTCCTGGCTCGCCACTCAGCCTTCTCTGACACCACCCTAGCAGGAGTGAAGTTGGCTACCTCTTGACATCCTAGGTTCCCCCCTCAACTTTCTCTAGTGTTGGTTGGGATGGGGCCGTAGTTTTCTATGGTGTTTGACTGGAATAGGGCAGCTATTGCTAGGCTATCCCTTTTTTGGTCCTTTACCTAGACAGAACAGGTTTTTGCTGGAGTTCTTTCTGTCTATACATTGGTGTACACTAGTGTTTCCAGGCTGCTAGCTTCTTCCGCTCTGAGTCTGAGACATATGAAGCAAAAAGAAAACTCAGGGAACTCACCACCACATCACTGCATGAGTTCTGAAGTCCCTCATTGGTCTGCCTTCTCTCCATCTTTCAGAATCTTCTTATGTTTGTTTTATATACATCCAGGAAGTTTTGCTGCATTTAGGGATTGGAATAGGGAAAAGTATGTCTACTCATTTTCCTTGAAGTGGAAGTTTCTATTTTGATATTTTCAGTTTGGGTTTGATTTGGTTTGCTTTACACTTTGCACAATTGTCTACACGCTTTGCCCATGGGCAGAGGAAGCCTTAATGAAAACTTTTAGCAATAATGTAAATAAGCTGGCAATAGCTTATTTGGAAACATTGGAACCAACAGACTATGAGCCTTTTCTGCATTTATTCTGTGCACATCAAAGGATGAAACTGCATTCACACTGTTCTCAAAGGCTTGTTGAATGCTTACTATATCTCAGTCACAGTCCTTGGCACTGGATATACAATAACAAACAAGGTATTGTCCCTGCTCTCAAAAAGTTTATGTCTAGTGGGAGAGAAAGAGAAGTAAGTGCCATTTTAATACGCTGTAATGTCTACCATGAGGGTTGGGTGCAGTGGCTCACGCCTGTAATCCTAGCACTTTGGGAGGCTGAGGCAGGAGGATTGCCTGAGCTTAGGAGGTTGAGACCAGCCTGGGCAACATGGTGAAACCCCATCTCTACTAAAATACAAAAAATTAGCTAGGCGTGGCAGCATGCGCCTATAGTCCCAGCTACTGGGGAGGCTGAGGTAGGAGAATTGCTTGAACCCAGGAGGCAGAGGTTGCAGTGAGCTGAGACCACACCATTGCACTCCAGCCTGGGTGACAGAGTGAGACTCTGTCACCATAAAAAATAAATAAATAAATAAAAATAACTACCTTGAGAAGGATAAGCCCACAGGAGAGGTTTTTAATCCAGGCTACGAAGCCAGAGAAAATACAGTTAAAGAGCTAACAGAAACCAAGTTTTCCTAACTTAAATATAAAAGAATTTAATGGAAGGATACTGTGTACAAACAGAAAATCTGGAGAAACAGGCTTATAAAGGGCAGAAAGAAAAGCAGCTTTGAAGGGTTAGGAAGCAGGAACCCAGGGAGTATATCTGAGCCAGAACAATCTGGTCAGAGCCCTGCCACTAATGTGGAGGGATTTCAATTTCATTCATCCTTGTGCTATTTGTATAAGATTCAAAGTCCTGGAGGAAAGCATCTAATTGACCAGCTTAGGTCACAGCTCATCCACCTCCTTGTACCAGGGCCATGAGAGAAATGAGTTTACACCCTTTAGCTTCTGCAACAGGGGCCTGACACATGGATTTACCATTCAACCAAGGGGACGCAAAGGAAAAAATGGTTAATTCTCCAGAAGGAAATCAGGATATTGAAGGAAGGATGAATGGATGCTAAGCAGCTAAAAAAATGACAAAAGTCCATGGCAGCAGCTAGGTTATGATCAATGCCTGAGATGATTTAGCTAGTCCCAGAGTGGGACAAGAATATGTTTAGGAAGAGAGACTGGCATGTACAAAGCCTGAGGTAGGAGGAAGCATAGTGAATTCAGATGACTAAAGTACGGTGGTTCATAATGGCCTGGGCATAGAGTTTGGAGAGAGGGTGGGGTGAGGATAGAGGCCAGCATGGGAGGAGGTGCCACAGGACAGGAAAATAGGAGCAAAGTGCCACTATGACTTGAAGACAAGTGAAAAGCTCATCATCTAAGGAATGAGAGAGATGTTAAAGTGTTTTACACAGAGTCATGGCATTTTTGTCTTTGAGTGATGGCTTTGGCTCTTGCAATAATTCAGGTAGAGATGAAGGTAGCCTGAACCAAGATGGTAGTGAGTGGATGGAGAGAAGTGATTCATCAGATTTGAGTGAGGAACAGGCAAGGGAGTGGAAGGAGACAGGATGCTTTCCAGGTTTCTGGCTTGAGTTGCCACATGGATAACAACATCATAGACAGAGGAAGGAAATTATGGTAGAGAAAATGGGTTCAGCATTAAACATACTGGGCTTGAGATAGATGGCTGAATATATGGCTGTGAAAGACAGGAAAGAGATCAGAGCAAAAGATTTAGGGTAGGTGTCCATCACTACATAGAAGCCAAAGGGATAGATGAAACATCCTGGGAAAAGTATAGAGAGTGAGAAGAGAACAGACCCTAATGTGCAGCCTTCCCAGCATCGACACTTAAGGATTGGTCCAAGGAAAAGCAGCAGCCAGAGAATCACAAGGATGACAAGAGCGGCCAAGGAAACAGTAGATGCACGGTGTCTGAAGCAGGCTGAAGCTGAAGCAGGCTTCAGGATGGGGAAATAGTCAAGTGTCCAGTGTTAAGTAAAGTAAGAAGGGAGAAGTGTCCAGGGGATTTGTCAGCAAGGAGGCAACTGGTGTGTGAGAAGAGCTTCGGAGGTGTTTGGGGTCCCAGCAGCAGATTGTAAGGGGCTGAGGAGCAGGGAGGAATGAGGACCCGGAAACAGTGCAACCCAGTGGTGCCCAGTCCTGCTGCTTAGGTAGTCTAGAGAAAATGTACATGATGTATTAGTTTCCTATAGTTGCTGAAATGAATTACCACAAACTTAGTGGCTTAGCACAATGCAATTTTATTATCTTCTAATTCTCTAGGTCACAAGTTCAACACAGGTCTCACTGGGCTAAATTCAATAAGTCAGAAGGGCTACAGACCTTTCCAGAGACTCTAGGAATCTGTTTCCTTGCCTTTTTTGTTTTTTGTACACGGTCTCACTTCATCACCCAAGCTGGTGGAGTGACATGATCATGGCTCACTGCAGCCTCAATCTCCTACCCTCAAGCAATCCTCCCATCCTCCCACCTCAGCCCCCCGAGTAGCTGGGACTACAGGTGCATGCCACCACACCCAAGTAATGTTTTTATTTTTTGTAGAGAAGGGGTCTCCATATGTGGCCCAGGCTGGTCTCGAACTCCTGGCCTCAAGTGACCCTCCCACCTCTGCCTCCCAAAGTGCTGGGATTATAGGTGTGAGCCACTGCGCCTGGTCTCTTTGCCCTTTCAAACCTCCAAAGACCTCCTTCTTCCATCTTCAAAGCCAACAAAGTTGCATCTCTTTGTGCCTTTTTTCCATGGTGACATCTCACTCTGACTCTCTTCTTCTACTTCCTTTTTCTATTTTTAAGAACATTTGTGATTACTTTTGGAGCCCACCTGGATAATTCAGGATAATATTCCCACCTAAGATGCTTAATTGAATCACATGGAAGGTAGCAGGTCCTGGAGGTCAGAATGGGAACATCTTTGGAAGGCCATTATTCTGTCTACCACACATTGGTACATTTTAAAACACCCAGATGATTTTTCTGTGCGAGTGGGATTAAGCAACACTAGAAAGAGAGAAGGGGTGATAATGAGGTTGATAGAAAGTTTTTTGGTTTTGTTTTACAAAATGAGGTGTGCAATAGTAGAAATAAAGGAGACAGTCATTTTAATCTCTAGCTACTTTTTTTCAGTGATGTCTTAATAGTGAAATTATGTTAGAGAAGAACAATTTTTATTTGACACTTTCTAATGTCCGCCCCGAGCTAACTCTTTTCTTCCTTTTTCCCTTACTCAAAACATGACATATTGTAGAAGCTTCCAAACCCATAGTGATAATTAAAAAGACGAGCAAAAGATATGCAGCTGCATGCTCAAGGTGAGCCTGAAGATATCCAAACCTAGATTTATAGAAAATGAGCTTTTCAGAGACAGAAACTGAAGAGGCTAATCTGAAATGAAACTCAATTTTCTCCCACGCAGCGGCCTGGGGTTACTTGAGACTGGTCTTTTGTCAGCACTGGGGACTCAGAAATGAAAGTGTGCAGAGATGATCAAATGCCAAGATGGCCATATTGTGTAGGGAAGGCGAGCATGTGTTTTGGTTGGAAGGGGGAACAGTGTTCAATTAATCCTGAAATGTTTGCAAAAACAAATGATGGGCAAAAAGAAAACTCAACTTGAAAGCGGTGTGATTCTTTATGAAAGAACCATCTCCACCAGTCTGGCAGCCACAAAATAAACACGTCAGCCAGCCAGGCCAGAGCACAGATAATTAGGAGTGAGTAGCAGCACATGGACAGTTTTCATTAAAACCAAGTCAGTGTGGCAGATGGGCAGGCCTCAGTGGCCCATCACTGGGGGCTTGGAGGAGGCAGGGCCCTACCTCCTCTGGTCTTCCTGGAGCCCAGGGCCCTGACTGCTTCCTCTTCAAACGGGGGCCAGGATGGGAAGGCTTGTGTTCGGACTGTGCAAGTGTCTGTCCACGCCTCAGTCTCTGGCCAGCAATAGAGGATCATGACAGCAGAGTAATTAAGCCCTTGGGGGAATCCTACAGGCCTGTCAAAGTGAGGGGCTTCCTCCCTGCTCTTCAGACATTTTTCTATGTTCTGGCCACTCCCAGCATTGCCAACTATTTGAGGGTTGCCTTGCCTTTGACCCCTTAAGTACAGAAGAGAAACAGCCACCAAAAATGCATGTATTCTGTTTAAGGAATTGCCTCATTGTTGCATTTTTAAAAATGAATATTTACGTAATTCAATTAAGGCAGAATGCTGATATATGCCGAACGAAGCCTGGGGTTTACAAGGGCGCTGCAGCTACTGTCCCCGTGGTCGAGTCTGGGTCATGAAATAACCATGCCTTAGCAGTCGGACGTGTGCCTGCTTGACAGCAAAGTACCAGTTTGACGACAATGATGCATCTAGTTCCCCGAGGTGGGTCACTTAATGACTGTTCTGCATTGACCCAATAGAATATTTGATTTGTGTTGCTGTAAAAGACACTGTCGACTGCCAGATTGAGGTGAACATCTTGGAACTGACATAGTCAAATACAAGTAGGGCCAAAATATTCTGAGGCTTCCACACTTCCTGCCCCCGCTTCCCCCTTCCTGTCTTCTCTGAGGCAGGCGTGCAGATGGGCTAGGATTTGACACACTGACAGTGGTGGGTCTGTATCCGGCAGTTTCCTTCCCTACCACCCACCTACTACCCTTACAGTACTCGCTGTTCTCCCAGCCTCTGTCCCCCTTAAGCTACTTCTCATCACTCAGCAGAGCTTTCTTTTCTGCTGTTGGCTTTGTCAGCATTACTGCTTCACTCTGCTCCCTCTTGGAGAGAGCTGAATCAGATGAAGAAGACAGGGGTGACAGGACCCAATTTTGACAGGAAAGTTCAGTCCCAATTTCTTGCTGCTGACTGCATCTGCCTGCAGGGAGCCGCCTGCCTCCGCTCTTGGCACTCCAGTGGGGCACTCTTCTCAAAGACATGAGTTCATGCCTTTTCCAGGAAGCCTCCGGGCCCTGGTGAGAAATACAGTCTATATTTCTGTTGCCCTAATAATCAGTGCAAGACCATGAAAAAAGTGGCAGGCCTGAGGACCAAAGGTACCTGGGCAACTATGTGAAGAGTAGGGCCCATAATTGCTTCAGAGACAGCCTAGAAATGAAAATTATGTCAGTTTTGCAAAACTGAGTTGGAGATAACTGTGAGACCCTGAATAGATATGCAGTAGGTCATGGTGGAATCCTCAAGAAAAATCAAAGAGAAAATCTGAGATTTTAGAATCATCTGCTTTCCACCTTAAATTCAAGTTAGTCTGAAATCCCAGCTTTCTTCTGCGTAGTTTCTGCCTGCCGTATCTTTTCCCATGCTTTCTTTTCAGGCTTTGTTCAAGTGTAGTTCTTGTGTGCAGCATATAACGTGTCTTTCTCTTTTAAAAATCCAGTCAGATAATCTATCTTTTAATAGGTGGATTTAATCTCCTTACATTTATTCTAGTCACTGACAGAGTTGGAGTTATTTTTGCTACTACATTTTGTGTTTCTGCTTACCATCCTTTATCTTTATTTCCTATCCCTTTTACTGCCTTCTGTTGGATTGATAACATTTGTCTATATTTCTGCTTTGCCTGCCTCAGCTGGCTTGCAATCTATAAATTGTGTTTATCTTCTTTGGCAGTTATCTTTAAATTTTTAACAGAAATGTTTAGCCATGAATTTTCTCACAAAGTCTAAATTTGTTCATTATTTCTATCCTCCTCTAGAACATGAAAAGGACTCAGCACATTTTAACTAAACAATGACTACCCCCTTTCCCCATCTGGTTATTTATCCTTTTTTAACCCTCAAATTTTCAACACACAAAAAAATTTTAATTATTTTTAAACAAATTGTTAAATTTACCAACTTTTTAAAAGAAAGAACCATCTTGTTATGAAAGAACCATCTCAGTGGTAATAAATTGTGTGCATAAAAAGAAATAAAGAGCTACAAGAAACAATTGTGGGCATACAAATTTGCAATTGCAAAAATATGGAACCAGCCCAAATGCCCATCAATCAATGAGTGGATAAAGAAAATGTGGTATATATGTAACATGGAATACTACTCAGCCATAAAAAGGAATGAAATAATGGCATTCACAGCAACCTGGATGGAATTGGAGACTATTATTCTAGGTGAAATAACTCAGGAGCTAAGCTATGAGACACAAAGGCAAAGAATGGTACGTATACTTTGGACTTCGGAGACTCGGGGGAAAGGGTGGGGGATGGCAAGGGATAAAAAGACTACACACTGGGCTTTTCCAACTTGGACCTGGCAGAATGGCTCCTGCAAAGAAGGGTGGCAAGAAGAAAAAGGGCCATTCTGCCATCAACGAGGTGGTGACCCAAGAATACACCATCAGCATTCACAAGCGCATCCATGGAGCGGGCTTCAAGAAGAGTGTCCCTCGGGCATTCAAAGAGATTTGGAAATTTGCCATGAAGGAGATGGGAACTCCAGGTGTATGCATTGATACCAGGCTCAACAAAGCTGTCTGGGCCAAAGGAATAGGGAATGTCCCACATCAAATCCATGTGCGGCCGTCCAGAAAACGTAATGAGGATAAGATTCACCAAATAAGCTTTATACTTTGGTTACCTATGTACCTGTTACCACTTTCAAAAATCTACAGACAGTCAATGTGGATGAGAACTAATCACTGATCGTCAAATACATCAAATAAAGTTATAAAATTGAAAAAAGAAAAGACTACACGTTGGATACTGTGTGCACTGCTTGGGTGATGGGTGCACCAACATCTCAGAAACCACCACTAAATAACTTATGAATGTAACCAAATACCACCTGTTCCCCCAAAAACTTATTGAAATAAGAAAATAAATGTTTTAAAAAATTCTAAAATAGACTTATTTATTTGTATGTACACAATTGTTTACTGTAATTCAGCCTTTTCTCTGGGCTTGCTTTCATCTTAAAGAAGTTTTTGTTTGTTTGTTTGTTTTTTGTTTTTTTTTTAGCAGGGTACTTTGGTTCATGCCTGTAATCTCAGCACTTTGGGAAGCTGAGGAGGTAGGATTGCTTGAGCTCAGGAGTTCGAGACCAGCCTGGGCAATACAGCAAGACCTCATATCTACTAAAAAATCAAAAAAGTTAGCTAGGCCTGGTGGTACGTGCTTGTAGTCCCAGCTACTGGGGAGGCTGAGGTGGGAGGATCACTTGAGCCTGGGAGATCAAGGCTGCAGTGAGCTATAGATCATGCCACTGCACTCTAGCCTGAATGACAGTGAGATCCTGTCTCAACAAAAAAAGTAATGATTTATTTCTGAGAATGGTAAAACTCTTTTAGATGCAGAGTTTCTAACAATTTTATTATTTTTCTCTCACTCTTGAATAATAGTTTAAATGACTGTAAAATATTAAGTTGACTGTTAATTCCTCCCTGTGCTTTCAGGAAACTAATCTTCTGTCTTCTGGCATATATTGTTGCTGATGAGAAGTCTGCTGTCAGTCTTACTGGTTTCTCCTTGTAGATAAAGTGTCTTTTCTTTCTGGTCACTTGTAAGAGCATTTTTGGCTTTATCCTTGATATTTTTTAGTTTCACCATAATGTGTCTCAGTGTTGGCTTACTTTTATTTATCCTATTTGTATCTCAGGGTGCACTTGCAATCAAAACCATGTCTTTCTTCAATTCAGGAATATCCTCAGCGATTTTGTTTTCAAAGATGGCTCTTTGTTATTCCTTTCTTCTTCTGGAAACCCTATTTAGATATCTGTTACAGTTTCTTAATGTATCTATTTTGTCTCCTAAATGTGCTTTCAGGTTTTAAAAAAAGTTATCTTCAATCTCTACGTTGCATCCTGATGAATTCTTCAACACTACATTCTAATCCATTAATTCCATCTTTGATTGTGACCAGCCTAGAGTTTATCTTATCTATTGGGTTTTAAGTGTTCAATTATCACATTTTTTTATTTTCAATATTCTAATTTAATATTTTCTCACCTTCACTTATTGTTTCATTTCTCCTTTGTTGTTGCTGTTTCACATTTTTATGTTTTATTATGGATTCTTTTTAAATTTAGCTCTTTGAATATTTTAAGCATTATTATAAATAGCTTGTAAGATTGTTTTATAAAATTAATTTTTAGGTGAATTTTTTTCCTAATTGTTCACTGTACTCTTTTTTTAGCATTTGATTCCTATGAGTTTTGTGATTTTCATTTACAGTAATTTGTCTTTTTTGTTTTATTTTTTCTATTTTCTGTCTCATGATCACCCCTAGAAACTAGAGAGACTATAATAGGTTGCAAGGCTTACAGATCCGACTTCCAATTCCCTAACACCCTTTGGACTTTATATGTCATTTGGAATACATCACTTACATCTAAAGAACAGTGTATTAGTCAGCTCAGGCTGCCATAACAACCAACACTGACTGGGCAGTGCTGCTGTCAGGGTTGATTTCTGACAAGGGTTTGTTTCTTGGCTTGTAGTTGCCCGCCTTCTCACTGTGCCCTTATATGGCGTCTTCTTTATGCCGGTATAGGGAAGAGGTTTAGAGATCTGGTGTCTCTTCCTCTTCTTATAAGGAAACCAGTTTATCACATTAAGGCCCCACCATTATGACTTAACCTTTATTACTTCCTTATAGGCCCTATCTTCAAATATAGTCACATTATAGGATAAGACTTCAACATATACATTTGTAGGTGACATGATTCAGTCTATAACACACAGATTGGATAAAACATTCTTTGGGAGTGTGTGCATGTGTCAACTTGTATATGGAAGGGCTAGGACCCTTTGCTCCCTGCTTTACCCCTGATATCACCAGCAGTTGCCTGGAGCTTTCCAATGTGCAGGTGGAGAAGTGAAGTGGGTCATGCATGGCATCAGTTGACTGCTTAGCAGTCATTTTTGGTTACTGACCATCTTGTCTTCCAAAATAAAAGGCATAGTTCCTGGGGCTTCTGCTTTATGTGTGCAGCCTGAAAAGGGCCTGAGATGGGCTACAGAGGAGTCTGTGGAAGATCAGCAGAGGCAGGAAGATGGCCTTTTGTATGCCCTCTTAGGTACTGGGCTGCCACATGTCCTGGCACAGAAGAATGGAACAGCCTGTTGACATGGTTATAGCTTCTTCTCTTTGGGGCCAGATAGGGCTGTTTTAACCATTAGACACCACAGGCATAGTGCTATAGTCCATTGGATTTTTAAGGACCTCTGAAAATGTCTGAGACTTGAGAACAAAAGATAATTCCAAAATCAAAAAAGAAATCTGATCAAATTAATACAATGTATTTAATCAAAGATAGAATCTCATACTTAGAATAGCTAGTCAAAAATAACTCAGTTCAATCTTTATACAACTGTTTAGTTGCACATGATCACGATGATTCCTTTGCCTGGAATATATCTTCTCCCCTTTTCTGCCTGGAAACTTCTTATTCAGGCCTTAAAGCCCAGTCAGAATTTACTCACTCCATGATGTGTTCATTGATGACCCCTAACCCCCAAGAGAGCACAGTTCTCTTCACTGTGCTCTTTCAATGCTGTATATACCTCAAAAACCTATTTGTGTTATATTTTTTCATAACTCTGTTTCTTCCCTCAACCCCTAACCCAAATGATAATTTTCTTGTGGGCAGGGACTATAGGTTGTCTCTGCAGTGGCTAGTAATATACTATTGTTAGTGAATATTATATGTATTATTTTTTACAAGCTTGTTGTTGAAGACTACTTCCGTGCATTTACATCTGTCTACAAAGAGATTAACATACAGGTCAAGTGACTCATTGCCCTTCTCCTGCTCTGCTTTTGTATGGGCTCTTGGCCAGCTCTGCCAATGGAAGGCACTGACACAAGATTGGAGGGTAGGAGGGAGGAAGAGCTTCTCTCTGCTTTCTCTGGCACCTCTTCCTCAGCTTCAGAACCCATATGACAGGCCCACCAGGTTCCATCTCCCAGAGGATGACCTTGATTTGAAGGTCCAGAAACACGATCCCCTCCATCTGTCCCTCCGGTAGATGGGCAGGAGTGGTTTCCTGCTAATCGCTGGATGGTTTCTCTCCTATTTGCTTCTTTCACTTCCTACTCATGAATAAAACCAATTCTGTATACTAGACTCACACTAGTTTTTAAAATTGTGATTAAAAGACACATAACATAAAATTTACCATCTTCCCCGTTTCTAAGTGTACAGTTCAGTAATGTTAAGTGTATTCACCTTATTGCAGATTCACTTTGTTTTAAACACCAGAAAAGTTTCTACTTTGCTGGATGATATAGTTCTTGCACAAGTTTTAAGAAACAGATTCTCAATTAAGAAACAAATTCTTCAGTAAAGTTTCAGGATACAAAATCAATATACACAAATCAGTAGCACAGCTATACACCAACAGCAATCAGGCTGAGAATCAAATCAAGAATTCAACCTCTTTTACAACAGCTGCAAAAAATAAAATAAAATAGTTAGGAACACACCTAACCAAAGAGGTTACAAGCAAAGCTACAAAACACTGCTAAAAGAAATCATAGATGACACAAACAAATGGAAACACACCCTATGCTCATGGATGGGTAGAATCAACATTGTGAAAATGACCATACTGTCAAAAGCAATCTATAAACTTAATGCAATTCTCATCAAAATACCATCATCATTTTTCACAGAACTAAAAAAAAAATTCTAAAATTTATATGGAACAAAAAAAGAGCCTGCATAGCCAAACCAAGACTAAGCAAAAAGAGCAAATCTGGAGACATCACATTACCTAACCTCCAACTATATTACAAGTCTATAGTTAGCAAAACAGCATGGAACTGGTATAAAAACATGCACATAGACCAATGGAACAGAACAGAGAACCCAGAAATAAAGCCAAATACAGCCAACTGATCTCTGACCAAAGCAAACAAAAGCATAAAGTGGGGAAAGGATGCCCTATTCAACAAATCGTGCTGGGATAATTGGCACACCACATGTAGAAGAATGAAAATGGATCCTCATCTCTCACCTTATACAAAAATCAACTCAAGATGGATCAAAAACTATACATCTAAACCATACATCTAAACCATAAAAATTGTATTATAGAAGATAGCATTAGAAAACCCCTCATAGACATTGGCCTAGGCAAAGAGTTCATGACTAAGAACCCAAAAGCAAATGCAACAAAAACAAAAATAAATAGATGGGACTTAATTTAACCAAAAGGCTTCTACACAACAAAAGAAATAATCAGCAGAGTAAACAGGCTACCCAGGAAGTGAGAGAAAATCTTTGCAATCTATACATCCAACAAAGGACTAATATCCAGAATCTACAATGAACTCAAAGAAATCAGCAAGAAAAAACAAATAATCCCATTAAAAAGTGGGCTAAGGACATGAATAAACAACTTTCAAAACAAGATATATAAATGGCCAACAAACATATGAAAACATAGTCAACATCCCTAGTTATCAGGGAAATGCAAATCAAAACTACAATGCAACACTACCTTACTCCTGCAAGAATGGCCATAATTTAAAAATAAAAAATAATAGATGTTGGCATGGATGTGGTGAAAAGGGAACATTCTTACACTGCTGATGGGAATGTAAACTAATACAACCACAATGGAAAATAGTATGGAGATTCCTTAAAAAACTAAAAGTAGAACTATTTATACCATTTGATCCAGCAATCACACTACTGGGTATCTATCCAGAGGAAAATAAGTCATTATATGAAAAAACACTTGTACATGCAGGCTTATAGCAGCACAATTCACAATTGCAAAAATATGGAACCAGCCCAAATGACCATCAACCAATGAGTGGATAAAGAAAATGTGATTGATATATAGATAGATAGATAGATAGATAGATAGATAGATAGATAGATAGATAGATACACACACACACACACACACACACACACACACACACACATACCATGGGATACTACTCAGCCATAAAAAGAAATGAAATAATGGCCCTCAAATCAATCTGGATGGAGCTGGAGACCATTATTCTAAGTGCAGTAACTCAGGAATGGAAAACCAAACATTGTATATTCTCATAAGCTATAAGGATGTAAAGGCATAAGAATAATATTATGGACTCTGGAGACTTGGGAGGAAGGGTGGGAGGGGGTGGGGCATAAAGTAATATACAGGGTGCAGTGTACACTGCTTGAGTGATGGGTGCATCAAAGTCTCAGAAATCACACCTAAAGAACTTATCCATATAAGCAAACACCACCTGTTCCCCCAAAAACTATTGAAAGAAGAGGAGGAAGAGGAAGAGGAAACAAGAGAAGAGGAAGAGAAGAAAGAGGAGGAGGAGGAAGAAGAAGGAGGGGGAGGAGGAGGAGGAAGAAGAAGGAGGGGGAGGAGGAAGAGGAAGAGAAGGAGGAGGGAGGAGGAGAGAGGGGGAAGATAGAGGAAGAGACAAATTCTGGTTTGGGTTGCTCACCTGGTAGAGCATAAATGTAATGATTACCTCCTTGCAAATGGAAGTAAAATGTGGCAGGCAGTGGCAACACATTTACTTAAATTGTCACCTAAAGGTTGATTGGGATAATGTGCCAGTTAAGACAGGGCTTTGGAAGATCGAATACAGTCATGTGCTACATAACAATGTTTCTGTCAACAGCAGACCTCATATACCATGGTGGTTGGAGCAGTTGGCCGTAAGATCTAAGTTTGTGAAAGTACACCTAAGGACACATTTCTCAGAGCATGTCCTTTTCATTAAACAACAACTGTAACTTGTTCATTCAATGGGTATAAGCTGTTGGGTGGGCTCCTGCTTCTAAAGGTGCCAAACACTTACAGAAAAGAAACTATCAACTCAGGCACTATCAACTATCAACTATCAACTATCAACTCAGTATAGAACCAATGGGCTTCTTTAGCATCCTTAAAATAATCTCGTTTCTAGTAACGACTGAGTGGAAAGCTGAAGATTTGGCCCAAAATCTAATTGTGTATGTTGCAAATTACAATGTGAACTAACACAAAACCTAGCCATGTCTCATAGGCTAATATTAGGACATTAGTTGAGAAGACATGGGATCCCGAGTCTTGAGAGGACATTTGGGTAGTTTGCCAATGTTTAGAAGCTTGAACTGACAAATCCCTCTTGGCCCCCTTTTGTGGAGCCAGACCAACTTCTCCTGTCTGTGGAAGCTAGCCTTCCCTTGTTTAAAGTCTCTAATGTAATGATCATATCTCAGGCAGCTTCCTGCAATGGGATATTATTCTCCTCCAGACCTACTCCTATGAGTTCTCATTGCTCTGGATGCATAAATAGATTAGATACCACTGTACTCTCAGGGAAGAATAGCAAGATCTGTTCTGGGAAAAAATATTTGATGCACCAAAGGAAATGTAGGACCATGCTAATTCATATGAGCAGGAACCTGGAGAACAGCTGTGCAAGTAAATTGGAAGGATGAGAGTCCAAGAATAGAAAGTAACATGAGATGAGGCTGAATTTATCAATAAGGATTCACTTACTCAAGATTCCAAACAATGTTCTAGCTCATGCAGCTGGAAACAGTTTCCACAGTTTTCTTGATTGGTTGACTGAAACTTGGATTCAACTGCCTACATTCAATTACATCAGGATGCCAAAACTTCCCTGGGACAATGAGCTCTGCATTCCTCTGTCAGCTCCACTGTCCATGGAGTTCTTAGGGAACTGTCTTAGGGAGTTCTTCATTTATCATCATGGTATCTCATGTAACATTCTGAGCAAGTAATATACTTTATAGTGAAGGAAGTACAGCAATGGCTTCATACTCATGGAATTTACCAGCCTTACCATATTCCTCAATTGCCCAGAAGCAGCTAGCCTGATGAAATGGCTCATGGCAGACTCAGTTACAGTGCAAGATGAAAGACAACACCCTGTGAGGTACCATGCTATAGAATGCAATATATGCTATTAACTGCAACAAATCGTTGGTGCTCTTTCTTCTGTAGCTAGAACACATGCATCTGGGAACCAAGGAATGAGAACTGACCCCATTAACTATTATACCTACTCTTAGAGATTCACTTCCTGTTCCTGGAGTTGTCTCCAGGAATCTTGGAGTTGTCTCCAGGTGAGGACTGCTTCAACAGGAAGTGGAAGGGGAAACTGCCATCTAGCTATTTGGATTTCCTCATGTCACTGCACCAAAACACAGAAAATGAAGTCGATTTAAATTAACAGGGGGGAAATTGGGTTGCTACTACACAATGGAGGTAAAGAGGCCATCACTGGAGCCAGAAGATTCGCTGAGATGCCTCTTATTACTTCCAAGTAAAGATCAATAGAAGACTACAACAATCCAACAAAGGCATGGCCACTAAAGACTTGGAGCCTCTAGGAATTGTGTTTTCAGTTGCCCCACCACGTCAAGGACCCCAACCAGGTAGAGTGCTGAGTGAGGGCAAGGTGACAGAGAATGGGTGACAGAAAGAGGAAGTTATAAAAATTAACTGTTGTCTCATGACCAATTACAGAAATGAGGACTCTAGCAGCTATAAATATTTTTGTTAGGTTTATATTATTCAATTATTTCCTTTTACTTTCCTTTTCCCTTTTTTTATGATGATTGTTGGTGATATTTAACTTTACAGCTATGTCAACAGGCATCTAGACTAAGAGAAACAGCATCCAGACCTTTGGGAAGGATAATTTCACTTGAAATCATGCGCTTGAAATGGATATGAAAACTAGTGGGACCTTGGGTCTCCCCTTGTTGGGAGAGAGTGAGAACATTTTGATTTGTATGACAAATGCCTCTTGTTCGGCCAATAAGAATGAATGCCCGGTTGCAAAAGGGGTTGATCATGTACGGCAACTGCCTGTTTGTTTTTATATCCATGCTCTGGTCCACATTTTCTCTATTCTGGGAACTGCTTTCTCAAGTTCTCTTTCCCTCTGGCTTCCAAGTAGATATGACCAACGTGTGTGTGTGTATGTGTGTGTGGCAGGGAGGCAGAGGTGGGGTGATAGGGTAAGACTGGAGGGTGGGAAGAATAGAGAAGCCAAACATCTTTCTCCCCGTCGCACTGGTTGTTGTGGCATCTCTGGTAGTAGCTGCAATTTTTCTGTGGCTTCAGCTCCCATCGGAAGGACACTCCGTGGTTCCTGCTTACCATAAGCGACCTCAGCATCTGGGCTCTGATAATATTATCTCCTAAGTTTGTAGGGTACATTTTACCTTTTCAATCAATTCCCTGAATTAAATTTCCTCTGTTTTAAGTATTTAGAGGGTTTTCTATTTTTCTGGTTGGATCATGACTGATATAGTTTGTTTTGTTATAAGAATAGGCTATATACTGTTCCACAACTTGTTCCTTAACCCTACAATAGACCAGAGACATCTCTCAATTTCAGATAACTAAATCTAATTCATTCTTTTTATTGAGATTTATATAATTCAAATACCATAAAATTTGCCCTTTTAAAGTATATAGTTCATTAGTTTTTAGTATATTGTTCACAAAGTTGTACAAACATTACCACTATCTAATTCCAGAATATTTTAATCATCATCAAAAGAAACCCTATACCAATTAGCAGTCACTCCTCATTCTCTTCCTCTCCCCAGTCCCTGGAACCTATCAATCTATGTTTTGTCTCTATGGATTTGCCTCTTCTAGACATTTCAAATAAATAGAATCATACAATATGTGGCCTTTTGTTCCTGGTTTCTTTACTATTTTCAAGGTTGATCCCCATTGTAGCATACATCAATACTTATTCTTATGGCTAAATAATAAGTCTTTTTATGAATATACCACATTTCCTTATTCATTCATCAATTGATGGACATTTGGGTTGTTTCTATTTGTTGGCTATTATGAATAATGCTGTGTGAATATTCATGCACAAGTTTTTCTGTGGGCATATGGTTTCAGTACTCTTGGGTATATTCTGCTGAGTCATATGGTAACTCTTTAACTTTTTGAGGAACTGCCAAGTGTTTTCCAAAGCAATTGTACCATTTTACATTTTTAACTCATTCTTTTCAATAATTTCACAAAATTTCACAATATGACAATATGAACATTCCATAATTAATTTAACCCTTCCTCTATTGAAATTCATTTAGGTTTTCTCCATTTTTTCATTATAATTAACCACAATTATTTATGAACATAAATAACTTTATGCACCTCCATAGGTATAGGGATTCTTGGCTGTAAAATTGCTATGTCCACCGATATTTAAATTTTTGCTTTGAAATGTGTCAAAGTACCACCCCCCCCAAAACAATTTACTAATCTACACATAAAACAACATAAAAAGAAAGCCAATTTTCCCAAACCCCTTCTAACACTGGATAAATTTTTGGTTTTGCCAATCTGACAGGGAAAAACTATCTTCTCATTTTAATTGCATTGTTCTGATCACTAGTGGAACTGAATGTCTTTTCAAGTACTCATATATTTATTGCCAAAACATAAATGGCTAGACTGGCTGATTTCTAAAATTCTTCGCAGCTATAAAATTTGACTTGTGCGATTTATACTTTGGCAAGAAGTAATGGTTCTGACAATGCTGGCTGAAGGCAGAACTGGCTTTATGGAGCATGTGGTTGTCTAATTACATTTCACAGGTGCTGGAATAGGCCCTCATGCTCCCAAGATCCTCCCACAGGAGGCCCACTCATAGAGGCACATCTCTTTAGATTTAGCCTAGGAAAAAAAGCCAATAGCCATAGGAGAGGGACAAGTTAGCACAACCAAAGGAATAAGAGCAAGTGTTGACTAAAACTAAGGAACTGATCTTTGAGACAGCAAAAGCATATAGAAGAGAAAATCTGGAAGATTGGAGAACAGAATTGACTTATTTCTCATGTTTGCCTAAACCAACTATTTCCCAGAGAGTAGACTGTGTTGTAATAGAATTGGCCTTGAACGTAGAGTTGGGAAATTTAGGGTCTAGTCCTGACTCAGACATTAATGAGAGGTCTTGGGTCATTTCCATGCCTCACTTTTCTAATCTGTTAAATGGTAACATTCCCTATTACACCAAATTATTTTAAAGTTCAAATAAAAGAACAGGTGAAAATGCAATGAAAGAAAATAGTGTTCTACCTGAGTGCCAGTGCTATTTGCTCTTCTCTCCCGTATCCAGTAGTTACAATCACAGAAGCAGCATATGCTGGCAAGCTGTCCAGATGGAAGTGCCTGGCAACTCTACTCCTCCACTTGATGGGAATCCCAAAATAAATCTTCTTAGAAACACACAGATTAAAGAAGCCACACTCCCTCCGTGCTTCTCCCATTCCAGAACTCAGCATACCTGCGCTCCAGTACCTGAGCTTTCTTCATCTTCTAAAAATATTAATAGAGCAATTTAAGGCTCCAGGTGGGCTTTGTTTATGTTTCACCTGGTTCTCAGGTCATCTTATTCCACCGTGTTTTCCTCTATTGCTCCAATTATTTCCCAAACCCCTCCACATTTCTTTGTAAGTCAAATTAAGTGGTGGGTAAACCTGGAAGACAGCTGGTGGGCTGTCCTCATTCTTAACTATGAACTAGAGAGCACGCACAATTTAAAATTGTGATGAAAAAAAAAGCACCCAGGGATTACATTTCCTATCCCTATAGCATCTCGCTGTGGCCATGTAACTAGTTTTCACCCATGGGCTGTGAGTTGCAATCCTGTTGTCATCTCCTGACATTCTGTTTTATCTTTGCCAGCTGGATACACATGACAAGGTCTTAGAGAATGGCTAAGCCATTATCTTCCATGAGACAGAAGGAACCTTGGTTCCTGGACGACCACATTCCAGTCAGTCAAGGAAAGTTGACTTACTTTGACTATTAGATAAGTGAGAAATAAAATTCTGTTATTTAAACTTGAGGTCTATTTGTTCAAGCAGTTGCTATTATTTTGAATACCCTGCCTGAAAACATTTCACCAACAGTCTGACCATTTTAATAAACTATAGAACAGCAAACCTCGTGACATTCCCAACAGCCATCTTCATTAAAGCCTAGAAATTTCTTCAAACATAAAGCTTAATAAATTACCTTTATGTCATAGGAGAGCTCAATTCTGCTATATCTAGCAATTCTTGGCTTGTGTTTTAAAAAGCTCTGAAGCATGAGAAACAGATGTTTTAACAACAAAAAGTAACAACGAATATGTTGATGTTCCTAAAAATTATCAGGAAGTATGAAAAATTTAATGAAATTAATCTTGTTCAGGAGCTTAAAATTTAAATGGGAAGGCAAGATGCTTACCCAAGTAACTCTACTTAAAGACCAAATATCTGGGTGGTACCAGGAATAGGTGCCCTAAGACTTTTAAAGAGGGTGAAATCACTTTTATTTGGGGGCAATAGCATAAAGCTTCATGGAGGAAATGGGATTTGAGCTGTGCCTTACAAGTTGGGTAGAATTCGGTGGTAAAATCATGTACACAGATGAGTAGAAATTAAACTGGCAAATCAAGCTATTGTTAGATTTCAGATATCTAGAATGTCTTGAATGCCAGGCGTAAGAAGTTGGACATGATTTTAAAGGCAACAAGGAGCTGGTAGTTTTAGGTCTCCTTTAAGTCCTAGAATTTTAGAGCTCAAAAATGTGTTTGACCTATAGCAAAAGCCATGGTGGCTGTCTTTTCTGTCCAGTGATATACTGCAACCCACCTTTATTTTCCTATGCCTACTTCCATCGTCCCCAAATTTCAGTTATTCAAATGCCACCTTCACATTTTTCTTCCATACCTATATACCACTTGTATATTTTTATTTAATAATTTTTTTATCTAAAATATAAAACTCCTAGTTGACTCCTAGGCAAAAAATATCTATGAAATTACAGGGTGGATATATAGACTGGATAAAATATTTTCTAACACATAGTCAAATAAATGCATGCTATGCACTTTTTTTAATGCTCTGTTTGCCACCTACCTGTGTTCAGTGTTCATTAGAGGTTTACGGATCACACTTGGCAAAACATAGTCCTACTCTGAACCATTTTACACATCTCTCCTGGGTTTTCAACTCCCTTGTCTCTCCACATCCACTCTACCATCTTGTTTTGTTCATTTTGTACACTCAGTAACTAATGAGTAAATAATGTTGCCACAGACAGTCCCAGAATCTTAGTGGTTCAACAAAACAAAAGTATATTTCTTCCTCATGGCACAGGTGGGACAGCCCTCCTCTATCTTGTAGCTTAATCATCTGGAATACAAGGCCTCCAGGGTGACCATGGAGGGGAAAGAGTGAGAAAATCATATGGGATAATTGAAGGACCAGGCCTCAAAGTAGCCTATGTCACTTTTGCCCACACCCCTTTGGCCATATGGCCCCAACCCAACCACAGGAGAGGCAGAGAAATGCAGCACATCTCACAGATAGTGGTAAACACTAAGGATCTCTGCCACTGTAAACTGGGTACTATTAACTTAGAGATCCTCTGAGCCATTGATCCAAAAACTGCCCCTGGTATTGGCCTTGGTGTCTCATAGTTAAAAGTTCAGATGCATCTGCTTAACTGGGCAGGTATTTTTTATTCAAAATGGCCACTAAGGAACTTAAGCTGCCAAGCCTAGCATTTATCCTCTCCATTTATCCCTCATTAATAGAAAAGATAAATAGAGTTTTACAGTATTCCTCTGTTTTTACTGTATTTACCATTCCCCCTCTCAATCTCTAGATTAGAGTTTGAAAATAGAGACTGTACTAGTTTCCTATTGCTGCCATAACAAATTCATGCAAATTTGGTGACTTAAACAACACAAACTCATCACCTTATAGTTCTGTAGTGGAAAAGCCCAAAACAGGTTTTCCTGGGCTAAAATCAACATGTCAACAGGGCTGTGATCTTCTCTGGAGGCTGGAGGGGAGAATCTGTTTCCCTGCCCTTGCCAGCTTCCAGTGCTTCCTGCATTCCTTGGCTCACGGTCCCCTTCCATCTTCAAAGCCAGCAATGTTGCACTGCATCTTCTTCACATCAACTCACTTTATCTCTGATTCTTCTGTCTCTCTCATCCACTTGAAGGATCCTTGTGATTACATGGGGCCCACCTGTGTGATCCAGGGAACTCTCCATCTCAAGGTCAGCTGGCTAGCAACTGAATTCCATCTATAACCTTAATTTTCCTTTGCCGTGTAACATAACATATCCACAGATCCTGAGGATTAGGACATGGCCATCTTCGGGTGACCATTATTCTGCCTATCACAGAGGGCCACAGGCCAAATTCAGTCCATGGATGTGTTTTGTTTGATCCACCTAGTATTTTCTCTTTTTTTTTAAGATTTCAAAAAAAAAATTAAACTGTAAATTAAATGTTTTCAAATTGGAAGATTTTATATATTTTAAAAACACCTATGTCTAGCTTTTCCTGAAACCTCAGGAGGTCTAGGAACAAGGGCCTGAATTCCCTTATTGAAACAATTGGCTGGTGCTAAGCAGTAGCTGCCCCTTTAAATGGGGCACGAGCCCTCCAGGTGGGTGGCATGATCTCTGGCACTTCCTATCACCTGTACTCCTGGCACACGTCAAGTTATGTGACTTGCCTTGTCCCTTTAAGTTTGCAAACTTGTACCAGGCATACTAATGTCTGGATCCCAAACTATCATTTTACTATCTGTACTGGACTTGAGATGCCTTCATTCTTTGTTGGGTGCACACCCTCCTGATGGGAATTCTACCATCTTACTGTCTGTACAGAGATGTCATGATAGCCCTTTCTTCTGATTCTAGAAGGCAAATGGGCCTATGACTTGGGAGTAGGAGGGCTGACAGATGTGTGGCTAGGTAATCAGCAGCATTCACAAATCCCTCCCAGGCCTCTGTGTCATAAATCTCCTCAAGCGGCAGGGACATTTGTGCATCCTATCGCAAGGGACAAAGTTTTAATGTGCTGCTTCTCCATCAGCACCCACCCCCTCTTTTTTTCCTTTCTTCAGCCCTTGCTATGAGATCTTCTTTAATGAATTTCTTTACTCTGACAACAGGCCTGATTCTGGCTCCCATCCAAGCTGCACACTAGCTTTCATTGTCCTCCTGGGCTTAAGTGAAGGGCATGTCACTGTTTCACTTACAGATGCTCAAAGATTCGATGCTGGCATTAATAATGCTGCAGGCCTGGTCATTCTATCTTCATCAGTGGGCATGCACCCAACACTGCATGGCGGATGATGAGCAGCCTCCGCTGCCAGGGAGAAGAGCTCTTCATTACCCAGGTCGGGCTGAGGGGCCTCCTCACCAAACACCTGAAATTCACATTAGCCAGGAGAAATCTCTCTTGTCACGATGCCTTAAACACTGACAGTGGGTGAAAGAAGGAGACCTTCAGTATCTAAATGATGCTGAGACTCTTACAAAGATTGTGGCAGTGAGAAACCAGGGTGGGAGCTCTGTCACGGAGTCCACCATTTCCCTGGCTTCTGCCCTCTGTGTGCCACCTCTGTGGTTTTTGCCATTCCTGCATCATGCCTATAATTCTATTCATTTAATATTTTTTCCTAAATCAACTATATATTGAATCACCTTTCTTTAGCCTCATCCTAGGTTATAATAACCATAAAATTAGAATTTAGTTGTGCTAGTTATACTTTTTTCTAATGCATATTAAAATTAGGATATTTATTTGATTAATTAAAATTAGGATATTTACTATTAAAATAAGCAATGTTGATCCACATACCATCTAACATTTTGTATATTGATATGGTTTGGCTGTGTCCCCACCCATGTCTCATCTTAAATTGTAGCTCCCGTAATTCCCATGTGTTATGGGAAGGGTGAGGTGAGAGATAATTGCATCATGGCGGCAACTCCCCCCATACTGTTCTCATGGTAGTGAATAAGTCTCACGAGATCTGATGGTTTTAGAAGGGGTTTCCCCTTTCACTTGGTTCTCACTGGCTCTCACCTGCCGCCATGTAAGCCATGCCTTTTGCCTTCCACCATGATTGTGAGGCCTCTCCAGCCACGTGGAACTGTGAGTCCATTAAACCTTTTTTTCTTTGTAAGTTATCCAGTCTCAGGTATGTATTTATCAGCAGTGTGAGAACAGACTAATACATATATGATTCACTGGATGCATACAATACCATGTTTGGAAAACACAGCTCTCGTATATCCTTCCACCTCAGAACAGAATCACACCTAAACTAAATGATACAGATTCCTCATGTGCCATCCTTAAGGCTTTCTGGGTAGAGTTTCAAAAATTCTGAGTGTGCTGATGGCTGTAGGTACCAGAATGATTAAGAGGTTCTTTCCCACATCTCACCAAAATCTCTCATCTTATTCTATGTTTTTCCTCAATATTTTGGCCTATACTTGATAGCGGCAGAAGTAGGAACTTTAGACCTCCCAGTAGCCCATCTCCTCTAATGCCACACTCCTGGATGGTGCAGCAGAAAGCAGCTTGGAGCTAAAGGCTGCAAGTCAGAGATGGACAACGAAGAAAAGAAGCAAATCAAGAAGAGAATGGGAGCATGAGCCGGCCTGTTTCCACTCAAGCTTTCCCCTGAGCCACCTGCTGCAGGGTCTGACCCACATGACTTTTCCTCTGCTGGAGCCTGAGGAAAAGCATGTGCCATGGAGCAGGAGGTCAAATTTGCAGGGATTCTAGGCCCCATGAGGCCCCTATGAAGCTCGTGGTACTTGTGCCTCACCAGCCTTCATTGTCCTTTTCAAATATGGCTCGCAAGTTCCTCAAAGCAGGTTCAGGAGAGGATAGACATGCGGAATCTACCAACACCTCCATCAGAGTATAAAAACCTCCTCAGTGGCTCACGCCTGTAATCCCAGCACTTTGGGAGGCCGAGGTGAACGGATCACCTGAGGTCAGGAGTTCGAAACCAGCCTGGCCAACATGGCGAAACCCTGTCTCGACTAAAAATACAAAAATTAGCTCAGTGTGGTGGCACACGCCTGTAATCCCAGCTACCTGGGAGGCTGAGGCAGGAGAATCGCTTGATCCCAGGAGGCGGAGGTTGCGGTGAGCCAAGATTGCCCCACTGCACTCTAGCCTGGGCAACAGAGCAGTATTCCATTAAAAAAAAAAAAAAAAAAAAAAAAAAAAACTCCTCAGGAGTGGTGGAAGCTGGGGGGGCTGCTGGGAGGACTTCGAAGAGAAAGAGGCCCTGGGCCTTCAGGAGGGATGACTGGATGCGTGAGGGAAGCAGGGAGGGTGGCACAGGAGCATCTGTGGCTGAAGCTCTAGAGGAGACTGGGCACCTTAGGATGAGAGTGTGAAGGAATGCATGAGCCTTCAGAGTTTAACGCAGGAATTTAATGTCCTTGGGCCTGACTCCTGCAGGGCTCTAATGTTACCATAGACTAAAAGAAACCACAGAGTAGACCCTCCCCTTTTCCTTGGAAAACTAACCTCCTCCCACTCCACCCACATATCAAATCACTGTGTCTAAACACACCTCTGAAATTGAACAAACTGGCTTCCAGAGCAGCTGTGTTGAGGACCAGCTGTGCATCCTTAGACAGCACTTCACAACCCTTGAACTTGGGACCCAAACATGCCAAAGGAGGAGTTAGGCCTCCATCAGCCCTTGCAGTTCAGACATGCAGATTCCAGGACTCTGGGACATCTCCATGCCTGCAGAGCCTAATGCATATCAGCCTTCTCATGAGAGCTGTTTATTACTTCCACAAATGAGCTGTATACCAATATTTGTAGTTTAGTACCTCACTCCCAAGCACACTTAGGAAAGGAAGAAGATTCAGGAACGGGCGAAGCTAAAGCAGAGGTGACTATGCATCATGCCACCAGAGGTAAGGGCCCATATCCCTCCACTGTCTGCTCTCTAAGAGCTGAAAACTGCTCCTCTGCAGTGAAGGACCTGAGCGGTATTGGATGAGTCCCCGTGTACTGAGACAGGGAGAGAAAGAAAGCAGGATCCATAGTGGTATCTGGGTTAGGGAGGGGAGACCTGGGGACCTGGGTGGCAGACTGTAGGAAAGTCGCTTGGGATTCTGGGAAAGCTCGTGGAACCGGACACCAGATAGTGTGGGGTTTACAATTCCTTCCCGGAAGGAGACCGTCACCATTCCAGGTGCTCTGTCTCAAAAAGTCCGATTTAATGACCATAAATGAGGCTGTTCTAAACAGCCCATCTGTCGCTCACCTTTTGCAAATATTTAATTATGTTCACATTCTATTCACAAGGGAAATGGTGACACAGAGCTGTTTGGCCACGATGAATCTGTCCCACTGAATGATTAATGAATCCTAAATGCCAGGCACATAAAGTTGGTGGGACAGGCTGTGGGGATGCCTGATTGACTAGCCCTCTCAGACGGGCTGCTTGGCTCTGGTGAGGAACTACAGCTTTCTCTTCCTCTCTATCCTTCAGCGCATCAGCTCCAAATATGGGCCATGGGGCAGCATCTCCAGACTGGGAGGTGTTCCTGTTGAGAGAAGATCAGATAGAGAGACCAGACAGATCAGATGGAGAGACAAAGGTGTGTAGCGCCCTTGTCTCATGCTGTCTACTGCCCTTCCCTGCTTCGTTTCCACCAGATTCTTCTGAACTCTCTTCTGCTTTCCTAACACTCCTTCCTGCTTCACCCAGAGAAAAAGCAAGGACAGTACCTGGCGGGAACCCACAGGCAGTCTGACTCCTGATTTATGCCCCTGCTTATCTCAGTCACATCATAAGCATTAAAACATTTAGCTGACTGTAGAGATCTATATTAATATAAGGAACCAATTTGCCTTTTAGACTCACATTCAGGGCATACGGCACAAATTCAGGGTTTTTCATCTGGCAAGTGCTTTTTAATAACAAGAAATAAACACTTCTTTCTTTTTTTTTTGTTTCCTTTATAAATTTTCTCTCCTCATGGGCTATTATCAAATAATAGCATCATATTGACATACGGAAGAACCTTGAATTTTCTCACTTAACAAAGTGAGAAAATAGTTCCATGTAAGATCTGTAAAAGTCGATCTCTAGTTCCACTTCAGTCTTATTGATACTGTGCTTTTCCCACAGTATTCCCAGCAGACCAGGAGATTCCCTCTGGTGTCTAGCTCAGTGGGTCCCACCCCGCAGAGCCCACCAAGCTAAGATCCACTGGCTTGAAATTCTCACTGCTAGCACAGCAGTCTGAGGTTGACCTGGGATGCTCCAGCTTGGTCGGGGGAGGGGCGTCCGCCATTGCTGAGGGTTGAGTAGGTGGTTTTACCCTCACAGTGTAAACAAAGCCACAGGGAAGTTCAAACTGGGCGGAGCCCACCGCAGCTCAGCAAGGCAGACTTTCTCTCTAAATTCCTCCTCTCTGGGCAGGGCATCTCTGAAAAAAAGGCAGCAGCCGCAGTAAGGGACTTATAGATAAAACTCCCATCTCCCTGGGATGGAGCACCTGGGGGAAGGGGCAGCTGTGGGTGCAGCTTCAGCAGACTTAAACGACCCTGCCTGACAGCTCTGAAGAGAGCAGTGGACCTTCCAGCACAGCATTTGAGCTCTGATAAGGGACAGGCTGCCTCCTCAAGTAGGTCCCTGACTCCCGTATATCCTGACTGGGAGACGCCTCCCAATAGGGGCCAACAGACACCTCATACAGGAGAGCTCTCGCTGGCATCTGGCAGGTACCCTTCTGGGACAAAGCTTCCAGAGGAAGGAAAAGGCAGCAATCTTTCCTGTTCTGCAGCCACCACTGGTGATACCCAGGCAAACAGGGGCTGGAGTGGATCTCCAGCAAACTCCAGCAGACCTGTGGCAGAGGGGCCTGACTGTTACAAGAAAAACTAATAAACAGAAAGGAATAGTATCAACATCATCAAAAAGAACACCCTCTCAGAGACACCATCTGAAGGTCACCAACATCAAAGACCAAGGCAGATAAATCCAAGAAGATGGGGAGAAACCAGAGCAAAAAGGCTGAAAATTCCAAAAACTAGAATGCCTCTCCTCCTCCAAAGGATCACAACTCCTTGCCAGCAAGGGAACAAAACTGGATGGAGAATGAGTTTGACAAATTGACAGTAGTCGGCTTCACAAGGTGGATAATAACAAACTCCTCCCAGCTAAAGGAGCATGTTCTAACCCAATGCAAAGAAGCTGAGAACCTGAAAAAAGGTTAGAGGAATTGCTAACCAGAATAACCAGGTTAGAGAAGAACATAAATGAACTGATAGAGCTGAAAAACACAGCACAAGAACTTCGTGAAGCATACACAAGAATCAGTAGCCAAATCGATCAAGCAGAAGAAAGGGTATCAGAGATTAAAGATCAATTCAATGAAATAAAGTGAGAAGACAAGATTAGAGAACAAAGAGTAAAAAGAAATGAACAAAGCCTCCAGGAAATATAGGTCTATGTGAAAAGACCAAATCTATGTTTGATTGGTGTACCTGAAAGTGACGGGGAGAATGGAACCAAGCTGGAAAACCCTGTTCACTATATTATCCAGGAGAACTTCCCCAACCTAGCAAGGCAGGCCAACATTCAAATTCAGGAAATACAGGGAACACCACAAACATATTCCTCAAGAAGAACAACCCCAAGACACGTAATTGTCAGATTCATCAAAGTTGAAATGAAGGAAAAAATGTTAAGGGCAGCCAGAGAGAAAGGTCGGGTTACCCACAAAGGGAAGCCCATCAGACGAACAGTGGATCTCTCAGCAGAAACCCTAGAAGCCAAAAGAGAGTGGGGGCCAATATTCAACATTCTTAAGGAAAAGAATTTTCAACCCAGAATTTCATATCCAGCCAAACTAAACTTCATGAACAAAGGAGAAATAAAATCCTTTACAGACAAGCAAATGCTGAGAGATTTTGTCACCACCAGGCCAGACTTACAAGAGCTCCTGAAGGAAGCACTAAACAGGGGAAGGAACAACTGGTACCAGCCACTGCAAAAACATACCAAATTGTAAAGACCCTTGATACTATAAGAAAGTGCATCAAATAATGGGCAAAATAACCAGCTAGTAGCATAATGACAGGATCAGATTCACACATAACAATATTAACCTTAAATGTAAGTGGGCTAAATGCCCCAGTTAAAGGACACAGACTGGCAAATTGGATAAAGAGTCAAGACCCATGGGTGTGCTGTATTCAGGGGACCCATCTCACGTGCAAAGACACACATAGGCTCAAAATAGAAGGATGAAGGAAGATTTACCAAGCAAATGGAAAGAAAAAAAAAAAGCAGGGGCTGCAATCCTAGTCTTTGATAAAACAGAGACCAACAAAGATCAAAAGAGACAAAGAAGGCCATTACATAATGGTAAAGGGATCAATGCAACAAGAAGGGCTAAGTATCTAAGTATCTTAAATATATATGCACCCAATACAGGAGTGCCCAGATTCATAAAGCAAGTTCTTAGAGACCTACAAAGAGACTTAGACTCCCAAGCAATAATAGTGGGAGAATTTAACACCCCACTGTCAATATTAGACAGATCAACAAGAGAGATAATTAACAAGGATATCTAGGACTTGAACTCAGCTCTAGACCAAGTGGACCTAACAGACATCCACAGAACTCTCCACCCCAAATCAGCAGAATATACATTCTTCTCAGCAATACATCACACTTATTCTGAAATTGACCCCATAATTGGAAGTAAAACACTCCTCAGTAAATGCAAAAGAATGGAAATCACAACAAACAGTCTCTCAGATCACAGTGCAATCAAATTAGAACTCAGGATTAAGAAACTCACCCCAAACCTCACAACTACATGAAAACTGAACAACCTGCTCCGGAATGACTACTGGGTAAATAACAAAATTAAGGCAGAAATAAAGATGTTCTTTGGAAACAATGAGAAACAAAGACACATGTACCAGAATCTCTGGGACACATTTAAAGCAGTGTGTAAAGGGAAATTTACAGCACTAAATGCCCACAAGAGAAAGCAGGAAAGATCGAAAATCAACACCCTAACATCACAATTAAAAGAACTAGAGAAGCAAGAGCAAACAAATTCAAAAGCTAGTAGAAGACGAGAAATAACTGAGATCAGAGCAGAACTGAAGGAGATAGGGACATGAAAAACCCTCCAAAAACTCAATGATTCCAGGAGTTGTTTTCTTGAAAAGATCAACAAAAGAGACCACTAGCAAGACTAATAAAGAAGAAAAGAGAGAAGAATCAAACAGATGCAATAAAAAATGATAAAGCAGATATCACCACCAATCCTACAGAAATACAAACTACCATCAGAGAATACTATAAATACCTCTATGCAAATAAACTAGAAAATCTAGAAGAAATGGATATACTCCTGGACACATATGTCCTCCCAAGACTAAACTAGGAAGAAATCAAATCCCTGAATAGACCAATAACAAGATCTGAAATTGAGGCAGTAATTAATAGCCTACCAACCAAAAAAAAGTCCAGGACCAGATGAATTTACAGCTGAATTCTACCAGAGGTACAAAGAGGAGCTGGTCCCATTCCTTCTGAAATTATTCCAAACAATGGAAAAAAAGGGAATCCTCCCTAACTCATTTTATGGTGCCAGCATCATCCTAATACCAAAACCTGGCAGATACACAACAATAAAAGAAAATTTCAGGCCAATATCCCTGATGAACACTGATGCGAAAATCCTCAATAAAATACTGGCAAACCAAATCCGGCAGCATATCAGAAAGCTTATCCACTAGGATCAAGTTGGCTTCATCCCCGAGATGCAAGGTTGGTTCAACATATGCAAATCAATAAATGCAACCCATCACATAAACAAAACCAATGACAAAAACCATGATTATCTCAATAGATGCAGAAAAGGCCTTCAACAAATTCAACAGCCCCTCATGCTAAAACCTCTCAATAAACTAGGTGTTGATGGAACATATCTCAAAATAATAAGAGCTATTTAGCACAAACCCACAACCAATATCATACTGAATGGGCAAAAACTAGAAGTGTTCCCTTTGAAAACTAGCACAAGACAAGGATGCCCTCTTTCACCATTCCTATTCCACATAGTATTGGAAGTTCTGGCCAGGGCAATCAGGCAAGAGAAAGAAGTAAAAGGTATTCAATTAGGAAAAGAGGAAGTCAAATTGTCTCTGTTTGCAGATGACATAATTGTATATTTAGAAAACCCCATCATCTCAGCCCAAAATCTCCTTAAGCTGATAAGCAACTTCAGCAAACTGTCAGGATACAAAATCAATGTGCAAAAATCACAAGAATTCCTATACACCAATAACAGACAGACAGCCAAATCATGAGTGAACTCCTATTCACAATTGCTACAAAGAGAATAAAATACCTAGGAATACAACAATGTTAAGGACCTCTTTAAAGAGAACTACAAGCCACTGCTCAAGGAAATAAGAGAGGACACAAACAAATGGAAAAACACTCCATGCTCATGGATAGGAAGAATCAATATCGTGAAAATGGCCATACTGCCCAAAGTAATTTATAGATTCAATGCTATCCCTATCAAGCAACCATTGACTTTCTTCACAGAATTGGAAAAAAATTACTTTAAATTTCATGTGGAACCAAAAAAGAGCCTGTATAGGTAAGACAATCCTAAGCAAAAAGAACAAAGCTAGAGGCATCACACTACCTAACTTCAAACTATACGACAAGGCTACAGTAACAAAAATAGCATGGCACTGGTACTGAAACATATATATAGACCAATAGAACAGAACAGAGGCCTCAGAAATAACATCACACATCTACAACCATCTGATCTTTGACAAACCTGACAAAAACAAGAAATGGGGAAAGGATTCCCTTATTTAATAAACGGTGTTGGTAAAATTGGCTAGCCATATGCAGAAAGCTGAAACTGGATCCCTTCCTTACACCTTATACAAAAATCAACTCAAGATGGATTGAAGACTTAAATGTTAGACCTAAAACCATAAAAGTCCTAGAAGAAAACATAGACAATACCATTCAGGAAATAGACATGGGCAAAGACTTCATGACTAATACACCAAAAGCAATGGCAACAAAAGCAAAAATTGACAAATGGGATCTAATTAAACTAAAGAGCTTCTGCACAGCAAAAGAAACTATCGACAAGAGTGAACAGGCAACCTACAGAATGGGAGAAAATTTTTGCAATCTATCCATCTGACATATGGCTAATATCCAGATTCTACAAAGAACTTAAACAAATTTACAAGAAAAAACAACCTCATCAAAAAGTGGATGAAGGATATGAACAGACACTTCTCAAAAGAAGACATTTGTGCAGCCAACAGACAGATGAAAAAATGCTCATCATCACTGGTCATCAGAGAAATGCAAATCAAAACCACAATGAGATACTATCTCACACCAGTTAGAATGGCAATCACTAAAAAGTCAGGAAACAACAGGTGTTGGAGAGGATGTGGAGAAATAGGGATGCTTTTACACTGTTGGTGGGAGTGCAAATTAGTTCAACCATTGTGGAAGACAGTATGGCGATTCCTCAAGCATCTAGAACTAGAAATAACATTTGACTCAGCAATCCCATTACTGGGTGTATACCCAAAGGATTATAGATCATTCTACTACAAAGACACATGCACACGTATGTTTATTGTGGCACTGTTCACCATAGCAAAGACTTGGAACCAACCCAAATTCCCATCAATGATAGACTGGATAAAGAAAATGTGGCACATATACACCATGGAATACTATGTAGCCATAAAAAGGATGAGTTCATGTCCTTTGCAGGGACATGGATGAAGCTGGAAACCATCATTCTTAGCAAACTAACACAGGAAAAGAAAACCAAACACCACATGTTCTCACTTATAAGTGGGAGTTGAACAATGAGAACACATGAACACAGGGAGGGGAACATCACACATCAGGGCCTGTCAGGGGTTGGGGGCTAGGGGAGGGATAGCATTAGGAGAAATACCTAATGTAAATGACAGGTTGATGGGTGCAGCAAACCACCATGGCACATGTATAGCTATGTAACAAACCACACGTTCTGCACATGTACCCCAGAACTTAAAGTATAATAATAATAATAGTAATGAAATATAAATTCCTCCTGTAATCCCAGCACTTTGGGAGGCTGAGGCAGATGGATCACAAGGTCAGGAGTTTGAAACCAGCAATAGCCTGACCAATCATGAAACCCCATCTCCACTAAAAGTACAAAAGTTAGCCAGATGTGGTGGCACAATCCTGTAATCACAGCTACTCGGGGTGCTGAGGCAGGACAATCACTTGAACCTGGGAGGTAGAGGTTGCAGTGAGCCAAGGTCGTGCCACTGCATTCCAGCCTGGGAAACAGAGCAAGACTCTATCGCCAAAAAAAAAAAAAAAAAAAAGAATTCCTAGGATTGGGATTGTTAGGTCAAAGGGCATACTATTAATAATTTAACATTTTATAGATAAATATACATAAATCATAATTATAAATACACAAATCAAGTATATAAATCATAAATACAGGTATTACTGATAACTTGTAAAACTGAAGTCTAGAATTTAAGTGAGAGCAATCCTCCCTTTGGGTGGTGTTACGTATTCATTTCTCACACCTTTTCTCTTAGGCATTTAATTTACAACATGTTTGTGTTTTAGATATTCTCTATTTTGAGGGCTTGAATATAATTTTCTGGAATAATTGGAATATTTGAGGTAGGAAAGGTTGCAGAAATGATAAAAAGATAATAGAGCATGGAGACATCAGCCTCTACCCAGCGATTCCTAGTTATTTTCTTCCCCACTCAATCTGTGCCTGGCTTATTGGAGACAAAAAACATTTTGATGAATGAATAAATGCATGAAATATGAAAAACATAGCTCTGGGGACTTGCTCAAGGACCCAAGGCCAATGTTTTAGGATTTGCCATTCTCACTTCCTTTTAGCTATACCCTGATAAATCAGTACCCCTTAAATCTATTAGACTCAGTTTTGCTGCTTTATGTATGGAGCCGATCTATAGGCTTTTGACTTGCATTTAAAAAATCAGGTATATGTTGACAATCTCAGTGGACAAGAATGATAGGTTTATATCCATATGCTGATATATTTTGGAGTAAGATCAAGATCACTGAGTTCCTAAATACTGCATAATCTAGCAGAAAGGAGTTTAGAATTTGGAGAGGCACTGAAAATGAATTCTAATTCAATCCACTACCCAACACTGAACACACAAAGCAAGTAAACTCTGGCTGTGCAAACTATTCAATCCTTCTTCTCTTGGACTGAAGCAGGTTGGGCCCCCATACCTAAAAGTTGTTAAACATAGGAATACTAAGTATGGGCATGATTAATAGCTGTGTGACTTTAAATTTACCGAACTCCAGGTTTCCGTTTCCTCGTCTGTGAAATGGAGGCAAAAATACCTTTGTCATGGTGAAGCCAATTTAGGCACCATGCTCAGATCTGCAAAACAAATGTATCTAGTATTTGTTTTTTCTGTGTCTGAACTGATCCTTTTCATACCCTTCACTGCCAACTGGATAGTAGGGGAAGAAAACAAATTTAATCCAATCTAGTGAGAATAAGCCCAGTCCAACATTTATAGCAGTTTCTTTAGTTAATTCAGTTTCTCTCAGATTAACACCAAATCTTTCACCATTTCTCTCCCTCCTGTTTCTCCTTCTCATGGTAACAGCTGGCCTTTGAGGAGCTTTCTGGGGAAATATGATCCACCCGGGTTTACCCTTGTGCTGTCTACTGACTCGTCTGATCCCCCTTCTTCACCTGGGTGCAGGGTGGCCACTACTATTCAATGGTGGTGTCTGTCTCTAATGTTGTCCATTCCCTTGGCTAAATCAGAGCCTGGTGAGCCTTCTCTGCGGACTTGGCCTCAGTCGGGCCCTTGCTGGAACTGTGAATTCCTAGAATCTGCTGTGGCTCCCATTCAATCCCCAGAGTAAGCAGCCAGCCTCTCAGCCCTTAGCTGCAGTTTCACTTCACCTCAATCACTGTGAACTTACCTCCACGTGCCCACCTGCTCCACAATCTCTTCAGCCTAACACGAAGGAGACTCTATCTCTTAGGATCACATTCAGCTCTACCTAACAAGAAAATAAAATAGTGACGGGTTAAAGCATGAGGCTTAAGTCTCTTACTTTAAAAAATCTAGAGGGTGATAATCCAGGGTTTGTGTGGTGGGTCCATGAAGCCCTCATGGAGCCAGGCTTTCTCTTTGTTTGCTTTGTTGTACATGTTTCTGTCCTCAAGATCAACTCGTAGGACAAGATGGCAGCTGTCGCTCCAGCCATTATGTCTGGTTTTGTGGGCATAATGCAATAGAAATTTATAGGACATAATAGAAATAAGGATGGGAAGGATCTCCCTACCAGGCTGGCTTCCTTTTAAAGGCCTTCCCAGAAATTCCACTCAAATTTTGTTTACATTCCATTGTCCGTAACTTACTTCTATGGCCACTCCAGCTGCAATGGTGACTGGGAAATGTAGTCTTTTAACTGAGTCAGTGATTACCCCCAAATTGGGATTCTGTTACTTAGGAAGACAAAGGCATGAACAGTAGGGAGCTATTCAGTCATCACTGCTGACCTGTTTCATGTCATTCAGGGTCCAGTCATTCTCTCCGCCTTACAGCCTGGCTGCTCAGGTTGTCATTCATTCAGCAAGGCAGTTTTCACCCTGAGTCCCAAACAGGATGTTTCACCAGGTTCCCCTCTGATTTCAAGTTTTACCTCAGCTAACAGTGTTCCTTCGTCCCACCACAAACACACATTCACACATCCCCCTGGACTCCAGCCAGAGGAAGACAGTCAGAGGCCTCATGTTTCTATCACTTTGTTCTCCCATATGATCTCCTTCTTCTTCCCACAGCCCCCGGGGATGGAGAGAAAAGAATTTCCTCTTCCTCTTTCTTTCTATCCTTGACTTTCCTGTGTCACATCAAACAATCCTGCCCCTTTCCCAGGGACAAAATAAGGGAGAAAATGGCTACCAGGGACTATAGAGGAGAAAAATTCCAATGCACTGGCTTAATATTTGGAAAATATTATCCCTGTCACATCTGTATTCTTCTTTATTTATCAAGTGCATGGTCAGCACTACTATAGGTCTTTTAAATGAATAATAGGGTTGTTGTGAGGGTGGTGGGGGTCAAAATGAAATAAAATATGGAAAGCTCTTGCCACAATGTGTGACTTATTGTACATGCTGAATAAATGTTAGCCATTATTGTTATTAGGATGATTTAAATAATATTACAGCCTGCCTCAGTCTTCCTTTGTTCTTTTATTAATCCCAAACAAACATGCTGGCATGCAAATACAGATTCCATTTCACAAAGGGGCGTCATTATTCTCTATCACAGCATTTTTTGTTTTGCTTTGTTTTAAACTCCAGTTTCTGAAAACACGAGGAATTTTTGGTAAGGAAAGGAAGGAACTGCTTGGAGACCTAACTTCTAATTAGCTTTGGTACTGGATGCCATGTAACTGTGGGTGAGTCACTGTTCTTCAGGGAAGGGGGCTAATTGGAAGAGGAAAGATTGATGACAGTCAGTGTGGATGGCGACGTGGAATTATCGCTGGAGGCTGGGTCAGCTGAAGTCAGGCCTTTCCAAATTATACCTCATCTTACAACTCTAAATTACTTCTTACCCCTGGTAACCCCCCAGACTTCATGTTGCTTGTGTAACAGGAGCTCAAGAGAGCATATACGTTAAATAAGGCAAGATGAGGATTCATCTATTGACAGTCAATCAGGAGGTCGGCTCAGCAAGTCCGACAGGGAGTTGCCAGAGGCTCTGGACTGGAATTGCACTTGAACAGATTTGAAAAGGTGTTAGGAGGAGAACAAGGTGTACATTCAGTTTACTCAGGTACATTTTGGCCTCAGAGTCTACCAGGTGCACAGGATTTCCTAAGGTTGGGTGAAAAATCCCCAGAAATTTGGGGCCATAAGCAAGTAGATTATTTCAATGTAGAAAAAATATGAATGAATGAATTTGTAAAGAATTAAAGTTCGGTTACTTTCAAATACAGCACACGGAAATCCAACAAAGATGTAACCAAATACTTTAAATAGCTTTAGAGACTGTCATCAATAGGGCCCATCCCTGGGCAGGGAATTCGCAGATCCAACAACCAGGGGGATTTCCAGGTTGAGGCAGATAAGCAGGGAAGTTGAGGCAGGAAAAGATGGTCAGGGTTTGGGAGGACAGGAGAGTGGCATTATGGGGTTCAGCAGCAGCCTGGGAAGAGGTTCTCTGAACAGTCTTGAGACCACTGGTCCTCATTTCCTCTAGTCTCCCACTCCAAGAAGCTGATTTAGGTGTAGTCAGCCAAACCTGGAAGGACTGGTGTTCAATTTCACGTATTCTAGGGAGGGAAGCGTACCTGGTGGGATTCTCATAGTAATACCTGAAATTGATTTACTACTGGGGAAAAGAAGAGGAAGGCATTAACATGGATGGAACTGGAATCAACACTAGGGATGGGTCAGAGAACCGATTTGGAAAATGTCAGACAAAGGCCCTGTTCTTGGTTGCGGCTAATGTATACTTATTAATAGTTGACATAGAATGAACACTTACATATATCATCTCATTTAATGCACATTGCAAAGATATGAAGCAGGTGATATTAATATCTCCATTTAACATATTAGGAAATTGATGCCCAGAGCAGTTAAGAAACTTACTTAAAATCTAGATTTTATAAATGGTAAAGTTAAGATTTGAGCCCAGAGAGTCTGACTTCAGGGATCCATACTGTTACAGGACTGCATCAAAATATGAATATTTGTTGTACCCAAAACCTCAATAGTAAAATTCATAAGCCGGGGAACTGATCCTTTTGGCATTAACTGAAAAGTATCATATTTGCATAAATTTTCATAAGGTAATTTTCAGTTAATTAAAGAATTTTCAGTTCCACTGAAAGCTGTTCTTTATTGAGTGAGTTTGGTTTTTTTCTATTTTTAAATAATTACCTCTAGTTTGTGTCTTTAGTTCATATCTACCTTTTCATTTTTAAAATTCGGTTTCCAGAAAATAAATTCAGAGCAACCAAACAGTGATGAGTTTCCTTGAAATTTCATTTTGAGCTCCAGCTGTATTTTGAGGTTTCTCTGACAGCCTGGATGGGTGAGCCCTACAGTGCCTAGCACAGAGCCTGCTGCTGCTCACTAACTGTGCACTCCACGATTCAATCAAATCTCAGTGAATTTCAGACTCACATTTTCACTCATTGACTCTGAGAATTACATTCTAGTAGCTGTCATTTTCTCTAACAATTTTTAGCTTTATTGCCAGAAATAAAAATAGCCTAAGCCATTTTGTGTTCATATTTCACAACTCATTTTGAGAATTAATATTTTATAAGAAAATTATTTTGATTCAAAATGCGACTTTTAAAAGGTTTATGGTCTTCTTAAGTGTAACTTTTATTATGCCTTGGGGCCAGCAGCTTTTCTAGAGAAATATACTGTAGTTATTGATGTATTGTGCCCCTTGTGAATTTCCCTTCATGTTCTGAGGCTGGAACATGAGAAACTATTTCCATCCCTTTTTTCCACCTCCACCCCTCCTTTTTCCTGCCTGAGATTTTTCTTTCAGTGCAAAATAAATAAAATAACTACCATTATCAGTGGAATTTTAAAAAATAACTTGTTGTGTTCTAATTAAGCTAAAGCTCAATTAAAAGAATGAGCACCAGCAGGGCACGGTGGTTCATACCTGTAATCCCAGGACTTTGGGAGGCGCCAAGGCAAGTGGATCACTTGAAGCCAGGAGTTCAAGACCAGCCTGACCCCATCTCTACCAAAAATACAAAAATAAGCTGGGCGTGGTGGTGCTCACCTGTAGTCCCAGCTGCTCAGGGGGCTGAGGCAGGAGAATTGCTTTAACAGGGGAGGTGGAGGTTGCAGTGAGCCAAGGTCACAGCACTGCACTTAAGTCTGGGTGACAGAGTGAGACACATCAAAAAAAGAGAAAGAAAGAAAAGAAAGAGAGAGAGAGAAAGAGAGAGAGAGAGAGAAGGAAAGGGAAAAGGAAGGAAGGAAAGGGCGGAAGGAAGGAAGGAAGGAAAGGAAGGAAGGAAAAGGAAAAAGGAAGGACGGACTCATCAAGGCCACAGGAAACAGATGTGAAACATATCAGTTCAGCCGGTCATGAATGGTTGAAGCTCGCTTGATGGAAGAACAAGAACATTGACAATGGTATGTAACTGCAGGTGTTCGCCGGAAGATGCTGAAAATACTTTATCAGCAGAGATCGGGTCGATGCAATCTTATCAAGCAAATCGTGAATCTGGATCCAGAACGGGGCTGGAGTGATCTCAGCTGGGCTCTCTCATTCTTCTGTGGGCAGCCAGTGGGCTGCTCATGGTTGTCTTGTCTAGAAAACAAGGTCTCGGATGGGACAACTCTGCTCTCCATTTGTCTCTCTTACCCTTGTTTCAGGTGAGCCCGGCGTGTTCTTGTGGTGATGGCTGAGGTCCAAGAGAGAAAGAGAAAATGCACATGTGCTTTTCAAGCTTCTGTTCATACCAGGTTTATTATCCAAGTCTGGAATCAAAGTGGGAGGGAACCAAGGTGGGGTCTGACACTGGGAGACCAATATAAAGGCCATTGGTGAGATCAATCTACCAAAGTCCACAAGTTAAAGCTGGGCAAAAAGGGATATTTCAAAAGCAAAATACAGTTGATCCACATCATTGATGGATTCCAAATTTGCCAGTTTGCCTACTTACTAAAATCTGCTTGTGACCTCAGAATCAAGATTGGGGGCTTTCACAGTCATTCATGGACATGTGCAGAACAGTGAAAAATTTGAGCTACCCAATGCACAGGTCCCAAGCTGAGGTCCACAAGACCTTCCTGTCTCAACTCTCATAATGTTGTAAACCAAAAAAGCGTCTGAGATAGGTGTCAATCAATGTAGAGGCTGATTTTGCCAAGGTTAAGGATGCACCCAGGAAAAAGAGACAAGTCACAGTAGGATCTGTGGCCCCTACTTTTTCCAAAGAGGGTTTTGAAGGTTTCAATATTTAAAAGGGGGAAAATGGGCAGAAGGGGAAAGAGAAAAGAAAAAAAAGAGAAATGTAGTGAGGTGAGTGGTCACATTCTCATGAATGTGCATTTTACATAAGATAAGATAAACATAGGGTAGTGGAAGAAGTCAAATATGCATTTGTCTCCTGGGTAGGCAGAGGGACAATTTCTAGCCTTGTCTTTGTCCTGTACCTGTGAAGATGTGCTGTTAATTTACATTGTCAGAGTGAGGGAGGCTGCCTGGGGAAACGTGTGGCCGTCTGTCTTACAGCCATCTGTTTAGGAACAACAAAAAAAGGCAGTCTTTTTGCATGACTCAGTTTCTGAGCTTAACTTTTCCCTTTGGCAACATGAGTTTGGGGTCTCAAGTTCTTATTTTCCTTTCACACTGTAGACAAGTGTTCTTTTTGCAGTATGTTTGATACCACATTTTTTTGCATTTTTTTTACAGTTTTTAAATATTATTTAAATAGCTTTTGGGGGAACAGGTGGTTTTCAGTTACATGAATAAGTTCTTTAGTGGTGATTCTGAGATTTTGGTGCACCCATCACCCAAGCAGTGTACATTGTACCCAATATGTAGTCTTTTATCCCTCGCCCCACTCCTACCCTTCCCCAAAGTCCCCTAAGTTTATTACATAATTCTGATGCCTTTGCATCCTTATACCTTAACTCCCACTTACAAGTGAGAACATAAAATATTTGGTTTTCCATTTCTGAGTTACTTCAGAATAATGGCTTCCAACTCCATCCAATATGCTGCAACGGCCATTATTTCATTCTGTTTTGTGGCTGCGTAGTATTCCATGGGGTGTGTGTGTGGGTGTGTGGGGGGGTGTGTATATATATCTCACATTTTCTTTATCCACTTGGTTAATGAGCATTAAGGTTGGTTCCATATTTTTGCAACTGTGAATTGTGCTGCTATAAACATGCATGTGCGTGTGTCTTTTTCATATAAAGGCTTCTTTTCCTCTGGGTAGATACTCAGTAGTGGGGTTGCTGAATCAAATGGTAGTTCTATTTTTAGTTCTTTCAGGAATCTCCATACTGTTTTCCATTGTGGTTGTACTAGTTTGCATTCCCACCAGCAGTGTAGAAGAGTTCCCTTTTCACCACATCCACATCAATTCTATAATTTTTTGATTTTTTAAATTATGGCCATTCTTGCAGAAGTAAGGTGGTATCTCATTGTGATGTTAATTTGCATTTCCCTGATAATTAGTGATGTTGAGCATTTTTTCATGTTTGTTGGCTGTTTTTATGTCTTCTTTTGAGAATTGCCTATTCATGTCCTTAGCCCACTTTTTAATGGGATTTTTTTTTCCGTGCTGATTTGTTTGAGTTCCTGATAGATTCTGAATATTAGTCCTTTGTCGGACGCATAGTTTATGAGTATTTTCTCCCACTCTATGGGTTGCTGTTTATTCTGCTCACTGTTCTTTTTGCTGCACAGAAGTGTTTTAGTTTAATTAGGTCCAGTGTATTTATTTTCATTTTGTTGCATTTGCTTTTGGGTTCTTAGTCATGAATTCTTTGCCTGAGCCAATGTCTAGAAGAATTTTTCAATTATCTCCTAGAATTTTTTCAGGTCTTAGATTTAAGTCTTTGATCTATCTTGAGTTGATTTTTGTATAAGGTGAGAGATGAGGATCCAGTTTCATTCTTCTACATATGGATTGCCTGTTATACTAGCACCATTTATTGAATAGAGTGTCCTTTCCCCAGTTTATGTTTTTGTTTGCTTTGTCAAAGATCAGTTGGCTGTTAAGTATTTGGCTTTATTTCTGGGTTCCCTATTCTGTTCCATTGGTCTACATGCCTATTTTTATACCAGTACCATGTTGTTTTGGTAACTATAGGCTTGTATTATAATTTGAAGTCGGGTAATGTGATGCTTCCAGATTTGTTCTTTTTACTTAGTATTGGCTATGTGGGCTGTCTTTTGCTCCATACACATTTGAGGATTTTTTTTCTAGTTATGTGAAGAATGATGATGGTGTTTTAATGGGAGTGTCATTGAATCTGTAGATTGCTTTTGGCAGTATCGTCATTTTCACAATATTGATTCTACCCACTTATGAACATGGGATGTGTTTCCATTTGTGTCATCTATGATTTCTTTCAGTAGTGTTTTGTAGCTTTCCTTGCAGACATCTTTCATCTCCTTGGTTGAGTACATTCCTAAGTTGATTTTGTTTGTTTGTTTGTTTGTTTGCAGCTGTTGTAAAAAAGATTGAGTTCTTGATTTGATTCTCGGTTTGGGCATTGTTCGGTGTATAGCAGTGCTACTCATTTATTATGTATATTGATTTTGTATCCTTAGATTTTACTGAATTCATTTGTCATATTTAGGAGCCTTTTGGATGAGTCTTTAGGGTTTTCTAGGTATACAATCATATCAGCAAACAGCAATAGTTTGACTTCTTCTTTTCCAATTTGGATGCCCTTTATTTATTTGTTTTGTCTGATTGCTCTGGCTAGAACTTTCAGAATTATATTGAATAGAATGGTGAGAGTGGGCATCCCTGTCTTGTTCCAGGTCTCAGGGGGAATGCTTTCAACTTTTCTCCATTCAATATAATGTTAGCTGTGGGTTTGTCATAGATGGCTTTGATTACTTGGAGGTATGTCTTGTATGCCAATTTTGCTGAGAGTTTTTATAATAAAGGGATACTGGATTTTGTCAAGTGATTTTTCTGCTTCTATTGAAATGACCATATGATTTTTGTTTTTAACTTTGTTTATGCAATGTATCACATTTATTGATTTATGTATGTTAAACCAGCCCTGCATCCCTGGTATGAAACCCAGTTGATCATGATGTATTATCTTTTTGATATGCTGTTGGATTCAGTTAACTAGTATTTTATGGAAGATTTTTGCATCTATGTTCCTCGGGGATATTGGTCTACAGTTTTCTTTTTTTGTTATGTCCTTTTCTGGTTTTGGTATTAGGATGATGCTAGTTTCGTAAAATGATTTTGGGAGGATTCCCTCTTTCTCTATCTTCTGGAATAGTTTCAGTAGGACTGGTACCAATTCTTCTTTGAATGTCTGATAGAATTCAGCTGTAGATCTATCGGGTCCTCAACTTTTTTTGCTGGCAAATTTTTTTTAAATTACTAATTCAATCTTACTACTTGTTACTGTTCTGTTCAGAGTATATTTCCAGGAATTTATCCATCTCCTCTAGATTTTCTAGTTTGTGTGTATAAAGGTATTCATAGTAGCCTTGACTGATCTTTGGTATTTCTGTAGTATTGATTGTAATAGCTCCTGTTTCCCTTTTAATTGAGCTTATTTGGATCTTCTCTCTTCTCTTCTTGGTTAATCTCACTAATGGTCTGTCAATTTTATTTATCTTTTCAAAGAATCAGTTTTTCGTTTCATTTATCTTTTGCATTTTTTTGTTTCAATTTTATTTAGTTCTGCTCCAATCTTTGTTATATTTTTTCTTCTGTTGGGATTGGGTTTAGTTTGTTCTTGTTTCTCTAGTTCCTTGAGGTGTGACATTAGGTTGTCTATTTGTGCTTTTTCAGACTTTTTAATGTAGGCATTTAATGCTATGAAGTTTCCTCTTAGCACTGCTTTTGCTGTATCCTAGAGGTTTTGATAAGTTGTGTCACTATTATCCTTCAGTTCAAGAATTTTTTAATTTCCACCTTGATTTCATGTTAACCCAAAGATCATTCAAGAGCAGATTATTTAATTTCCATGTACTTGTGTAACTTTAAAGGATCCATTTGGAGTTAATTTCCAGTTTTATTCCACTGTGGTTTGAGAAGATACTTAATATGATTTTGATTTTCTTAAATTTATTGAGACTTGTTTTGTGACCTATCATATGGTCTGTCTTGGAGGATGTTCCATGTACTGGTGAAAAGAATGTATATTCCACAGTTGTTGTGTAAAATTTTCTGTAAATATCCATTAAGTTTATTCTAGGGTGTAGTTTAAGTCCATTGTATCTTTGTGGACTTTCTGTCTTGATCTGTCAAGTGCTGTCAGTGGAGTATTGAAGTGTTCCACTATTATTGTGTTGCTGTCTCCTGTCTTAGGTCTAGTAGTCATCATTTTATAAATTTGGAACCTCCAGTGTTAGGTGCATATATATTTAGTTTTGTAATATCTTCTTGTTGGACTAATCATTTTATCATCATATAATGTCCTTTTTTGTCTTTTTTTTTTTTTTTTTTTTTTTTTTACCGTTGTTGCTTTAAAGTCTGTTTTGTCTGATATAAGTATAGCTACTTCTGCTCGCTTTTGGTTTCTGTTTGCATGGAATATCTTTTTCTACCCCTTTACCTTAAGTTTATGTGAGTCCTGACGTGTTAGGTGAATCTCTTGAAGATCGCAGATATTTGTTTGGTAGATTTTTATTCATTTTGCCATTCTGTATCTTTTAAGTGGAGCATTTACACCATATACATTCAACGTCAGCAATGAGATGTGAGGTACTGTTCTATTCATCATGTTACTTGTTGCCTAAATACCTTGGTTTTTTATTGTGCTACTGTTTTAGAGGCCCTGTGAGATTTATGCTTTAAGGAAGTTCTATTTTGGTGTATTCCAAGGTTTTATTTCAAGATTTAGAACTCCTTTCTTACAGTGCGTTTCTTACAGTGTTGATTTGGTAGTGGCATATTCGCTCAGCATTTGTTTGTCTGAAAAAGACATTGTCTCCTCTTCATTTATGAAGCTTCATTTTGCTGGATACAAAATTCTTGGCTGAAAATTATTTTGTTTAAAGATAGGACCCCAATCAAAATCTTTTGTTGATCTGATAGGTTTTTCTTTATAGGTTACCCAATGCTTTTGCCTCAGACCTCTTAAGATTCTTTGCTTCATCTTGACTTTAGATAACCCGAGGTAACTATGTGTTTGGTGATGATCTTTTTGTGATGAATTTCCTGGGAATTCTTTGAGCTTCTTGTATTCGGATGTCTAGATCTGTCGCAAGGCCAGGAAAGTTTTCCTCAATTATCCCCTCAATAGGTTTTCCAAACTTTTAGATTTCTCTTCTTCCTCAGGAACACAAATTATTCTTAGGTTTGGCCATTTACCATAATCCCATATTTCTTGGAGACTGCTCATTTCTTAAATTCTTTTTTCTCTGTCTTTGTCTGTTTGTGTTAATTCAAAAGCCTGGTCTTCAAACTCTGAATTTCTTTCTTCTGCTTGTTCTAGTCTATTGTTGAAACTTTCCACTGCAGTTTGTATTTCCCTAAGTGTGTCTCTTATTTCCAGAAATAGTGATTGTTTTTTCTTTGTGATATTTATTTCTCTGGAAAATCTTTCAACCATATCCTGTACTGTTTTTTAATTTCTTTAAGCTGGTTTTTACCTTTCTCTGGTATCTCCTTGATTAGCTTAATCATCAACCTTGTGAATTTTTTATTTGGCAAGTCAGAGATTTCTTCTTGGTTTGAATCCATTGCTGGGGAGCTAGTGTGACATTTTAGGGGTGTTATAGAACCCTTTTCTGCCAAATTACCAGAATTACTTTTCTGGTTCCTTCTCATTTGGGTAGACTATTTCTTCAAGTTGTTTTTGAATTTATTTTTGATTGGAATGTGTGGTTTTTTTATTTCTTGTGTTTCCCTCTTGAGGATCAGACTTCAGTGTTTATTTTATCCTAATTTGTTTCTTGATGATTGTAGGGGTGAAGACTTTGTATGAGTTCCTTAGTTATAGAGTGTATTGGTGCACTGGCTTTCCCCAGTGCTGGTTGTTGTATTTGTGTTCTTGGTGTGTGGGCAAGTTCATTGTCTCCTATGGAGTTGGAATGGCAGGGATGTCTTGAAACTTATATTTTTCTCATGGTGTACACTTTGTTTATTTAATTTTCCTCCAGTACTTTATTTACTGAGTTGATGATTCAGACTTCAGGCCAGTAGGAGAAGTAAACCTGGGGAGGCACCAGTTATTGCTAAGGTAGGTAAATAGATATAACACCTAATGGTGGGCTGAGGTCCCAGCCTTGATAAGGGTGGCTGGAGGAGCTCTCAATTAGATGTGCTGAGGTTTTATCAGGGTGAAGAGTGGGGGCTACCTCAGTTCTCCTGCCAGGCAAACAGTTAAGCTATTCACCTCACAACCTTACTCCTGTTCCAGTGTTTTGGCTATTCAGATCGGACAGGGAGTTTTTCAATCTATAGGAATGTTGATGTTCCAAGTAGGGAGGAATTATAACTCTGCTGCTCATGCAGGCCCGAATCTGGGGTTCTCCTCCTGTGGGACTGTGCTCACCTTGGATTTTTCCAGGAGGGCTGTCTACAGGTGCATCCATGCTGCATTCCTGTCAGGGGAACCCCAGCTGTGTCTGTAGTGGAGTGCCAGTGGGGAACAAAGACTCCTTTTCCAAGTCCCTTCATGATCACAGAGGCTGCCTGCCTGTTGAGGGAGAGGTGCAGACTTTCCCCTGGTGTGCCCAGCACTCCCATTGTGTCTCTGTTATGAGAAACTTCTCACCAGTGGAAAAACCTGGACTCAAGGCCTGCTGTTCAGAGTCTTTTGTCCCATGGGGTGATCCCTTGATGTGGTGCTCTGTCCCTTCTCCTAGGAATGGGGCTTCCTGACAGCTTGACTGCAATGATTATTATTGCTCTTCTGGGTTGAGCCACCCAGCGGGGCTAATAGGCTCCAAGCTGTTGCTAGGGAATGTGTGCAAAGAGTCCAATGATGTGATCCATCTTCAGGTCTCCTAGCCACGGATACCATCACCTGTTCTGATGGAGGTGGCAGGAGAGTGATGTAGACTCTGTGAGAGTCCTCGGTTGTGGATTGGCTTAGTGTGCTGGCTTTCTTGAATGCTGGTTATGCTGGCAGTAAAGTTGTCACATGGACAGACTCAGGACCTCTGGTTAACCAGGGTGTTAGCTGGCTAACCAGGCAGTGGTGTTAGCTGTTGTTTTCTCCTTTCTGGGAGCAGGGCTACTCTATCATGAGTTGCTGTAATGGCCTGAGTTGGTTTGCCTCCAGCCAGGGAAGTGGCGCTTGCAAGAGAGCACCAGCTGCAGTAGTAGTAATGGAATTTGAGCTTTCCCTAAGTTGGCCAGGGAAGGTCTTCTGGTTTCTCAGGGAGTGAGTGGAGCCATATGTCTTTTGTGTTCACCTACCAGGGCAAGTAGAGAAATACCATCAGGTGGGGGCAGGGTTAGGGGGGTCTGATCTCAGACTCTCCTTGGGTGGAGCCTGCCACAGCCACTGTGGGGGATGAAGGGGTGGTTCTCAGGCCAATAGAATTATGTCCCAGAGGGGAGTATGGCTGCCTCTGCTGTGCAGTAGAGTTTGCAAGGAGAGTGGGGAACAGCCAGTAGCTCTAGGCCTCACCCAGCTCCCATGCAGACAGTGAGTCTGGTCTTGCTCTTGCAGTGCCTTGCTAATGGCACCAAGTTTAGGTCCAGGCGGACTGTGCACATGGAACTCACACCTTACCCCACGCCATAAGCTACCCCACTGAGAAAGCAAGCACATGGCTTTTAGGCCATGCCCCTCTCCTTCTGCCTGCAATGCTGGGCAGTCAGCTCCTGCAGGCATATCTGCAGCACTTCCCACTTGTCCCCCAGACTCTGTTCGAGGGAGTTTGTGCCTACTCAAAATTATGTCACAAAATTCATTTGGAAGTTTCTTTCACCTGCAACCCCTCCCTGAGTTCAAGGCTGCCTTCCCCATGGACTTTTGTCAGATACAGTCAGGGATGGCTTCCCTGGGCTCAAGCTGGAGACTGGGAGTGCCTACCAGGATCTTCCTGCTGCTCCTTCTGCTTTTATGTATCATGCTGCTCCCCAAATCTGTTCTGGCTCTAAGTAGGGTTAAAACCTCCTCCCGTGATCTAGATTTTTTGATTTCCCCAGTGGGGATGTTTGATCACAGGTAGGCTGTCCCCCTCTCCCACTCTGGGAACTTGAAGTTTTTTGCCTGTCTCATGGAGTTTGCCACTTCTTTCAAAGGATCTGTTTATTATTTTTGTTTTCCTGGTAAGTTCCTATGGTGATTCTTGGAACAAAAGTTCGCAATGAGGGTCTCCACACACTGTTCTGCCCTTCATAGTGGGAGAGGCATACTGGCACTGCTTTCTATTTGTCTTCATGGGAAAAAACACTTTTTGCAATTTTGTGCTTTGTGTTGGTGATTTCTCTGTTTAAAATGGTCCTCAAATGTAGTGCTATTGTTGCTGAGTGCAGCAAGCCTGTGATGTGCCTTAAGGAGAAAATATAGTGTTAGATAAACTTCCTTCAGGCATGAGTTAGTGCTATTGGCCATGAGTTCAATGTTAATGAATCAACTATATATTAAATAAGATATCTTTAAACAGACACACACCTAAAATAGAGTTATGTACTGATTGATTGACAAAAAATGTTATGACCAGAGACGCTCAGAAATTTAACCCTGCATTTCCCCTTGTTTAGTACTCACTAATTTTGTGTTCATAGTGACTTTATAGGACATAATTCCCATAGATAATGAGTATCAGCTATACTTTCATTTATTTTGAGAGTTATCTTCTAAAAAGGACATTAAAATAACAAAAGCTGTCTTCTTGTCTCCAGATATAATTAGTTGCATACTTCAAAAAAGTCAAAACAAAAACAACTCTCTCACGTAAATACCCACTTGGTCTTACATAAAACAATCTTTTGTTCTAAGCAAAACATTTTAGGAATGCAATAACTAATTGGTGGAGGGACACATGTAAGACTCTTAGTCACATTGAATAAATGGCTCCTGAGCTCCTCCTATGAATAACTCTAGCTAAGGGGCAATTCTGCAGTAAATAGATAAAAACTGTGAAAGAATAATTAAGATTCCAGAGAGTAAACTAGGGCTCGAATGTGTTCATGAGTCTTTGAATGAAAATATTGAGCAAGAAAGAAAGGCACAATCATAAAAGTATTCATATAATGAAGGCCAAGGAAAAACAGGACTCAGCGTGAATACGGTCTTTGAGAATGCATCTATTGTATGAGGAAATTCAAATGCATGTTGTCTTGTTAGGGCACAGGGTATCCCCAAAAAGCTTTGAGCCCCAGAGAGGTGATGTTGGATATGTGGAAGAGGACAGGCAGTATCATCTGTAAAAGGTCAGTCTCTACCAGACCAGCATCTGGGTCCTAGATCCACTTTACTGGCTCGGTGACATGGCAAAAGACACCCTTTGTGTGGGCCCCAGTTTCTTCATTTATAAAATGGGAGTAATAAGAGCAATAATACAAATATAAAAAGACATTTTATGAGTGCTGACTGGGTGCCAGGCACTCACTCTGCTGGCAGCTTTTCATGCATTACCTCATTTAATTTTCTCAACCATCCTGGTGACTGCTATCACTAGCCCCACCTTACACAGGTGAAAAGAAAGTCAGAGAAGTCAGACAATCTTGCCAAGAATTAGGGCTGGCAGAGTCAAAACTTGATCCCAGGTGTCTGACTCTATCTAATCATGTTGTTTGTGAAAGTTAAATGAGATAATTCATATAAAATGCTTAGCACAATGCCAGGAATATAAAAAGCACATATTATACATGAAATAAAAGATCCTTTTTTATTTTATTTGTTTTTATTCTTATTTTTATTTTTTGAGACAGAGTCTCGCTTTATCACCCAGGCTGGAGTGCAGTGGCACAATCTCGGCTCACTGCAACCTCTGCCTCCTGGGTTCAAGCAATTCTCCTGCCTCAGCCTCCCAAGTAGCTAGGATTACAGGCACCTGCCACCGTGCCAGGCTAATTTTTGTATTTTAGTAGAGACGTTTCACCATGTTGGCCAGGCTGGTCTCGAACTTCTGATCTCAAGTGATCCACCAGCCTCAGCCTCCCAAACTGCTGGGATTACAGGCGTGAGTCACTGTGCCTAGCCAAAAGATCCTTTTATATAAGAATGTCCAACCGTATTTCCATTTTCACAATAGCCAACAGATCAACAAGAGTTACCAATGGCTATGTAGAAGGTTTGTGTGGAGACAATATACTGAATTCTCCTGCAGCTGAAAGCACCACAAGAAGAGTTCCACCTCACCAGGAAATACAATCCAAATAGCCCCCTGGAGAAATTTCTATCTATCCTCATGAATGGATGGAAGTTGGGAAATCAGACCCAAGATTTACTTTAAAAATCTCCCGGTTGGGGGCAGTGGCTCATGCCTGTAATCCCAGCACTTTGGATGGCAGAGATGGGCAGATCACCTGAGGTCAGAAGTTCAAGACCAGCCTGGCCAACATGGTGAAACCCCATCTCTACTAAAAATACAAAAAAATTAGCCGGGCATGGTGGTACGCACCCACAATCCCAGCTATTTGGGAGGCTGAGGCAAGAGGATAGCTTGAACCTGGGAGTCAGAAGTTGCAGTAAGCCGAGTTCACGCCACTACACTACAGCCTGGGTGACAGAGCGGGACTCCGTCTAAAAAAAAAAAAAAAAAAAAAGACATCTCTCCTGTAGAGGTTAAAACTGTCCCAGTTTCAGATATAACTATATTGTTTTCATGAAAAACATTTTAGGTACAGAGTGAAGCCAGCTGTATAAGCCAAGCTTCTGACATGCTAAAACAAAACACATTTTGGTATCCAGAGGTTTTCATCCCCTCTTGTAGGAAAGGGAACTAGAGAGAAAACAAAACTCTCTAGAGTACCATATTTACTTACATAATCTTCTTTCCCACTTAATACCTGTTACATCAAGCTATCACAGTCAGGTTTCTCCTAGTCTAGCATTTTAAGCTTGGACAAGCATAGTTATGAGCAGGGATTACTGATTGTCCTTTTATCCTCTGCAAACAAGAGGACTGCTGGCTCTGTCCCTTGGCCCTCACTAGGCCTCCAGGGGTTCCTGGCAACTCCAGCCTCTCATGAGGTGGGAAAATACATGGAAAAAGTTAAAACGAATGAAGATTTTCCTCCTCATCATTTGGAAACCTTGTGCTGGCCGAGAACGCCTGAACTTGCACAGTAAGCCCTGAGTGTGAGTCCAAAAGAATACCCTGTGGCATTAACAAGACTGGACAGATAGCATATATGCTAATATGGAACAATTGCTAGCACATACTGTTAAGTGAGAAAACTCAACCATATCTATACAGTGCTACTATTTGAACAATAGAGTTGTACATCCATAGACTCTTTGTCCAGAAGAATACACACAAACTAAAAAAGTGGTTACCTCAGGGGAAGGCGTTAAATGTAGGGGCAGACTTGTTTTTCAACCTATATCATTTGGTAGTTTTGAATTTTTATTATAAAGAAGGTTTAAGCAATCAGTTGTAAGTTGGAGTCTGCATTGAGAGCAGCAATGACCTCCTATCTGGATAATCTGCTCTCCCTAACTGAGGAAGATCAGAAAACTGGGGAAAGATGTGACCTCAGGGTAGAGAAAGAGAAATCTAAAAAGAGTTCTGATAAGACATTTCCCAGATTAACATCCATGACTTTCCCTGACCACATCCTCCCGTAAAGACTTGTCCTCTTAACATATTAGCACAAAGGATGCAAAATGTAAAAAGAGTACCTAAAAAGTAAGAAACAAACCTACCAAAAAGAAAGCAGATTAAAAAACAAACAAACAAAAAAAAAACCCTATTCCAAAAAAGAATCATTTCAGAAAAGGATATTTTATATTCTTTTACTCTATTTATAAAGAAACAGAACTTAGGTTCTTTGGGGAAAGTAAAGAAGAAAAGCCATAGAATCAAAGATTACAGGATGAAAGAATAAAAAGAAATTTTAAAATGAACTGAAGAAGTATTGGAAGAAACTTAAAATAATACAAACATAGGAATAAAAATCAATCACATTAGAGGTAGTGAGAAGAAAATATAATACTGAAAACAGGAATATGGAGGTATAGCTCAAGAAATTCATACAAAATTAAATGGAAAAGAACAGATAATAAAAGAGATTATAGAGAAGATACTGCATTAGAAGTAACCAGAAGAACAGATGATACTGAAAATATAGTCAGTGTAAGGATGTTCTTCATGTCTACGATCTTCCTAATGTGGAGAAACGAACAAATATTCAAAGATATTGGCTGGGCGTGGTGGCCACGCCTCTAATCCCAGCACTTTGGGAGGCCGAGGCAGGTGGATCACGAGGTCAGGAGATCAAGACCATCCTGGCTAACACAGTGAAACCCCATCTCTACTAAAAATACAAAAAAAAAAAAATTAGCCGGGCATGATGGCAGGCGCCTGTAGTCCCAGCTGCTTGGGAGGCTGAGGCAGGAGAATGGCGTGAACCTGGGAGGCAGAGCTTGCAGTGAGCCAAGATAGCACCACTGCACTCCAGCCTGGGCGACAGAGTGAGACTCAGTCTCAAAAAAAAAAAAAAAAAAAAAAAAAAAAAAAACCTGAAATACATAAAAATATAAAAATCTACTGACTAAAATCTTTAGAACATAGAAATTTTGTTCAAGGAAAAATATAGTCTCCAGTTTGAACCCTATCTTAGTGGGGACCCTGAAGTTAAGAAAACAGAAAGAGTCCTACAGGCATTCAAAAATGAAAAACATGTTCCCCAAAAAGAGAAGATCCCTGACCTCAGTCTTCTCGATGGCAACTGTCACTGCAAAAAGTAGGTGAAACAATTTCTACAGAATTCTGATGGGGAAAAAAATGTGTGGCCCAAGAAACATACGTTTTATGTTTAAAAGTAGCAGAAAAATCATTTTAATAATGCAAAATTCTCATAACATAGCACATATACAAGTCCTTAAAAAAAAAAAAAAAAAAGACACCTTATGACAAAATCTAGCCAACCCAACCCAAAGATAAGTAAAAAGTGTTTAAAGTCATGTCATGAATGGGAAAGTCATGGATGAAAGAACTGTTGGTGACCACGGAGTGTATAATAATGCTCCCAGAGCTCAGCTTGGTATACTTTGTAAATCTCAGTAGTATAAAAAAATAATAAAAAGTAAGACGAGGGGAAGGAGCTGGAAGAAAATATGAAATATAACTTTTCCTCTTCCTTTATGATGTGGTATAAAAACTGTCCAAGATTGACAAAACAAAAATTAGAAGTTTATATCAAAATTTCAAATATTATTAGAAGACAAGGAAAAAGAAAGCACAGAACAAATAGCAAAAAAAAAAAAAAAGTAAGGAAAAAATATAAACAGAAAATATAAATATACTGTAACCAAATAAATAGTGTGACAAAATTAGATGTAACAGATACATCTGTTATTTAAAAATATGTAAATGAGGTAAACTTACCTACTAAAAGAAAAAGACTATCAGTCTGGATTAACAAAACTCATCTATCTTTCATGGCAATAGTAAATATATATATACATAGGGGACTTGGACAGAAAATTTATGGTACATTCATATGATAGAATATATGACAGTCATTAAGAAAGAATTTGATATATTAGAAATGATGTAGAAAAAAGTCCAATATAAGTTAATAGAAAAATATTTCAAGAATAATACATATTATTCCAATTGCATTTTACAAAAGATATGTTGCACACATATATTTTTATACATTTGCCTATATAAATGTGTTTGCCTATGTATAAATGTGTGTATGTTCAGAGGTTTAGCAGCAGGGGAGGGGGACTGGGACAGAAGTTTATCTCATAAGGAGGAGTATTTTATCCCTGACATTGTTTAGAATTACTGGTACATGGTGCTAATAAAAAGCATATTTACGGCCGGGTGTGGTGGCTCACACCTGTAATCCCAGCACTTTGGGAGGCTGAGGTGGGCAGATCACGAGGTCAGGAGTTCAAGACCAGCCTGACCAACATGGTGAAACCCCATCTCTACTAAAAATACAAAAATTAGCTGGGCATGGTGGCAGACACCTGTAATCCCAGCTACTCTGGAAGCCGAGGCAGGAGAATCGCTTGAACCAGGGAGGTGGAGGTTGCAGTGAGTCGAGATCGCACCACTGCACTCCAGACTGGGCAACAGAGCGAGATGCCATCTGAAAAAAAAAAAAAAAGCATATTTACTTTTAGAAGGCTGTGTTATTTTTTACAATTTTCTTATAATAATGCACTTCCTTATTGTCTGCACCTGGGATACTCCATTTCAACCTCCTTTCTCTTGGAGGATGTGCGTGTGTGTGTGTGTGTGTGTGTGTGTAAAACGTCTGGCGTAAAACACAAGTGTGTGTGAGAGTGAATGTGTATGTGTATTTCACAGCTGGACTCATGCATGACACCCAGTTAATGGCGTCACTAAGGAGCACAATTAGAGGATATATAAAGGAGAGAGAGCTGACAAACTTTTCTGTACTATATAAAAATTTTACATTGGGAAATGACTCTTTACATTATAGTTTTTTCAATAAGAAAAATAAGAATTCACTTTATTAATAACAAAAATAAAATAGTTGTGCATGGGAAGTAGTAGTTAATGTACTTGAACACTAAATTTAGTTTGGTGTTCCTGCCAGATATAGCAAAAACGAATGCAGCTTGGGTTACCCAGAGCTTATTTCAGATAAAAGAAAACATACTTTTTCATCCATTTTCCAATACCTAGCCCAGAGCCTGGTGCACAAAAAAAAACATTCCACGAAGGTTTGTTGGGAGAATTAATACATTAATCTGGTCAAAGATTTTTTTTCCTATCAATGAATTTTAGGAAATGTAACGACTCGTATAACCAGTAATGCTTTCAAAAATAAACATACAAAAAATACAAAGGCACTTGCAAAATGACCCTTGTTCCATCAGCTCTCAAGATTTTCAAAAGCATAATATTCAGTCTTAACTCCTGCTAGGCTTTTCTTTAAGGACCTCAAAAGCATTCACTTGCTGCTTCCTAAATTAATATACAAATGGTACTTAGAGGATTCAGTGAAAGTGATGTGGAGCGTGTCCCTTAGACTATCTCTTTCAAGTGACAGATGTCTCAAGTAGCCTTTAGCAATTGCTAGGTTGCAGACAACTTCCAGTTGAGTCTCTCACAAGTGTATGAAGTGCTGTGTTTGTTGTTGTTGTCTAAAGAATCATGCATTCTCTTTAGACAGCTGGTGAGCTGGTGACAGAGTCGATGTTGCATTCATCTGCTTAAGGACTAATTTGCTCATTCCTGTGGCAGAAATAAAGTGGGTTCTTTTTCTTCTATCTAATGGGAGTTTACAAAAAGAGCCAGACTCACAGTGCAGGCAAAAAACCAATTAAGCTTTCATTCTACTTCCTATTCTCCCCAGACCCAGAGGAGAGGAAAAAGAAGTGTCCTCAGATGAAGTTAGGAGTTCAGGGTTATAATTTCTTACCACCTAGGCAGAGTTATGCGCACACTGATGGCAGAAAGGGACAGGTGATGCCATCTTAACATTTCATGGAGTCCCAACAGGTAGAACAGCAGTGACTCGGACCCAACACAGATTCTGTTGGTTTAAGCTGACCCCAAGAGATGGGCATTGGGTTTCTCCTCAAATGAGACCAGCTGAGTATGGTCCTGACTGTTGCTGAGAGACACTTTCAAATACAGGCTTACAAAACATACATATACAGCTAGGAGACGGTCATGCAGTAATATGCTTATCATGGCATTGGCACAAAATCAAACTGCAGTATTCCAATCCTGCATTAACCAGGGTCATATCTAAGCTACATACTTTTCCTACTCTACAAGACAGACTGGTGACCAAAGACAGGAAGTCTCATTGCACAGTGGCATTTTCAAAGAGCTACCCAGGCCATAGGGGAGATTGTTCCAGGGATCCCTACCATAATAATTATCTGTTGTGGATATTTATGGACTTAATTTCTACTTAGATACCAGATGAATGGAGGCTGACCAGAGAGGTAATGGCAGAAAGAACTAACATTTCTGTCCTTAAAGGGGGCTTTAAATCCACTTATGAATTTGGAAACATTACCCCCCTTGTGGGATCTGTTTCAATGCCACTTTCTCCAGATAGGCTTCTCCGTCATCCCTTCTTCTTGCTCCCCATGCAGGGATGGTGGTGGGAGACTCTGAACTAGAAATTCTAGGACATGACTAGACCTTGTGGCAGATGTAAATGGACCTGAGGAGGTCTAGCCGTCTATCTCTCTCTCCTCTTCTCTCCTCTGCTCTGTTTCATTTTCTATCCTTTGATGGGCTGAAGAGTGGTCAGAAGGTTTGGGTTTTAGGGGAGGGAGAGGTTCCCTTTAGACCTCCAGCCTAAGCCACAGACTTCCTCAGTGGGGTCTCTGGCACAGCATCATATCATAGTAACTGGAACTTGAATTCCTTTGCCATCGTCCTCTGGAAATATGCTTTCCTTATAACATCACAAAGGAAGCGAGCTGCTTAGAGGTAGGGCCATGAGTGAATGCTCCATCCATAGCACCTTGCATGGCACCTTGCATATAGTGAGCAAGCGAATATTTGTTGAGCTGAGAGAGTTTGAAGTCTGTCACATGTAAAGAACTAAAGTTCCTGGTGAAAGTGACCTTGGTTTCCACAATGACAAAGCATCAGGAATAGCTGCATCAAGGAGAATCCCCTGGAAGTCCTCTCAAGTGGAGGTGAATCAGTTGCATAGAATGGAGTCTGCTGACATAAAAAGTGTTCCATTCCAGTCACTTAAAGGCCCTCTATGGCTGTGTTTTACAAAGTGTGGTATGTGTCCCCATGTAGGTATACAAGAGGACTTAATGCTTAACGTGTACACAAGCAAATATTTTATTATAATTGTTCTGAATGTATTTAATATTAATTAGAAAAATATAAGTAATATATCAAAAATATGATTTCACAGATACTACTTACTATAATAAGATTAAAGTGAAAATTATAGTTGTTTCAGTAGATTTAAACAAGTTAATAATAATAGCATAATAATAAATATAATTCATAGTCTAGGTGATGTAAAGTCAAAATGATGAAGATGAGCCTATGAAAGACTGAAATTAGAAAAACACTGCCATATCCCCTTCAGTTCATAGTGTATGCTGCTTGCAGACCTGGCCAATAGCAGAAAGTTGGAGACTTCCTATGATGGTCAAAAATCACCTTAGCGTAGACCCTGAATGGCCTTTAAAGACTCAGTCACATCCAGTAGCTCTACTGAGTTACTTTTGAGGCTGGACTTATTGCCCTCGGGATGGAATCTTTATTCTTCATCTGTGCAGAGTTTCCAAAAGAGTGTCATGTGGTGTGGCTGTCCCAGATGACTGGCTTTGCAACCTAGAAGAAGGCTTTCCAGGAACAGGATGGAAGATCGTATGGATTGTATGGGGGATCTGGGCTCTTTGCAGTTAGCCTACGTTGTCTATGCCTGGGATAGACCCGGGGCTACACCCTTAGCTTGGGGCTTTCTATTTCCCATTTTAAAATATAAAAACTGTCTGGGTGGAGTGGTTCATGCCTATAATCTCAACACTTTGGGAGGCCAAAGCAGGAGGATCATGTGCATACAGGAGTTTGAGATCAGCCTGGGCAACATAGTGAGACTCTGTCTCTATAAATAAAGTAAAATATTCATAAAACTTAAAAAGAAAAAGATGAAAATTGGTGATATGATGTAAATTTTTAAAAAGAAATATAACATAGAACTGTGACAAATAGAGTGATAGGAGTAAGATGAAGTCTGCTGAAGTGAAAGAAAGCCCAGCGAGTAAGGAAGTGCCCAGAGCATGTGAGGAGTCAAAGCTGAGCCATGGATGGGCAGGCTGAGAGTCTTCGAGGCAGGGCTGGCCAATCACCAAGCCTAGAAAAAAGTAGCCCTCATGGTCCATCCTAAGGCATGATTGTGTTGTTTTAGAAGAATAATAGCTTGAGAAAGTATTAGGTTTTACCTTTAATGGCAAAAACCGTAATTACTTTTGCACCAACCTAATAAAATGTTCATGGCAGTGAGCTATGATGTCACAATGAGGATGAAATCAAGACTGGAGATGCAAGGTAGAGAATCTTGTCGAAATCCTAGTACAGGTTAAACTCTGTGAGCTGTGATCAGAATACTTGGACATTCTGGCACCAAGGGTGTGGTCAGGAATGGAAACTCCTCCCCCGGACCAGACAGTCCTAGGTGGAGACCTAGGATGCTGCCATGCCCCGGGTCCCCTTCTAGGCAAAACAGACATGGGGTGGCTCCTGGCACATACACTGTCATATTTGTATCAAGAAAAGCTGCTACTCTGTGTCTTTAATATAGACGTTGGTAAAATAATATAACAAAAAAATAAAAGAAAAGAAAAGCTGCTACTCAAGCGATGCCAGCTAGACCCAGAATTTGGGGAAGCAATTCCTTGAGGATGCTCAAATGCAAGAGATGGGGGGAAGAAGGAGCAGGGGAAAACAGCCACAGCAGAGGAAAACAGCAGCAGCAGAGGCAGTGACAGCTCCAAGACTGACAGGCTAAGCGTCAAGCACAAGAGAGTCACTGGAGCCAGAAGCCAGAGCCTCTATTATAAGGAAATGCCAAGCTGATCACTGCAGAACCATGTTCCAGATCTCCAGGAGTCTTGACTGCACAGCTGCTGAGACATCTGCTGTCCCCTTAATTCCAGTGACTTTCACATAGCCTTCCGATCCTGGAGCATGGCTTTGGTCCTCAAGTCTGGGAGAGCCTAATTAATACACAAGGGGCCTAAACGGAACAAGGCTGTGGGTCATACCAGGTACCCATGGTCAGTTGTCACACAGGCATCACGAGGGCCAGCTGAGACAATCAAGGGTGAGGAAGTGGGTACAGAGGAGCCAGGACACTGCTGATACTGATGATATTAATAGTCCCAAACAGATGTGTAAGGCAGGTGGTCAAAAGTCAAGAGCTAGGAGTGACATAAACAGAAGGGCAGATTCAAAGCATTAGCTCCAAGGAAGACTTTAACAGCCACCACCAAGTAATAAATCTCAGTAACTCCTCTTGTAGCTCGTCTCAGACATTGCGGCCTCTTTGAAAGCCTTCAGTGACCTTCCTCCGGGCTTGGTTAGGCCCCCGTTCTCTAGCATCCTATTCTTACCCCTTCCGCAACACTTGCCACACTGTATTGTTATCGTCCTCTTCCCCTGTTAGGATAGAGACTATTTTTAATACCAGTATGTACTGGAGGAGAGAGAGAGAGATTATGTGAACTTGGACTGAACCAGCAAAGTTCCACACAGCCAAGTCACTTGGAGATCCCAAAGAGTGTGTTATCACAGAGTTGCCACTATATTTCAAAAATTAGCTCATGTTTACTGATACTTTTAAGCTGATGATGCAGGAGGGTGCTTTTGTCAAATCCCCTTCACTGTGTCAGCATGGCACTTCTTTTTCTCTCCATGAAGTTCCATCCTCCCTAGTCTTTGAAGTCACTGTCAGCTTGACATGAAAAATGGCCTCTAGAAAATGTAATCCCTAATTACATCCATGCAAAACCACCAGCTCTCAAATGTGGAATGATTAACCACAAGAAAACAAATTTTCGATAATAATTTTCTAGTCCTTGGTTTTCCACGAAAGTTGGTTGTCTGCCTTTGCACTGGGTTTTCCTTGAGTCCTTTAATGTTTTACCCACCACCAATTCCCAGGAGAAATCCTCTAACAAAGTTGGCATTCTGTATCAAGAAAAGTCTTGACTCCATGTAAACTGAATTGCTCTCCTTGGTCTCTCTTCCAAGCACACAACTTCTTTCAAAGCCCTTCATGTTAAGCTCCTGCATTTTCTTGACTTCGGAACTTTCAGTCCTAGATTTTCCTCACACTCCACCCCGCTGTCTCTGCCTTCTGAGTTTCTTCCACCCAGAGCTTTGCATGCTATCCTCCTGTGAGGTCAGTCATGGGGCAGGGCCCTGTGCTTCTTGCTATGCACCATTCATGTGGCCCTCAGGCCATCGGAGGTGGTAGGTTATGTGTGACAGAAGGGCAGACCTCCCATGTTTCCCAGGACTCCTCCATCCCTCTCAGAGAACGTTCTCCAGGGGTTGTCATCTCTCTATTCCACAGACAGCTATGAAGCCCCTGCTGGGTCCCCTGCTCTGCACTAAGGCTGAGGTGGGGACAAAAAAACAATCAGATGGGCTGTCAGGCTCCTGGGTCACATCAGGCTAATGCCTTCCATTCAAGCCCCAGTTCAATTGTCACCTTTTCTGTGAAGGCTTTCTTGACTAGTACTCCCTCCTCTTTGACCCCATAGCCCTTTGTTCATATTTCTGTTATCGTGCTCATCCTGTGATAGGATTTAAGGGAAACTACAAATGACACCCCTCCCCTGTGCTTTTGGAATCAATTGAGAAATGTGCATGAGTCTGAGAGATGGAGCTCACAATATCAGCTTCATTACATAACAGATGATGCTGGATGCGGAAAAGCGATGCACCTGCAGCCAAACGAGCTTCCTAATATGCCACACACCCCCAGTACACTCATCCTGTCTTTGTCCTGACTTACTCACCTGGCCACCCAGAGCTGCTGGAGCACTTCAGGCCTCCCGTGACAGAGTAAATCTCTTGTCACACAGAGAATGCATGCGTGCGTACCTGCTAAGAGGAAGCTGTTTTCAAAGAGAAAGAAAAAGGGCCATTTGAGAATGGGGACCTTGAACTTAACACATCCTTCTTTCCCATGTGGAGCAGTGGATGTTAATTTCTCCCCTTCCCAGCAGACAGGTAAGTCACTGCTCCCGCTCCAGGAAAGAGGAGGTGAGAGGTGGCAAGCAGGGCAGAATATTTCCAGTATCCTCAAGAAGGCTGGGGCAGAGACATTAGAAATGTAAGAAAATAGTCAACACACACATACACACGTACACATGCACATAGCCCTAAGGACTATAATTTTCTGCATAAAATTCTGTTTCTTATGCTGGACTTTGAGCTTTTCAATTGCAATAACTATCTCATTCATTTTTGTATAAAAGGAAAATGAAAAAAGAAAATGTCCTGGCTGCCACATAGGCTTAATCGATAGATCTGGCTGGACAAATAAATGTGGAACACCCTCTCTCCTGTCCTTTAGGCTATTTGCCCACCTATGGGAGGGAGGTAAGTGCTATGTACTTTCAGACCTCAGTGCTAATGAGGTCTGAAGGGATGAGAAATCCTCTTGGCCACAGCTGGTCTGTAGATTCCCTCCACATCTGCTGGCATCCCAAGATAACCAAGGTCCTTCTAACTGTCTTGGCTGAATCTCATGAAGTGACTGGGACGCTGTCACCTTCTTCCCCTCCCACAATGGTAATCCACGCCCAGTGATCTTTGATGTTACTATTGTCATTATTTTGGGGCACCACAAACTGTACCTATGATAGAAGGTGGTGAACTTACTCAGTAGTTGTCTGTGTTGACTGTTCCACCAACTGGCAATTCCCCCCTCTCTCCCCTCTCCTCTGGTCTCCCTATTCCCTGAGACACAACAATACTGAAATTAAGCCAATGAATAATCCTATAATGGCTTCTAATTGTTCAAGTTAAAGGGAGAGTTGCACATATCTCACTTTATTTATTTTTCTTTTTATTTACTTTTTGAAAGAGATTCTCAATCTCTCGCCCAGGCTGGAGTGCAGTGGTGTGACCTCAGCTCACTGCAACCTTCACCTCCTGGGTTCAAGTAATTGGACCATAGGTGTGTACCACCACACCTGACTAATTTTTGTATTTTTGGTAGAGACGGGATTTCACCATGTTGGACAGGCTGGTCTTGAACTCCTGACCTCAAGTGATCCATTCTCCTTGGCCTCCCAAAGTGCTGGGATTACAGGCATCAAAATCAAAAGTTAGAAATGATTAAGCTTCTTGAGGGAGGCATGTTGAAAGCCAAGATGAGCAAAAAGCTAGGCATCTTGGGCCAAACAGCCAAGTTTTGAATGCAAAGGAAAAGTTCTGGAAGGAAATTAAAAGTGTGACTCCAGTGAAACATAAATGACAACAAGGCAAAACAGCCTTACTGCTGAGATGGGAAAGTTTAAGTGGTCTAGAAAGAAGATCAAGTCAGCCACAACACTGCCTTAAACCAAAGCCTCGCCCAGAGCAAGGCCCTAACACTCTTCAATTCTATGAAGGCTGAGAAAAGTGAGAAAGCTACAAAAGAAAAGTGTGACGCTAGCAGAGATTGATTCACAAGGTTTAAGAAAAGAAGCTGTCTCCACAACATAAAAGTGCAAGGTGAGGCAGTAAGTGCCGATGCAGAAACTGCAGAGAGTTAACCAGAAGGTCTAGCTAAGATTATTGATGACAGTAGTTACCCTAAACAACAGATCTTTCATGTAGATGAAACAGCCTTATATTGGAAGAAGATGCCATCTAGGACTTGCCTAGTTAGAGAGGTGAAGTCAATGCTTGGTTTCAGAGCTTCAAAGAACAAACTGACTCTCTTGTTAGGGGCTATGCAACTGGTGACTTTAAGTTGAAGCCAAGACTCATTTACCATTCTAAAAATCCTAAGGCCCTTAAGAATTATGCTGAATCTAATTTGCCTGTGCCCTATAAATAGAAAAACAAGGCCTGGATGACAGCACTTCTCTTTACAGCATGGTTTACTATTTTAAGCCCCTGGTTGAGACCTATTTCTCAGAATGGAAAGATTCCTTTCAAAATATTGCTTCTCATTGACAATGCGCCTGGTCACGCAAGAGCTCTGATGGAGATGTACAAGGAGATTAATGTTGTTTTCTTGCCTGCCAACATAACATCCATTCTGTAGCCCATGGATCAAGGAGTAATTTTGACTTTCAAGTTTTATTATTTAAGAAATGCATTTTGTAAGGCCATAGCTGCCATAGTGATTCCTCTTGTGGATCTGGGTAAAGTATATTGAAAACCTTCTGAAAAGGATTCACCATCCTACATGCCATAAAGAACATTTGTGATTCACAAAAACAGGCCAAAATATCAACATTAACAGGAGTTTGGAAGAAGTTGATTCTAACCTTCATGGATTACTTGGAAGGGTTCAGAACCTCGGTGGAGGAAATAACTGAAGATGTGGTAGAAATAGCAAAAGAACTAGAATTAGACCCATAAAATGAATTGCAATCTTATGATCAAACTTGAAAGGATGAGGAGTTGCTTTTTATGGATGAACAAAGAAAGTAGCTTCTTGAGATGAAATCTATTCCTGAAGATGCTGTGAACGTTGCCAAAATAACAACAAAAATTTTCAAATATTACTTAAAGGTAATTGATAAAGCAGTGGCAGGATTTGAGAGGACTGACTGCAATTTTGAAAGAAGTTCTACTACGTGATTAAAATGCTATTAAATGCATCACAAGCTACAGAGAAATCTTTTGTGAAAGAGAGCCAGTCAACATGACAGACCTCATTATTGTCTTATTTTGAGGACTTTCCATAGCCACCCAACCTTCAGCAACCACCACCCCAATCAGTTAGCAGCCATCAACAAGCAGGCAAAACCCTCCACCAGCAAAATGATTGTGACTCGCTGAATGTTCAGATGATTGTTAGTATTTTTTAGCAACAAAATATTTTTTAATCCAGGTATGTACATTGTTTTTTCAACATAATGCTCTTACACATTTAATAGACTACAGTATAGTATAAACATAACTTACATGCACTAGAAAAGCAAAAATAAATCATGTACTCCCTGTATTGAGATTTTTGCCTTATTGCAGCAGTCTGGAACCAAATCTGCAATATCTCCAAAGTACATCCATAGTCAGTAGGAAACATGTGGCAGAGTAGAAAACAGAAGTGGCCTGCAAATATGTCTGCCTTTTGTCTTAAAAGCCTAAGCTCGTAGAGAAGTCATATTTGGTAAATATAAATAGGGTTTCTACAAAAAATGTAAAGGGATCAGAATTTCCTTATTTTTAGATATTTTCCTTCAGGTTTGTGTTGAAGAGTGGAAGGGAAAGAGAGAAGGAAGAAAAGGGTGAAAGGGAGGGAGAGAAGGTGGGACAAAGAAAGAAGGAAGAAAAGAAAGGAACAGAGATCAATTGTTCTGTGGGTTATAAAAGCAAAAATGAGCCAAGTCCTCGCAGCCACAATGGAAAAGCAAGAAGACTCCAGAGAAAAATGATTGCATAGTGCATCATGGCAAGTTGGACTAGAATCAAAGCCAAAGTTGTCTATGTGTCAAGCACAGCCCAGAGGCAGCAGAAAATCACCACACCTAAGAACCATGGGAACCAGGATGACCGTGTTCACAACGAACCCGACCTGGGTGGGCTCCCAGGACCAAATGAGCCTGCATTCTTCAACACTCTAATTCAAACTTAAAGGTTTATGCCTGCTGCATGAGGACTAATTTTTCTATGAAGACAACATTGTCTGATTCCATATGAAGAAGGCATATCCCTTTATTAGCATGAATTTTACCCTGTTCCTCTTAGAAACAATAACCCTAGTGCTACTGCGCAAAGGAGCACGTGACTACACTCAAGGTCTCTGTGTATCTGTGAATTGCACTATCTAATAATGGTTCCCAACAGATTTTTTTAAAAATACTAAATTGCTGCCCCAGTGAAAGAACAGAGGTGGGGATGGGGACCAGGTCTTAGGTCATCTTGCAAAATTACTGAATGACAGACTCAGCCTGATGGTGAACTGGATATAACCAGCACTGACCAGCACAGCTCAGTCTGTATGCATCCCACCAGGCCAGGAAACTGCTGAGCGAGAGAGGCCAAGACTTGGAACTCTGGAGAAGGTAGACGCAGCTGAGCAGAAAGAAGGTAGCAAAGGAGCTTATGCCCAGCCCCCCGGGAGGGCAAACCTCGTGTGAATCACCAGCAATCATGAACATCTGTTTTATTTAGGCCAGTATGGAGAAGCAGATTTGCGTAGTTGAAAGAACACAAGTTTTGGTGCTGTATCTATTAACTTGAACCTTAACTCTGCCACTCATTAGCTATGTGCCTTTGGGCAAGTTAGTTAACTTCTCTAAGTCTTTGTTCCCTGAGCTCTAAAACAGTTTTACAGCAATACCTAATTCAGAGGAATTGTGGAGTGGGTTGAGTGAGATGCAGCACATCGAGCTTCTAGCACAGGGATGTCCAATCTTTTGGCTTCTCTGGGCCACATTGGAAGAAGAAGAGTTGTCTTGGACCACACGTAACATACACTAACACTAATGATAGCTGATGACCTAAAAAGAAAAAAAAAAATCTCATAATGTTTTAAGAAAGTTTACGAATTTGTGTTGGGCCACATTCAAAGCCATCCTCGGCTGCATGCGGCCCACAGGCTGCGGGTTGGACAAGCTCATTCTAGCATTTCTAGCACAGTATTTGGCACAGAGCCAAGGATCAAGGATCAATAAAGAGCAAAGGTGGTCATTGCCACGAGAACGCCATGGAGACGCCACAGTGTCATAATTGAGAATGTCGGTCAGGAAGCGCACAGGGCCCTGGAGCCAAAATGCTTAAGTGAAAGTCCAGGCTCAATCCAGGCTCTGTGACCCAGAGCCAGTTGTTTAACCTCTCTGGGCCTCAGTTATATAAACAGAAAAATGGGTCAGTATCAATACGTGTCTCCTTCATGTTAAATTGATCTAAATTTAGCCTGAGCTTGCCTCTGCAATTGGGTCCTTCATAAAGAGCAAGGAACGGCTGCCTGGCTTAGTGTGGAAACTAACTGAAAGCCTAATTTAGGAATATACTTTTGTAACAAACAGCTGAGTCTCAGCCCATTACAGCAGCTGAGTTTCAGTCATTCACAGGCAACCAACGGATTCAAATAAGGCAAGCACAAGCTGTAACCAATTAAGCTGTACACCTCACTTCCGCTTTCCATCCATAAATACTGCCTGACCGTGTTGCTGGCCAGAGTTCTTAGAACCTGTTCTGGTTTTGAGAGCTGCCCAATTTGCAAATTGGTTTTTTCTCAATTAAACTCTGCTAAACTTAACTCGCTGAGGGTTTTTTCCCCCCGCTTTTAACATTGGTTAGTAGGAGATGGAAGTGCCTGGGGATGCCGGCAAGGCATCGGAACAGGTTTGGCACATGGTTCACAGGATAGGTTACACACGTCAGGGTATAAATGGCTATGTCACTTTTTGCACACTCTGTTTAGGAATAGAGGAAAAGGCCGGGTGCAGTGGCTCACACCTGTAATCCCAGCACTTCGGGAGGCCAAGGCGGGCAGATCACAAGGTCAGGAGATTGAGACCATCCTGGCTAACACGGTGAAACCCCATCTCTACTAAAAATAAAAAAAAAATTAGCCGGGCATGGTGGTGGGTGCCTGTAGTCCCAGCTACTCGGGAGCTGAGGCAGGAGAATGGTGTGAACCCAGGAGGCGGAGCTTGCAGTGAGTCGAGATTGGGCCACTGCACTACAGCCTAGGTGACATAGCGAGACTCTGTCTAAAAAAAAAAAAAAAAAAAAAAAAAGAGATGTTCATGAAAATATTTTGTCAAATGGCTAATATTAGAATAAGGCTTCCCTTATTAGGAAAATTCACTTTTCCTGTATCATTTCACTTTTACAGAAGATGACCTCATACTACTCACCAGCAAGCAGTCTTTGCAGGTCTTTATTATTAAGCTCAGATGAAAGTATGATTAGGGACAGGCTGACCTGGGTCAGACTGCCTGAGTCCAAGTCCTGGTCCTGCACTTCCTGGCTATGCAAACTTAGATTAGTTAACTTCTCTTTGTTTCAGTTTCTTCTACCTGTAAAATGGAAATGATAAAACCTACTTCTGAGGATGGCTATGAAGGACAGCACCTGGCACATCACACTCGAAAAAATGCTGTCAGTTACTGCTATTAGGAGTTGAAATAACTAACGGTAATTTAATTGGGATTGTTATTCTCATCCCCATTTTACAATCAAGAAAACCGAGGCAGCAAGTTGTTGCAGGAGTTGGCTGCAGAAGCAGCCTTCTGTTTAGCTGCTTATTCCATTAAACTCCACTCTGAACATAAGATTGATTTTTGGTGTATGGGTACCAGTTGTGAATAGCTTTATTTTCCCCTGGTGCATTTCAGAAACAAGGAGGTCAGTATTCTATGACAACTCACCTACCACTTCAGACTTGATAGACTCCTTTCAGTTTCCTCCATAAAAATAAAAGCATGGCGCACAGAATAGAATGACATTGGAAAATTTCCCCAATGAAGTGAGACCTAATTGCGGAAAATAGGAGCCAGCCTTCCACTTGGCTTCTGCTCAACCTAGAGACAGAATATAGTGATGTCATCGCTCCCCACCCCACCCAGGCCTTTCTGTACATAGTTGGCAAAGAAAAGAAAAATGGACAGAAGAGAACGAGATTCCACTGTTTCATTACGTGATAAGAGCATGTGACCATAGAGTAGTTTATACCCTACATCCCAAAAGGAATTCCTGCCAGGAAAATACATCTTTTTCCTCCCCAACAGCCTAGAATCTTCCAGTCTATCTCTGATGCTTCTGGAACTTGAAGTCCAGATCCACCTTCTGATACCTTCTGATTCCTTCTAAGAAAAAAAAAAAAAAAAGGTGGTTTTGTTTTTCAACCATAACAACTTTGTTCTCCCTCTCTCTGAACACATGAGCAGCTGCCAGGATCGTGCATCCTTTAGGCTGACCTGCAAGTGTCAAACCCAAGATGGCCATGGCTCTCAGGGGACCCAACATGGAGGTGTCAGCCATGGCTACTCTCACTCCTCCTTTCCAGAGTCTGCAAGGGTTCAGCTTGATCCACCCAACTCAACTACTAGCCAAGCATGGACTTAAGGCAAAGCAACATTGGTCTCTCATTGGAGCTCATGGTAACCATTTTATCTGTAAGCTCTGAGGAGTTACCAGAAGCTAAAGAAAGCACTGTCATGTAATAATAAAAGCATCCTTTTACAGTGTGCTTACTTAAGCAGCAGGAGGCATGCTAAGTACTTTATATACATTATATAATTTACACCCGATCCCAACCTATGAAGTTGTTTCCCATCTATAAGAAAGCTAAGGCTTAGAGAGCTCAAGTCACTTGCCCGAGGTCGTGCAGTGAGCAGACGGCAGGGCTGGCATCTAAATGAGGATCCACTCTGCTTCCAGGGCCCATGATTTATCCACTGCATTGTAACTTCTAAGACATAGCATCCACCGCAGATGTCACATATTCTCTCCAGAAGGTAGCTTTCCAGCATCATTCATTCAACAGATTTTTAATAAACATTTTCAATGTGTCAGACACTGTGCTGGGTAGAGAGGACGCAAAGGTGAACAGGAGGCTTACAGCTCACTAAAGGTAGACTAAGAAGTAACAGTCTGTAAACAATGAATCCTGTGAAAACAGACAGCTGAACTCTCAAGTATGTTTCAGGAAATCCAGGAATAAAAGAGGCAGGTGGTGACTTTCTACTTGGAGCTCTGGCACATTGGAAAGCCCTGCAGATAAACCTACAGAGGATCAATTACCATTCGAAGAGTCGAGAACACTGGGCTACAGAGCACTTTTCCAGGATCCCGTACATCCCAGCAGTTGTGGGGAGAGCAAATCCTGGCCATGCTCCAGGGAAAGAGCTTGATGGAGTCTTACGGACGTCAGTGTGAGATGCAGCTATGGCTGGCAGCGTGGTCCCAACATGTGGGCCCAACCTGCTTCAGTAAATGCTGGTGGGGGGTCTTCACCAGAAGCCGATGATCAAGACCAGACAGCACACAGAACATGAAAGTCAGCTCAAATGACCATAAATCCAAGCATGTCCTCAGTGCCACTGCATTGTAATGTCCCCACAAAGGGAAGAACAGTCTTGCCCCACCAAGGAGTGGAGGGGAGTGGGAAATACCTGAATGTGACTGAGCTTAAACCCAAACAGATTGAGAAATTACTGAATTGGACTGAGTTGACCTGGGCATGACTAGATTGGGCTTCCTGTACCAGTTACCGTAGTGACTAGTGGTAGAAATCTAGTAAAGCTAAAGGGAAACTTAAAAAGCTACATTTTTACACATGAGAGTGTGAAACTAACTCCATACATGATAGCAGTAGTTCAAATGATGATGTTCAGACCATACAGCAGAAAAAGAGCTGGAGACAAGTGTCACAGGTTAAATTGTGTCCCTGAAAAAACTCAGATGCCGAAGTCTTCACCCTCACTTCCTCAGAATAGGACCCATCAGACAGGGTCACGGTAGATGTAATTTGTTAAGCCGTGGTCTCACGGGGCAGGATGGGCTCCCAATCCAATATGGTGGGAGACCTTATGAAGATGGAGACACAGAGGGAATGCACTAAACACAAAGGCAGAGAGCGGGGTGATGTGCCTACAAGCTAACAAACGCAAAGTGACAGCCACCTACCAGAAGCTAAGCAGTGAGGCAGGGAGCAGTGTCTTCCTTACAGCCCTCAGAAGGAACCAACCCTCCAACACCTTGACCTCAGATGTCCAGCCTCCAGAAATGTGAGACAATAACTTTCTGTTGTTCAGGGCACCCAGTTTGGGGTACTTTGTTATGGCAGCCCTAGCAAACTAATTCAATGGGAAGCCACATTTTTGTTCACTCATTATCCATTTCCCACGTACCTTGTAGACACCAGGCAAAGCACAAGGCACTCTGAGGATGTGGAACTACTCATTGCCCATGACTGTTATTCTCATCTTAGAGCCCATAAGCTCGTTCGTGCCCTCTCAGTCACAGGAGGCTGCTGCTAGGAGTCATCAGGCTCCTCTGGAGACCCAGGTCCTTCCCAGGTGACTGGAAGTGGAACCCTTGGGGTCACGTAAGCTTACGAAGCCTCCCAGTCCTGTTCCCTGTTCCTGCCCAAGACCTAAGTCCCTCTGATTATCTGTCTTCTCTACCAACCATGCACTTCATTTCTCCTGACCTGATCCTCTCATACAACACTGACACCCAGGCTTTCCTGAAACTCACATTCCAGGAAAAACAAAGTCCCCAGCCCTCACCCTTTTAACTAAATGCCTGCCCTGCCTCCAAGCTGTAACTGAAACCTAACTCTGACCTGAGGATCTCCTTTCTTCATCTGCATTCTGTCTTTCCCCACCCCCTGGTACTTCAAGGTGTGAGGGGTGCACACGGGGGAGTACTATTTCCCCTGACAGAAAACCAGGCCTCACTCTTTGCTCCTTCCCTCACTCCCTTCTGGAAGCAACAACTCTCCACCTTCTGCGATGGGTCCTGGGCGCCGTTCTTCCCTTTGCCTCTGCCCTTGTAGCCTGGGAAATCCTTACCCGCTTTCTAGGGGTGGAGAAAGCTTCTGCTGACCCGTCGTCTTTGCCTACTGTTTAGTCCAGGGCCTTAGCTCATAGAGGTTCAGAGCATCATTTTCTCTCAAGACATTGCTATTGTTTTGATATTTAAGATCTTATTTTAATACTTCAAAGCAGAACAAAGAAGCTTCTTCCTCTTTGCATTCCCTGCTATGATGTCCTAATCTTCCCTGATGCAATGGATGCCTCATGAGCATGTCCATGAAATGAACGTATCCACAAAAAGAATAGATTTGCTATTTTTCTGCCCCAGCTCCCTGCTGCCAGACAATGAGGTGGGAGGTGAGCAGTTGACTGGGAGACAGCATAAGAAAATATTCAACGCTTCACCAGGAAAAAAAAAAGTGTACAGAGATAACATTTGGAATAATTTGCAATGTTTTTTTCTTGTTGCAGTTTGTCGCATAGTGACCTGCATTTGTACCTACCTCAATGCAGAGAAAAGACAAAATTCAACTGAGTTTCTTAGCAGACAGTTTTAAATTCATAATAGAGTTGGTAGTCTCAATAATCTAGGGTCTATTGATTTGCAAGAACCTGGAGAGAGGAAGAAAATATGATAAAAATCCAACAGAGACTTCATCTCAGGGAAGCTGCTGGGCTTCCTGATGCTGTCCATGGAGCAGAATCCAGCTCCCCAGGGCCCTGAGGGTGTGTAAATAAACCCCAAAACCCCGACTAGCCCTCAGGGAAAGAGGAGAAGGAGGAACAGTGAAGCCCTAAAATGATAAAGTAAACACTGAAGTAACTGCATTTGTCTTCAATTGTCTAGAATCTATACAAGCTAAACTCTAGATAAAGTTTCTACTACCCAGAAGAATGCAGAAGCTAAATTTTTAGAGAAAAGATTCTGAGTTACATTTCTGCTGCATACTTGCACATCCATTATACCACATCCATTATACCACTGCTTGCACATCCATTATACCACTAAACCACCCATCCCAATTCCAGGCTTGCAACCCATTATTCACAGCATATTCCCTAAACAGTGTCCTTCCCCGCATTTTAATGATCTCTTATTGTACTTAAAAATCACGATTCCTTATCATGACTTAACAAGGTAAAGTCTTCACAATTCCTTACCATGACTTAACAAGGTAAAGTCTTCCTGCCTGGATGGTCTCTGCTTTTGTACCTCGATGGTCTCTGCCTTCCTGCATCATATGGTCTTTGGCTTCCTGCATGGATGGTCTCTGCCATCCTGCATGGATGATCTCTGCTTTTGTGCCTGGATGGTCTCTACCTTCCTGAATGGATGGCCTCTGCCTTCCTGTGTGGATTGTCTGCCTTCCTGCATCATACGGTCTCTGTCCTCCTGCCTGGATGTTCTCTGCTTTTGTGCCTCGATGGTCTCTGCCTTCCTGCATCATATGGTCTTTGGCTTCCTGCATGGATGGTCTCTACCCTCCTGCCTATGGTCTCTACCTTCCTGCATAGATGATCTCCAACTTCCTGCATGGATGGCTCTACCTTCCTGTCTGGATGATCTCTGCCTTCCTGCCTGGATGGTCTCTGCCTTCCTGCATCATATGGCCCCTGCCTTCCTGCATGGATGATCTCTACCTTCCTGCAAGGATGGTCTCTATCTTCTTCTTCAGCTGTGCATTGTGCCTCTCTCCCTTTAGCTTACCACTCTCCAACCTTTCCCTCTCCCACCTCATGCTTTCCAACACTCTGTCCCAGGGCCTGATTATATACTCCTCATAAGGCTTCCCATCCTTCAGATCAGGCTGAAATGTCACCTCTTCAGAGAAGATTTCCTTGACCATCAGGTGATTCCATGCCTACCCCCACAGTTCACTATCTCAGCACTGAGAGTGTTTCCTTCATAGACTAACTCTATCTGTAATTGTTTCATTTGTATGTTGTTGTCTTTCACCTCAGTGTGTAAAGTCCCTGAAGGTGTTAAATTAAGTTTAACCTAAAGCTTCCTCCTTACATATTTTAATTTCAGACTAAAGGTCTCTGCCTACATAGTGAACTGTAACCCAACTGGATGTGTAAACAGGCTGTAACCTACTCTTGTACCAATCACCTAGTTTTGGCCAATCAAAGATGGCCAACTGTTTAAATCATGTTCAAATATGCAAACACCAAGCTGTAACCAATTTAGTTGTTTATGTACCTCATTTCTGTTTTCTATATGTCACTTTCCTTTTTCTGTTTATAACTCTTCTTCGACCACGTGGCAATGCCAGAATGTCTCTGAACCTGTTCTGGTTTGGCGATGCCCAATTCACAAATCATTCTTTGTTCAATTAAACTCTGTCACGTTTATCTGAAGGTTTTTCTTTTAACAAGGGTAAAGACCATATCACTCCTGTTTAATCTCTTATTTCCAAGGACCATCCCAGTGCCGTGTACTCATAAGTATTTGTTAAGTGAAGGAATAAATGAACCCCAGCTTATCGCCAATGTAACTTCTTTGATGGAGCAAGAAGAGGAAAGTTTTCTCTGCTGATGTGGGTAATGCCTCCACAACATCTGTTTATAGTACCCTAAGGAGAATTTTGCTTTAATAAGTGCAAGAATTTACATTTCCAGGAAACACATGTGGCTACTAGTGACATTAAACTGGTGGTTTACCAGTTTTCTGGCTGAGAACCAACTCAGGAAAAACATAAATGTTTATGATCAGCATTTTAACATTTAATGTGAAAGTAACTTTACTGAATCCTATGGAATGGAGGGAGTGGTGTATATTTTTACCATTGATACAATGTACTTTATTGATTAGAAAAATATCAATGAGCAATACTTTAGTGGCATTACTGTTTTGTCACTAAAATGCTAATATAAGCAGCAATCCGTAGACATCTGTGAAACAATAATAAATAAATATTTGGTCTTTGTCCCAGGTTCCTGACACAGAGCTTCTAAAACCCTGAATTTCCTAGTGATAGGGGTAATAGAAATATCTTTTATTAGTCATAACAAGCCCCTTTCAACTGTACCTGAGTTTATGCTAATAAGGTGACTCTTGGTGGGCCCCTAAATAGCTTCAGGATGAAGGCTGATTGCCAGAGGAATCAACCATGGGATTAGACAGTTGAAACTATCAGTCCTACCTGGGAACCTTAGGAGAGGGGATAGGGCTGGAGATTGGTGATATGGTTTGGCTCTCTCCCCACCCAATCTCATCTTGAATTGTAATTCCCATAATCGCCATGCCTCACAGGAGTGACCCAGTGGGAAGTAACTGAATCTTGAGGGCAGTTACCCCCATGCTGCTCTTTTCGTGATAATGAATGAGTTCTCGTGAGATCTGATGGTTTTATAAGGGGCTTCTCCCCCTTTTGCTCTGCACTTCTTCCTATCATCATGTGAAGAAGGACGTGTTTGCTTCCCCTTCCACCATGATTGTAAGTTTCCTGAGACCTCCCCAGCTATGCAGAACTGTGAGTCAATTAAACCTCTTTCCTTTATAAATTATCCAGTCTGGGACAGTCCTTTATAGCAGCATGAGAATGGACTAATACAGTTAGATTCAATCATCAATGGCCAATGATTTAATCAATCATGCCTTCATTTAAAAAAAAAAAAAAAAGCCCTCTAAACAAATAGGTTTGGAGATCTTTGGATTTGGTGAACACAAGGAGGTGCTGGGAGGGTGGCATACCTGGAGAAGGCATGGAAAGCCCATGCCCTCCCCCATACTTTGGCCTATGCCTCTCTTCCATTTGGCTGTTCATGCATCCTGTCCTTTATAATAAACCATTAATACTAAGTAAAGTGCTTTCCTGAATTCTGTGAGTCATTCTAGCAAATTATTGTACCTGCAGAGTGTACTGTGGGAACCCTCTGAATTTACAGCCAATTGGTCAGAAGTGCCAGTGACAACCTGGGACTTGTGACTGGCATCTAAATGTGGGGACAATCTTGTGGGACTAAATCCTTAATTTGTGGAATCTGATGATGACCCAAGGTAGATAATGTCAAAACTGAATTGAGTTGTAGGACACCCAGCTTGTGTCTGAGAGTTAAAGTGGCATTGGAAAAGACCACGCATTCAGAGTCAGAAGTGTTGTGAGTAAAAACAGTTTAATATTTTGTCTTCCCCCTTATGTGTATATCAGACCTTAAAGTCATGATCTCCAAAGTAAGATAAATGCAACCCAGAGGTGCACAAGATCATTCATTAGGTTATGAGAAGAATACATTAGAACTTCTATTTATTTTTGCATAATCCTTTAAAAATATGTATTATGTAAATATATAGTGGAATGAATATGTAATTTTAAAATATATAAATATACTTACATTGGAATACGTACATTTAAAACCTCCTACTGATAGGGCAACATGCTGAACAAATATTGGAGGCTATTGATGTCACATTCCCAAGTGCATTAAATAATTTCACCCTTGAAATGACATGAGAGTCATGATGATCCATAGTTAACAGATGGGAAATTTGAGGCTCAGGGTGAATTGATTAGTCCAAAGTCACATAGGGTGTTAGGGATATGGCCTGCACATAGAATATGTTCCCGCCATTCCACTAACGTCTGCTGACTACCTGTTTATGTCAGACTTTTTATACCAAGTAGGTACTGGAAATAGAAGACAAATAACATATGCTTCCTCCTCAGCTTGGGCCACCCACTCCCCCTGTGATAGAGTCTCTTCTTCGGACAGGGTGTGGGACCTACAGCAAGACTGTGACCACTACTAGTTTCCTGGGGCTCTCCTTTCTTCTACCCTTCTGCCTTCCTGTCCTACTGCTCCCACTCACCCCACAACCTTCCCATCCTTCATGGATAGCAAGAATCTGGGGCTTAGTGGTTCTGCCTGAAATGATCCTAAGGACCTCCTGGACAGTGGCTGGATTCTTCTGGGGCTCAGCAACATGTTAGAATGGGCACTTGCATGAAGAAAAGTGAGCAGATGGATTCTGGAGGTGTATAAGATATGGCAGCTCTCTGGAAGGCCCCTGCAAGAGGCACAAAGCAGAATGAAGTTGGTGTGTTGGGAAGAAGTACACGGGCTGCAGGCTGGAGGAGAAACTGTGTTGGGGCATGTGGTGAGGGGACTCAGTCAAGAAGACTAAGACTCATTGCAGGACCATGTCTTTGGGCTGCCAGAGGTATTGAGCAGGGATCTATTTACTGGCACTGAGCTAAGAAGCTTATTGACCAGGAATGAAGCAAGAATGTGGTTACTAGAACTGGAACACGTGGTAGCAGTGTGTCGGACCACAATGCTGGCCTACTAAATCATCAGTTCCCCATCTAGAACAATTTCACATTCCCTTGTCCCAGAACAGGACTCTTTCGAGAGTCTAGGATGAGGCAAAACTAGAAATAGGGGATTCGAAACATGTAAATATACCACCTTTACTCATTAATTAGAGAAATATTTATTAAGAGCCTACTACAAGCCAGTCTTGTGTTAGGTAGTATGTACAACAGTGAATAAGAAAGCTGACCCTGCCCTTCAGGGATTCTGTGTAAGAGGGGGATAAGCAAGTGAGAAATGTGACAAGATATACCAAGTGCTGAGAGGGGAGGGGGAAGCAGTCAAAGGAAGGTTTGTTCTTCTCTCTTCAAGATGCAAGTATATACAAAGATGCAAGTATATGCAAAGATGCAAGTATATGCAAGCATAATCAAGAATTCAAGCATATCAGTTAGTGGAAAGGAGCCTAGAAGAGATGGGGGTGGGAGACGCAGGGGAGAGAGGAGATAGCTAATGGATCGAGGACCTCAGGGATCCAAGAGGGAGGCACCTTCTAGAGCCTTCTAACTCTGCATGGTCTTCTGTTTACCAGTAGGAAGTATAGATGTTATCTCTTCAAGGAAGGTTATAAAATGGACTGTGCTGCACTGTCGGGTGGAAAACCTTGGCGTTTGGACTCAGATGAACTGGTTTTACAGTTTTGAAGCTCTACTGTTTTCCCAGCCAAGTGAGCCTGGGCAAATCATTTAATTTGTTTTAATCTGGGGTTGTGTTTTTTCCCCTAGGACCTCAGATGGACAGAATTTGATCCATCACATTTCTTGGTTCTTGATACCCTCTCCTCATTAGTCCATCACATATTGCACCGATTCATTCATATCTCTGCATGTAGGCTGCTTTGACCTTCTGTAGCATATCTCATTGTGTGGATGCACATGTGGATCACTGCTGTATGTCAGAGCTGGCAAGATATGTCAGAAGAGAAAGGAGAAGCTCTTAGCTAAATAGAGCTGGAAATAAAATAATTGTCTGTATGGAATAAGATCAAAGGTCCCACATGTTCAAGTCAACCCCAGATGAATTAAAGTCTTATATGTCCAAAAAACTTGAAACTTTTAGAAGAAAATTGAGGTGAATATATTTTAGACCTTAAGGTAGAGAAACATTTCTTAAAGAAGATGCTTACAGGATTTATTACAAACAATAAGACTGGTACATTTGAATATATTCTCTTAAGAACTTTTCCACCAAAAGAAAGCCTCGATTTCCTCTTTTTTAAGCTGAGGATAATGATGCCTACCTTATAGAATTCTAATAAGATGAAATGAAGCAACATATACAAAATACTTAGCACAGATCCTAACACCTACAAAACAATAGATGGTAATGATTATTATTATTCTCAAACAATCCTAATTATTTATCAAACAATACTGAGTAATATGACAAGACATATTTAAGACACACAAAGCGTATGCAGACAAGTGTTTAATATCATAGTGATGGTTTCAAGAGAGAGATAAGAATTTATTCTACATTTATCAGAGGTCTATAGCCCAATAGTCAAAAAGTATTTATCTATAGTCAATAAGTACTATCAAGCATCCAAGCCAGGAACCATGCTAGGGGCTGATTAATTTACATAAATCACCATGAATTTTTTCCCACCAACTCACACACAACCGTCATATATTTTTCTGTGATCATAGCAAAGACCTACACATGTTTGGATGATCTGTGTACAGTCCTACAGAAGAACTTTGACACTATCAGAGACAGAAATCTCAGAATAGTCCAATGCTCAATTGTTTGTGCTAATGAAAGAGTAAAGTAAAAGAGACAATTAAAATGGTAAATGTGTTTTGTTTCGTTTTGTTGTTTTGTTTTACAAGTACTCAAAAACCTCAAATCAACCTGACCCAACAATAAGGCAGCAAATCAGAAGCAGGCAGTCTTCCAGAGCTGTTTGTTCAGCAGCTCAGTAATGCCATGAAGGTTTGCTTCTTTTCTCTGCTTTGTGGCTCTGGAGACAGAGTCCATATACATTTCAATATGGCTGACAGCAGTTCTGGAATGTATAAAGCCTTGCATAAAGAAAATGACAGTTCACTATGAAAATCTGATTCAGATGATGTTGACAATAGATTTACCGTCTGCTCTTCCTCTCTGTTTTCTAGGATTTCACCACCTCACAGACTTTGTACACTCATGGTTCACATCTTCCTCACTGTGCTTTCTTTAACCAGGAGAAGATAAATAAGCTTTAAGAAATAGTAAATTATATCGAAATAGACTTTATCATGTAATTTGCCTAATTATGTACCTTCAGTAAGTGTTTATTGAACTCTGGGGTGTCAACAATTATTCAGGTCTCATAAGTAATATTTGCTTAGAAATCTACCCATGAATAGGATAACAACTTTAATAAAACAAGAATTTATCCCTACCTAATCTGAAAAAGCTAAACACCCCTTGGAGTACAATTCCCCTGGAAATCATCCCAATGTGGTTTATGGAGGCTGATGCATTTGGACACTGGCTTTTAAGAAAAAAGATGAAGAGGAAAGCTACTGCCTACCACAACATATTCTTTTTCCCAAGAGCTGGTAAGTTTCTTCCATATGTGGCACCAATCCAATAACGTTTGGAACATTCTTTTCTCTTTCTGGTAATGTGATATACCCAATGTGGACCTATGATACAAGGAAGGAGAGTAGATCAGAAGTCAAAAACCACAGGTCCTAGTTCTGGTTCTATCATTTCTTAGCTGTGAGAGTCTAGACCAGTGACTTCCTAGCTCTGAGTTTCTGTTTTGTCATTCTTCAAGTCAGGTCATCATCTGCCTTCCCTACTTCACAGGTAGTGCAGGGTAATCTTTTCAAAAGCCATTTAGAGGACATAACACAATCTTACGTTTATTTTCTGCTACAGCATGACTCCCTTGAGGGCTGGGAGCATGTCTTAATCAAATGTGTGTATTCCACCATTCCTACCCCAAGCCTATTATTAGGTGCTCAATAAATGTTGATTTTAAATGACAGCTGTCATGAAATAAATGAAAACAAAAGCCAACAGTGAAGGTTTGCGCTGCCTGCTGGCTGGCATGTGACACTTAACATCTAAAGAGTGATAGTGGCAGCTAAAGCGCAGAAGGAATCCACTTTATGAAACTATCTGAGCAGTGAAGCACTGGAAATCACAGTCTCCTTTTGGCTACTGTTTTACATTTAGACATGAAAGCTTGTCAGGCTGGGCTGAGAATAGACAATGACAAACTAACACATTTCAACAGGTTTAGAATAGTTTCCCAGTGAAGAATTTTCCTGGCCTCTCTCCACCCTGTTTTTTTCTTTTTTAAATACTTTAAGTTCTAGGGTACATGTGCACAATGTGTAGGTTTGATACATATGTACACACGTGCCATGTTGGTTTTTATCCCTCTTCTTGGAAGTTATTTTTCCCAAATGTACCCCATGATTGGTAAATTTCAGAACAATAACTGGGGTTGGCTCAGTTCAGTTCCTCCCCTTCCTTCTCCTGAGTCTGTTTCCAAAGGCAATCTGCAAGGGAGGGAAAAGCAACTGGGGGAGGAAAAAAAGAGATGTGAAGAAGGAAAGAAAGTGGAAGACCCAGAACAACATGGTGGTTAGTAGAGCTAATGAAAATGAGGAAGCTCCATTAATATCTGTATTTTTTAATCTGACTTTGTGAAAACCATTTGTTATGTGATACGACAATGTAATCAATGGTACTCAGTAAAGCCAGTGCCCCAAAATTCGGCCAGGGGTCATGGCTTTGTGTGTATGGTTGTCTGAGAATTAAAGGAAAAGGAAGGGGCTGTGCCCCTGTAGGGGAGATGATGTGCAGAAATGGACAGTATACACAGGAGGAAAGACAAGGAGAAAAGATGAAGAATTCACTAAAAGCAAGGACTTGGAGCTAGAGAAGCAACAAAAGACTATCTATAATTCTTGGAGATATTGAGGGAATACCAGGCTTCCCAAGAAAAAGATCCAAGCCATTCTATTGCACTGTCAACTGGAAGGTGGTCCCAAAAAGCTGGAGAAATTGGATGCACTCAGGCAGCTGCTGTCTTGGTTACAGGCATTCATGTATGGATGAGGCTGGAGAAGGTAAAAGATGGAGGAAGAGAGTAGGGAGGCAGGTACAGAAAAGAGACTCATTATTACCTTCCTCTATTGCAGCCTTCAGAAGGTGAAGCCAGAGAGCAGACTGTTTCTGTCCATGGGAAAGCAGGATGGTACAGCTCATATCTGATTCAGAAGTCAACAGTCACGCCATTCTTCCCTGAGACCAAAGCAGAGAATGAAGCCATTTCCCAGAAATTTAGGTCTTTAAAAAATCACCCCGGACTGGGTTACAGGGTAATTGTCCTATATCTATGTTTCACCTGCAGATTCATGGGACAGAATTATTTCCCAAGTTTAGCTCCATGCTCCTGCCCTGACTTAAGTCAGGGAATATTGGTAGGTAGTAGCATTTATTATTTCATGTTCAAAATATCTCAAAGGCTTGAAAATTGTAACGTATTAAACAGAAATTTAGCAGACATTGCTTTGCACAATCCCGTGATGCCAGCTTGCTAGCATGGATATGCCCAGGGCACCCTACCAGATGCTGGACACAAAAGCTGAACACGGTAGTTCTTCTCTGCAAGGGTTCACAGCCCAGTGGAGGAGATTGTCAGGTGAGTAAATCATTCTACTGTACAGCTACGATGTGCAGAGGACTCAGAGGAGTGAGCGAAACTGCCATTCCCAGGCCCACGTCTCAGACCAACCCTTCCCCTCCAGCCAGTAGTGTAGACTGCGCCTCTTCTCTCCCTCCTCAGTGAATACAGGCTAAGGAATGCAGGCTTCTCTTACCCATGTTCCCTGAACTGCTTTTTTTAGCCCATCTCATCTTCTCCTGGTTTCGTTCAATTTTCTGCAAGCTTTCTATCTGGCTCACTTATCTCCCTTTATCCCTCAGAAGCATCTCCAGTAATTCCATTGACTGGTAGGACATGTTTCCAGCAGAGAGCAGAGCTGAGTTGCTGCAGTGCCACGGCCACCTCCCAGCAACAGCCCCTCCGACCCCAGCGGACCCGCTACCTGGCTTTTTAGGTCAGATACCGACTTTTCAGACGGTATCTCTTTTATTTTAGCTTTTTAATTTCTGGCTGCCAGGCTTTCTTTTCTTAATTACGTTTGGAGCAGCATTTCACACATCACAAAAGCCATGCCAGTTTTAAGTTGAGTTAGGATTCTGCAGGGGAATCCCATCATTCTGATTCCCTCATCAAAGCAGGGCTAAGTTTAACCCCTTGTGAATATGAGAATGAAAAGGACAGAGGAGTGTATTGTCATGGAAAAGGCACCAAATTAGTCACAGGGAACTGGACACAGGTCCCGGCCCCACAACTGACTCTGCCATGGGATTTTAGGGAAGACACCTGACCTTTCTGACTCCAAAATATGATGCCTCTTAGTCTTCCTCATGATGAAGTTGGAAGACTCAATATATTGATTGCTATAAACATACCTCATAAACTATAAAGCACTGTTCAGTCAACTAGAGACCCATGCCAAACCTAAGGACATCTGGGCAGCATGTCCTTCTGAACAAGCGCATAAGCTCCATGACAGCAGGGGTTGGCTCACCTCTTGCTTGCTATTTGCTCCCAGTGCTCAGCACATGGAAGGAAGGAAGGGAGGGAGGGACAGGGGGAGAAAATTGTGCCCCCAAAAGGTCTGAAATGTCAGGTCCTTCCACATATTTGTGAAGCCCATCACCTGCTGGCAGGAGTAAAAATATCTCAAACACAGTAAATATCTTTCCTGAATTTACATCTATGAAGTGAATCCCATTTGTGTGAGAACTGAAAAGGCTGAAGTTTCCACTTTTCAATCAAAGGTAAAAGTCCTGACCTGATACAACGTCACGGAGACTGTTCATTTGCACAAGCCAATATAACAGTAGCAATAGCTTACATTTTTATAGTTCTTTATAGTTTATCAAGCATTTTCAAATATCTGACCTCATTCTGATCTTCAAAATATCACATAAGTAGGTAGAACGGATTAATCCTATTTTACAGATGAAGAAACTGGGGCTCAGAGGAGTGCAGAAACATACACCAAATCACGAGGCCTGTAAGTAGCAGAGCTGGGATTTGGGCAGGTCCTCTTGGCATCTTGCCTTTTTCAGCTGCTAATGAAGACAGTAATGATGATGCTCCCATCGTTAAGCTGATAGCTCTGGAACCACCCAAACCAATATGATTTCCTCTTTATTTCACTAGAATTATGGTTATTCGGAATCCCTGGAGAGTAGAGTAGGTCCTCTCCTCATAAAAAAAAAAAAAAAAAAAAAAAAAAAAAAAAAAATCCTTTTCAGGAAGGGAAGACTACACAATTGGTCAGTAATCACAATTTTAATGACTTCATTAGTCATCAATCAATTGAAACAGCAACAATGATGTATCATTTCCCCCTATCAAATTAGAAACAATAAAATTAATGTTGATAAGGATGTGGTAAAACCAGTGTTTATGTTCAGTGCTGGTGGCCTTGTATACTGCTACAAACTTTTAGAAGCTATTTGGCCACATGCCTCAAGAGCCATGAATTGTTCATACTCTCTGAACCAGTAATCTTACATCTGGAAATCTATCCTAAGGAAATACTGAACTAGAGAAAGAAAAAAAAAAATCTTCCTGGGGCCTGGTTGTTCAGTTCTCCCTTGGATAGCAATGAGATATCATGGTATCTTTCTCATAAATTTCCTATTTGTTTAAGCTCATTCCAGCTGGTTCCTATTACCTGGCACCAGAACCATCATTACAAAGGCCCACATACAGATAGCTAATATAAATATTAATATCTTCCCTTCCCTTGCTTCAAACTTGACCTTATTTGACATTTCCAGCTTCACAGCCTGGTATCCCATCCCTCCACACCCCCATCAATCCCAAAGCTCTGTCAAGTCAAATGTCTCACAGTTGACCAAAGGGGCCATGAATGAGCATGTTCTGAGCTTTAGTTAGGATCGGAATCACCTGGAAAGCTGGTTAAAACACACACCTCTGTGCGCGCGCACACACACACACACACACAAAAGCATACACACCACACCTTCCACCAACTTTGAGAATCACTGGTTTAAGCAACAGTCTACCTCTGGCAAAATCATCTAGTCCTTCAAGTCCCAGCTCCTCCCTGCTTTTTGCAGCCATCTCCAATCACACCAGACTGAACTAATTACTTGTCCCCTGTGTTTCTTTGGGGCAAGAGAAGCACCTATTACACTATATAATGAGGGTTAATTGTATAATCGATGCCAGCTCCCTGCTCGTCAGGAGTATCTGGAGGGCAGGCCCCTGGCTTCATCGCCTCTGTGCCCCCAAAGCTAGCACAATGCTTTGCACATAGTAGCCATATGTGCATGTACGACTGAATTATTCCTTCCTCCCTCTATAGGGAAGTTATGGTTTATTCCTGTTTCCACAGGATCCATTAGCATATTGAATAGCTATTTTTAAAAAACAATGATTAGCCATGATAGCAAAAGAAGAAACATGAACAGAGCTTATTCCTTTGCCAGGCTAGTAAATATCATCTTGCTTTGCTCTCTAAACTCCCTAATGAAGACAGTGGCTCTCAGGCAAATAAATAAAACATTAGGTTGACAACACACAGCACATCACAAGCACAGTCCACTAATTTGCCTATTGCTGAAGGACATTAGCCACCTTTGAGATAATCTCCATAAACATACTGCCCCATCTCCCTCTCTCAAAGATGAATTGTATCAAGTTAAAGTTTTAATGTTTTTCAATGTCTTATATGTATTTCATTTCAACAACACGTTTTAATAGCAGGATACCCATCTTAATCAAATGAAAGCTGTTTTTCTGTAATTGTCCTAAAAGTCAATTCATTTTCTGGAAAAACATCTTTTTGAATCACAAGTGGCTGGCCTAAACCGTGTTCTCAGAATATTAATGTGAAACTTAAGCTATTAAAATGTCATGGTTAACCTTTTTAAAACCTAATTAAATTAAAATAATACTATGTGGAATGCCTTTACAGAAAGGTAAGGCTCTTTTACAAAGAACCTGTTCCAAGTCTCAGAGCTTACATCTTATGAAGCCATGGTGGGAAACAGGTTTTGCAGGCAGACAAAGAGAGCCTGGCTTTACACCTGCTGTGATTAACTTTTAGTTGTTGGTATTAGAGTTAATTATTGCAGCATGCTGGATGGCAGGGACAATTTACTTGCCTGATCATACCTAATAAGATGTATTTGCAGATGCCAGCATCTCCTGGACTTAATCAACAAACTATCAAGACAATCAATGCTATTAAGCCCCATGTCCTTGTGATAGTTTTTTCCAAATAAAAAAGATAAAAATTCAAGGGCGCAGTGCTAAGGATATAGGCTGCTTAGAAAGCCTCTGTTAGCTAGCATCAGGCTTATCTCCCTCCCTGTGTGGCTAGATCTATTGTGCAGGAGGGTTAGTGCACCCTAAGGCCTGATTCAATTGAGAGCAAAGTTCAAGGCAGCCACACCAGGTACAAGGAAATTAAGCTCTGAGAACTCCAGCACTTCTTGGTAACTGAGCTCTGGAAGGCTTCAAATGGGCCCTTTCTACCTTACCTTGTATAGGAAAAGGTTGCCATACCCAAGGCGCTGTATCCTCTTCCTGCTACACAAGGAGAGAGTTTCTCTTCCTTTATTTGATAATCTATGCTTGAATTAATGGAATACATTTTTAAAAGAAAGAAACTAGCTATGATATAAGGCAGGTTGGCAAATTCCATAAAACAACATGCTTTAGTTTCAAGTCTGTTCCTTTTGAGGCCCCAACAAATTAGCAAAACTCCTATGAGAGGATTGAGGTCATGTGTGGACACACAAAATAAGGAGGGTGCTACCACCTAGAGGGATCTCATACAGGTAATGGAGAGGTGCAGGTGACAGCAATCAGCAGCCTGAAGGCACTGAAAGTAGATCTAAGACTGTCTTTGACTCATAAGTCATCCATCCTGAAAAATGAAAGAAGACCAACATTCAGCATGAACACCTAGATCTCTAACATCTTTTATTCATCCATTCATTCACTCAACACGTATTCGTTGAACTTCTCCCTCATGCCAGGGACTGTGCTGAACATGTTCCCGATTTCACTAAATGTGAGCTGTACAATCTTGAGCTCTAGCAATTTGCACAAGGTCTAGCTGGAGAAAAACTGCTTTATGACAATATTGGGGATCTTTGTTGATCCCCAGGCTTCCAAAAAGATCAATAACCCAGATATGACACATATCACTTCCATTCATATTCCATGGGTGAGAACCAGTCATGTGGCCACACCAACTGACAGGGAGACTGGAAAATGTAGTCTTCATTCTATGTTCAGCTAAAATTCAGGGGTTCTGTTACCATGTGAAAGAAGGGAAAAACCAATATTAAATGTCTCTGCTTTTGTAAGATATTTGCTTTTATAACAAAAGATGTAGTGTCTTCATCACACTGATGAGTCAAGAATTTTGGGCATCTCCATAGACCAGAGAGATGGAGGAATGGCCGCAGGAGCCAAGAGCCATGTAGGCAGATTTCTCAAATGGGATCCAAGCCCACTTCAGGGCCAGGGCTTCAGAGTTAGGGATAGGTCTCTGGCCCTTAAAGAACTGACAGGTGATCCATGTTGGCATCACCATTCATAAATTTTCACAAAAGACAGTTCTCTGTCCTGTTTCGAAATAAGTGGACCTTTTTAAAGTATCAGGGAAGAAAAACTTTTCTTCTATCCTCTTAGGTTCAGTGATTTGGGGATCTATGAATTAAACCAACAAAAGACAGACTGGCAAAAGAAAATAAAACAAAAGACAGTGTTTATTTATGTATGCACTAGGGAGCTCACAAAGAAAGCGACTCAAAGAAACTGTTAGAACTTGGAGCTTATATACCATTTTAACGAGGAGAAGGGGTTAGGGTTTCAAGGGACAACAAATGGTGGGAAATGACTGAGAAATATATAAAGAAACCAACTGAAGGCAAGTGAAGTGGTAAATTTTATGTGTCAACTTGACTGGGTCACAGGGTACCTAGATAATTGGTTGCACGTCATTTCTGGGTGTGTCTGTGAGGGTGTTTCCAGATGAGATTAGCATTTGAATCAGTGGACTCAGTAAAGCAGACTGTCTTTCCCAACAGAAGTGGGCACCCTGCAATCTGGTGAAGGTCTGGACCAAACAAAAAGACAGATGAAAGGAGAATTTACTCTCTCTACCTGGCTACTTGAACTGAATATTCATCTCCTGCCCGCAGACTAGGACTTAAACCATCAGCTCCTCTAGTTCTCAAGCCTTCAAATTTAGGCTAGAGCCATCAGTTCTCCTGGTGCTCAGGCCTTTGGGCTTTACGGCAGAGGGACCTGACAGCCACAACGGAAGCATGCCCTAAGAATGACCCTATGGTCTAAGAATGTGTGTTCAGAGTCTCAAGCTAAGGAATTCAATGTAAAGACTCACTCCTTATGTATAAAGGACATCTGAACCCCTGGCCTATCCCTTGGAATACAAGCTGTATAAAGAATTGAGGCCCTTTGTTTTGGGTTAAATGGAGGTTGCTAGGTGAAGGTGGCTAGGTGGAGGGTGCTAAGTGAAAATGCTATATAAACTGCATGCTTTTTACAAATGGTAGTTGTTCTCCTGTCCAGCCCACCACCCCTGGACCATCCCTGTATGTAAGTCATGCCAGTAAACCCTATGTCTTGTTCTCTGTCTCTAGGTCTCTTCCTTGGCCTCTCAGACATGTTGCCGTTTCTATCGGAGTCAATAGGAGTCTAGCATGACGTGGCCTCTGACTAGAACTATACTACCAGCTATCCCAGGCTCCAGCTTGCAGACAGCAGATCATGGGATTTCTCAGCCTCCACAATCACATCAATCAATTCCTCATAGTACAATAAGGCTTATTTTAACAAGGTGTGTTTATGCATCCAGTGTCAACTTCTCATCTCTGGTGACGGGAGCTTTCCCCCTGGTACTTCCTTAAAGCAGGATTTATGATAGCAGAATTTTTGGAAGGTTCTGCTTTTAGACAGATGAGGGAGTGCAGAGAAAGTCTCTTCCTGCATCTGTTGATTCTCAAATGCCTTTTACTCAAAATAATCTTTATGTCATATGGCATATTCTGATCCCTTCCTTGGTCATAACCAAATTTTATGGACTCAATTACTTTGAAAGAAAAAAGAAACGAAGGAAAAAGGGAAAGAAGAAGGGAAAAACAGAAGGAAGAAAGGAAGGCACTGGCTATGATGGAACATTTTTCAGGTGATGTATGAATTTTAGGAAAAAAAACACATTTACATACCCATACATACTAGGGCATTATTTTTAACCAAACAATGTATGGAAAAGACAAGGCAAATTCCACATTCAATTGGTAGGATTTCATATTCACTGCGAGCCACGCTTTGCCTGTGCTATGCTTGCTCCAAACATATTTCCACAGACTTGGATAATTTACCTTGATTTTTGCTTAGTATTGTAAAACGTCCCCAAAATTTGAGAAAGTATAGGGAAAAAAAAACTTGTAGAAGCAAGTAAAACCGGAGAGGAAAGCCATGACATAGGAAGAGAAGATTTTACTGCCCTCAAAGCAGTTGTTTGTCAATAACCACATTAGTGGTCTGGGATCATGAAGGAATGTTTTAAGTATTTTACACCCTAATATAAGTTTTTTAGTTACATATAGGCATTTTTCTATGTTTTCAGAAATTGGCTAAAGATTTGGGGGTTGATGTGTACCATTTTGTAATTTTTCCCATTTCAAATAATAAGAAATAGGTTATGGTTAGCATTTTTGTGTCCAACATCTGATTTTAGGAGGGGATGACTGATATCACGTGGGAGGTGTCTGTGTTTTAGAAATTGGACAGGAAATTATGTCCTCTTTACTTACTCAACATCCATTTAGCAAGCATTCACCAAGTACTACAGTGAGCCAGGCATTGTGCTGAGTGCTGAGGAGACAGCAGTGGAAAGTCTTTATCCTTGGCTAAAACGATCTGGTCTAGTAAAAGAGACAGAGTGAGGGTTGTGAAAGGGGGCATGGCAGACACTAATCCAGCTACAGGAGCCCAGGAGGGACTGAAACTAACTTTGCAAAATCATGACAGTAGGAGAAATCTGACATAGTTGACTCCATCTTGCTTCTAACCTCTAAGCTCTCCTTGGTCATTCCAGAGCATAGACCAACCAACTTCGGGAGCAATTTAGTTTATAGTTTAACCTTAAAGAAAGAATGATATCAGCCCTTCCCAAAACTAAACTGCCCTTGTGAAACTAATGAAAGGCCATAATTCTGCTAAGATATAGGCATAGTTAAATGACCACTAGCCATTGTTCGGGAGGTCACAAGATTTGTAACTTTCCCATCACTCTTGTAGATAACATAACTATTGTAGAACCTATGATTGGCTTTTTGAGATGTCTTTTTAGACTTCTGCATTTCTGACTACTGGCTGACTCCACCTGGACCAGCAACTTATGACTCAACTGGTCTTGTGACCCCCTCCACCCAGAGGGGGCTCAGTGCGTGACGACCATTTTCCACACTCCTATGATTTCATCCCCAACCAGTCAACATTCCCCATTCCCTAGCCCCTTGCCCACCAAACTATCCTTGAAAACCTCTAGCCTCGGAGCCTTTAGGGAGATTGATTTAAGTAATAACTCTGTCTCCCATGTGGTTGACCTCACGTCAATGAAACTCTTTCTTTACTGCTATACCATGGTTTCGGTGAACTGGTTTTGTCTGTCAGCAGACCAGAAGAACCCACAGGGCAATTACAAGATGAATAAGAGTTACCGGGGTGAAACTGGGGGAACAAATATGCTAGGCAGAGGGAGCAGCCTGTGCAAAAGCCCAGAGACAGAGAGCAAGGCAGCTGAATCTGGCATCACTACGCCCCAGTGGATGAGCAGTGCAAGATCCTCCCACTTACAACATCCCTATTGGACCCCAAGAAAGAGGCTGAAATTTCCAGTTCCTCTCCACAGCCTCTACCCACACTCCTGACACTCATCTTCTTCATAGGCTACTTCAGGCACAAAACTGTGAATGAGCTCTAAAATGTGGTTTCCTCATCTGTAAAATGGGATAATAAAGTTTTATGTTATAGCATTATCATAGGTATCGAATGGGTTGATATATATAAGTGCTTTTCACCAATGTCTAGCACATTTTCAGTATTATATATTAACTATTAATTGTTAGCTAGAGGTCCTGAAAATGTGTCGCAGTGAAGCCAGAGGTCCCTGGGTCAGGCTGAGGATATGAAGTCCCAGGTTTTCTGCCCACCCCACTCCTCTTCCAAATAAGGCAAATGCACATTCGCTTTGGTCCACCATTGGTGCAGTAAAACTGCATCCTACATAGATTTAACTTAAGCAAATTCAAGAATGCCCAGCTGGCTGGATGAGACTGGGAGAAAAATGACTTAGATACTGCCAGTCCTACTCTATTTTCTGAGAGCAAATGCCCCAAGTGAGTCTGAAGAAGAGGGAGAACAGGCACTCCCCTCCAACCACACAGATTTCCCCACCCTTCCCCAGTCTAAGCAGCTTGACGGATACTTTGTTAAAGGATTTTCAAGCCTAATTGTGACTACCTGCAATTTTCACCCCACAAGCCGACTTTAAAACCTAACTCTTGCTAAAAAGAAGACACTCCAGCACCTCTATCCGCCTAGCACCAAGTAAATTCTAACCAAATTAGAAATCTTGAAGGCTTCTGAGAGCTGGTCTTTACTTTGAACAGTTTAAATCACCCCTAAGCTTAGCCTGAAGAGTAAGATTAAAGCCTCCCTGATGCGGAAAAAAACAAAAGAAGGAACTGTGATTTACTACCTAAGCCACCGCCCTTAGCTTCCCCCACCACACTCTCCAGGTAAAATCTGCTTCCTTTCTGCCTACTACTGTAAGCTAAAAAGAGATCACCAGTCCTGAGACTCTAGTCACACGGATGCTGCAGCGGGACAGGCACAGAGCTCCACAGCTTGAAACATAGATGCTCGTAGCTCACAAGCCCACAAGTCCACCAGCCTGCCACATCTCTTGAAGCTCAGGCAGGTACGTTCGCCCCGCTGGGTTTAATTTCAAAATCCAGCGCAATCACTGAAAAACTAGAGCGATTTGCTCTTTCAGCTATGCACAATTTTCATCAGCAGTCTCCAGTGGCTACAATCTCAGGCAGGCTTTTACCACCTTTTCCTCGTCCTCTCTACACGGACACATATTCCAGAGAAATGGTTTTTCTAATGGCCTGCGGAGGTCTGCCTGTGTTTTGAGGCTTTGTCTGAGCACCAAGTCCGGCAGATAGAATTCTCTTTCCTGAGTCAAACATTTATAAAGAGCTGTGATCTCAGATTTCAGCTTGCTTCTTACTCCTGAAATCTGATCATCCCTTTCGTCTTTCTACCGCAATTATATATTGAAAGATAAACATGAAGATGCAAGAGTATGCAGGGACATGTATAAGTGATTCTCCGCAAGTGTTAAATACAGGGTGTAATTACAGCTGGAAGGCAGTGCCTTGTGGGAGAAAAGACAAAAAAAGAGGTGGGGGAATATTCTTTATAAAATGTTCTTGTCTTTATTTTTAAACTTGATGCTCACATCTCACTTTCTAACACACACGGACAAAGAATATACTCATGTACACGCAAAAATACTCATATATGCACATGTGCGCACACACACACACAGACAATGTAGTATTTTAGAGACCCTTGGTCTCTTATTTTTTTCAGCAAAAGAACAATTAGCCTCAAGAGTCAAATAAACATCAGAAGATCAGGGTTTTTCCCCGCTTCCTCTGTTGTTACAAAATATAGCAACAGAGGGGGCAAAATAGCATGAAACCTGAACCGGCTCACACAGAAGGACTCAAGAGAATATGCTCTTCCAAATGGACGTTTCAGTTAGCTGCAGTGTTCTCAGAATTGCATCTCTTAAATTTTGATTCCAAAAGGGAAATTCCCTATGGCCCAGCAGGCACATACAATCAATTTTCCACATTATTTATGTAAAAATCTGTCCTATTGCATATTCTGGAAGAAGTGACAGTTTCAAAATGAGACTTGCCAACACACCCCCTTGTCCCAAACAACAAGAGTCAGCAGAACATCCCTATCAGCCCTCTCAATTTATTCTTCATCAGAAGCCAGTGGAAAAGGAATTCAACAAAGTGAGATCCCAAGCTGCACAAAGCACTAACCTAATCACACTCAAAGGAAAATGAGAGAAGAGTTTGAATTGGAGAGTCTTAAATTATTGGGCACACTCAGAGACTCAGGGGAATTTTATGTAGGCAAGGCAGCAATAATTTAGAGAGAGGTGGCTCTAATGAAGGGTCCAGGCTGCAGGGTATGGTAGACACTCTAATGAAGGGTCCCAGGCTGCAGGGAATGGTAGACAATCTTTCAGGGCAAAGGCTCTGGGTCACATGACCTGTCCATGGCACAGTGGGTGTGTCAAGCACAGTGAAGCATACAGAAGGTGTCTGACTTATGCTGCTTTGATGTACAATTTTTCAACTTTACAATGGTGCAAAAGCAATATGCGTTCAGTAGAAACTCTACTTTGAGTACCTATAAAACCATTCTACTTTTCACTTTCAGGAGATATTCAATAAACTACATGAGATATTCAACACTTTACTATAAAATTAGTTTTATGTTAAATGACGTTGCCCAACTGTAGGCTAATGTAAGTGTTCCCAGAATGTATAAAGTAGGCAAGGGTAAGTTATGATATTTGGTAGGTTAGGTGTATTGATTGCACTTTGACTTACAATATTTTCAACTCATGATGGGTTTATCAGGATGTAACCCCTTCATAAGCTGATATGGTTTGGCTGTGTCCCCACCCAAATCTCATCTTGAATTCCCACATGCTGTGGGAGGGACCCAGTGGGAGATGGTTGAATCATGGGAGCAGTTTCCCCCATACTGTTCTCATGGTAGTGAATGAGTCTCACAAGAGCTAATAGTTTGATAAGGGGAAATCTGTTTTGCTTGGCTCTCATTCTGTCTCTTTGCCTGCTGCCATCCATGTAAGATGTGACTTGCTCCTCCTTGCCTTCTGCCATGATTGTGAGGCTTCCTCAGCCACATGGAATTGTGAGTCCAATTAAATCTCTTTCTTTTGTAAATTGCCCAGTTTTGGGTGTGTCTTTACCAGCAGCATGTAAAAGGACTAATACATATAAGCCAAGAAACACCTGTACATGTGTGTCTTGCACATGTGAAAGCAGGAAGGCAATTAAGCTTTATTTTACATGAATCTACAATGTTGGTGAAACCTGCTCTTCCAACATCCTGCAGGCACCTGGAACGGGTTCTGATTAGGCATAAAATGAGTCATAGCCACACACAATGACTTTACCTGGAATACTGCTCACCTCCATGTTCCTCCTACCCTGCAAGAATGGGAAGTAGACTCGTTGGCATCATTTAAAAATGGTCTCCTTTCTTGTGTGCTCACTTGCTCTCTCCTCTCTTTCCTGGAGAGATGATAGCAATTGTACTTACTTTCTGTTTGGGAAGGGCTTTGGGAAAGCTGAGGGGGTCAGGGTGAAGCCTGGGGAAAGGGAGCAAAGAGCTAGCTGATGGGGACCTGCTCTGGCTGAGTCTTTGGGAAAAGAGGGTAAAGCAAATTGCTTAAGTTTCTGCATGATCAGCCCAGCTCCCCAGGGCAGGAGACGAGATAGGTTTAGTCAGAGAATACACCCAGGACAATGTGGTTGGCTGGAATGAGGTCAGTGCCTATGAGAGGCAGGAAGATGTGCAAATCAAGCCCAAGCAAGGAAACCCTTAACATCAATGGAGGTCCATAATCCAGGAAACCCCTAACATACAGCAACTATCTTTATTTTAGGATGCTCAGAAATAGACAGGATGGTACCCCAGTCAGGTGAACAGAGTGCTACCTGGGAGTCAAGATCCCTAAATCTCTCTTTCAAGTTTCACCTTTGACTGCTTCTCTTATCATAAGAAAAAGTATTGAGAGCCTGCTATGTGTGAGGCCCTGCAGATGACACAGAAATTAAGACACAATTGTACCCTCAAAGAACAGGTAGGGAATAGAAAGACTATGGGTTTTTGAAGCCATCCTGATCATGGTTCTGTCACTTACAAATTGTGTGGCCTTCGCCAAATCACTTTGTGTCTCTGACCATATGTTTTGTTATTTGTAAAATGGAGGTAAAAATACCGCTAAGCATTTCTGAAAGGATTACAGATAATGTTATTCACCGTGGAGGACCTCAGACTTGCTAGCTGCTAATAGCAGAGCAAGGAGATAACGCCAAACAAACAGTGAGTTTGCAACCAGAGCAAAGCGGGCTTCATGCTAATAAGCCAAGGAAAGAGTAAAAAGGGAATGCATCAGAGAGGAGCTGACTGAAAATACGTTCCCAAAACACTACCACTGGTCTACCTTTAAAGTGGAAATATGGACAGGCAATGACTCCCACCCAGGGCCATGTAACCCGACCCGTTGCACTAAGCCTTGCACTTAGAAGAGTTTGTGATTAGTTTAATGATCTGCCATCACGATCTTGAAATTCTATAATTTTTGAACAAGGCATTCGGCATTTTCATTTTAACTGGGCCCTGAAAATTATGGAGCCAGCCCTGCTCCCACTTACTGAGACTGATGGGGCTTTGTTGGTGAGATACCTCCCCTGAGGCAGCCCACCTGCTTCTCCGAGGTTCCTGAGCTGGTCAGACCCAGATGCCTCACTAATATCTCTCTTTGTGGACACACTCAGCATGCTAGGCTCTCCTTCTCAACCTCCAGACTTTCTAATGCACATGATCTGCCAGCTTCTCTGCAGGGAACTGAGTAGTAAAACTACACCAGCTCATCACTCTTAATACACACGGGAACATTTCCCGCCATGAAAATCATTTCCGAGATTCAAGAATTCTACCTGGCAAAAACCATTCCTGCCATCAGCCCAATACACCTTTCCTTTAACAGCCCAACATATCTTTTATTCAACAAACATTTATTGAGCACCTACTATATACACAGGAAAACCCCACCTGGAACTGATAGGTGCTTGACTAGAGCAAACAGCGCTAAAGGAACAAAGTCCCCCAGGACCTAGATAAGATAAATCTTTGGGCAATTTGACCTGGGAAAGTTTTGCCTGGAAGATAGAGCAAATTCTGGGAGCAGGGATGGGAATGTAGAGGTAGGGCTGTGTTACCTCTGGCTCCAGCAGCTGGCGCAAGGCAGTTGAATGAGATGCTGCAAACCCTGCCTGCTATTAATAAGTTCCTAGCCAGCTGTGAGTTTCATTACTACTGACTGTCCTGCATCCACGGGCACCATCCTCTGGGATGTCAGCACCATCCCAGTGGTATGCAGTGAGGGTAGACTATCTGCCACCTTTGGCTTGGACTCAGTTTCACTAAGGGAAAGGGTTTGAGGTGGTCCAGGAAGCAAGGTGTTTGCAGGCACAGAAGTGGCAAGGCCTGCAGAGAAGCCAGACAGTGGGTAGGGGACACAGCAACAAAATGCCAATTCCTGCTGACTAACCTCTCTTCTATTCCTCAGCTTCCCCACACCATGGGCAGCTAGACTTGAAGTAGAAAATGTCCCAGAAGGTGATCTATAGGGTGTGCCAAGAAAAGATTCCCCATTCTTCAGAATCAGTGAACTGTAAGCCATAAGCAGTGAGAGTAAAAATAGCTACATCCATCTCAGGAGAAAGGGAGAACAGAAGCAGTGAGGGAAGGGGGCCCAACCCTTCCCAATAAGCTCCAAGCCAGGGATTCCTGGCGTTTTTAAAAATCCATGCCCCTTTGTCATAAATATGAAAACATCCTACTCTCTTTTAGAGTTGTATAAATTTTCAGCAAATTAAGTATATAAACTTCAATTAAACAAAAGGCATAATGGTGATCTAAGTAATGCTTTTTGAACTAAGCTTGCTATTTCTTCCTACCACCCCAGTTTTCCTATACTACTGCCTGAGATTCTTACATCTCCTTTAGTATATGCTGTAATGGGGATATTCCCTTTTGCCCCCTTGTATCAGTTCATTCTCACGCTGTTATAAAGAAGTACCTGAGACTGGTTAATTTATAAAGAAAACAGGTTTAATTGACTCAGAGCTCTGCATGACTGGAGAGGCCTCAGGAAACTTATAATCACAGTGGAAGACACTTCTTCACAAGAAGACAGGAGAGAAAATAAGTGCCCAGTGAAGAGGGAAGCCCCTTATAAAACCATCAGATCTCATGAGAACTAACTCGCTATGATGAGAGCAGCAGCATGGGGGTAACTGACCCCATGATTCAATCACCTCCCACTGGGTCCCTCCCATGACACATGGGGATTATAGGAACTACAACTCAAGATGAGATTTGGGTGGGGACACAGCTAAACCATATCATTCCACCCCTGATCCCCCTGCCAAATCTCATGTCCTCACATTTCAAAACATCATTATGCCCTTCCAACATTCCCTCAAAGTCTTAACTCATTCCAGCATTAAACTAAAAGTCCAAGTCCAAAGTCTCATCTGAGATGAGGCAAGTCCCTTCCACCTAAGAGCCTGTAAATCAAAAGTAAGTTAGTTACTTCCTAGATACAATGGAGGTACAGGCATGGATAAATACACCCATTCCAAATGGGAGTAATTAGCCAAAATGAAGGGGCTACAGTCCCCATGCAAGTCCAAGATCCAAAGAGGCAGTAATTAAATCTTAAAGCTCTGAAATAATCTCCTTTGACTCCATATCTTACATCCAGGTCATGTGGATGCTCTAAATATGGTGGGCTCCCACGTGGTGGGCTCCACGTGGTGGGCTCCCATGGCCTTAGGCAGCTCCATCCCTGTGGCTTTGCAGGGTACACCCCCCTCCTGGCTGCTTTCACAGGCTGGCATTGAGTGTCTGCAGCTTTTCCAGGAACATGGTGCCAGCAGTTGGTGGATCTACCATACTGGGGTCTGGAGGACAGTGGCCTTCTTCTTACAGATCCACTAGCCAATGACCCAGTGGGGACTCCATGTGGGGACTCAACCCCACATTTCCCTTCCACATTGCCACAGCTGAGGTTCTCCATGAGGGCTCTCCCCTCTAGCAAACTGCTGCCTGGTCATCCAAGCATTTCCATACATCCTCTGAAATCTAGATGGAGGTTCCCAAAACTCAATTCTTGACTTCTGTGCACCTGCAGGCTCAACACCACGTGGAAGCTGCCATGGTTGGGGCTTGAACCATCTGAAGCCATGACCCAAGCTGTACCTTGGCCTGTTTTAGCCATTGCTGAAGCAGCTGGGACACAGGGCACCAAGTCCCTAGGCTGCACACAGCAGTGGGGTCCTGGGACCGGAAACCATTTTTAGCTCCTAGGCCTCTGGGCCTGTGATGGGAGGGGCTGCCATGAAGGTCTCTGACATTCCCTAGGGATATTTTCCACATTGTCTTGGTGATTAATATTTAGCTCCTTGTTACTTATGCAAATTTCTGCAGCAGGCTTGAATTTCTCCCCAGAAAATGGGTTTTTCTTTTCTATTGCATCATGAGGTAGCAAATTTTCCCAACTCTCATGCTCTGTCACCTCTTGAATGCTTTGCTGCTTAGAAATTTCTTCCACCAGCTACCTTATGTCATCTCTCTCAAGTTCAAAGTTTAACAAATCTCTAGGGCAGGGGCAAAATGTCACCAGACTTGTTGCTAAAGCATAGCAAGAGACACCTTTGCTCTAGTTCCCAACAAGTTCTTCATCTCCATCTGAGACCACCTCCGCCTGGACTTCATTGTCCATATCACTGTCAGCATTCTAGTCAAAGCCATTCAACAAGTCTCTAGGAAGTTCCAAACTTTCCCACATCTTCCTGTCTTCTTCTGAGCCCTCCAAGCTATTCCAACCTCTACCTGTTACCCATTTTCAAAGTCATTTCCACATTTTTGGGTGTCCTTATAGCAGCGCATCACTTCCTCAGTACCAATTTACTGTATTAGTCCATTCTCATGCTGCTATAAAGAAATACCTGAGACTAGGTAATTTATAAAGAAAACAGGTTTAATTGATTCACAGTTCCACATGGCTGGAGAGGCCTCAGGAAACTTACAATCATGGGGGAAGGCACCTCTTCACAGGGCAGCAGGAGAGAGAATGAGTGCCCAGTGAAGGAGGAAGCCCCTTATAAAACCATCAGATCTTGTGAGAACTCACTATCACAAGAACAGCAGCATGGGGGTAACTGCCCCCATGATTCAATTACCTTCCACTGGGTCCCTCCCATGACATGTGGGGATTATGAGAACTACAATTCAGGATGAGATTTCAGTGAGGACACAGCCAAACCATATCACCTCTCATTAAAATGTTTCATTATAAACTTACTTTAGATTGTGACTTTCTTGAGGCTCTGCCTTAATCTTCGTGGATCTTCTTAAGTCTTCTTTGAGTCTCTGACTACTTACAGAGGGGTGGGGCTCAGGAAGAGAAGAGAGATTCCTCAGCAGGAAACTGCATCTCACAGATCCTATTTCCCCTCCTAGTTCATTGCCTATGAAAAAGTCAGTGCTCAGTGCATGCTGATAAATGATTGATGTGAGGATGGATGGATGGATGGATGGATGGAGATCAGAAATGCCAGATCATTATCTACTCTTCTTTAGGACTAAAATTAATTCTGTGCTGTGGCCTTGGGCCTTAGGGGGGCCATGATGTTTGAGAAAATGAGAGGAGCAGACTATTCTAAGGAATAGACAGATCCCTGAAGAGGACAGGCAAGGCTTTTTCAACCTAGTTCCCCTATACTTCTTGGGGAAAGAAGCTTTGCAGGTCAGACTATTCCCACCTGGGCAAAGTCCCCCAACCTTTGGGCAGCCTCAAATGGTCACTAGGCACAGGGCAGGCCAGACTGCCAAAAAAAAAATCATTCAAGAAGGCTCAGAAAACTCCTAACTGCCACATGCAGGAAAGCCCAGTGCTATGGTCCTCTTGGCTTACAGAGAGAAGAAAGAGGCCAGGTCATAGCTCATGTTGACAAATCAGAAGACATCCAAAGGAGCCCAGAGACATCTAGAAGTGTGTTCTGTGATCAACGAGGGGATGAACTGAGGAGATTTAGCCTGAAAAGAAAACAGTGGGGGAAGAGTAAGGTGTGGGATGAATAGCTCTCTTTGGAATGACAGTATGTTGAAAGTCAGTATAATTGTTTAGAGAGCAGAACTATGGCCAAGGGGAGGCATATTTAATTTCATGCAAGGAAGCAACCTCTAACAATTAACGTCAGCCCACAGTGGGTTGTTGAAGCCTATCATTGTTAAGAGGTTTGTTAGTTTCCTGTCAATAGACGAACCAAAACAGAAGCTACAGGATCATCTGTTTGAGCTGTTGTGTGAGGGATTCCTGCAGTGGGAGGAAGGTGGGGCTAGGTGATTCAAGGTATTTTCCATGATTCATTTGTTTAGGTGAGGCACCCATGCTATCCTCACCTCACCTCACCCACACCTACTGAGACTCTGAAATGAAGCTTTAATTCAAGGGTTTGGCTACCAACTCAATTCCCCACATAGACTTTATGGATCTTAAAACTCCTAAGTTTATTAACGGAAAATTCTGATATCTTCCCCAGGGATGTGTAGATCCAAATGGGAGCCAGCCCCTTTCTTCCTTCAAGTGGCACACTTACCAAGGGATGGTAGAAACCTTCAATACAAAGTCCTTTTCAAACTCTGTCTCTGAGTTTCTCAGTTTTTCTCTCCTTTCTCCACAGCCACACCCAGAGTAATTCCCAGTGTGTGCTTTGGAAAGGTTAATCTTGGGTCTCCATACTCTGTAACTCCATCATTGTAGGACAATCAAGTGTTCTTTCAGCTCAGCCCTGGAAAACAACTCACAGTAGTGTCCCTGCTTATTGAATTAGTGAACCTGTCCAAGGTCTGAGCTCTTTTACGGAAGTAGTCCATAGCCTTTTAATCAGTAACACCAGGAAGTATGCTGAGGAATACCCATACCCTTCTATCACCAACCAGGCATCATGCTCCTCATCTTCTCTCCACCTCCACTGTGCTATGCTCTGAGTAGGACACACACCCAGTGCCCACTCCCACCACTACCCAACCGAGTATTGTACCAATGAACCCCTCACCTTCTTCTCAGGAGTCTTAGTCAGTTTTGTGCTGGTTTAACAAAATACCTGGAACTGGGTAACTTATAAAGAACAAACGTATTTATCATGGTCCTAGAGCCTGGGAAGTCCCAGTTCAAAGTGCCAGCTGGTGAGGGCCCTATCTGTCTTCTTCCAAGATGGTACTTTGTTGCTGTGTCCTCCTGAGGGGAAGAATGCTGCGTCTTCCCGTGTGGAAGGCAGAAGGGCAAGACAGCCTAACACTGCTGTGTGAGGCCTCTTTAAACGGCCGTAATCCCATTTATGTGGGAGGAGCCCTGCTGACCTAATCACTTCTTCAAGGCCTCATCTCTTAATTCTGTCACATTGGCCATTAAATTTCAATACTCAAATTTTGAAGGAGACATTCAAATTACATCATATATGTAAGGAAATTGACAATAACCTACATTTTTAAAATTTCCCCTTATACACCCACTTTACCTACACTGGATAGAAGAGTACATGCAAATTAGGTGCCAGAAACTGTCCAGAGAGTCCCAAAGTTTACTTTCAAACTAAACCCTGAAACTGACTCTGGGTCACCAACATCATCAAAGCTTGGGGTGAGCACCAAACCTGGCAGGTGCACAGTCAGAAGTCACAGTGATTGGAGTTCCCATGCTGAGTGACTCTGAGCACAGACCTGGCAGGTGCAGAAGTGACTCTTCCAATCCCATTTCTTCATCCATCATTGAGGAGGTTGGTAGGTTGGTCTTGATGATTTCTGATACTTTATCATGTCTAAAATGGCACAATTCTATGATTGAAAGAGGCATTTTGTCCTCGGCCCCTTCTGTTTCAGTTGAAGAAATCTAAGTCCTGGCTGGTTAACTGATTTGGCTAAGCTCACACTGGTCTTTAGAGCCTGGTCTTCTGTCTCCCAGTCCTGTCCCCATCGAACCATTCCTCTCCTGAACCCTGGAAGCTGGATGGCCCTGGATTTTAGGAAAATGAACTGAAGAGGACACACAGCACACAGTAAAAGGAGCCCTGAGTCCACTCCATCAGTCCCTTTGGCATAAGGCAGGGCCCTTAGTACAAAGCCCATAAGTAGATGCCAATCCTTCACCCTCCTTTCTTCTCCCACCATAGACCCCTTTCAGAGCTCAAAGCAAAGCCCAAGGCAGAGGGAGCTCCCTAAGGGGTCTCTGCTCCGGACTGTTCAGATCTGGGGACACAAACATCAGAAAGCCACTTACTTCTGAATTCGTCGTTGCTATGATCCCCAGCTAGCTCTGTGTGTTTGGAAGGAACACTGTGAGCTGACTTGGAGCCCTGCTGGGGGTGCACTTTCTAAGTATTTCTAAGTATTCCCTAAGCAACACTCAGAGAACCCTTTGGGAATAATTGTCTCCCACTGATGGCAAAACTCATTCAGCCACAGGAGTGTTGAGTGCCTTGTTATGCTAACAAGGTGAAGTGAGTAGAAGAGAAAGCAGTCAGATCTTGAGTTCCACACCAAGAACTGCATGTTCAGTAGGTTCATTTAATACGGTTTCCTAAATGAAAGTCACTAATGGCTACTTGGCAATGGTCATATGAGAAAGTTCTGGCAAAGGCTGTTAACTTTTTTTTTTTTTTTTTTGAGACGGGTTTCATTCTGTCGCCCAGGCTGGAGTACAGCGGCATGATCACGGCTCACTGCAGCCTTGACCTCCCAGGCTCAGCCTCCTGAGTAGCTAGGACTATAGGCGCGTGCCACCATCCCCGGCTAATTTTTTTTGTATTTTTTGTTGAAGTGGGGTTTCACCATGTTGCCCAGGCTGGTAACTTTTAAAGACAAAAAAAGGGGAGACACTGGATAGTTAGAATTAACCATCCAATAGAGGAATTATAAAAGATTTAATTTAGGAGAAGATCTTTTCTTTTGCAAGGTTGTTTGTGCCATTAACTCTGATGATCTAATGCATCTTCAGTTTTTCCATGACCCAAGCCAAGACTGAAAATAATACAATCATGTGCAACCAACATTTTTTAGATACAAATAACTTGGAACACAGTCTGCCTATTGCTGTAAATGACTTACAAATTGTTCTATGTGAAGAACACCATGTGGGACTTCCAAATATCTGCCTAGGTGTCGACAAGTACCAAGTCAGGCTGATAGAAGTGACTGAATAGGTTCACATTCCAGGAACTCAGCACTCTGAAATGTCTGCATGGTTCAGAAAGCCAGGAACTTTGTGTGTGTATAATAAAGCACACTGATAAAAATCACGCCACAGTGGTCACCCCTGCAACACTTCCAAATCCCATTGCCAGGGGTAACCGAAGGAAGTGTTGAGATCTGATTAGCTAAGACACCCTTAGCTTATGTCAGTTACGTAGTAAGCTACATGGAAATGCAGCTATTCCAATACTATCACCAGTTTTCTTCTAAACTTGGTCTATTTTGGAAATAGAAGTGAGATAATGCACAAAAAAGAACCAAGGAATATCGGAGTAGGAAAGGACCTCAGAGCTAATCAACCCAGCCTCCCACTTCACTCCACAGAGAAGTAAACTGAGTTGCTATCTTAGGTCACACATTCCCTAAAAGCAGAGCCTGAGACAGGGATTCGGGTGCCCATGATTTATTGAGGGAGTGTTCTTCAGGAAAAACATCTGAGGGAGTAAGAGAAGCAGCATAAGGAAGAAGCAAGTGCTGGTTAAGGATATGACCTCGAGAAAGTTCAGTCTTGGCCTGAAGGGCTCTGGCTGTAGGCTTTCCCCCAAAAAGTGGGGAGCTGCTATCAGAAGTGGATGGTTCCCAGAGAAAGGAACAGCTGTGAGCTGTTAGATCTCAGTGCCCACAGCAGCTGGGAGATGGGTCCCTGGGCCCGTGATTGGGATCAGGGCAGGGTCACAGTGTCTACTACAGCCCCAGAAAAATGCCCCATGCAATGTGCCACAGATAACTCCAACTCAAGTTTTCTGGGTCTCATTCACTACTCCTTCTACTGCACAAAGCTGCCTCTTCAGAGTTTTTTGTTTTGTTTTGTTTTTTGAGTTTGTGCGTTTTCTCTTTTTTTCCAGAATTTCAGAATCTGATTTCATTGATTTTATTTCCCTGAGGATTGGATGACTTGGTGAACTCGGATAATCTGGAAAGATCTGAGGCCATTTTTTAATCCACCTGGAATAGCTAGATCCTTTTAATTATTTTTCAATTTGAATTTTATTTACTTTATAGTAAATGGTAAATGCTAGACATGTCCTGGTGCCTGCTTCACCCCTAAGACCTTCGTAGAAACCGTGTCACATCCACAGTATTTTCTGTAAATGGACAACCTGCAGCCAGACTGATTAGAGTAGAAGGAGGCACCCGTCCCATGAACAAGCAATTCGTAGGAGAATTCTGTCTTTTGCTTTGTTTGTATGTTTTGAACCTCATGCAAAATAAATAAATAAAAGGTGTAAGCTGCGAAATAAAATTTCTCAGAAATATCAGAGAGTGAGGCGATAATTAAGGGAAGCTGAAAGGTAAACCTATAACCGATAGGGAGATAGAGAGAGAGCAGGGGAAGGAAAGAGAGAGAGAGAGAGAGAAGACAAAGTGGCTAAATGGGCCACATAGAAGCTGACATTCTAAGGGAGCATGAACTGACTCTTGGTAGAGAAAAAACACTGGGTGGAGGATGAGGAGTCTAAGTCACCAGAGAATGGAGCAGAAACACGGGGTAGGGGGGTGGTCTCTGAGTCTATTAATGGCAGAGCTCAAAAATGAAGATCCATGAACTCTTCCTAAATAAGTGGCATTTTATAAGCCAGATCAAGAGTTTGGAAACCTGGGGAAAGTATTTGTCTACCAGAGTAGGACAGATATTAAGGTGGGAACACAGCTGCAGGCAAGAGGAGGAGACTTGGCTGGTCAGAAGATCATGTCCAGAGAAGCTAGGGGCTGATGAAAGGCAAGAAACTCGGGAATTGCAGCCAATGGTAATGAGTTGGGAGACCAGCCAGGTGGCAGAGCTCTCCTCAGGGGGATGGGAACAGACTGCGTGGTGATGTGGCACAGGCTTAGGGAAGTCAAAGGCAAGAACCATGACATAGGCACAATGCCAGTCCCAGGGAGACTTGGCAGGTGCCTAGTCCAGGCCAGGTAAGAGAGGGGACGGATGAGAAGGGGAGATAGAGGAAGCAAGGAGGGACCTGGTGGAAGCACCAAGTCCCAGGAGGCAGAGCAGCAGGACAGTTTCATGAGGGTCTTTTCTTGGTTAGGTTTTCTTTTATCTTTTCTCGAGCTTGGCAGGCACTGGAAGACTGGATGGAGTCTGAATCTCTAGGGGTTAAAGGCAGCTCCTCTTGTTATCTAAGCCTATGTTTGCTGCATATGCAAACATTCTGAGAGTATGGATCTTAAAAAACTATCAAAAAGAGCAAAGCTCCTATAGGGAAAATGTGCTATTAATCTTAAAAGTTCTTTTCATTTTTTATGGCTGTTCTCCAATAAAACATGACATTGTGGTTTTGTTTATTCTAGAATACTATAGTTTTGATAAAGCCCCAAATCCTTACATCAAATATATCCTTCAATGTCAAAAGGGCATGCAAAGATATGGTTCCTAATGAAAGATTTATCTTTTATCTGACAGTGATGATTTAGCTAGTGCTGATCTCTTCATCCCCTTTTCCGTTAAAAAAAAATAAGTTGAACAAAATTACCTTTCTTGGAATAACAGCCCCTCTAAAAACCTGCCTGCTTTGTCATTACCTCTGTAATCTCCCTTGGAGATCATGGGCTATTCATTTTCTCCCTGACTCCAATTTGCCTTTTGATATTTTTCTTTGGTCTGTTCAAACAGTCTCCCAATTGCCCAGCTCATCAGAGCGAGGCCTTGGTGCGAGCGGGAGCGTGTCACCCAGCGCTCCGCCAGCTTTGGGCCCCTCCGTGCACTGTGGAGGAGCTTTGAAAATGGTCTAAGCTCTTCTCGTTAAAGCTTTCTCTAGCTCTTATCCCCGTGACATCTTTTATCTACATATCATGTCAGAGGCTGCAGCTTCATGGTCCTAAAAAAAAAAAAAAAAACGTAGCTACTGAGCCTTTAAAAAAAGGAAAATAAGAGAAGAATGGCTGGAAAGATGAGAGAATTACATGCAAATGCTCAGAGGACCATGTACAGCTGGGAAGAGGGTTCCCTGCACAAGGGGGCCTGAAATTCAGCCTGTGGAGGGCTGCATGTGCCTGGACAGGTACCTCCTCCCACTTAGACCAAGGGGCCATCTGGTTGGCAGCTACTCTGGATTCTTTTCCAGATGTCAAGTTGGGCCAATGATGGATAGATAGAGTGCTGCTGCTTTTTCTGGTGTTTTGAGCTGTTGCTGTTGTCTTTGGTTATTTTCCCTTTCATTCCATCGGTGTGATTTCATCCCTAATGGGCCCTGTGGAAAGTCCAGCAGCCCGTGGCATCACAGTGGTTCAGAGGATGCATTGCACAAATGAGAAATCTTACATACCTCTCCTGCTTCTCCTCTTACACAGCCCTTTGGAAAGAAATTTCTCTCCATGTTTCATCAGTGGTGCACTCACTTCGTCCTTGCTAGATTTTGAATGCACAACCACATCCCACCTCATTAGTGACAAGAAAGCTGAGCTGTCAAGCATGGCTTACACTCCAGGAGCGGGGTCTGTATTAGAGCAAGGTCCAGGATCCACGCACAAGCTGACTTGGCTTTTTCTTTTTCTTTTAAGCTTTATTGATCTCAGGAAGAACTGAAGGTCTGTTGAAAAAGTGTGGGAATCAGCTCAACATACTAATTTATGTATTATTTATGCACTTAAAGAAGCCTAGACTCCCGGCAAGAAAGAAAAATGTGTGCAATAGAACTGCCATTGTATTCAATCCCGACAGCCGGAGCACTTCACACAGGCACTGTGAAACCTATTGGGGGAGAATGGGATATGGGAAGCAAACTGGAATTTGAAATCAGCCTGGGTTTGAGCACCTCCTCCATCCTGAGACCGGGCAAACGACTGCACCTCTCTAGGCTTCAATTTTCTCATCTCTAAAATGGAGAGAAATGCCTATTTGCAGGGTTATTATGAGAATTAAATGAGAAAAGTAGTGCATGAATTTCAAAGTCATTACAAATGCCTGTTAGTAGGTATCCTGTGTGAGGAGGGCCACAGGTCCAGCGTCTGCGTTTCTCGAATGGCTGCCTGTCCTGACCAAAGGCCCCAGTGGGAAGAGGCAACTCTAGAGCACTAAAGAATTCTCCTGTCTTTACCAATAAGACACAAAGCAAAGACTTGCTCCATTAATTCAGGCCACAGCTAGCATGCATCCATCTCTCAATCTGTCTCTCTCTCTCTCTCTCTACTCCCCCCTGGCCCCGCTAAAAAAATAAAATAAAATAAAACTGCCTCAGTCACCAACCTACCATAAAGCAATAAGTCCAGTATTTTCCTAATAACCACAGCCCCATAGTAATGGCCAGCCTGCCTCCCACATTCAGCCAGGAGAGCACTGGTCTCTGAACAATCCACTCCTGCCTGGTTCCTTGCTGCCACCAACATGGCTGTTGAACTCTGACTCCCCACAGCCTGAGATGTTCCCTCCACCCTGTGCTGGCCCTATACCTTTGGTCCTCTGAGGAAGGATGGTCAACGTTAATGCTCAGCTCAGTGAAAGCTGTGCACCCCTCTCCCCAGCAAGGGCTCTAGGACAGCAGTTCTTAGCTGATACTCCCTCCCTCCCTCCTCAGTCATCCTCTGGTGTCAGGATTCCAGGGATTCTCTGTCAGAATTGTTTTTCATTGCAAGAACTCTCTGACTCTTTCAATTCCCTGTAATTCACATCCCTGTGCCTCCAACCCCTAGAAAGCAAGCAGATCTTTCTTTTCAGCCTTTGAAATCCAGTGGTTCTCCTCCTGTTCAATATCCCTGCTTCTAGCTAATTGAAACTATTTATATGTTGTTGTTAACTGCAGTCATCCTACAGTAGTATAGAACACTAGAACTCATCTAGCCATAATTTTGTGTCCTTTAACAAATCTCTCCCTATCCCCCTCTTCCCCCAACCCTTCCCAACCTCTAGTATCCTCTATTCTACTTTTTATTTCTGTAAGATCAACTTTTTTTAGCTTTCACATATGAGTGAGAATATGCAGTGTTTAACTTTCTGTTCCTAGCTTATTTCACTTAACATAATGTCCTCCAGTTCTCTCCATGGTGCCACAAATGACAGAATTTCATTCTTTTCATGGCTGATTAATAGTCCATTGTGTGTATATGTATCACATTTTCTTTATCTGCTCATCTGTTGTTGGACACCTAGGTTGATTGCAGGTGTTGGCTATTGTGAATAGTGCTGCAATAAACACAGGGGTTCAGATGGCCCTTCATTATAATGATGTCTTTTCCTTTGGATAAGTTCCTACAGCTCCCCTTTGTCCCCTTCCCCCCTCATCCTTCCCTCTCCACTCCATCCACACGCCTACCTCATCTTCTCTCCTTCCTACCCTCATCCAAAAAGGACAAAGTTTCCTTTTCAGTTTCACCACAGTGACTTCATCTCTTGTGCAAAAGACAAGGTAAATCCTCAGTGAGACCTCCTACTATAGTTCAATACTGATCCAAGGTGTTTTATGTGGGACAAACCCTGTGCTCAATAGCTCACATCCTTACCTCACTTAATTCTCACAACGACTTTGTATAAATATTACAAAGAGAAACTGAGATTCTAAGGGGTTAAACGACCCTTCCAAGGCCACCCAGCTTGTCAACTCCACCACTGGTTAGAGCCCCTATCCCCTGTCATTCAGCTCCACACTCCTGCCTGTATATTTAACAACATTTACTATGCCAGGACTTCTTAGCAGTTCTTAGCACTTCTCACAAAATAACTCATTTCATCCTCACATACCCTGTGAGGTAGGTACGATTATTATCCCATTTCACAGATGCAGAAACTGAGACATAGGGAGTTTAGATAACTTTTCCAAAGGCCTACAGCTGCTGAGTGGACAGGGATGCAAACCCAGGTAGTCCGAGACCCTTCAAGTTATATGGCTTCCACCCAGCCCAGCTCCTCCCAGAAGGGAATTCCCTCTCCCCCGGATCCCTCCTCCCAGTAGAGGACAGGCAGTGTTGACGGGATAGGATACGGGCCAGTGGGACAGGGACTATTGCATCTCTGTGGCCTGGGAATGGGGTTTCCTACAGTCTCCTGCTCTGAGGAGATAGAGGCTGTGGAGCCGGGACCAGGGAGGGAACTGAGCCAGGATCTCCTGCTTGTGTGTGATGTTCCTGAGGCCCTGCCACAAATAGACTGCCATAGTGCCCAAATCACACCTGTTCTTTTGAATCCTGTAGACTTCTAGACTGAGAGCCACCTATTAAAATGAAAACACCTCTGGGAGCTGAATCTCCTTAAATATCAGTTCAGCAGAAGTAACAAATGGTCAGAGCCACACAGCCTTTCTTTCACTGTTCTCCTCTCGGTTGCCCCAGTGTGCTAAGCCCAGAAATGGCTCTCCCTGGCCATCAGGAGCAACGTTGGGGGCCCTGGCCTAATGCTTAGGAAAGAGGGTGGCAGAGGAAGCTGACCTCAGAGCCAAGGCTGAATTGCCATGGTCAGGTACAGTGAGACAGGGACAAACAAGTTCCCAAGGGGAGGAGAAATGTGGGCTGCCACCACAGGAGTCCCCTCCCGGGCTGCACAGAGCATTACCTCATGGCACGCATATGTGCCACTTGTAGTGACACCCTGAAACTTGTCCATCCTCCCGGTTCTCCTTCCACACAACATGACAAATGCTGCTTACTGGGAACCCCGTGACTGTCTGACCGAGGAGGGCTCTTTTTCTGATTTTGGGAACATACTCAGCTGACACACAGAGCAAGTGGAAAAGCCAAGGAGTTAACGACCCCAGAGGTATCCTGAACCAGTGATAAAAGCGCTGAATCAATATCCAGCTGTGATGACCCCAGGGGATGTCCCACACTGTCTCCCAGCATTCTCCCACACGCCCTAGCTCTAGGTGCCTGGCTTTCACGCACCCTTTACTGGTGTCCTTTCTCATCTCGCTTCCCCACTCATCTACCAGTGGCTTCTGGAGTGAACTCTCAGTTGAGTTACATGTGCTCAAATCCTTGTTTTGGGGCCTGCCTTGGGAGGCATTACTCTGGGTATTTAATTTTATTCAGTTTTCCCTCCATATTTTGTTGGTCTTGGCTGGTTTGAAGCTGTTTTGCCATAATTCATTCTAGGATGTCATCCCCTGTTTTTCATTTTGTATGGATGTATAGACAGTCCTGTCACCCACAGGAGAACATATGAAAGTGGACTGTGAAGATAAAGGAGCAAAAACAATGACAAGTGTTGTCTTTATTGAAGAGACACATTGATTATCATCCTTAAAACAAACTTACCTCAATCATTTCTATCAAGCTCTATATTGGCTCATGTTAATGATTTAATAAACAATCATTGAGCACCAATATGTGTAGAATATCCTGCTAGACACTGTGAATGACACAAAGTATAAGACACAGCTCCTCCCCCTGGAAGGTAATACGTAAATTGAGGAAACAAAACCTGTGTGCCTAACAACTCATCAAGCAAGATTGCATACACTAAATACCAAATGGATGCCATGCAACTTTACATTTCAAGGGACAGTAGAATAAGTTTAATTTCTGGATATCCCATCAAAGAGTTCAAAAAGAATTTCATTCCCTTTGCTAACTGCAAAGCAAATAGCTTTCCATCAGAGGAGCCCCTGGTCAGTTCTGCACTGCAGGGGAAGCAGCAGCATCAGAGCTTTATTCACAGATGAAATGTATAATAGTCTGTAATGCGTGCCTCGCAGACACATTAGAAAATACCTTGCTAATCTAACAAGGTAACTGACTTCAGAATCTCTATCAATAGTGTTACTTCTTTGCATGAAACATTTGTTAGTTGCTTAGAGGCCTCCTATCCAAGCATGTTTTCTAGGGTTTAACCTGATTCTAGGGGTTAGCACCAATGATCCCCAAATCCTTGAATCTCAGAGATACAAGGGACCTGAGAGGCCTTTCAGTCTCACCATGTCTCCATAGGTTGCCCTCCAGCTTGGCCACTTCCAGTGACCTGAAGTTCACTCCTTTGGTATCCCATTTCTTGGGAAGCATCCCAAAGTGGTAGAATATTCTTCCTCCAGTAGTAAAGTTTCTCTTGGAGTCATAAAGAAAGGATGACAACAATTCTACAAAGAGGTGAAAGGCTGCCACAAACACCCAGTAGAGCAAGAAGCTCACCGCCACGTAGCAAAGGTGAAGCATGCATACTCTCATCCCAGGCATAGGCCAGTGGTGCTAAGGAATTGTTTTGAGGATGGTTCCTCAAATATTCCCAGGAATTTATTCAACAGTCTTCAACAGAAGGGTTTATAAGGTTCAGTGAGCCCAAATGACTTGAAAATACCTAAAGGCTAGACATTCCGAGGTTAGGCCAGGGAGCCATAATTACTTTTGGGTCTACTGGGGCTTGCCCTCAGAAGGAGTAGATCAAGGGAGACAACAACAGAGAATCCCAAGAGAGATCTTGACCCTTCAGAGAAAGATAGCTGTTTGCAGGGGTTGGGAGTCCCAGGAAGAAAGTAGATGCATGTTCAGAGTCGAACCTCTACCTACAAGAGTTTATTGAGTCCCTACTTAATACAACAACTGAAACAGCTGGTTCTTGCTTTTAAGGCACTCATTCCATATGCCTTTTATCCAAGCCTTTGATTTCCTCCAAGCTGCTGCACTTAAACTGATCCACAGTTGCAACATGTGGTTTCCTTAAGACTTTTTTTTTTTTTTTGAACAATGCAAAAACAATCGCAAAGATTAATATTTTGGAATTCCATATCACCATGATGCAGAATTAACAATTTTATTTGCTGTCTATTCATGAGCCTCATCCTTCCTTTTTCACTTTTACCCCCAAGCTTTCACTTCCAGAAAATCACTGCCCTGAGTTTAGTATGTGTCTTTCAGTCCATTTCTTCTGTAATTTTACATTCATAATCCTTTATTTTCTACCCCTGATTTAGAAGTTTTACGTTCTACTTCAGTAAAGTTTCAGGATACGAAATCAATGTACAAATACTAGTAGCATTTCTGTACACCTATAATGTTCAAGCTGAGAGCCAAATAAAGAATACAATCCCCTTTACAATTGCCACACAGAAAAATAAAACACCTAGGAATACATCTAACCAAATTGGTAAAGAGTTCTACAAGGAGAACTACAAAACACTGCTGAAGGAAATGACAGTGACACAAACAAATGGAAAAACACTCCATGTGCATGGATTGGGAGAATCAATATCACTAAAATGGCCATACTGCCCAAGCAACCTACAGACTGAATGCTATTCTTATCAAATTACCAATGTTGTTTTCACAGAACTAAAAAAAAAAATATATATATATATATATAATTCATAGGGAACCAAAAAAGACCCTGAATAGTCAAAGTAATCCTAAGCAGAAAGAACAAAGCTGGAAGCATCATATTACCTGACTTCAAACTATACCATAAGTAACCAAACATGGTACTGATGCAAAAACAGACACATAAATCAATGGAATGGAACAAAGAACCCAGAAATAAAGGCACACACTACAGCCATCTGATCTTTCTTTGACAAAGTTGACAAAAATAAGCAATGGGGCCAGGCACAGTGGCTCACACCTGTAATCCTAGCACTTACTCCTGAGGTCAGGAGTTCAAGACCAGCCTGTCCAACATGGTGAAACCCTGTCTCTACTAAAAAGACAAAAATTAGCCAGGCATGGTGGCACATGCCTGTAATCCCAGCTGAGGCAGGAGAATCACTGGCACCCAGGAAGCAGAGGCTGCAGTGAGCTGAGATCATGCTACCACACTCCAGTCTGGGTAACAGAGCAAGACTGGGTAACCAAAAAAAAAAAAAAAAAGCAATTGGAAAGGACTTCCTATTTAACAAATGGTGCTAGTATTGTTGGTTAACCATATGCAGAGGAATGAAACTGGACCCCCACCTGTCACCATATACAACAATTAACTAAAGATGGATTACAGATAAAAATGTCAGATCTCAAACTATAAAGATCGTAGAAGAAAACCTAGAAAACACCATTCTGAACATTGGCCTTGGGAAAAAATTTATGACTAAGCCCTCAAAAGCAATTGCAACAAGAACAAAAATTAACAAGTAGGACCTAATTAAACTAAAGAGCATCTGCACAGCAAAAGAAACTATCAACAAAGTAAGCAGACATCCTACAGAACAGGAGAAAATATTCACAAAATATGCATCAACTAACAAAGGTCTAACATCCAGAATCTATCAAGAATGTAAACAACTCAACAAGCAGAAAACCAATAACCCCATTTAAAAATGGGCAAAAGGTATGAACAGACACTTCTCAAAGACAACATACATGCAGGCACAAACATATGAAAAAATGTTCCACCTCACTAAGCATTAAAGAAATGTAAATCAAAACCACAATGAGATACCATCTCACACCAGTGAGAATAGCTTTTGTCAAAAAGCAAAAAGATGACAGATGCCGGCAAGGCTGTGGAGAAAAGGGAATGCTTATTCACTGCTAATGGGAATGTAAATTAGTTCAGACACTTTGGAAAGCAGTTTGGAGATTTCTCAAAGAATTTAAAACAGAACTACTATTCAACTCAGCAAATCCTATTACTGGGTATAAAGAAAACAAATCACTCTACCAAAAAGACATATGCACTTGTTTGTTTATCATAGCACTATTCACAGTAGCAAGGACATGAAATCCACCTCGTTGCCCATCAATGGTGAATTCAATAAATAAAATGCAGTACATATACACTAGGAATACTATGCAGCTGAAAAAAGAATAAAATCATGTCCTTTGCAGTAACATGGATGCATCTGGAGGTCATTATCCTAAGCAAATTGACACAGAAACAGAAAACCAAATACTACATATTCTTACTTTTAAGTACGAGCTAAATATTGGGTACTCAAGGACATAAAGATTGACAACAATAGAAACTGGGGATTACTTGGGGAGGGGGAAGGACTGAAAAACTAACTGTTGGGTAACACGCTCAGTACCTGGGTGACAGGATCATTCATACCCCAAACCTCAGTATCATGCAATATACCCAGGTAACAAACCTGCACATATACCCCCTGAATCTACAATAAAAGTTTATTATGGCACAATAAATAGGTGGGTGAATTGTTCCTTAGTAACATTAAATCTATTTTGTTAAATCTATTTGTTATTGAAGTAATAAAACTTGCAATTTAATATTTTTAATTTAAATAATAAATAAAAGTTTCACTTTCTATGTATACTCTTTTAGTGTTTACTCCTTAGATTTTAAAATACATACTTAACTATATTTTTTTAACTGAGTCTAAAGTTATTTGGTGTCTGTATCTATCTCCTAAACTTTAGCTTGCTTTAACTCCCTTCCCAAATAAACCTATGTTATTTTTATGTCAGAATTTTAGTAATATTTTGCTTTTAAACATATAAATAAGTTATTGTTTGCTTCTTGCATCCCATACCCTTTTTTTGGTTCATTTTTATTCCAGCTTTACACACCCTTTATTATTTCTATCTGTGAGTGGTAAACTTTTCAAGTTCTTTCATATCTAAAGTATCTTCATTTTTCCATCACTTTTAAAATATCATCCAGCTGGTGTTATATAGTCTACAATTTGTCTTAAAATATTTCAGAAGAAGTAGCATGACATATATTTCTGAATGTATGCTAGTTGTAATCCATGGTTGTGGTTGGTAAAGATTGGAAGCACCTAATCAATGATAAACACTCCAAGGTTAGTTAACTAGAATTGAAAGATCCCATTCAAGATGAGACTCCTCAGAGGCAACTTCTGCAAGCCCATTAAATACTGCTGTCTGAAACCACAGAACAGCATTAATCGGCATCATGATTTAGAAATATTTTTTCATTGTTGAAATAATTGGTGGTCAAGCTATGCAGATTGGTTAGAAATATTGTACAGGTACCTCCTTCACTTCTACATGAACAGGGTGTAATATTAGGTCCAGCCAGCAGCTGAACTCCCTGCAAAGCAATGGGCTCTCTTTCTACACGTTCTACCATTTCATAGAGGACTCTGTTAATTTCCAACAGGAAAGTCAGCTGATCCTGCCTCTAGAATATTATCACATCTGCCTCTAGAGAGTCATTTATGCAAGGCATTAGTAGAAATGCCTAAAGAATGGAGAAATATAATTTAATTGACCTTATAAGAGCAAGCATGACTATTATGTGTGCCTGCTTACCAAAAAATGTTTGTGACCATGGTAGAATTCACCCTGATACTTGCTTTCATTATAAATATCCTACCTGGTGGCAAGATTGTGCAGAAGGAAATCTCACTCACTACTAATCACTGTAGGCCACCAAAATTTACCCAAAAACTAAGGCAGTGATTGACTAGGCTTAGGTTAGTTCCTAACAGCTGAATATGAAATTCTAGGATTAGAGTGTTTCAGAGTAGTATCTATTCTCTTCTGACAATTACCAGTGAAAAGTCTGCTGTCAGTCTGATTGCTGTTGGCTCATAGCTAACTCTGGTGGATTTTAGGATTTTATATTCTGCTGTTCTACCACAATGGAACTCACCAAAAGATTTTTTTTTTTCTCTTCCAATTCTTCTTGACATTCTGAATTTTTCTTTCTAGAAACCCATGTCTCCATGTTTAGATGATATTCTGCCACTGCATCTTTGAGTCTTGGCTTTTTATCATTATTGCTATTCTCTCCTTACAGAGCTCTATTCTTTGCTCCTAGAGTTTCTATTAGACATACATTGGAGTTTCTCATTCTATCCTCCATGACTCCTAATTTATGCCATATTTCTATCTCTTGATCTCTCTATACTACAAATGAAAAACTGTGTCAGTTCCATCTTCCAAATCATTAATTCTCTCTTTATCTGTGTCTAACCTATACTGTAACCCATCTACTGAGCTTTTTATTTCAATGACTGCTTCTCATTTTTAAGATTTCAACTTAGTTCTTTTAAATTTGACTTTGAATAATTTATTAATATTTCTGGCATTGCTATGTGTTTGGTGTGGAAACACGGTCTCTTAGCATATGCTCAATTGGTCTTTTCACTCAAAAGTCATCACATTGATCCTTTAGTGTGGCTGGGAGTTGAATTCAAGGCAACTTGATTTTAAGAAGATATAATAGATATAGTAGAATTATGAGAAAGGCACCCAGAATCTTTTTACTGTTAGGCCAGAACCAGGAGACAGACAATAGTAAAGCAGGAATCTGAAATATTTCATATGCATAGAGAAACCATTTTACAGCTACTTCACAATTACATCATGCTCTCTAATGATAGGTTTTCAACATCATGGCTACAGCTTGGCTTTGTAACTCCAAACTTTTGAGAGAAAACTGTGCCAAAAGCAGAGGTGTTTGATCCTGTGAGAGACAGTTATTAAGGGACAATTTGAGGCAAATAAATCAGCAAACACTAAGCAGCTGGATACCTGCTACCAGGGCAAGCTTGGAGCGACTTAGAGGCCAGCTGGCAGGGAAACTGCTAATTGAAAATAGACAATCACGGGGTTCTTAAGCAGATCAGTGATATCATGCTGCTACTTCATTTTTCTTTTTTTTTTTTTCTGCTTTGTGACAGAACTGAGAGAAGATACAAGGGACATTTTAGTTGGTTAAGGATGCCAGAAAGGTTAAAATCAGGCCAACCCTCTCAGTAGCCAACAGCCTATACAGAAAAAAATAAAAGTGTATGGTTCTGAAGGAGAAATGGTGGGGACCACAGGGCTAGAAGTCTTGTAATTGCAACAACAAAAGAAAACGCTAAAAGTACTAAGATTTACTATTGCCTCAAGACAAAGACAGTTAATACTAACTGAAAACCAGTTAAGCATTAGTGTTGACTCTCCTGGAACAACTGCTATCATGCAGATTCCTGAGCTTCCACCCACGGTAATTGATTCAGTAGGTCTGGAATGGGGCTCAGAAATCTGCATTTTAATAAGCATTCAGATTCTGATAGGATTCTGATAGGAATGCTCAAAAAACCACAGTGAGAAACATTGGATTAAATTGTCATGCAAATTATATCTAGTGATGGTAGATATTTCAATTTGGTGCTAAAATGTGATTTACCTCTCAAATAAAATAAGTATTGATTGGTAGATGTTTGCACTAAGTTATTTGAATAAAGTTTCTTTCACGGAAACAGAAAACTAGAGTGGAAAGCTACGCTAACTGGGTTTCTCCGTTACCCACACCTGTGAGAAGGGCATCCTCTAAAGCAGCTCACCTAGTGTAGCTGCTCTAATGCAGTGGTTCTCAATCCTGACTGCACATTAGATCATCTAGGACGCTTATGAAAAATACCAGTGCCCCAAGACAAGGATGCCCTCTCTCATCACTCCTATTCAACATAGTGTTGGAAGTTCTGGCCAGGGCAATCAGGCAGGAGAAAGAAGTAAAGGGTATCCAATTAGGAAAAGAGGAAGTCAGATTGTCCCTGTTTGCAGATGACATGATTGTATATTTAGAAAACCCCATTGTCTCAGCCCAAAATCTCCTTAAGCTGATAAGCAACTTCAGCAAAGTCTCAGGATACAAAATCAAGATGCAAAAATCACAAGCATTCCTATACACCAATAACAGACAAACAGAGAGCCAAATCATGAGTGAACTCACATTCATAATTGCTATTAAGCGAATAAAATACCTAGGAATCCAATTTACAAGGGATGTGAGGGACCACTTCAAGGAGAACTACAAAGCACTACTCAACAAAATAAAAGAGGACACAAACAAATGGAAGAATATTCCATGCTCATGGATAGGAAGAATCAATATTGTGAAAATGGCCATACTGCCCAAGGTAGTTTATAGATTCAATGCCATCCCCATCAAGCTACCAATGACTTTCTTCACAGAATTGGAAAAAACTACTTTGAAGTTCATACGGAACCAAAAAAAGAGCCCACATTGCCAAGACAATCCTAAGCAAAAAGAACAAAGCTGGAGGCATCACGCTACTTGACTTCAAACTATACTACAAGGCTACAGTAACAAAAACAGCATGCTACTGGTACCAAAATAGATATATAGACCAATGGAACAGAACAGAGGCCTCAAAAATAACACCACACACCTACAACCATCTGATCTTTGACAAACCTGACAAAAATAAGAAATGGGGAAAGAATTCCCTATTAATAAATGGTGCTGGGGAAACTGGCTAGCCATATGTAGAAAGCTGAAACGGGATCCCTTCCTTACACTTTATACAAAAATTAATTCAAGATGGATTAAAACTTAAATGTTAGACCTAAAACCATAAAAATCCTAGAAGAAAACCTAGGCAATACCATTCAGGACATAGGCATGGGCAAAGACTTCATGACTAAAACACCAAAAGCAATGGCAACAAAAGCCAAAATAGACAAACAGGATCTAATTAAACTAAAGAGCTTCTGCATAGCAAAAGAAAAAAAAAAAACCTACCATTAGAGTGAACAGAAAACCTGCAGAATGGAAGAAAATTTTTGCAATCTACCCATCTAACAAAGGGCTAATATCCAGAACCTACAAAGAACTCAAATTTATAAGAAAAAAATAACCCCATCAAAAAGTGGGCAAAGGATATGAACAGACACTTCTCAAAAGAAGAGATCTATGCAGCCAACAGACACATGAAAAGATGCTCATCATCACTCGCCATCAGAGAAATGCAAATCAAAACCACAATGAGATACCATCTCATACCAGTTAGAATGGCAGTCATTAAAAAGTCAGGAAACAACAGATGCTGGAAAGGATGTGGAGAAATAGGAATGCTTTTACACTGTTGGTGGGAGTGTAAATTAGTTCAATTGTTGTTGAAGACAGTGTGGCGATCCCTCAAGGATCTAGAACTAGAAATACCATTTGACCCAGCAATCCCATTATTGGGTATATACCCAAAGGATTATAAATCATGCTACTATAAAGACACATGTACACATATGTTTATTGCAGCACTCTTCACAATAACAAAGACTTGGTACCAACCCAAATGTCCATCAATGATAGATTGGATTAAAAATGTAGCATATATACACCATGGAATACTATGCAGCCATAAAAAAGGATGAGTTCATGTCCTTTGCAGGGACATGGATGAAGCTGGAAACCATCATTCTCAGCAAACTATCACAAGGACAGAAAACCAAACACTGCATGTTCTCACTCACAGGTGGGAACTGAACAATGAGATCACTTGGATACAGGGCTGGGAACATCACACACCGGGGCCTGTCGTGGGATGGGGGAATGGGGAAGGGATAGCATTAGGAGAAACACCTAATGTAAATGACGAGTTGATGTGTGCAGCAAACCAACATTCCACATGTATACCTATGTATCAAACCTGCATGTTGTGCACATGCACCCTAGAACTTAAAGTAAAATAATAATAATAATAATAATAATAATAATAATAAAATTAGGTAGAAGGCAAAAAAGCAGTGCCTGGGCTCTACCCCAAACCAGTTAAATCTGAACATCCAGGAGTGAAGCCCAAGTGTCAGCAATTTTTAAAAGCTCACCAAGCAATTTTCAGGTGCAGCCGAAGTTGAGAGCCACTGGCTCTAATGAAAACTGAAGGGCTAGTCTTGCAAAACAAACCGCCAAAATCAAAGGCAAACATTACTGCCTGTTTTTCAAATGACACTCGGGCTGGACATAAGAAATAATTAGGCATCTGGTGAAAAGACTTGTATTTCAGAATATGCCTGAAAAGCAAGCTGCGTAGGATTTCACAAACATGGATTTTGCTGGTAGGGCCTCTTTCAGAAATAACACCAGACCAGTGCCTTTACTTCCAACAGCCATGGCTGGTAAGTAGGAAATTTCAGCTCCATCCAATCAAATATTGGCTGTGGTGGAAAATTAGTTCAGTCGTCATCATTGATTAAGCAGTATTTTTCAAAGTCTCTATTCATCAGGAAAGGGATCCCATTCAACAGATTAACGGGTTATTTTAGTGATTAGCTAGTGGTTTTCATCAGGTTAGCAAAATGCTTTATAGATATAGTTCAGTCAAACAGTAGCTCCTGATATTGACAAAAGAATTCTCCCAGCACTCTCCCACACCCACGCCTGACTCTCAGGGTTGGGGAAGGTAGGCAGTTCATCCCACCTGGCACCGTTGCTCCCATTGCCTCAGTCTACTCCATCCTGTCCATCTTCTCTTCCACTCCAAGGTCAGGATAAGCTCTGGATTTTGACTTGACAACAATATTCAAATTCTCCTTCTCAATTATTCTTTTTTGAATGAAACAAGCTTTGTATCTTGAACACTTTTTCTACCCAAAATGTCTGGCAATTGTTGAGGTATTTTTATAGGCTTCCTCTGTACTTTCCATCTTTTTCACATCTTTTAAATAACAGTTTCAGCAAGCAGTGCCATTCAAGCAATTATCCGAATCATTTAGTCTGCCTTGGGTGGATACCATGAGAAGATGGGCAGTTGGCAGCAGAGAGACCAGGGACTCCTCTGCTCTTGCCCTGAATTCTCCCACCACAGATCTCTGATCCTTCACCAGCTTTGAGGAAGCAGCCTTGCTAGAGGCCCGTTTCTTGTGGCCCTTAACAGTTCCACCAGAGGAAGCCACTTGGTGTCATGGTAGGAGGAAAGTCTCAAAGCCCGGGAGCCTGGAGATGCAAGCGGGGGTCATGACACCACCTTTTGTAGCTGAGGGACCTAGGGCAAGCCATTTAACTTTTCTGAGCTGCTGTTTCCTCTCCTGTGAAATGGAAATAAAAATCCCACCCCGTCTCCCTTAATAGATTGTTGTGAGAATGAAGTGAGGTGGTAGATGTGAAAGGGCTCTGGAAATTGTGAAGCCTCATAAAGCTCCAAAGTTTTAGCATTAGACTGTGTGATCCGTGCACCCCTGAATTCCATTCTTCATGACAAAGAAAGTCGTCAACATCAAATGCACAATTGAAGGGCCCCTTTGGGAATACACGACAAGTTCTCCTTCCCACTGTCTGAATTACTGATGGAGATAGATATTCCCAAGGCATAGAAAATTCTGCTGGCTTTGGTCCCCTGAGAGCTGTCATAGAAAATATGACAAGGAAGCCTAGAGAAAGATAAAGGGATTAGGGGCTTCAAAGAAAGGGGTTTTGTTTTAGCAAAGACCTTTTCTATAGAGGTCTCTAAACCAGTACAGGCTTTTCACCCATCCCAGATGGTTTACATGGTGGCCCTGTTTGAAGGCCCCAGATGGCTGAAATGACCTCTATGAAAATATCACACTGTCTGAGGAGTCTAAATCGCAAGCAAGGCAATCAAGATTCTACTTTTGTCACGTTGCACTGAGTCAGCCAAAACCCATCAGAGGACAAGTATTTTGCCAACGTGAAAACAGAATCATGCACATCTTTACCAGGATATTTTAACAGCAAAGGAAATCTGAATTCACTTGCCATATTAAGGAGAGGCTAGAGGAGTTATTCCTATCCAAAAAGTAAGCTGCCTTATGGTCAGAATGAAGCTCCATTCCTAGGAATGAATGTCACATTAAATGTACAAGATTCAATGTGGAAAATGTATACAGTACAGATACAGTTTTAAAATACTGTATTAATAGAATGAGGGGAGCAGTTGTTCAAGCCTGTAACGCAGTTGTTCTAAGAAGCTTGATATCTAGTGACATCTAGTGGTGGCAGATATGAAAGCCTTCGCAGCTATTATTTTTAGGATGGCAAAAACAATGAATTCACCAAATTCGCCTACTGGTCATAGTATAGTTTGCCCATTCCCCATGGGCCAGAACTTGAGAACTCACATCCAATGCAGAATATGGTAGCAGCAGTAACAGAAAAGAACAGAATATCTTCAGGCCTGCTGTATTTTTCATTTTTATTTAAATTGGTTCTTACCATAAACCTGCTTCCTTTAGACACGGTAGATAATTGTAGCGGCAAAAATATGGCATTTGTGGGTCAAAAATCTAAGATATATTGCCTGGTACGGACCCAACTTAGCAGACGGTATGACACTGAAGAATAACCTCGTTGAAGAATGAACAGCATGTTCCCTTTTGAAATAATAAGATTTTTTAAAATGCTTTTTATCCAAAAAAGGTAGACATTCTCCCTTTTTACCCAGTGAATTTGCTGTTTTTTAGTACTGTACCATTCAGACCTGGCTAGCATAAACTCTATCTTACCAGTCTAGTGTATTCCATGACAGTAAGGCTTCACTGTAGCAAGACAGTATCTTTTCAATGTGTCTTAGAGAACTCAGCGTTCCAGTAGCCACAGCCTTCTGCTGTTGAGAGATTCCCTCCTACGAGGCTTTATTATCAGGAAGCCAGTAAAAGTCTCTGCCCAAATCAGTAGTAACAGCAGGAAGGGTCATCAGGAAGAAACACTCAGATGGGGCTTGCCTTGAGTATAGGAAAACAGCAATTGCTTTACTTCCTATTCACATCCCTTTTTGGAAATTCTCCTGGAATTTTGCAAAAGTACTCATCATTCATTCATTCATTCAACAAAAGAAATAAGACTTTCATGAGAGTTTCTTGTCTTAGTCATTGCATTTACCAGATAAGGTGGTTTTGAAGCCCAAATTAGAATCTAATTTGAGCTTGCATAAGCTGTATGATGCTTTAATACAAGCTTGTCCAACCCCCAGGACAGCTTTGAATGCAGCCCAACACAAATTCATAAATTTATGAGATAACACAAATTCAAAACATTATGAATTTTTTTTTGTAATTTTTTTTTTTTTAGCTCATTGGGTATCGTTAACGTTAGCATATTTTATGTGTGGCCCAAGACGATTCTTCTTCTTCCAATGTGGTCCAGGGAAGCCAAAAGAGTGGACACCCCTGCTTAATCCATTGTACCACAATCCTACAAGAAATCATCCTCAGAGGACATGTTTTCTTGGATCTCATCCAGGCTGATGGGTCCTCAGGAGAGTCCTCTAGTGCTCAGAAGCAGTATCTGCACCAAGAGGAGCTCATTGCAGCTAGATACAGGCTACAGTCAAGCCCTAAAGGGAAGACCTGGGATGTTCTAATGCCGGATTCAAAAATCAGGGGTGGGAAGGGGGAAGAAGAGGGCATAGCTGGAGTCTGGGGAATCCTGTAGTCCTCCGCACACTCAACAGCAAGGCCAGTAGCCTCACTGGAGTTCACAGATGAACAGCCTCCTGCCCCATGGACCTGGAGGAGGAGAGAGGAGGATATGCCTTTACTGGTCAGTGAGCATCTTCCCACCAACACTCCATTCCACGGCTCTAATGCCATTAGGAAGAGCAGCTTGGAGAGCTGGCTAGCTACCTGTGTGAAATATTTGCATGCCTTGCTTCATAATTTCATTCAAGTGTCTGTTTGAATGATTCCTCTTTATAATGGTCTTTCCTAGCCCTCTATTTTAAATATCCCACCCTGCCCTGCTTGCTACCAGAGCTCTCTCCTGATCTCTAGACTGGTAGTTCTGGATGCCACTGGAACTGCCACCTAGATGGAATCCAGCACTACCAATGGCTGCAGCATTTTGTCCTCAATTGTCCACAACTGAACTTGTCTTCATCCCCCAGACCTGTTCCTCCTCCTCCTGGGGTCCCCACCTCAATTACTGACACCATCACCATCTGGCCACTCAAGCAGACATTCCAGACTCACGTCATCCCTTCTTCTCTCTCAACTCCCTCCCAACCTCCCCCTTCTCCCCTATTCAGGCAGTTATCAGGACCAGCTGGTTCTTCCCACTAAATTTCCCTTGGATTTGTCCCCTCTGCTCCAGTCCCTCTGTCCCTCAGTTCAGGTCCTCACTGCCTCTTATTTCTCACTTGGCCATTGAAATAATCTCCCTGCCTTCGGGCTTACCTCCCATAATTCATTGTCCACACCGAAACCACAACACACTTTCTAGTCCTATTCTGTGGCTCCCTACCTGCCAAGTTTCCCCTCCCCATCATGTACAGGATGAAGTCTAAGTCTCTTTATAACCTGCATCCTAGGGTTCATCTCTCACCATTCCCCACGTGCTCACCTTGTGTCATGTTCACACAGGTAGTCCTATTTTTTGGAACATTCCACCCTCTTCCATGCCTCTATGCCCTTGCACATGCTGTTCCCTCTGACTGGAACAGCCTCCCCCATCTTCCCAGACCTCTGCTCCTCAGCCCCCTTACCCATGGATTTAGTTGCTTCTTCCTCTGAGTTTTCATAACACTTCACTTTATCTCTATCCAACAGCTGTCTCATCTATTTCTCGTAATAATCTTTTCACCGATATGTCTCCTCCACTAGACTGTAAAATCCCCGAGGGATAGGACAATATTTTCATTATTCTTTGTATCTCTAGCATTTAGCATTGTACTGAGCACAGATTTAACAGCTCAATAAATGTTTGTTGAATGAATAAAAATTGTAAGCCATCAGTTACATAGATAACATGGGGAGCTTTTTGGAGTCAGAACAGCAAAGGGACTTTGCTCTTCCACAGCCTTAATTATCCAGGTACCCCTTTTTATCTTCTTTTACCCCAACCAAGCCCTGATTTCCTTCAGGGAAACATCCTCCTCCATGCAGCCCATATAGGAAAATTAATCTCATTTCCAGTTCCAGAATGTTCCAAAGGTAATACCATTCCAATGCCTTCCCAGTAATTGGTTTCAGAAGAGCAAATGACTGAATTTGGACCTAGGAGACACGAGAAAAGATTTTCTGAGGGCTTCTCAAGCTTGTAGAAACAACCCTTCAACTCTTTCTCTAGGCATTGCTACAAGCCCAGGAAGAAGAAGCCAGCAGAGCCAAGAACATCTTACGAAAATGGGGCAAGAGCCCCTGGATTAAGCCAGCACTGATGCCTACCCATCTCTGGACTTCTCATCATGTGAGCCCAATAAATCTCTTTTTGCTTAAGTCCTTTTAAGGTCTTTATGCCATTAGTCTCACTCATAATTAAAATCACCTCATCTGAAACATATATTCAAAATAATATACATAAATGAATATGTATTTGAAAAAAATCACTTAATCACTCATGCCCTGCTTCATTCTCTAAAAGTAAATCATATTCATATCACCCATCCCCTTTGTGAAATATGTGGTAAGTCCTCACTTAATGTCATCAGTGGGTTCTTGGAAACTGCACCTTAAAATGAAACCAATCTTGCCTCTAACCCCTGTGCTTTGGGAGGCCAACACAGAAGGACGGCTTGAGGTCAGGAGTTCAAGACCAGCCTGGGCAATATAGCAAGACCCTATTTCTACCAAAAAAAAAAAAATTAATCAGCTGGGCATGGTGGCACACGCCTGTCCTCCTAGCCACTTGGGAGGCTGAGACAAGAGGATTGCTTAAGCCCAAAAGTTTGAGGTTACAGTGAGTTATGATCATGCCACTGCAGTCCAGCCTGGGCCACAGACGGAGACCTTGTCTCTAAACAAAACAAAACAAACAAAACAAAAACAACCACCACTAAAAAAAAAAGAGAAAAGATAACTTTCCATTGATTATTTGATATAGACAAGAGTTAAATTCCTATGACACATTTCTGGTTGCAAAAACATCACCAAACTTCTAAATAAAGACCGAAACATTTCCAGTGTTAAACATGGAAATAAATGTGAGCTATACATCCATTTAAGAAATATTAATAGGCCGGGCACGGTGGCTCATTCCTGTAATCCCAGCACTTTGGGAGGCCAAGGCAGGCGAATTACTTGAAGTCAGGAGTTTGAGACCAGTCTGGCCAACATGGTGAAACCCTGTCTCTACCAAACATACAAAAATTAGCCAGGCGTGGTGGTGTGCACCTGTAATCCCAGTACTCAGGAGGCTGGCAGGAGAATTGCTTGAACCTGGGAAGTGGAGGTTGCAGTGAGCCAAGATCATGGCTCTACACTTCAGCCTGGGCAACAAGAGTGAAACTCCATCTAAAAAAAAAAAAAAGAAAGAAATATTAACACAAACGAGTAAGATAATTATTCACCCACTTATACCACTTCAGGGTTACGGATGGTCAGAGCCTATCCTAACAGCTCAGGCTGCAAGATTGGACCCATCCCTGGCCAGGACATCATCCCATCACGGGGTGCACTGACACACACCTACACTCACTCCAGCTGAGACTATTTAGACACATCGGTGCACCTAATGCACACATCTTCAGGATGTGGGAAGAAACCGGAGTACACAGAGAAAACCCACACAGACATGGGGGACCATGCAAACTCCACATAGACAATGGCCTCAGCTAGGAAGTGATCTTTTTTCTCACCAATGTTATAACAAAATGATGCTGAATGAAACGACGTTATCTGAGGACCTGCTGTAGTATAGCTTAAGAAAAATCAGTAGAGCAACCAGTGTCAGCCCAAGTTCATCACACATCATTGACTGACAATTCTGTCACCTTTTGACAAAGCTTGTGTAACAGCTAACATCCTGATGAGTAGAAGGACAGAGGCTGTCAAGAGGAGTTCAGCTCCAAATTTCTATCACTGTACGTTGTCCTATACTTTCCCTAGCTTTAGTCACTACAGTGTATTGATATGTCCATCAATCTCCTGGTTGGTTGCCTTTAAGGAAAAAAAAAAAAGGCAATGATATTAACAATTCTTAACCATAGGTGCAAGGCTCCACAGAGCTGTCACACCGAACCTGAAAGCTAAGAGAACAAAAACAGGCGAGTCTGGGCCCCCTTTGGGAATGATCTTAGACTCAGGCAAGATTGCTGGCTGGGTCGGTGTTCGCTCAGGAAAATGAAACCCCTGGGGATATTTTGAGGAGAAAAGGATATAAACAGATGTTTAGTTATAGAAGTGGTAGAAGGCCTGGAAGAACACACGAGAAAGAAGAGGTTTGGTGTGGGCGTAGGAGCACCAAGGCGAAGGGGGTTACCCAACTGTCTGCAGGTGGCTGCTGCCTGTGGACGAGAACCTGCACACAGTGCTCCTGCTGGAGGAGCTGCTGCTGCCCATGGGGAGCCAAGGAGCCTACAGGCCTGCCTGGTGCCACCAAAGCCGCCATGATGCAGCTGCCCACGGCCGTCCTTAGCCACTCGCTGCTGCCAGCAGCCTCACTAAGGCAGGTTCAATGGCTCCCTGCCTGCTCCCAATGAATGCCCTCCACTGTGGGAGTACCGGCAGACCTAACAGGAAGGGAGGGCGGTTTGCGGATTTCAAGCCCCCAGGGAAGAGAAGAGAGCATGGAAGGCTGAGGGTGGAGCTTTTCTGCCCCTGCCACCAAGGTCAAGTTCATATAGACCACATGATGTCTTTGAGAATAACATAGGGTGTGTAATGCTCAAGATTATTTCAAGTATTTGTGCAAGAAACTCCTATAATTCAATAGAGGAGCTCAGAGAAGTGTAAGGAGGCAAGAGTCAGGTTATACAGATAACCCCTGCAAGGGCAAGATACCACAGTCCATCACTTACTGTCTGGTGGTCACACATTCACATGGGGTCAAAGGACAACTCACAGGAGTTTGTCCCTTTTCCCCTTGCCTTGCCTACCAGTTCACACACAGGCCACATCTTTCTTCCTTACACTTGCTTGCCTTCCTTCCATTTTCTTCCCATTACCCAACCCGGCATCTTTTTATGTTTTTTGTTTGTTTGTTTGAGATGGAGTCTCTCTGTGTCACCCAGGTTGGAGTGCAGTGGTGAGATCTCAGCTCACTGCAACCTCCACCTCCAGAGTTCAAGCGATTCTCATGCCTCAGCCTCTGGAGTAGCTGGGACCACAGGCATGTGCCACCATGCCAGGCTAATTTTAGTATTTTTGTAGAGACAGAGTTTTGCCATGTTGCCCAGGCTGGTCATGAACTCCTGACCTCAGGTGATCTACCCATCCTCAGCCTCCCAAAGTGCTGGGATTACAGGTGTAAGTCACTGTGCCCATCCCCCTCAGTGTTTTTAACCAGTCTCCAGTCTCCTGAGGCCTCCCCAGTGGACCCCCTCAATGAAGCTAGAGGGACTAGTTGGTTGTTTTGAGCCTCCCTAGCAAACAAATTAAATAATTGTTCCTCTTGTTACTATTTACCATGCTTGCCACAAAAGCACAAACTGTTACTATGCTACCAGAGTTCCTGTCTTTTCTCCTCATCTTCCTGAGACCACTGTATTAGTCTTGTTCACACTGCTTTAAAGACATGCCTGAGACTGGGTAATTTATAAAGAAAAGAGGTTTAATTGACTCACAGTTCTGCATGGCTGGAGAGACCTCTGGAAACTTACAATCATGGCAGAAGGTGAAGCAGGCACGTCTTACGTGGCAGCAGGTGAGAGAGAGCAAGCAAGAGCAGGGAAAACTGCCCTATAACGCCATCAGATCTCATGAGAACTCACTCACTATCAGGAGAACCGCATGGGGGAACTGCCCCCATGATTCAGTCACCTCCCACCAGTTCCCTCACTTGACACATAAGGATTATGGGCATTACAATTAAAGGTGAGATTTGGGTGAGGAGACAGCCAAACCATATCAACCACCTTCCAAGGAATAAGGAAGAACATCCTGGAGAAGTTTACCAAACCTCGTTTGGAAAGATGTCAAGAGGATACATGGAAGCTCCAAATTATACATTGGGCTTGCGAATGTGCTGCTTTGAGGGTTCCAGAACTTGCCTCCATGGAAGAATCCCACTCCTCCCCACCCTTACACAAATACCATGTCCCTAATCAGCAGTGAGTTCCAACCAAAGAATACCCTCTCTTCCTGATTTCTGTAAAGAAGCTTAGGAATTCAAGCCAAGGAATTTAAGTTGTTTTTAAAGGATTACATCTATGGAGATGAATACTAAAACCAATGTGTGGGTGACTGTGAATATTTCATTCAACCCCAAAATCTCTCCCGTGGTCAACAGTAAGGGCTATAAAATGCAAGCATGATATCTCCCCTGCTTATTTCACCTCTGAGCAGTAAGGGAACCACCTTACAGAAATCAAACACTCCTTGGCCAGCCTCCCACATCCCCCAAGCCCCAGCATTTGGGTCCAGATCCACCTCATCAGAAGGGAGGCACAGACACCATGCAGGAGGAGATGGCAGGTATGTGGCTATGTGATAGGGGGCATCATGAAGCATGGGCTCTGCTTGGGCGTCTCCCCTCTGCATCTATAGGTGGTGCTATGACTATGTCCGGACACCTGTTGTCTTCACACATGATGCCTCTTTCAAAAGGGTGGGGGAGAAAAAGAGAGAGAACTGTGTACACAGGGGTGCATGTGCTTTACCTGGGTGGAAGCGAAAGAGACTAGCACCTGCAAGATACCTCTTTAGAGACATTGAAACGGACATTTGACATAACCAGCTCTTGCAGTAGCCCAACAGGTTGGCTGAAACTGGATTCATGCATCACTTAAGGACACCAGAATGTTTTTGCTGGCCTAGGGCAGCATAGTAACCAGAAGAAACATACTCATGGCCCCCATTGCCACTGGGTAAACTGTGGTGACTATGGGTAAACTTTGCTGCCTATGGGTAAACAGCCATCTCCAACAGAGATTTATTTGTCAGATCGAGCACTATCATTCTCTCCTGATCTGAAGAAAAGGGTCTTCTCAAGAGCCCCATGGGTCTTGGCAGCAGCAAGAGATAACATAACAGAGGGCCTAAGAGCATGGATTCTGGAAGCAGCCAGTCCTAGTTTTGACCCCTGGCTGTTTCATTTACTACTGTGTGGCCTCAGGCAGTTTACTTAACCCTTCTGTTCTCAGTTTCTTCACCTGTAAAATGGACATGTTAATAATAGTGCCAAGGTAGGTAGAATTCTAAGATGGCCCCAAGATGCATACTCCCTGATGTATAATTTCCAGGACTATAAATAGTATAGATTTCACTCATTTGATTAGGTTATGTTATACGGCACTGACTGGCTTTAAGAAAGGGAGATTGTCTGTGTGGGTCTGACCTAATCAGGTGAGCTCCTTCCAAGCAGAGTATTTTCAACTGGACACAGAGAAAAAAAGCCAGAGTGATGAACTCCTGCTGGCCTGAAAGAAATAGCAACGACCAGGTTGTTAACTGCCTACAGGGGCCAAGTGGTAAGAAGTGTGGGAGGCCTCCAAGACTGAGCTGACAGCCACCAAGGAAATGGAAACCTTACCCCTATAACTGCAAGGAACTAAATTCAACCAACAATATGAATGAGCTTCAAAGTGGATTCTCTCCAAAACCCCAAGAAAGAAGAAACACAGCTTGGCTAACACCTTGATTTCAGCCTCATCAGAGCCTGAGCAGAGGACTCAGTCATGCCAGGCCCAGACTTCTAAGCTACAGAAGGGTAAGATAATAAATGGGCATTGGTTTAAACCACTCGACATGCGGGTTTATTATGCAGTAGTAAGAAACTGATGCAAGTACCAAATTCATAAGGTTTCGCTGAGGAAAAAATACACATAAAGCATTTAGCACAGTTTGTGACACACAGTAACTGCTCAGTGACTGTTAGTGATTCTCATCATCCATGAGTCAACAACAAGGCACTGACAGAAAAGACAAAGCTTTACAGCATCAATATCCTACCTTGGAAAAATCACCTAACCACTCTGAATCTCAGCTTCCCCACTAGTAAAATGAAAGAGGGTAGCTCAATAATAATATTGGCATAGAGCCTTCACAAATGGTAGCTCATTCAATTGCTCCAACAGCCTATGAAGATAAAACATAATTATAAAATCTCATTTCCCAAATATAGAAATGAACATGCTGAAATTCAGAGAGGCCACTTGGATTAGCTAAGATTGCACATAAGTATGGCAGATTGAAGTTCTGAACCCAGAATTTCTGACTTTCGATCTTGTGTTCCTTCCAGCTATATCTTATTCCCTCAAAAACCCTCGCAGTTCTGAAAGTGTGTGATTCAACAATATTTACAGCAGTTGTTGCTCCTGTTGGCTGGATTTATCCAAATGCCTCTGTTCTCTTGTCCTTGTGAATTAACATCTGCCTGACCACCGTCACTACCCTGTGTATTTTGATCCCCTTGGCCTTTGCTTGCTTATTTCTTCAGCTGTACTATGGTGTATTTACCTCACAGTTTGAATTCCAACATGAAGGAAGCAGAAATAAGGTTGGAGGTTGAACCCTGAAAGGAGAGAGACCTTGGGCCACCGACCAAGACTGGTTACATAGTCATGTTGGCTGAGCCACAGAATCTCAGAACTTTCCACTCGCTGTACCTCACAGGTGAGTTCCTAACAACCCCCAAAGTAATAATTACAAAGATCTGTCTCCATAGAAACCTTGGACACCTGCAAGTATAGTTTCAGTTCATTCTTATTTTATATCCTTCCAAAGTGAAGAAGGAATAAAAGGAGAGGAGGCAGGTAGTCAAAATCACGAAGGTTAATAATTTGCCTCCCTAATTCATTTGGAATTACCACTATCTTTAAAATTTCTGTAAATTTTTCACATAATTCAAAATTATTCTCTGTAGTGAATTCCTTCAAGCAAGAATGCCTTACTGTAAATGATCACTCTGGTAATACGGCAGTCACCTTATCCCTCCCCATACTACATCTGAAACCAGGTAGCTAAGGGACTCTTTCCCTCAAGCTTTCTTTCAGCCAATATTTATCATGCCCGTTTAGAATCTGCCTCAGTGCTAGAACTGGCTGGGATGGAAAAAGTTCAGAACAAGGTTCTTGCTCTTAATTTAATGTCAAAACACTATCCACATACTTGCAATGGTCGATTTTATGTGATTTAGCTGGGCCACAATGCCCACATATTTGGTCGAATATTATTCTGGATGTTTTTGTAAGGGCGTTTTGATGAGATTAATATTTCAATTGGTGGGCTTTCAGTAAAGCAGTAACCCTCCATAATGTGGTGGGCCTCATCCAGTCAGTTGAAGGCCTGAATACAACAAAAGATTGATCTCCCCTGACCAAGAAGACATTCTGCCATCATAGAGCCTTCAGACTTGAACTGCATATCTGCTTTCCCCTAGGTGTGCCCTGGGTCTGCAGCCCAAACTGCAGATTTTAGACCTGCCAGTCTCCATCACCATGTGAGCAGCCAATTCCTTAAAACAAATTATTTCTAGATAGATGATAGATAGATAGATAGATAGATAGATAGATAGATAGATAGATAGATAGATAGACAGACAAACAGATAGATAATAAATAATCTCCTATTGGTCTGTTTCTCTGTAGAATCCTGACTAATACTGCAAGTGATTCTTGAACTATGCATGTCACAAGTCTAATTAGAAGTGACAAGGATTTCAGGGGAAGAGGCTGGCAGAGAGGAGGATAAAGAGTTTTCAAAGACTGAAAACTGAAAACTGTGCCCCAAATAAAAGAGAGGATTAAAGCAGGTGAAGAAGAGGAGGAAGGGCATGGAGAAAGGAGGAAAGGTACCCAAAGATAGTAACAACAGCTGCTGGATACCAAGCAACGCCTCTGTACCAGGTCCTGTGATCAGAGATTTACATCCATCATTTTATTCAGTGCTTATGGAAACCCTACGGATGGCTGAGATCCAAAACACTGACAATACCAAATGCTGGTGAGGATGTGGAACAACAGGCATTCTTATTCATTGCTAGTGGGGATGCAAAATGGCACAGCCACTTGGGAAGACAGTTTGGTAGTTTCTTACAAAGCTAAAATAGGCTTGTACTTTCCAGCAATCAAGTTCCTAGGGTATTTACCCCCATGAATTGAAAACTTATATCGACACAAAAACCTCCACACAAATGTTTATAGTACCTTTATTCATAATTGTCAAAAACACCGGAAGTAACCAAGACACCCTTCAGTAGATTAATGGGTAAGCAAACTGGTCCATATCTGTAATGAAGTATTATTCAGAAATGAGCTTTCAAGCAATGAAAAGACATAGAGGAATTTTAAATGCATATTCTAAGTGAAAGAAGCCAGTCTAAAAAGGCTACCTACTGTGATTCCAACTATATGCCATTCTGGAAAAGACAAAACTACAGAGACAGTAAAAAGATCAGTGGTTGCCAGGAGTTGTGGGGGAAGAAGGAAGGGAAGAATGAAGAGATGGAGCACAGGGGATTTTTAGAGCGGTGAAACTGTTCTGTAAGATACTGTGACGATGAATACATGACATGCATTTGTCGAAACCCAGAGGAACTATGAAATAGGAAAGGGAGAGAAGGGGTATATGAGAAATTGTACTTTCTGCAAAATTTCTTCACAAACCTACAACTGCTCTAAAAAATAAAGCTTATTAACAGAAAATTTTATAACTCTATGGGATAGGCATTATCCCCATTTTACAGGTAAGGAAACTGAGGTAGAGGCGTAAATAACCAAGGTGATACAACACTACTAAACAATGGCAGCTCCAGGTAGCAAATGAAGGAGCTTCTATGCTCACCCTCACTTCCTGCTGAGGATGCAGGGAGCAGGCAGAGCGCTCCCACACTCTCTCTCTCTCTCTCTCTCGCACAAATGCTCTGTGTCACCATACCAGCCAACAATGAATGCCTGCCCTTTCATCGTTCTTCTGCATGTCTCTATTTCTCTCTATTTCTCCATTTAATTTTTTTTTTTTTTTTTGAGACAGAGTGTCACTCTGTCACCCAGGCTGAAATGCAGTGATGCAATCTCAGCTCACTGCAGCCTCTATCTCCCAGGCTGAAGCAATTCTCACGCCTCAGCCTTCTGAGAAGCTGAGATTACAGACATGTGCCACCACAACTGCTTAATTTTTTCATTTTTAGTAGAAACGCCATGTTGACCAGGCTGGTCTCTAACTCCTGGCCTCAAGTAATCCACTCACCTCCGCCTCTCAAAGTGCTTAGATTACAGACGTGAGTCACTGTGCCCAGCCTAATAATTCTTATGTATGTCTTGCTCTTGTTCTCCATCTCTGAAATCAGCACAGGGCCAGTAAAGGTCTGGTAAATTACCTGAGTCTATTCGGGGTCCTGACACAGTCAACAGACACACAGATTGTGACTACAGCCTTCTTATTAAGCTTTCGGGTGTTTTATACTGCTGAGACTCCTCTCCAATGCTTGTTAGGATCAACATTTTGTTCTGTTGTTTTATTTGTTTGCCATTCTAATGGGTGTAGTATAGGGGTATCCCACTACTATGGTTCTATTCATGTTTGCTTACTGCTAGTGGTATTGAGCATATAATCATGGGCTTATTGGCATTTGATATATCTTCTCTGTCATGTCTATTCAAACCTTTTGCCCATTTCCTAATTGGGTGGTTTGTCTTCTTACTTTTGATCTGTAAACATTCTTTCTATTATTTTAGATCCAACACTGCACATTTCTGAGAGGGCCAGACAGACAGGGAGGACCTAAGCTGGCAGGACTCTCCAGCCTGGTGCTGTGGGGTCTACGACCAGAATAGGGTCCAGCCCTCTGCCTCTCTGTGTGCTCAGGAGGATGTGGCTCAGCCAGTGCTGTTGAGCCCTCACTGGCTGTGGGAATGCACCTAAGAAGAGAAAGTGTTTCCTGCTACATGTCACCCGCAGTCTGTGGCCATGGAGGTCTCTCTCTCATCGTCAGGATCTCCTTCCTCCTACCTCCTAACACCCGAGGCCTGAGCACCAAGATGCCACTGTCCTGTCTCAGCACCACAGGCCCAGGACTTGAGCAGGAGCTTGTGGAAGGCTTTGTGCTTGGGGGAAGCATCTCAAAGTGCCGGACTAAAGGCTCTGGACATCTAGGGCAGTGTTCTCCGACTGTCGCGTGCATGGGAGCCACCGGGGAGCTTGTTGGTGCAGGTTCCGTTTCAGGAGGTCTGGGGTAAAGTCCAAGATGCTGCATTTCTAACAAGCTCCTAGGCCAAGCTGATGCTGCTGGTTCTGGGACTACAGGTTGAGAAAGGAGGGTCGAGAGTAGGTCTCAGAGTGAGGATCACCCATCGGCAGCAGCCACACCCCCTGGGAACTTGGAAGAAATGCTGATTTAGGGGCCTCACCCCAGATGTGCTGAAACTGCAACTCAAGGGTGAGGGTCTGCGGGGTCTGTGTTTCAGCAAGCTCTCCAGGCGATTCTGATGTCTGCAAGCACTTGAGAACCGCTCTGCTGGACAATGAAGCCCACCATCACTTCTCCTACCACCTGACCCGTGTGTCTGACAGCACTCGGATGGTGGGGGGTGTGGATGGGGGAGGGATTTATTTGTCCCCATATTTCCATGCCAGAGGAAGTCCACATAAACGGAGAGGTTTCAAAGTAAGAAAGAAAAGTAAGAAAAAGAAAGGAAAAGAACCTCCAGTGTCCTGCCTTTTCCTGACCTCTTTACTACTCTCCACGATACACTTTCCTGCTTTTTGCAGACCCCCAGTTAGAGAATAGAAGGACTTTGTGCCCCTGATAGCACATACCTCGCTTGTTCCCTCACTTCCAGGCCTCTCCTGGGATACTCCCTCTCCACCGTTCTCAAGTTCTCCTATCACGTCAGGATCTCCTTCCTCCTACCTCCTAACACCCAATGCCTTTGCCTGCCTTTTTCCAGCCGTCCTTCTCAGGCTGCATGTCACCTACCCCACTAGATTGCAACCATCTGCTCATTTATCTGTCTCTCTTACTCCCTGGAGTCACATGGGTGGGGGGTGGGGGACAGGGGCTGTCTTGCCCCACAGTTCTTTACTATGCAAATATTCAGTGAATAAATAAATGGGAAAGAGCCAAAGGAGGAAGTAACCATGGACAAGGAAGGAAAGGAGCACTGAGCTCAAGCTGGACAGTCCAACCCAGACATTTTGCAGATGAGGACATTTACAGAGGCAGCAGTGTCATTGTTATCTATCCAACACTCTCTGTCCACTGCCTCCCAGGATCCAAGAGTCTAGAAATCTTAACAGGCACTGATCTTTTCTGAAAACTATGCCAAAGCCTACGCATTTTTGTTCTCATTCATTTATGCCTAAACTGAAGCTAGGTAATATTCTCCCTCCCCACCAGACATGGATGCATTCAGAGGACACCAAAGCAACTATGCCTGAGGACAAATGATTATACTTTGTCCACAGGTGGACACCTGAACAGCCACCCTTGCTCATCTAAAGAGGCTGCTCACACATTTGTTTTTAATTCTCTACATTCTTCGCCACCTGCGAATGTAGACATTGTTAGACACTATCAACATTTAAACTTATTTTGCACATTTCCAAAGTAGAGAACAGTTTCTATCACTGTAGAATACTAAACACAATAAATTAACATGCACTTACCCAGTAGGCACCTGCAGAGTGCCAAGGCTGTGGGACCTAGAAAGTCTAAGGAATGATCAGAAGACTGTCAACCTAGTGCTTATATCCACTTTGGAAAAGATCATTTCTTGCCTTGACTGTCACATGATTCATCTTTCACCTAATTCTGATGTCCATCCAGGCATTAAATGGATTTCAGTCCTTTTTACCAAAAAACCTTCTGCCACCTCATTCGTTATACCTAGAAACCAAACGCTAAGTGGGACTTCATAATTATTTGTCATGGATGATGACAACTTCAATCCGAATGCCCATGGGATTACTGGAATAATTACGTACTGCTGGGCCTTTGAGAAAAATTGGGCCACTATTCATTCTTCTGGTGGGCTTCTCTGCCCCAGCAACACTACAGGCCTTTAACATAATAAGAAAGGCGGAAGATGGGGCTCCCTCAGCAGCCTGTGGTCGTAAACAGGAATCAGAACCATTGACCTGAGGGTGGGAGGTGGTGCATGATCAGGTAGTGGAGAAAAGGTACTGAAACTGCTTTTAGCCATTATTGTTTGCTGCCCTCCATATTAGAAAATGGTGTGTTTGGAACTGACTGCCTGTGTCTGTGTGGGAAAGAAGAAAGACATAAAGATGTGACAAACCGCCTTGCTGCTGTACTGAGTTCCCTGACAGCTAGCCTTGGGCGGCACCAGTAATTCATGCAAATTGTGAAGGTGCAGTGGTGAGACATTCTGACATAGCTATCAAAATAATGGTAATTTCAGTTCATCTCTTCATAAAATGGATCTTTTTTACTTAAGAAAAAAAGCCAGCAGGCGTAACTTAGAAGCATGAATCGTTTTCTTCACAAAGAGTTTACACCTATAATCCCAGCATTTTGGGAGGCCAAGGTGGGCAGATCGCTTGAGCTCAGGAGTTCAAGACCAGCCTGGGCAACATGGTGAAACCCTGTCTCCACAAAAAATACAAAAATTAGCCAAGCCTGGTGATGTGAGCCTATAGTCTCAGCTACTCTGGAGGCTGAGGTGGGAGGTTCCTTGAGCCTGGAAAGTCAAGGCTGCAGTAAGCCAGGATCATGCTACTGCATTCCAGCCTCTGGGTAACAGAGCGAGACCCTGCCTCAAAAAGAAAACAAAAGTTTAAAGGAGAAGGATATTAACGTTTATTTACTGGATGATCATTATTGGCATCAGGAGTTGTAGATGAGAAACAGAAAGTATCTCATCTCCTTTAACTTTACAATAATCCTATAAGGCAGACAAAAGGTGCAAGGTAAAAACAGGCAGTCTACAAGTTAAGTGACCAACCCACTCAAGGGCCCATATGGGAGGGAGGCCAAGATATGCCCCAGCCTGTCTGACTGCCTTGCCTCAGGGAAGCCTGACCAGAGGCCAGAGTTGTGGGATCTTGACATATAAGATTCTTCATATACATACATATATACATATATATTTATATATACACGTGTATATATACACAAACACACGCACTCATGTGAATACATACATAAACTCTAAATATATAGGAAGGATGATGATCTACATTAATATAACATTTAAATACACTGCTTTATTTGTACTGCTAAGGGTTACATCTTATAAAACAAGACCGCAGAATTTTGTTTTTGTAAAAAGCATATATATACTACATATTGATATGGTTTGGATGTTTGTCCCTCCAGATCTCCTGTTGAAATGTGACTCCCAATGTTGGAGGTGGGACCTGGCAGGAGGTGATTGGATCACGGGGGCAGACCTTTCATGAATGGTTAGCACCATCCCCTGGGGGTGATAAGTGAGCTCTGGCACAGTTAGTTCACATGAGATTTGGTTGTTTAAAAGAGTCTGGGACCTTCCCCTGCTCTCTCTCTTGCTCCCACTGTCAACATGTGACATTGCTCCCTGTCGCCTTCTGCTGTGAGTAAATGCTTCCTGAGGCCTCACCAGAACCCAAACAGATGCCAGCGTCATTCTTCCTGTATAGCCTGCAGAATTGTGAGCCAATTAAACCCTTTTTCTTTATAAATTACCCAGCCTGAGGTATTTCTTTATTGCAACACAGGAACAGACACACACACACACACACACACGACTAGAAAACCAAGTCTAGAAAAATACACAGCAACACTAGGAGTGATTATCTCTGAGATAAGACAAGAGATTATAAATAGTTCTTATTTTATTCTTTATGGTTCTCTGTAACTTTAAAAAAATAGATGCAATGAGTATAAACTACTTTTTCAATAAATAATTAACTTCTAAGAATATAAGCTAAAAAGGGCACATCAGAAAAATGGGACCTAAGGATTTTGCCCTTGGTAAATTCCTGTTCCTGACAATTTTCCCTAAAACATTTAGTATGCAATCTCATCTGTTCCATAAAATTCATTTCTTCATTCATTATACACTCACTCATTCAATAAGTATTTGTTGAACACTTACTGTCAATACATACCAAGTACTAAAGTGACCCCTGCTTGGGGATTCTGACCTTCTAAATCAGAGGAGGGGAATGAAAGAGGTAGTTATTATGCATGTCACCCTATGTCATAAACAGAGGTATCAGAACCATTGACCTGGTGTGGGAGGTGGTACAACATTGGGCAGTGAGTACAAGGTATCGAGAGCAGAGAACAAATTTGCATTAGCTTCAGCAGGGAAAGACTACTTGGACAGAATTTTGTCTTCACATCTACAAGATGAAATGGGGCCAGAAGCTCGGTGTGGACCACTAGCTTCTCGATCCTGGAGCGGAGGAATGACAGGGCTGGAAGAGAGAGGTAGGCTTGGGAAGAGGCCAACCTGAGGACAGATGCCTGGAACAGACGAAGGCCACAGGTTACCCAAGTAACTCCTGTCTTCCTTCCCTGCAACCTATCCTCATGTGCTGCTGTGGAAGCTCCTCTTGGCCTCTCTTTCCAAGGGTTCCTTGGGGAGTAAAGAGGCTCTCACTGTGCCCCACGTTAAGCAGAATGTCATTCACCATTATCAATCCCAGGGGAGGAGAATCCCATGCACTGGTTACCAATCCCAGAGAAGGATTTCTAAGACCAAGAGGATAGCAAAGACGACCACTATACCAACCACCAGGAAGACAAGTCCTAATACTCTGCCCATTGCATTATGGTGCTGGAGTCGCCAAGGAAAATATGATGCAGTCAAGCACTGGATGGAGCAACACTTGACTTACACAGAGAAGAGACACAGCAAGAGCTGCTTCAGCAATGTGTGCCCGTCCCCCATGGCCAGCAGATCTCTCCGGACTGCCCACACAGAGCAACTGGCTATGTGCACCCCTGCCGCAGTAGAAGGACCTGGTCCCCTCCCTGTGGAGGAAACATACAGCGACGGGGTTGGCTCAGTGCCATGTGATGCACCTGCCTAGGATGAACAAAGGAGCATACACTGGGCTTGCAACAGGGAAAGATATTTCCGCACAAGCCGATACGCCCAGCGCAGGCCATGCAGGCTCTTTATCTTTTGGTAGGAAAGTGTTCCAGCACCAAGGTTTGTTCTGTTTTGTTTTACAAAGATATTTTATTTTAAACTTTTATTTTAGATTCAGGGGGTCCATGTGTAGGTTTGTTACCTGGTGCATTGTATGATGCTGAGGGTTGGAGTACAATTGAACCTGTCATCCAGGTAGCAAGCACAGTACCCAATAAGTCATTTTTCAACCATTTCTCCTCTCCCTCCTGCCACAGTCACATTCCCCAGTGTCTATTGTTCCCATCTTTATGTCAATATATACCCAATTTTTAGCTCCCACTTGTAAGTGAGAACATGCAGTATTTGATTTTCTGTTTCTTTTTTAATGCACTTAGGATAATGGCCTCCAGCTCCATCCATGTTGCTGCAAAGGACATGACTTCATTCTTTTTCGCAACTGCATCATATTCCATCGTATATATGTAACACATTTTCTTTATCCAATCCACCACTGATGGGCACTTGACTTGATTCCATGTCTTTGCTATTGTGAATAGGGCTGCAATGTGCATATGAATGCAAATGTCTTTTTGGTAGATCTATTTTCTTTTTGATATATACCCAGTAATGGGATTGCTGAGTCAAATGGTAGTTCAACTCTTAGTTCTTCAAGAAATCTCCAAATTGCTTTCCACAGTGGTTGAACTAATTTACATTGTCACCAGCAGTGTGTAAGTGTTCCCTTTACTCTGCATCCCTGCCAATATCTGTTTGGGTATTTCTTTTTAACTTTTTAATAAAAGTCATTCTGACTGGTGTGAGATGGTATCTGTGGCTATCTTCATTTCTCTGATGATCAGTGAAGTTGAGCATTCTTTCATGTGCTTGTTGGTAACTTGTATGCCTTCTTTTGAAGTGTCTGTTCATGCCCCAAGGTCCATTGTTATGTGGCCAGGACTGCGTGAAACTGACTTTCAGCACCCACTTCCCTTCCTCCATGTCCATGCACAGTAGAACAGGGACCCCATTATAGGACATGGGCTTACGAGGTCATTTCTGCTGGCTTTCTTAATAAACATAAATGTGTCCACTGCAATCCGTAGTAGAACAAAATTATTTTTTAATGAGACAGAGTCTGGCTCTGTTGCCCAGGCTAGACTACAGTGGCACAATCTCAGCTCACTGCAACCTCCACCTCCCAGGCTCAAGACATCCTCCCACCTCAGCCTCCCAAGTGGCTAGGACTATAGGTGCACATTATCATGCCCAGCTACTTTTGTATTTTTTTGGTAGAGACAGAGTTTTGCCATGTTTCCCAGGCTGGTCTTGAACTTTTGGGCTCAAACAATCTGCCTGCTTCGGCCTCCCAAAGTGTTAGAATTACAGGTGTGAGCCACCGTGCCTGACCTAAAATATTATTTCTTCAGATATTTTGACTCAAATTATTTGAAATTTATAGATTTATTTTACAATCAAAGATGGGCTGGGTGCAGTGGCCCACTCCTGTAATCCCAACACTTTGGGAGACTAAGGTGAGAGGATTGTTTGAGCACAGGAATTCAAGACCAGCCTGAGCAACATAGGGAGATCCCATCTCTACAGAAAATTTAAAGATTAGCCAGGCTTGGTGGTGCACACCTACAGCCCCAGCTGCTTGGGAGGCTGAGGTGGGAGGATCACTTGAGCCCAGGAGTTCGAGGCTGCAGTGAGCCATGATCCCACCACTGCGCTCCAGGCTGGGCAACAGAGTGAGACCCTGTCTCCAAAAAAGAAAAAAGACCTAAGGAAACTTTCAGAAATAATTTGGAAAGACCAAAACATGGGGTACCCACAGAAGACTAATAGTTGGGAACCTCTTCACATGATAAGAATTTGTTCAACATTTCCTGATAGGCATGAGGAAAGGCTAATATTCTATGAATAAAAGCTATAGACTTCTTTCTTTATGGTCAAAATAAGGGATCTATTATGTGTTCTAAACATAGCAATCAATCTTATATTGAAATAGTCTATCATTTTGTAGAATTTTCTTTAAAACGGCTATGAGTTGGTCCTACACAGTCACAAAGGATGATGTCACTCACATCCATTCTCTCCAACCTTTTTTCACATTATCCACACATAGAAAATGATAATATTTGTAGAGTACACTGAGGTAATCTGGGGAGGTATGGGTATATCTCTTTGGAGCTTGGTGTAAAACACCTCATTACTTTTTTTGTTTTATATGCTATCATGATAAAAAATTAAATATAAAATATTAAGAAAGATGTTAAATATTGAATTTGAATATTACTTTCCCAGTAATTTTTACATTTTTTAAAATTAGAATTAGAAATTCAAGTTTACTTCCATGAACGTAACAAACATAACTTTCCTATACCAGATTTTAAAGCTGAAATGGCTGCATTGTGATCAAGAGTTTTTAATGATGATCCTTCAAGTCTGTGAGTCACGTCAATGAGAAATTTTGTTCTCATAATTATGATAATACAAAGTTTTAAGTCATTTTTATAACTTTTGAAAAATTTATAACAGTTCAAATTATATTTTAAAAATGTAACCACTCTTTTTTTCCCGTTGGCCAATATCATAATGAAATATTTTTAATGATGAGAATAGATTTATAATCCAATAAACTTATTCACATCAAGTATTTTGAAATAATGATAACACTCAAACAGAGGGCATGAATGTTATCCTTCAGGGTAAATCAGCTGCAGATCAGACAAGGGTAGCCATCACATGTGCGGGAGATGGAATAATAGCCCAGTAAAGATGTCTGCTGCAGTCCCCAAGACCTGTGAATATGTTGTTTCACATGGCAAGGGACCCTACGGATGTGATTAAATTAAGGATCTCAAGCTGGGGAGATTATCCTGATTATCTGTGTGGACCCAATGTCACTACAAAGGTCCTTCTAAGGAAAAGTGGTAGGCAGGAGAGTCACGCAGAGAAGATACAACAACAGGAACAGAGGGCAGGATCAGAGAGAGGCTTGAAGATGGTGGGTTGTTGGCTTTGACGCTGGAGAAAGAGGCCATGAGCCGACAAATGCAAGTGTCCTCCGAAAGCTATAAAAGGAAAGGGAATGGTTTCTTCTCTAGAGCCTCCAGAAGGAATGCAACCTGGCCAATACCTTGATTTTGGTCTAGTGAAGCCCATTATAGACTCTGACCTCTAGAACCGTATGATAGTAAATCTATGTTCTTAAAAGCCACTAAATTTATGGTAGTGTTACAGCAGCAATAGATAACTAATGCAGGAAAAGAGAGACTAAAATACATAGAGAGAGTGACTAACTCTAAAACAGGACCTGGAGCTGAGCCCACAGGAACTATATACAACCTCTACCCCTCCCCACATCCAATCATCCACTCCTTAGGCACCAAAACCGCAAATTCTCCAACAGCTCCGCGGGACCCTTGCCCACAACAGGCAGCATCAATGTTCTCTGCAGCAGGCGGCTGCTCAAGTGCTCTCTGAGTGGTGGAGCACCATGACCTCCCACAACACATCAACCTAGAGCCATGAGTGCTGGCTGTTGCTCAACTCGCTTGTCACCCAGGGCCACCAAAGAGCAGCCACAGACTCTGCTCCACTCAGGTTGTCCTCCAAGGAGCCCCATATGAGGCTGCTCAGGAGCTCTGCCGCTGCAGGCCCTGCCCAGCCACCTTGAGGGCTGAAAGGAACAATATCTTGTAGCACATGTGTACCCATCTGTGACATCTCAGTGTGCCAGTGACAAACTATTGGGAATCTCTAAATTCTACGACCATCGTTACAAAGTCTAGGATACAGCAATACACCATAGTTTGTTTACTTCCAATTTCTCAGCTGAACTTGACCCAGACTTCAGGCAATCATCAGCTGGCAGGTCTCAGATGTGGTGGTGCAATCTGCGTTTGCACATGAATCTTGCTCCATACAGAGACACATATCAAAATAGATTAGTGCCTTATATTTCCACTTCAGGTTACTGGTTATTTCAATAAGAGAGAAATTTATACTTCACCAGTTTTTTAAGAAGCCCTAAGCTAACTGGCATAAGATTTCTCTTTTATTCCAGTGATGTTTTAGTGCTTTATATAGATTGTTGCCTTGGTATGCCTGACCCTTAATCTGGTTCCGATAAATCTCATTTCTCTTGTATGAGAGAGAAATAGACAGACATGGTCAGGGAAAGAGCAGCACACCTGTTTTCCGATGAGGTGCGGCAGCTCATGAAGACATTCTGAAGTTCCCAAGGTCAGCTCACCTTGTCATCCCCAGGGCTGATACTCAGCCAGCATGTACTAAGACAGCTGTGCCAGTTGTGTGCATCTGTATTGATTCACTGGGGTGCCATTTGACTGGTTGGTGTTTGCCCTGCCAGTTGTTAAATAGCTTTAATATAACCCTTATTGGACCATTTGCCTGAATATATGGCTATGTGATAACACTAGGGAACCAAGTTTTCAAGGACTCTGACATGAGCATAAAGAAAGGAGAGATGGCCAAAGAAAAATTGTGTGGATTTGAATACATCTGCAAGAATATATTGGATATTCCAAGTAATATTCATAATTACCCCCTAAAGAGGTGTCTAAAAACCTTTAGACCTGTTTCTCCTTCTGACAATTAGGACTTTCTATCCCCCAGTGCCAGTCCTTTGTGGGCCTTCCACAGCTTGTCAAAGTCACTCCTCTGCAAGCTATAAAACAACTGCATTTTGTGCTTTTTTTTTTCCTCTGAAAATGTAAAGAAGGGAACAGGAAGGTTTGTAAAATAGGAGATTGTAGCCCTGTCTATCTCCTGTCTCAGTTGTGTTGTTCTCCTTGCAACACTTTTGTCTGATGCTTTCCAAAGCTCCTTTGAACAATTTATGCAAGTTATATGTTAACACCTGGGCTCGGTTGCCCAAACCTGTGGCCAGCATGATAAATCCAACAGGTAGCATTGTCAGGGATGAGCCTGGGCACAGCCCACAGCCCTCCTGCACTCCTTTCAATCTGGGCCACACTTGTCTTTGCCCTCTGAGTCTGGGCAATAGCAAACAATTTCACCCCTCCTGGTAACACTAGCCTGAACTAGCCACACATAAGACCCTCGAGGGCTCAGACTGGTTTCTGTTTTCTCTTGGGTCCCTTTCCTCATGAGCCTGATGGTGACAGACAACTTACAAGAAGACCGAATTGCAGCAAAAGAATACACCTCTGCGGGTTTACAGCTGGCAGGAGCCACTTCAACCTGCACTGGCATCCCTCCTCACCATCCCACCCTGTCAGGCACACACCACTGCCAAAAGGAATCGGGAGACACCCACCTAGATGGAGATCATTTTGTACCTGAAAATTGAGTAATGGAGAGTAATTTTCTTAAGGAACAAGGTATCACTGGAGTCCATAATTGAAAATGAAGAGAATGGTGGGTAGAAAGCACTACATTTTGTTAAAATACAGTTGCTTTATCTTAGTTTTCTCAAAGAACAGTCACGGGCCTAACACCTTCTTAGGAAAGTCACATAAGCAGATTGCTAATATTTCCACGTCAAGTGAAGACATTAACCTGCCTGTGTGGGGCCCGCTTCCTAACAACTGAAAAGTGGCAAGACACCAAGGAGTGAAAAGGTTTTTAGTTTGCAGACCTCCCCTTCCTCTCATGGAGCAAGAGAGCACAAATGAAACACTATGCAAATACTTCCTGAAGAAGAAGGTGACATTTGCTTACCACAAGGGACGGTAAACATCCTAATCTGATGAAGAAGAACCAATGAGAAGATACTTGGAATGGCCTGAGTTATAAATTAAAGCGGATTAAATGCATATGGGTATAAGTTATAGAAATGCACTGTTTTAGGAAAAGATTCATCCAACAAATAGTTTACTAAGAGTCTAAATGTGGCACAACATCAGTCCTGCTAATCACTAGATATACATGACAACTGTTTCAAAAACAGAAATTAGAGTGATATTTCCTGACATTTTTAAAATGCAGGATTGAAACACTGGCATATGCCAAAAATCTTATTTTTTCCTAGTTCCTCAACTTTAAACTGCACAAATGGGGCTAGGCTAATGGTGATGGTTGATCAATGCTCTGAAGAGAAAGGCAGCTTAATGTATCTAAGCAAGTCATGGGCGGGGTACTATACAAATCCAACCAGTTATCCTTTAGGCATATCACATATATTTTTCACTGGAAATAAAGTTTTATTATAAATGAAGAAGTGATACAAACTATATTCCAATTTATATGAAATGATACACAATTTTGAAATGCAGTTTAAAATAAATACAAACACCTATTTTAAATAGATACAAATATGATCTGTATTTAAAACATATAGTGAAGTGGTCTATCTCAGCAAGGAGGAATATTTTATCACTGACATTGTTTAGAATTGCCAGTGCCTGTGATAATAAAAAGCAGACTGACATTTAGCCGGTCTTATTATTGATCTTAAACTTCTCTTTTGCTTGTCCCTGGGGCTGACTATTCCCATCTATTAATATGCCACAGCCTTAGGAACTGCCTCAAATCCTTTTTCGAATGAGACAAGTATAAATGAATGAATGCAAAACACCTAGGAATGAAGTAGACCTAGAAAATATATTCAGAAACTTAGAATGCCATGGCCTATAAGAAATCTTATTTAAACTATTCTAATAAATCTACAACTACTATCAATCATTTCTTAATCATTTTTCCATTTCTCTATTTTGCTTTAGGAAGATGTAGTTAACTCTTCTCACAATCAAGATTGGACAGTGATCTTTCCTTAGCATTTTGACAGAGCCCTGCTGTCAAATACAGCCTTCCCAATACAGACTTCATCTGAACTTATTTTGCACCTGGGGTGATTGCCCCAGCCTTGCCACCAGCAGGCTCAGTGAGTGCAAACTCCTCCATAATAACTGTTAACCCAAAAGAAGATAATAAGAATCTAAGTTCTTCAACTCTTAGCCTTTATCAAGGATTGCAAATGCAAATGCAAATGCGCAGAGCCACACAGGTCATTTAAATGAGTGAAACAATCAGAGTGGTGGGACAATGACAAACTGGAGACTTGGAGAGGGTGTGGATTGGAAAATGTTCTTGCACTGTGCCAGATCACAAGGATATTGCTGGTGGTGGTGATATCTTGTTTTGTTTCAGTTTGTTGTGTGTGCGGCTTTTTTTTTTTTTTAATTGGGTGTTTTATTTTGTTTTATTGTTGGGCTTTTTTTTTTTTTTTTTTTTTTGCTTTTGCTTATTTTGGAAATTAGATTTTGTTTCTTATTTTGCTTTCACACTGAAATAAATAATTTTTTAATTGGGGGAGGGGGCGACTCTGCCTCCTCTATTCTACCTCATAGAAGATCTATTTAGAGCCAGGCATGGTGGCTCACACCTGTAATCCCAGCACTTTGAGAGGCCAAGACAGAAGGATCCCGTGAGCACAGGAGTTTGAGACCAGCCTGGGCAACATGGTGAAACCCTGTCTCTATGAAATATACAAAGCAAAAATTAGCCAAATGTGGTGGTGCATGCTTGTAGTGCAAACTACTCAGGAGGCTGAGGTGGGAGTATCGCCTGAGCCCGGGATGTTGAGGCTGCAGTGAGCCATGGTGGCATCACTGCACTCCAGCCTGGGAGACAGAGTGAGGCCCCACCTCAAAAAAAAAAAGAAGAAGAAGATATATTTAGAAACCTCAGAATAACCATTGCCTATAAGAAATCTTACATAATCCATTCTAAAAATAGTTGTTCTAGTATTTTCTTAATGATATGCAGAGAAAAGATTCCATAAATTCCTAAATGGAACATTCTAATTAAGGGTATAATGAGGCTCTGGGATGATGCTTATTTCCTCCATCTGTCCTTGCAGTTTTTATTTCCATTTAGACTCAAAAGTTATTTAGAGAAGTGTTTTATAATTTCTATAATTGTTTAAATTTTCTGTTTTATTAATTCTTAGTTTTTGGAAAATTTGCTTACTTTTCTTGATCTATTTGAAGTAGTTTTAATTATGTTTTCATGGATGCTGGAAAAGGTTTTTTTATTTATATTCACAAACCAAATTTTATACATAAATTCCAGAATTATTCATTGTAAATTCTACAATAGCAATTATATATGTTACAAAGTAACTTTTATTATTGATGTTTGATAAATTCTCTTTCTACTTCCAATAACAATTGTTGTGTGTATTTTAAAGTAATATTATTTAGTTCATAAAGGTTCAAGACAGTTACATATTTTGTCAAAAATATTATTTTATCAATATAAAATGCCTCATAATCTTGTTTAATTTGTTCCTTATATTCTACCTCATATTTACATTCCTTCCCTGTTTTTATATTATCATTACATACCTATCCTTTTATATTTAAACATTTGCTTCACTTTGTTTTAGATCTATTGCTTCTCAGCAATACAAAGTTGGATTATGTTTTTCGACCTAACATGAGAACATGGAACCTATTTCTTTAAGTAAGGATAATTTATTTCCTATTCTATATCTTATGTTTTACTCTCTAGATTCTTTTTTTTTTTTTTAGTGTTATGTTTATTTGATTGGTTTTTATATTATCCAGGGTTTTGAAAATCAGCTTTTTAATGCCACCAAATAACTTCAAGCTTCTGAAATAATTCTTTAACCATAGATCTCTTTCAGAACTAATAGATAATTGTATTTTTTTCAGTTTCACCTATTAGAGATAAAGAATTAAGTACATTCTCCTTCTCTTCTATCCACTTTAATTTTCTCATTTATCTGAAGTGTAAAATCTAGATTATTAATAAAATATCTTTAAAGGCGATTGTAGGACATTTGCACTCTGCTTTTTTTCACCCCAATTCTGCTTTTGCTGCCTTTAATTTAGTCGTTAATTCTGCAGTTGCTTTCTAGCTACGAGCCAATCTCTTGATTCATCTAACTCCTTTTTCATCTTGTCCAACGGCCTCTTTGTTCCAGCTGTTTTTTACTTTTGACTTCCTCCCCTGATGCATATTTTAAGAAAGTTCAAAATCTTTGAGAAATTTTCTTCTGTGCTGTGTTCTGCGACGCCTTTTTTTTTTTTTTTTTTTTTTTTTTTTTTTTGAGACGGAGTCTTCTTCTGTCCCCCGGGCTGGAGTGCGGTGACGCGATCTCGGCTCACTGCAAGCTCCGCCTCCCGGGTTCACGCCATTCTCCCGCCTCAGCCTCTCCGAGTAGCTGGGGCTACAGACGCCCGCCACCATGCCCGGCTAATTTTTTGTATTTTTAATAGAGACGGAGTTTCACCGTGTTAGCTAGGATGGTCTCGATCTCCTGACCTAGTGATCCGCCCACCTCAGCCTCCCAAAGTGCTGGGATTACAGGCGTGAGCCACCGCGCCGGGCCTGTGATGATTTTAAAGGTATGATTGTCCTCTGAATTGCCCGGAATTATATCCCTTCCTTTGCTCACCACAATATTTTTATGTGCCCCATGTTATTGTTCTGTCTTCCTTGAATGAAGCATCTCTCTAAACAGAGTTTGTCAAAAGACAGTGTCATATGCCAGTTTCCCAGGCTAATTCTCAGTTCCATGAAGGTTTTCGTTAATAATCCTTTGACTGACTGTGGAGGTATCTACATACATCTTCTTGCTTGTTCCCTTATAGTTGAACTAACAGAGTTCATGAGCGACTGGAATTCTGCTAATGTCTTCATATCTCTGCTCCTAACCTAGTGCTTTATTCATGAAGATGACATCTCCCAGAATGTATAGTGCTATTGTACCTACACGTTCATGCTCTCTCACACACATGCACTCACACATATGCTCAAATGATTTTGAGGTTTTTTTTTTTTAGTCTCTGCCTAGATGTAGAAAGATGGTAAGGGAGGCACCTGGGAGGAAAAAAATCTTTTTTCCAGCCTCAAAGAGGGGTACCCAAAAGGTAAAACTGATCATTTTCCATTCATATAGGACCTGTTCTTTCAGTGAGAGGACAAATTGCAGGGAGACATGCAATATCTCTTGACACTTTTTTTTCAGTCTACTTTGGAAAAAAAACCTGAAGCTTTAGTAGATTTTTTCTAGTCCAATCCCATCTGCCTTAAAAGCACCGCGAGTCCCTTCCAGATTCTGCCATTGGGTTGTGTAGTGGACTGATTGTTTATATCTCCTCAAAATTCATGTTGAAATCCTAACCCACAAAGTGATGGTATTAGGAGGTGGGGCCTTTGGGAGGTCATTAGGTCATGAGGACAGAGCCATCATGAATGGATTAGCACCCTTATAAAAGAGCCCAGGAAGCCCCTTGCCCCTTCCACCATGCGACCCAGTGAGAAGGCACCCTCTACAAATTAGGAAATAAACCCTAATCAGACACTGAATCTGCTGGCACCTTGACCTTGGACTTCCCAGCCTCCAAGACTGTGAGAAATAAATTTCGGTTGTTTATAAAGCCATCCAGTATTTTGTTTGATATTTACATTACAGCAGCCTGAATGGACTAACATGGGTTGTCTATCAGTTTTGGGTGCTGATATGAATGTTCGTATCATATGAAGGTCCATGGGTGTTTGTACAGATGGTTTAGTAAGAAATAAACTAGAGGCCGGGCGCGGTGGCTCAAGCCTGTAATCCCAGCACTTTGGGAGGCCGAGACGGGCGGATCACTAGGTCAGGAGATCGAGACCATCCTGGCTAACACGGTGAAACCCCATCTCTACTAAAAAATACAAAAAAAAAAAAAAACTAGCCGGGCGAGGTGGCGGGCACCTGTAGTCCCAGCTACTCCGGAGGCTGAGGCAGGAGAATGGCGTGAACCCGGGAGGCAGAGCTTGCAGTGAGCTGAGATCCGGCCACTGCACTCCAGCCTGGGTGACAGAGCGAGACTCCGTCTCAAAAAAAAAAAAAAGAAATAAACTAGAAATCTCTTTTATTTACAAGCCTTCCTCCCAACCACTGCCCCTGAAAGACTGTAGGACTGTCCCTCTTTCAATATCAAGATCCAAAACTCTACACACACACACACACACACGCACACACACCATTGCTACTAGATAATCTAAAATTTTTTCCGTCTTAATTAAAAAAAAGTCTGAAAAGCACTTAAAGAAGCTTCTGCCAAAAAATGTATAAAAGTCAGTCAAAGAAGTTTCTACCATAAGGGGCTTAGATTTATTCATGTATTATAATGGCCACTCACATACTGGGAGGCTCACAGAGTGATACCTAATTTTCGAACTCAGACTCTAAGTTAATGGCCGAGGAAATACAACTGTGAAACTTGCCTGCTACGTAGCATCCTTCTTCCTCCCTCCACCTAGGAAATGGATCCTAGCAGATGGTCTTTCTCACAGACCAAATAATGGTCATGATGTATTAAAAACTCATCCCTTCTACCCTCTGAGAATAGTGGGCTGCCACCAAGTGCTGTGTGCTCCAGAACATGATGCCACATGGTTGCCACCATAGCCTGAGGCTTAGTGAATTTTCCTATCCAGACAGTTGAAAGACATGCCTCTGTGGGCTGCTAAGGTCTTAATCTTGCCAAAACTCACTGCCTGCTCCTGACAGCCCAGAGAGGGATGGTGAATCCAGTGGGGAAAATGCAGCAGCAAAATCACCTGATCATCTCATTGTTGAGGGAAAGGGTGGATCTGAGGAGCTCAGCAGTGTCAAGACCCACTCAAAACATCAGTCATGGAGATCCAATAACCCTGGGATCTATGTGGGCAGAGGGGAAACCACAGCAGAAAAAAGGCCAGACTTAAAAGCTCTAGAGAAGACCTAACTTCAGTGTCCTCCCTGAGGCACACACACCTAAGGTCTCAGGAGCCCATCACTCAGGGTGTGTGGTCAGTGACTCAGCCTCAAAGGCAGCCTCCCCCTGCCACTCCTCTCTGGGCCCCTTGGCTCCTGGCACCCTAACAAGCAGACCCCAGCCTGGCTCAGTGCTTCAGACGGCCTCTGTCACAGGCTTAGTTAACTTTTTCTTTCTTCCTTTCTTCCTACTTTCCTTCTTTCCTTTCTTTCCTTTATTTTCATCCTTTTTTTTTTTTTTTGGAAACAGATGTCATGCTGTTAGGCCAACTGAGCAGCAATTTGAGTTACTGTCGATATTTAAATGCTGCTAATAAAACAGAATCCAAAGAATGACAGCCTCTATTATAACAAATGTGATTAAACTGCCTCAGCATGATTCGTCTCCATCCTATTAGAGCATGAGAAAAAAAGATTAAATCATCATCTTTATTACCAGTGGAGGGGGAAAAAAAGCTTCTCTCTGCATACTGAGGACTAAATAGAGGTTGAGAGGCGAATCTTAATATCCATTCATAGTCATTAACAATCAATGAGCTGGCCATGATCAGAACATTTGGGAAGGAGTTGATCTTTGTGCCTGAAAAGAAGACAATTTACATTAATGTGGACAATGAAGCTGGAAATCTCTACTACCTGATGAAACTGCGAAAATGGAGTGTGAAGACTAGGATCATAGATCCTTCCTGGTCACGCAGCCCACAGGGAGGGCTCATAGCGCCCAGGCAGGATTAGGTGTCCATGAGGAGTGGTAGAAGGGAGTTGATAGAAAGTACTGCAGAAAGCACTGTCTTCTTCTGGCTTATGAGACCAGGGGATTGGTGGCTGCAGGCTTCACAAGAGAGTGCTCCATGGGACTGCGGTTCCTGGCAATGGTGCCCAGCATCCTTATGGCTTCACAGTCAGTTATCAGGGGTGTCACAATTGTTAAGGGCTTCATTCTCCCTTGCATTCGGTTACACTTGTTTGAATAGAAGAGAAAGACATAGCAGAATGTATACCCTGGGGATTTCAAGAAATCCTGAGTACTCCCAAGGCAGAGTAACTCCCACGAGTTAGAAGGAGAAAACATTTGCTAATTTGGAAGGTTTCTCTCCTTTTCCCACTCCAACATACACACTCTCTCTATTTGTATGCAGTTACATATAATATCAGACATACTCAGATGTGTGAAATTTTATATGAAAGGAATTAAAGCCCCTGGAATTTAGAAAGCATTTTTGTCTGTGTTGGTTAAGATGTTTTAATTAATCTGATTTTATAAGTAATTTGTTTCTAATTACTAGACCATTCATGAAATATGGATTTAAGGAGCCATAACAACTATATATAAAACTTCATTAAAACAGCTTTCTTGGTGTAGCAGAATAAACCTTGTATTGGAATCCAAAAGACTTAGTTTCTACTCCTGGTTCTGTCACTAAATAGTCATGTGGTCCTGAATGAGTTATCTGGATTTCTAGAGGCATTGTTGTACTCATCAGTGACTCTTACTTAACCTTTGGGGTTAAGGACCCCTCTGAGAATGTGATGAAGCCAATAGACCCTCTTCCCAGAGAAGTGCATATGAACACACAATTTTGCATACAGTTTCAAAGTTCTTGGGCTCCTCACCAAAGCCCACCTAAGACTTCATACGTGTGGGTGAACCACAGGTCAGGAACCCCTGACAAGAGAATCTCTACAGCCCCTTCTGGCTGTCATATGCTACAACTTTGTAGATCTTTACCAGCAGGAGAGAATGCTAAAGGATTTATTTTAGGAGAAAGAAGAAGGGTGAAGAAAAAGAGGAGAAAAAGGAAAGGAAAAGAGAATGAGGAAAAAGAGAAGTTATACTTCTAGTAACTTGAAAAACACCTAAAAAATCCAGCCTTTAAGTGAACCCAAGTGAATTAGATGCAATACAATTGAATTCCATGTTATAAAAGAAAATGCAATGTAACATTTTAACTCATTGTAAAGTTATATCCTCTTGGGAACAATAAAACAATTCATACTAAATAAAATAAAGAAAAATGTAAGCAAAAAGCATTTACCATAACTAAATGATTATCTCAAAATGTGATTAAATACTCAGAAATTTTATGATAATTGAATGAATCGTTACATTCTTTAATCATCTGGTTTCTGTGACTTGACTCATAAATCTTTTGAGAAAATAAACTTAGCCAACAGATTTTTAGTTCTACAAGAACACATCACTACCTCCATTTTTAAAAATGCAATTTTAGCAACTCAGTATAGGTATTCAATTTAAAATATTTAATTAGCTTTACATGAATGTGTTGAGCCAAGACCCAAGCAGAATGCAGCCTCTTTGGAGTGGATGAGACATAGAAGCTGGAGCTCAGCAGAGGGAGTACTGGGCTCTAGCCCTCGGGGTGGGGTTCGAAACCAGGCACTTGCCCTATCTGGGGCTCAGTTGTTCCCTCTGCAAAACAAAGGTATTGAGCAAGATAACCTCCGGGATCATCTCTGCTCTACTTGTACATCTAGTCTCCTTTCATCACAATCCCCAATGTGCTAGCATAAATTAACAAAAAGAACCCAGAACAATTTCCTTCCAAACACAGACACCTGTGCGTTTGTGGCTCTAAATATATGGAAGGTCCAAACTGGAGCAGGGAAAGTCCAAGTAAAATAAAATCTGACCTTATGACCATTCCCCAAACATGCGTTCTTCCTTTCTTTTCTTTTCTTTTTTTTTTTTTTTTTTAGACAGAGTCTTGCCCAGGCTGGAGTGCAGTGACATGATCTCGGCTCACTGCAACCTCCGCCTCCCATGTTCAAGCGATTCTCCTACCTCAGCCTCCTGAGTAGCTGGGACTATAGGCATGTGCCACCACGCCCAGTTAATTTTTTGTACTTTTAGTAGAGACAGGTTTCACCGTGTTAGTTACGATGGTCTCGATCTCCTGACCTCGTGATCCACCTGCCTCGGCCTCCCAAAGGGCTGGGATTACAGGCGTGAGCCACTGCGCCCAGTCCCCAGACATGCTTTCTAACCCCGTTAGGTTTTCCCAGAAAGGCGAGAAAGGGCAAGGGGAAAAAAGGAGGGTATATGTTAGCACACACAAACATTATCAATGAGTAATTATTAAGTACTAATTGGCCCTAATATTGTGCTAGAAGAAAATAAGTTAAATAGTTTCCTGACTTTAGGAAATTATAACCTCAAGTGAGCAACGGCAAACTAGGGAAACATAGATACACTTATTCTAAGAAGATTTACCACAATGACGAGCGACAGCACACTAGGGGAGCCAGGTGGGTGATGTCAAAGTGGGAAGCCAGCTAAGTCTGACCTCCAGGGAGTGGTGGGGACTATGCAAAATAAATAAAACATTTAGCCAAAATAAAGATGTCTGCAGGTGAAAACCGATGCACAGGCCAGATCCAGTTTGCAACTCTTATTTAGAGGCTCAGAGAAGTGCTTCTTGAGGTATCCAGCTATTTCATGGCAGAGCAAAAATTCCAGCTAAGGTCCTTTTATTCCCAAACACTGCTTTCTCCACTGTACCACAGCTTCCTTTTATCAAAGGTCTACGCAGGTTCCCCTCATAACAGATGTTGGTGTCATCCAAGAAAGGTTGATTTGAACCCATTTCTCTGACTCTTGAATCCATTTCCTCTGAAGGACAGTGATATCAGCCACGTGTCACTCCCCGAAGGAGAAAAAGCAAGTAGTAGTTTATGGAAGATAAAAAGCACCCTGTCATTATCCAAATTGGGCACCTTTTTTGTGGGTACAGAGAGAAGAGGCTAGGAAGAGAGCCCTAGGATGCTGAAGGACAAGTGGCATCTGGTGGATTTCTTAAAATCCGCTGAAGTGTGCTTGACATGCTTTGTGCTTTACCATCCAGAATACTGTGTAGCTGTTAACATGCAAGGTTTATTCTCCTTTTTATTGCTTCTATTTTATGCCATTTAATTTCTCCAGTTTTCAGGCTGGCTCAGGTGCAGTAATGAAATTCTGGGTCAGAGGTAATTTTTACTCATGATTAGCAAGCTGAAAGGATGGTGCCTTTCCAAAGAAGAATGGTTCACCCAGAGTAATTAGCCAGCGGTTCCTAGTTTCTAAATATTCTCATTAAAACCTCTCTTCCTGCCAAAATGGGACTTGCTCTGGAATTTGGACCTTCAGCGTTCCCATTTGTGGGTTTGGGGATGAGCAGAGGTGCCACCACCTTTCATTTGCCATGAATGAGACTCCGTAGTTGGAGTAAGGCTTTCATCAGCAAGCCCTGCTGGAAACCTTTCTGTGTGAGCGTGCGCCTGCCAGACATTCAGATCAAAAATCCACAGGCTTTATTTAACTCTCCCTGGAAGGAGGTATAAAGGTTACAAAATAATGAGGAAGATCTCCGTTGAGCAGGAACCCAAGGGTCACAACCTCTTTGTTAAAACTGACAAAAGAGTTAGAAGATAAACTCTACAAGGAACAGAATCAGGGCTATTTAACCTGCCGAAGGGGAAGCTGGAAGGGAACAAAATCGCAGAATTCATGCATATGAAGGAATATTACAATAGAGGATGCTGAGCAGCTGTTTCCTGATTCCTCTGAGGACAACTAAGAAATGGGCTGTAAGAGCAGCAGCAGGATTTGCAGGTATTTGAGTATGTTGGAAAGAATGAACATTAAGACTTAAGAAATTTGAGTTCTGATTTCTGCTCCACTCCTAGCTAGGTGACTAGCCTCTGAGCCTCTGTTTTCTCAGAATTAGAATGGGATAGCAAACTCCCATGTAGTGACATAGGATTACTATGATTAAAAAGCAATGATAGGCACAAAATTGCATTTAAAAGAATGTTAGCAAAATTTAAGGAACTATTACCTCAGCTTTGACAAATTATAGGTGATGGGTTTGATGGCATTTTCAAAAATACTGCACTAACTTGCCTGGTGACCTCATTGGGTAGAATATATTCAGCCCCATACATACATTTATTTCTCAAAAGCAAAACAGATGATGATGTATGATTGTGTCTATATGTGTCTTTGAGGATATAAAGGGTCATTGCTATGCTCTGAATGTTTGAGTGCCCCCAAAATTTATACATTGAAACCCAGTCACCAATATAATGGCATTAGGAGGTGGAGCTTTGGGGAGGTAATCAAATCACAAGGGCAGAGCCCTCATGAGTGGAACTAGTGCCTTTATAAAAGAGGCCCGTGAATCCCAGCACTTTGGGAGGCCAAGGCGGGTGGATCACAAGGTCAGGAGTTTGAGACCAGGCTGGCCAACGTGGTGGAACTCCATCTCCACTGAAAATACAAAAACTAGCCAAGTGTGGTGGCAGGCACCTGTAATCCCAGCTACTCGGGAGGCTGAGGTGGAGAATTCCTTGAACCTGGGAGGCAGAGGTTGCAGTGAGCCGAGATTGTGCCACTGCACTCTAGCTTGGGTGACAGAGCAAGACTCCATCTCGGGGGTGGAAGGGGGGATTGACGGGGGGCGGGGAAGAGGCCCCTGATAACTGCCTTGCCCCACCCACCATGTGAGGACACAACTTGAAGGCACCTTCTACAAACCAGAAAAAAGTCCCTTTTCAGACGATGAAAATGCCAGAGCCTTGACCTTGGACTTCCTGGCTTGAAGAACTGTGAGAAATAAACTTCTGTTGTTTATAAGCCACCAATTTATGGTATTTTATTATAGCAACCCAAACAGACTAAGATAGTTGTGATAATGCTACTTTAAAAATTCTATTTGCAGCCAGGCACAATGTTGCACGCCTATAATCCTAGCACTTTGAAAGGCTGAGACAGGCAGATCACTTGAGCCCAGGAGTTCAAAACCAGCCTGGGCAACATGGTGAAACCCATGTCTACAAAAAATACAAAAATTCGCTGGGTGTTGTGGTGCACACCTGTAGTCCCAGCTACTCGGGAGGCTGAGGTAAGAGGATCACCTGAGTCTGGGAGGTCTAGGCTTCTGTGAGCTGTGATCACACCACTGCACTCCAGCCTGGGTCACAGAGTGAGACTTTGTCTCAAAAGAAAAAACAAATTATATTTGCAAGAGGCTGATCTAGGCCTAAAATCGAAGTAACATCTTAGAAAATGTTGAAGCATATGAGAGAATAACTTGATTAATGGGTCTTATTACTGAATATTAACTCCCAGAACTTTGTTAACATGGGGTTTTCACAATTCTGACAAAGTTACCAAATATATATCCCAACAGCTGATATTTTTTATATCTGGAAAACCCCAAGAATCAATGGAAAAACTACTAGAAATCGCAGTAAAACAGCAGATTATAAAATTAAGAGATTTCATATATGGAAACGAAAATCAGTTAAGTGGAAGAAAATGCCCCCGTCTATGACATCAAAATATGAAATAAAATACTTATGTGCAAATGTAATAAGAAATGCCCAAAACCTCTATGAGGAAAACTACAAAACACCCCTTAAAGTTTCAAAAGCATACTTGAAGAAATTCAGAGACATACGTTTTGGCATATCAGATCTTATGAAGATAATATATACACAAAACACACTCCCAGTACAAAATACAGACTTGACTTAGGATGGGGTTTCATCCAGATAAACCTATTGTAATTTGAAAATATTGTAAGTCAAAAATGGATATTTTGTCTCATCACCAGGAAATGGAGGGAAAATAAAACAAAAATAAAAATGAATGTTTTGTAGACATCATGGGATGCAAAAACACAAATCACAATATCCAAAAAACACTGGCAACACAGTAGTACCGCATAGAGTGTAGAGTGTTTACCCTCATGATCACATGGCTGACTGGGAGCTTCATCTCATTGCATATTGCTAGTCTAGGAGATCAAAATTCAAAGTTAGAAGTATGGTTTCTACTGAATGTGTATTGCTTTCACACCATTGTAAAGTCAAAAAAATGTAAGTTGAACCACTGTGAGCCAGCGACCATCTGTATCATCATAATTTTTTTCTGGCACAAAGCAAGTTTATTACAAGGTTCATTTGGAAAGAAAACAAGCAAGAATAACCAGAAGAAGAAGAAAAAAAACTAAAAAAGTAACACAATTTGGGGAGTACAGTACTTTTTTCATTATAAAGCTTCTATAATGAAAAACAGTGTCGTATTGGCACAAGACTAGAGAAACCAATGGAACAGAATAGAAAACCAAGACATGGAACTAACTGCACATGGGAATTTGGTACATTATAAAGTAGGCATCTCAAATCAGTAGGAAAAGATAGTAAGTGCAGAGAGGATAACTGGATAGCCATATGAAAGACACAAAATTGGATAAATTTCTCTCACCACACACTACGTTAAAACCCAAATGGATTAAAGGCTTAAATGTAAAGCAAATCTATACAAACACCATAAGAAAGCATTGGTAAATTGCTCTAGAATTACAGACAGGGAAAATTTTTCTCACTGTGACTCAAAATCCAGAAACAAGTGAGAGAACAGATTGATCACCCAACTGGTACCCACTGAGCACTATAACTGCTACCCAAAGGACATTTATCAAAAACATTTACAGGCAAATGTTTTAGTTGCTGCTATGCGAATCAATGGATAACAGTTGGGGCAAACAATAGACTAACAAAAAAACTTAGAAGAAAAGGCTGAGGAATTATATGTATTGGGGAATAAGGTCTTCAAAAAACTCCGACATATTTCTGGTAATCTGGAAGATCACACACAAACAGGATGGGGCACATGTTTCAGAAAGACCTAAGCATACCTTAAGCTCTTGCCTCTGACTGACTTTACTCTCTGCAGAAGCAGAAAGTGAGGACTAAAACCAAGCTGTTTATTGAAGTTGTACCCCAACACACACATAGTGCTCCTCTACAAAGACTGGAAGATATTTTTATTTCAAAACATGTAAGGAACTCTGTATCCAATCACTAGCTGAGCACTAAGGTAACAGAACATACACTTTTGTGGTCTCAGGTGACAAAAATACAGACTTTTAAAAAATTAGTTCAGGAAAACCACTAAAAACAATAACTGCAACATGTAGAAACAAGAAAACATGAAAAAGATGAAGAGTCTGATTTCCAGAATCTGCACGTTATAATATTAAAATTTTCCAGTGTCCAACAAAAAAATTATGAAGTATGCAAAGAAACAAGAAAGTATGGTCCATACACAGGAGGGACTATATCAGTAGAAATTGTCTCTGAGGTAGCTCAGTACCTAGAAAAAGATTTTGAATCAGCTGTTTAAATATGTTTAAGGCGCTAAGGAAAACCATGCATAAAGAACTAAATGAAAGCATGTAAACAATATCTTGCCAATTAGAATATCAATGAAGAGATAGAAGTGATTAAAAGGAACCAGATAGAAATTCTGGAATTAAAAAGTACAATAACAAAACTTGAAGTTTTACAACAAAGGTTCAACAGCAAATTATTTCAAACAAAAGAAAAACTCAGTAAACTGAAAGATAGGTCAATTGAGATTACCCAATCTGAAGAACAGAAAGAAAAAAATAAAGAAAAAGGAAAGAGTCTGAGAAACATTTTGGACACCATCAATCAGACCAGTAAATGCATAATAGGAGTATCAGAAGGAGAGAAGAGAAAAGGAAAGACAGAATAATTGAAAAAATATTGGCCAAAAACTTCCTAAATTTGATGAGAAGCATTGATCTCCACATCTAAGAAGCCAACAAAGTCCAATTAAGATAAACTCAAAGAGATATATACCAAGACACAAATCAAACACATCATTGTTGAAAGTTGAAGAGTAAATTCTGAAAACAAGAAAGAAGCAACTCACCACATACAAGGTGCTCTAAATAAAACAATTTCTCATTAGATCATGGAGGCCAGAAGGCAGTGGTATGACGTATTCAAAGTACTAAAAGAAAAAAATGTCAACCAAGAATTCTAGCGAAACTATCTTTCAAAAAGAAAAGAAAAATTAGGATATTCCTAAATGGTGCTCTAGAAAATATATATTTAACACACAAAACAGCCGTAATGGAGGAATTAAGGAATAAAAATAGATAATCCAACTAGAAAGCAAATGGAAAAATGGCAGAAGGGAATCTTTCCTTATTAATAATTACATTAAATGTAAAAATTAAACTATGGAATGGAAAGGCAGAGGTTGGCAGAATGGATACTAAAAAGCATGATCCACCTATTTGCTATATACAAGAGATTCACTTAGTTTGAAAGGCAAACACAGGTTGAAAGTTAAAAGACAGAAAAACATACTCCTTGCAAACAGAGTTAAAATGAGTATACTAGTATCAGACAGAATAGACTTCAAGACCAAAAGTGTCACAGTGACAAAGGACTTTATATAATGGGAATATGATCAATACATCAATACAATGTAACAATTATAAACATATATGTGTATAACAATGGTGCCCTAAAACACACAGAAAAAACAAAAATTGACAGAATTAAAAGGAAAAATCAACAGTTCAACAATAATCGTTGGAAACTTTCCTAACTCACTTTTAATAATAGAACAACTTGACAGAAGATCAACAGAGAAAAAAAATGACTAGAACAACAGTATAAATCAACTAGATTTAAACTGATATCTATGAAACACTTCACTCAGAAATAGCAAAATACACATTTTTCTCAAGAGCACTTGGATTATTCTCAGGATAGACTATATTTGAAGCCACAAAACAGACTCAGGAAATTTTAAAATATTGAAATTATACAAAATATACTCCCCAAACACAATGGAATAAAATTGAAAATCAACAATAGAAGGAAATTTGAAGAATTCACAAATATGTGGAAATTAAACACCATACTTCTAAAGAACCAATGAGTCAAGGAAGAAATCTCAAGAAAAATTAGAAAATAAATTGAGATGAATGAAAACAAAAATACGACATAGCAAAACCTATGAGATGCAGCAGAAGCAGTGCTCAGAGGGTAATTCATGGCTTTAAAGGCCTGCTTTTAAAAAGGGTAAGATCTCAAATGAATAGCTTAATTTTCTATTTTAAGAAACTAGAAAAAGAAAAGCAAAATAAGCCCAAAGCAAGAAGGAAGCCAATAATAAAGATTAAATCAGGCATAAACAAAGTAGAACATAGAAAAACAACAGAGACAATCAATGACCAAAAATTAGTTCTTTAAAAATACCAAGAAATTGAAAAACTTTTAGTTAGACTGATGAAGAAAAAGAGAAAACTAAAATCAAGAATGAAAGAGGACACATTGCTATCAACCTTACAGAAATAAAAAGGACTATAAAATAATATTATGAATAATTGTATGTCGGCAAATTAGATAAATGAAAAAATTTCTAGAAACACACAAACTACCATAACTAACTCTAGAAGAAATAGAAAATCTGAATAGACCTATAATAAGTAAAGACATTTAATCAGTAATCAAAGTATTTCCAACAAGGTCAGGACTAAATGTCTTCACTGATTAATTCTACCAAATGTTTAAGAAGAATCAGCACCAATCTTTTTCAAACTCTTCCAAAAAATAGAAGAGGATGGAACACTTTCCAGCTCATTCTATAAGGCCAAAGTAACAAAGACAGACAAAGACACAACAAAAAAAAAGATAACTACAGACCAGTGTCTGTTATGAATATACAAAAATCCTCAGTGAAATATTGGAAAGCTGAATCCAACAGCATATGGAAAGGATTATACACCATGGTCAAGTGGGATGTATGGCAGGAATAAAGGTTGGTTCAACATTCAAAAAATAAATAAATAAATATATTAATATCAATTGAATAAATTGATAAATTGTAATATATAATTGTTATACATTATATCAATTGAATAAAAAACAAAAATAACATAACCATATCAATGAATTCAGAAAAAGCATTTGACAAAATCCAGCACCTTTTCATGATTAAAAAAAAAAAAACACTCAATAAACTAGAAATAGATAAGAACTTCCTCAACCTAATAAATGACATCTATAAAAACCTACACCATCATCACACTTAATGGTAAAAGACTGAAAACTTCCCCCTATAATCAGAAAGAAGATAGGGATAGCCATATCTACATTTAATACGGTACTGTAATGGAAGTTCTAGCCAGGGCAATTGAGCAAGAAAAGTGAATAAAAGGCATTCACTTTAGAAAAGAATTAAAGCTATCTCTCTGTTCAGCGATGAGGTGATCTCATATTAAAAATCCTTGATACAAGATGAATATATAAAAAGCAACTGTGTTTCTATACACTAGCAAGGAACAAATTTACAATAAGATTAAGAAAACAATTATATTTCATGTGAATTTTATCTGAATTTTTAAAAAAGAAAAATAGCTCTAAAGCTATATAAACACATAGTTCACAGTGAAAGGAATGCAAAATGGCTCTTAAATATATAGAAAATGTACTCAATTTATAATAAGAGGAAAGCTAAGCTATAGTGAGGGGATTATAGAGCGATGGCAGTCCTAACAGTATGTTTTAGAAATTTTTTTGTTAATCATCCATAAGAACATACAAAACAACAAGAAGAGCAATACCAAAATCCTGAGATTGGTAACCAAAACTGGAAAGGGTTTCTGCAAAGCTACAATTTGCCAGTATGTCCAAGGAGACCCCAGTGAGATTTAAAATTTGGATGTGCTTAAACAGTCTGGGTTCTGTAAACTCTCAAAAATAATAAACTAAAATTCCCTTCCAAGAGAAAGTCCCACTCTGAAGTGAAACTGCTGAGAGCAGAGTCCAAATCAAACAGAATAACAACAATAGGGAAATGCAAAGACAAAGCCCAGGTAAAAGCGGGTGGGGGGGGGTCTCAGATCTCAGAAGGTTTTGATCACTTCACAAATACAACACAAGAGAAAGCTCCAAAGCCATGGTTCTAAAAATACTATTCTGGCCCAGTCGCCCCTCACTTCTTTTGCCAAAGTACAAGGAACCTCATTTCACTTGAAGAAATGACCAAAAAAACTTGAGGAGGGGGGATTATAGTTGATTCCATTCAAAGTTATTCTAAGGAAAATATGAATAAGGATCAGAACAACATCCCTTTGGGCAATTAGAGTGAACTGTAACCTACTATTTTAAAAACGAAAAGGAAGAAAATAATAGAATCTATGAAACAAGTAAGAATTAGAAAAACACATAAATTAGGTGATGAGAAAAAAAAAGATTTAAAAAGGAGGTGATTAGTACTTAGAAACAAAAGAAAAGTTTATTTCAGAAATAAAGACTAAGCCATAAGTAACACAAAAGCATGCCTTAACGGAAATGTAAGAAGGAAGGCAGGACATTTTTTTAAATAAAAAAGAAATGAAGAGGTAAAAGAAATTTGAGAAAATTGACAATTAGAGAAGACAGACAAGACCCAAGACTGTATAAGTCCTTGAAAAACAAAATCAAAGCAATGAAACAGATCAAATACTAAAAACCACCATTCAGTAAAGCTTTGTGAAAATAAAAAAAAATAAAACTTTCCTGAAACTACAAAACTGCTTAATGAGACATCACTATATACCTAGGAATACTGGCCTAGAATGATGTATTCTAGTAAAATTTGTCTTTAAAAAAGAAAAGACAAGTATCTTTGGGCATCCAGGCCAAAGAACCAAGTCACTTCTGAGGGAAGGAAAAATCAAAATATCCTCAGACGTTTTGACAATAATGCTTTATGCAAAAAAGTAATTACATATTTAAGCAACACAAGGAAAGAAAATGTAATGATTTTATATCTTGTCATAGATTTGATATCTGAACAAACTGATGCACAAATACAAAGGCCATAGAAAAATTACAAACATTCAAGAACTCAAGGAATGTGTTTCTATTAAACCATTCCTAAGGCATCTACTAAATATATGGAAAGACATCAACGTAAGGATTGGTGGCTGTAAAGAAGACAGTGTAGTACATAAGGGCTATACACTCTGACAACATAAGTAATGTACATCTCTCAACTGTGGAGGGAGAATGAGGATCATGTATGAAAAGGAGGATAAACTCACTAATTACATTTAGGTATTAACTAGGAGTAAAAAGATAGGACTTCAGATCAGGAGGTGGAAGTGTATGGGATGAAGTTGTCACTATCTAATATCAACATCACTCTTACTAGACAACCAACAGACAATAGGCAAAAAAAGGTGTAACAAAGGGTTTTATATAAAGGTACTCATATAAAGGTAACCATTAACACACAATTTCAAACTTTCCTAAATACCAAATATGTACTGGTCAGGGCAGCGGAGCAGTGAGAGAGAGACCAAACTAAAAACAATGTAGTAAAAAAACTAGATGAATATTAAAAGATTTATATTTTTATAAAGAAAAGAGAATGATAGTTTATAAGTGTTTGCTTGTATTATCTAAATGGTGCAGCAGCCATAAATAAAAAGAATAAAATGTTACTTACGGGAAAGAGCAGAAAGGGATACAAGAGAGAGGGAAGGGACAGAATTTGGACTTCATTGAATGGGACTTATTTTGTGGATGTCACTTTCAGACCAAATATACATTTCATATAATCATAAAACAAAATGAAAATTTATAAAACATAAAAGTCAAAAGTGAAGTGAAATGAATGAACCTAAATGTGTATCCAGTTGGTGGCATAATAGCAATGAAAGTACCTTTACAATTGGCTTTTTTTTTTTTTTTTAGTAGCAAAACAGGTAGATTTAATGTTAAAATATTATGTTTTACAAAGGTATGCCTAGTCTTTGTTTCATTGTATGGATAGCAGATTTCAGAGTTCATTTTCTGGGTATATACTTTTACAACCCACTCTCCCCATTTTTATCATACGCACTTTCAAACATCAACACAATCTCTTCATAAATACCACACTGAATGGCTACAAAATAGCCCATCATAAGACTTTGCCAACTTTCTTTGATTATAATATCTTCTTTTTTTTTTAAGTAATACTGATGATGGCTGAAGAATTGGGTCTGTAGGTCAGGTAGCCTGCCCTGGTGGTAGAAAACACTCACTGGGCAATGCCTGTTTACAGAAAAATGATATCTATGATCATTCAAAGAAAAAGAAAGTGAGTGAAATGGCAGGTGAGGATTCACAACTGACTTTAAAACCCAGCTATTTGGCCATACATCTCTGGTGGGACATATCCTAATGAATGACAAAAGAACTGAAAAATAATCTCATATTTTTTCTGTAATCAAATTATTGATTGTTGTGGTATAGTTTTTCTAAGACTATTATTTACATATTGTAGGGAAAAAAACAGATGGGTATTTTGTTGTCATGAAGAAGCAAGATTTTTAGCTTGAAAGAAAGGAGATATTGATGTACAATTGGTGTGTTTTTAAAAAGCCCCTTATTCTAAATTTTAATTTTAACTATTACTATGAACTAATATATATATATGTATATTAACAGTATGTTTTAGAAATTTTAGATATATATATCCATTGTCTTGATATATTTCTTGATATATTTCTATGTATTAGATAGATAGATAGATAGATAGATAGATAGATAGATAGATCATATATATATATCTTTTTACTTGAGACAAAGTCTCACTCTGTCACCCAGGCTGGAGTGCAGCAATGCAGTCTCAGCTCACTGCAACCTCTGCTCCTGGGTTCAAGTGATTCTCCTGCCTCAGCCTCCCGATTAGCTGGGATTACAGGTGCCCACCACCATGCCCAGCTAATTTTTGTATTTTTAGTAGAATTGGGGTTTCACCATGTTGGCCAGACTGGTCTCGAACTCCTTACTTCAAGTGATCCACCCACTTGAAGTCTCAGCCTCCCAAAGTGCTGGGATTAAAAGTGTGAGACACCATGCCTGGCAGAACTAATAATGTATTTTATCTGAAATAAAAATCCCTAGCTCTATCTTCTGACGAGGCCTAGAAGCAATGACTAACTCAGTGTGCTCAGCATACCTAGGGCCCAGATTATGGTCTCTAAGTATCTTTTCTCACAAAAAGGAACAAAGGTTTCTTAAATTTCTAAGTCTGAGTCTGGAGGAGGAAACATATAAGACAGCCTAGAACATCTTGTCATACCACAAAGTAAGAGAGCTGCTACCAAAGATTATTAAGGTCATGTCAAAGACAGAAACAAATACTTCAGGAGTCATTCTGAAGGCCCAACTGGCTAAAGATGGATCTATTTGAGTATTAATAGGTTAATAATTACAATGTATTAAAACATACCAAATATTATTAAATCCATGAATTTATATGATTATTTTTTGAGACAGAATCTCACTCTGTCACCCAGGCAGGAGTGCAGTGGTGCAATCTCAGCTCACTACAACCTCCATCTCCTGGGTTCAAGTGATTCTCATGCCTCAGCCTCCCAAGTAGTTGAGTTTACAGGTGCACACCACTATGCCCAGCTAATTTTTGTATTTTTATTAGAGACAGCGTTTCACCATGTTGGCCAGCCTGGTCTGGAACTCTTCGCCTTAAGTGATCCACCTTCCTCCACCTCCAAAAGTGCTGGGATTACAGTGTGAGCAACTGCACCTAGCGTATGACTTTTTAAAACTCCATTGTGTTAGTCTGCACATTGCTATAAAGAACTATCTGAGACCAGACAATTTATGAAGAAAAGAGGTTTAATTGACTCACAGTTATGCAGGCTGTACAGGAAGCATGACTGGGGAGGCCTCAGGAAACTTACAATCGTGGCAGAAGGCAAAGGGGAAGCAGGCACATCTTCACATGGTAGAGCAGGAGAGAGAGAAAGAGAGAGAGGAAAGGGGGAAGTGCTACACACTTTCCAACAACCAGGTCTCCTGAGAACTCAAGCACGAAACAGCACTAGGCGGATGGTGTTAAACCATTAGAAACCACTCCCATGATCCAGTCACCTCCCACCAGGGCCACCTCCAACACTGGGGATCACAATTCAACATGAGATTTGGGTGGGGACACTACCAAACCATATCAGCCATCAATCACCTTGAGAAGTTATCACTGGAAAGCAAGCAGCAAAAGTCGAATGGGAAACTCTATGATGAACAATCCAGTTTATTCAACAAAACGTATAGCAAAGGAAAAACAAAAGTAGGTGTGATGCAGATCAAAAGATCTTTAGGACATGTATCAAATAATGAGGATCCTAACTTAAACAAACTCAGAAAAATGTATGTCTGATTAGATATCTGATGATATTAGGGAATTGTTGCTCTTTTTTGAGGTGTGATCATTGTATTGTGGCTTTATTTTATTGCAATAGTCTTCTTTTAGAGACATGTGCAGAAATATTTCTAGCTGAAGAGGACTGAATAGTAACCCTCAAAATTCACATCTTCCCTGGATCCTTAGAATGTGACCTTATTTGGAAATAAGGTCATCACGGACATAATTAGTTAAGATGAGATCATACTGGAGTAGAATAGGCCCTTAATGCATTGTGACAGGCATCTTGTAAGAAGAGAAGAGACACAGCAACAGCACAAGGAAAATGCTACATGAAGACACAGGTTGTGATGCATCTACAAGCCTAGGAACCCCAAGGACTGCCAACAACCATAAGAAACTCGGAGAGAGGTGTGAGCAGATGCTTCCTCAGTGCACCCAGAAGGAACCAACTATTATGACACCTTGATCTCAGACTTCTAGCCTCCAGGGATGGGAGACATAAATGCCTGTTGTTTTGAGCCGCCTTTTATGGCAGCCCTAGGAAACATACAGATATGATGCCTCGGATTTGCTTCAAGGTCACCCAGCGTGGGTGGGGAACGGATGGGGGTAGAAATGAAAGAAGTTAAGCCTTGAGTTGATCATTGTACCTAGGAGATGGAGTGTGGAGGGTTCATTATGCTATTCTCCCTACGTTTGAATGTGTTTTAAAGTTTATATAGTGAAAATTTTTTAACAAATTATACCTCATATGTGCATAGTGAGTTCCCACTTCTTACAACAATTTAATGTACTGCATGTTTATTAAACATTTTATGTGTCTAGCTGTGTTTTCGCTGTTGCGTATTGTATTGTATATTGAGTATTTGTGATCCCCACTTCATAGGCACAAAGAGGGTGAGCAGTTTGTCTTTTGTCCCAGAGCCAGTCTGCAGGATCATCAAGGTGAAACCTCAGTCTGCGGATTCTTGGTCTAGTGCCTTTCCCTATGTCGTATGTACCACACCCTCATCATTCCTGTACAGAACTCCACGTACTCACAAGACAGGATCCCCACAGTTAGAAAATTCATAATCTTGTTGAGGAGGTCATACCTATATTGTGAAATCTTCAGAGAATCATAGGAAACCCTAAGCAATAAAATATATGTCCAATACAATAAAATAAATATCAGAATATATGATACAAAAAAAAAACATGCTTGAGGCCAGGTGTGGTGGTTCATGCCTGCAATCCCAGCACTTTGGCACACCAAGGCAGGAGGATCACCTGAGCCCACAAGTTCGAGACCAGTCTGAGCAACAAAGTGAGACTCTGTTCCTCCAAAAAAAAAAAATTGTTTTTAATAGCCAGGCATGGTGGTGCATGCCTGTGGTCCCAGCTACATGGGAGGATGATGTGGGAGGATCTCTTGCACTCTGGAGGGCGAAGCTGCAGTGAGTTGTGTTTGTGTCACTGCACTCCAGCCTGAGCAAGAGAGTGAGGCCCTGTCTCAAACAAACACGTTTGCATATCTGCATGTGCTGCAAAGAAAACATGGATTCCAATCCCAGCTCTGCCACTTGGGGGGTTCAGATATACCTAACCCTTCTGAGCATCAGTTTCTTATCTTCAAACTAAGGAATATAATGCCTGACCTAATCACTTGATTGAGTTGTCTGAAGAATAAAATAGCAAAATATATGTGAAAATGCCTCGTCATCTGCCAGAGGCCAGGAAGGCAAGGAATTATAATTAAAGCCAAAGTGAGACAGTGGTTCATACTTCAGTTCAAACAGATTGACAAAAGCCCCAAAATCTCTTAGCATCAAACAAAGTATTATTTTAGTGAAATGTCCTTTATTACTTAAAAAGATTAACTATTTGTAGTTAAGGAAAGTATGATTGGGAAGATGTCAATGAAGAATTACTGCTTTGCAAAAGCACATTTGGAAGCAAAGTCTTTTCTTCTAGAGATAAGTGTGGAATCGCTGCCAATAGCTCATGAAGCTGCTTCCTTTTGGCACCATCCTCTGTTCCTTCTGACAGGAAAAACTTCTGTCATGTCCCAAACGCGTGTGGAAGAATACCACGAGGAGGATTCCGCTCTCATCATGGTGAGGATTCTTAGCTGATCGCCAAAGCAGAATATCAAAAGACGACGGAAACCAAACCGTGGACTGCCTCTCCAGGACAGCACAACAAACGGCCGAATATGTCAGCAGAAGAACTTCTTTCAATCCCATGAAACCTGGGGGGGGGGTTGCAGCGTATTGATTTTTCTTCTTCTCTGAATTGAGAGAGCTGATGAGGGATTTGGTATCATCCCTCATTATCTGGCTATAGCCAGAGTGTGTATTTATTAAGCATCTCAAGCTGCTGGTCCTACGATTAGGTTCAAATGCCCTCTGTCAGTTATCGAAAGATCAGTGTAAGGAGACCTGGCATCCCTTTGGGTGAATAAAACGGCCAGTGTTAGCGTAACAGAGGGAGGTGACATTCAGCAGACACCACAGTGTCGACAGCGGCTCGGCTGCTTCAAGACTCTCCCCTGTCTGTGTCTGCAGACCTTCTTCCACATGGAAGGAAATTGGTTCCAAGCGTCTGGTCTTTCCTATTTTGAAGAGGTTTCCTGAGAGTTCTTTAGCAATCACAAATCTTTCTGGCCCTTTCTAATTCATCACTGTAAAGACCACTTCTCCAGAAAGAGGGATGAGTTTTGCCAGAAGCACTAGAAGAAACATGTAAATTACAGGTCACACTAACCCTAAAACTGAACATTTTTCTCATTTGAAATGAACACTGCATTTTTATTGTTAGTGCCTCCCTGTGGCGTTCTCTTTAAAACAAGTATTCCTTCTTTTTAACATTTAATTACCTCTGAAAAATCCTGGAATTAGATGTCTGTATATAGTAGATAGATAATTAGAATTAAATGCGGGTATATTAGCATGGTAGGTTTGAATCACACCTTAATCTGAGTATGCTCCATGCACGTGGGGCTTCCCTGTATTATGGGCTTATGACATGAAACATCGTCTATTTACTTGCCTAGCTGTGTGAACATGGACAACTCAAGTTCTCTGAGCCTTGCTTATCTCATCTGTAAAGCAGGTAGAATAATAGTATTTATCTCATGCTACTGAGGAATGGTGCATACTAAACATTCTATCAGTATTTGCCAGTATTATTATTATTATTATTATCATTATCATTATTACTACCAGACCGTGAGCACCTTGACCTGGAGGATTGGGTCTAATCCCCCATGCTATGGTACCTGGCACATACTAGATGCTCAATAAATATCAGGGTGGTTGGAGAATGGATCAACTATTTGAATAAGCAAGCAGCTATGTGAACAAGAATGCAACCTATAGTCTGACTGAACATAGGTTAAGAATTTGTTAGATCTTTCTGGGTTGTGATATTCACTGGTACTTCTATGTCCAATGCAAAAGGAGTATGTGTGACTAGGAATAGAAGTGATGATGGGACCCAGGTTTCATTTGTCGATGTGGTTATTATAAGAATACACATATTTGTGTATTTGATGCTAACAGATGGCTGCCCAGCTACAGAGAAACCTGGCACCTGTTAGAGAAGGCTGGAGACACATGAGAGATGTCAGGAACCCCAAAGAGGGTTTCTGGAAGGAATAGTTATTGAGAACTGCAGGCGCTGTGACTGAAGCCACTGTTACTGATCATGCTTCCCATCTTCCTTGGGAAGATGTCAAAAACCACTGGGCCCGGAGAAGGAAAAGCTGGGACATGCAGTCACTGGGAGAGCCTGACCAAGAGCCACTGTGGGAGCCACTGGCCAGTATCACTGTGGGTTCCACATCGAAAGTCACACTCTTGGAGACCGGTAGGGAGACTACTGTGCTTCGGGCTCCACGCAGCTCTGCCCTGCAACCTTGGCTGTTTAGCAGAGGGTAGAGATTGGCAGTGTTTCCGTGTCTTCCTCCTAAGGAAAGAGAAATTGGGTTGGAGAGTCTGGGCTGCCAAGTCACAGAGAGCTCAGATTCTTGGCGAAGGATGTGGGCCCCTGGCCCCTCTTTTGTACTCCATTGCAGATGAGGGACATTTTCGGATTACCAATAGTTATTTCATCCTGTTCTTATTTGCTTGTTTTCTTTTTCCTCCTCCTCAGGCATTAAAATGATGGTGCTATGTTAAAGCATAAATCATGGAAGTGTGTCTTAAGATATTCATTCCTTTTTTGCTAGACACTCACTCAGTGAGCACAGGCAAGTTATTGAACTTGGCCTTCTTCTAACTCGGCATTTCTACCTGTGAACTCAGACTCCCTCTCCATTAAATATGGATAGTGTTGATCTCTACCTGCTGACTCTCCCCTTTGTGCTGGTATTTCATATTCATGGAGGCTCAGCAAGGAACAAAATAGAGAATTCAGTGCAGAGCTTCTGTCCATTGGGTTTTCATTCAAAATTCAACAGGTAGACAGAACTCTTGCCTAAGAAAAGGATGAGGTGACCCAAGGGAGGCAGGAATGCTGTACAGTAATGATGCCTGCCTGTGGGCTGCCAGGGTTCTGAGAGTCAGAGATGATCTTTTCAAAAAAAGTGAGTCTGGAGATGTGAACAGCGCATGCCAAGGTCATGCTGAGCAAATTTTGCAGCCCCTGAAGTCAGCAGAGTCTGAGCCAGGCAAATAAACTCCCCTTCACCTGGAACCAGATTGGTATTTTTGTGCTCAACTTTATGAGGTGGGGACAAATGGAGATTTTACAACTGCATATGAGTAATTAATGCAAAAAGCAACTAGATCAATAGTATAGTATCAAGTGCCACATGTGTGAAGATGATGCTAAGTATTGTCAGAAAGTGCAAAGGTTACTAGGCAAGCTCCCTGTCCTCACAGGTGGTCAGAATGTTGGTGAAACAGGCCAAGCATGGTCGCTCACACCTGTAATCCCAGCACTTTGGGAGGCCAAGATGGGTGGATCAACTGAGGTCAGGAGTTCAAGACCAGCCTGGTCAACATGGTGAAACCCCGTCTCTACTAAAAACACAAAAATTAGCCGGGAGTGGTGGTGGGAGCCTGTAATCCCAGCTACTTGGGAGACTGAGGCAGGAGAATCGCTGGAACCCTGGAGGTCGAGGTCACAGTGGGCAGAGATCACACCACTGCACTCCAGCCTGGGAGACAGAATGAGACTCTGTCTCAAAAAAAAAAAAAATGTTAGTGAAACAGATTGACTCAAACCAAAAGACAGCATGGAGCAATAGTATAAGATAAGGGCTAAGGACTGGTGTCAGCTAAAAGGGTTGAAGGATTTCGGAAGGATTTAGGTCGAAAGAAGGCCTGGTGTGGGGATTGTGCACTGCACAACGTTTCAGTCAATACTGACTGCATAGACAATAGTGGTCCCAGAAGATTACAATGGAACTGAAAAATTCCTATTGCCTAGGGACATTATAGCCAGCCAGTGTCATAGTGCAACTCATTATTCATGTGTTTGTGGTGATGCTGATGTAAACCAACCTACTGCGCTGCCCGGTGTACAAAAGGATACCACGTACAATTCTGTATAGTACATAATGCTTGACAATGATTATAAACAACAATGTTACTGGTTTATGCATTTACTATACTATACTTTTTACCATTATTTTAGAGTATACTCAGTCTACTTTATTTTTTTTAAAGCTAACTGTAAAACAGCCTCAGGCAGGTCCCTCAGGAGGTATTCCAGAAGAAGACATTGTTATCATAGGAGATAACAGGTTCATGCATGTTATTGCCCCTGAAGACCCAGTGGGACAAGACGTGGAGGTAGAAGACAGTGACCCTGATGCTTCTGACCCTGTGGAGGCCTAGGCAAATATGTGCATTTGTGTTTTCATTTTTAACAAAAAAAAAAGATTAAAAAGCTAAAAAATTTGACTTTAAAAATAGAAAAAAGTTTATAGAATAAGGATATAAAGAATGAAAATATTTTGGTGCAGCTGTGCAATGTTTGTGTTTTAAGATAAGTGTTACTACAAAAAAGTCAAAAGTTAAAAAAGAAATGAGGAAAAAAGTGTATAAAGTAAAAAACGTGATGGTAAGCTATGGTTAATTTATTATTGAAGAAAGAAAGAAATGTTTTAGAAATTTAGTATAGCCTAAGTGTACATAAAGTCTACAATAGTGTACAGTAATGTCCTAGGCCTTCCCATTCATTCACCACTCACTCACTGACTCACCCAGGGCAACTTTCATTCCTACAAGCTCCATTCCTGGTAAGTGCCCTATACAGGCATGCCATTTTTTATATTTTATACAGTATTTTTACTGTGCCTTTTCAGTGTTTAGATATACAAGTACCATTGTGTTACAGTTGCCTACAGCGGTCAGTACAGTAACATGCAGTACAGATTTGTAGCCTGGTAGCAATAGGTTATACCATATAGCCGAGGTGTGTAGCAGACTATACCACCTAGATTGGTGTAAGTATGCTCTATGATGTTCGCACAATGACAAAATTGCCTAGCAACACATTTCTCAGAACATAATCCCCATCATTAAACAATGCATGACTGTACGTGGTAGATTTTCTTTTTCTTCTGGCAATAAGGAAGGAAAGGATGTCCTTGGTAGGTTTTCTAGCATGCTAGAGTTTTGGCTGGACTTTGAAGACTGGGTAGACTTTGAGCCAGTGGGGAGGAAGAGGGAAAGCAGTGGTGTGCTGGAGCTGGCTCACACTGTCTCCTGAGAGCTGATTGTTACATTCTCAGAAATATTGTGAGGCAGTTGTTAAATGAGGTGGTTACTGAAAATTAAATATAGAAATTTACAGTAAATAAATTATATCTTCAAAAACAGCAAATATGCAGCCATAAAGAAGAATGAGTTCATGTCCTTTGCAGGGACATGGATGAAGCTGGAAACCAACATTCTCAGCAAACTAACACAAGAACAGAAAACCAAACACCACATGTTCTCACTTATAAGTGGGAGTTGAACAATGAAAACATATGGACACAGGGAGGGGAACACCACACATCCGGGCCTGTCGGGGGTGCGGACCAAGGGGAGGGAGATCATTAGGACAAATACATAACACATGCAGGGCTTAAAACCTAGATGACAAGTTGGGTGCAGCAAACCACCATGGCACATGTATACCTGTGTAACAAACCTGCACGTTCAGCACATGTATCCCAGAACTTAAAGTAAAAAAAATTTTTTTTTTTTTTTTTGAGACAGAGTCTTGCTTTGTCGCCCAGAATAGAGTGCAGTGGCGTGATCTTCACTCCCTGTAAGCTCCACCTCCCGGGTTCCACCATTCTCCTGCCTCAACCTCCCGAGTAGCTGGGACAACAGGCACCCACCACCACTCCCGGCTATTTTTTTTTTATTTTTTTTTATTTTTAGTAGAGACAGAGTTTCACTGTGTTAGCCAGGATGGTCTCGATCTCCTGACCTCATGATTCGCCCGCCTCGGCCTCCCAAAGTGCTGGGATTACAGGCGTGAGCCACTGCGCCCGGCCTAAACTAAAATTTTTTAAAAAGGCAGTAAATACTCAGAACTCATCACTTCCTATTTTACTACATTTTACTGTTATCTATGTTCTCGAGATTATTTACATTGGTTGCATCTCCACAGTGAAAATACTATATATAAGAGTGCATCTCTGTCCATCTCTTCCTAACTTTATAGTGAGAGTATTGACACAACAGAAATCTGGAAACCCCACAAAGCATGGCTTGATTTGTTGTTTTGTTGATCGTTTAGAGGTAAGAAAGTGATAGAAAAATATTAACCATGCAGAAGAAACCTAAAAATATTTCATATCTGTAGTTGTTATATCGCAGATGATCCCAAAAAAGGAAGAAATCTTCTTCTAGCACTATTATTATCTGATTCAGCAAAGAAGTCCTTCACATCGTTGATAAACAGTCAAGTTCTGATGTGCTCATTAATGTAAATTAAAATGTCAACCAACGTTCATGTCAAAGCTACATTGAGAAAGCCAGCTATTAAACATTTACCAGCACAGCACTGGAGGAGGACCACATCAGAAGGAAATTACAGCATGCAAAATGGCAGAAACTGAAGTGCCCCCGTTGGGGCACAGTGTAGTGTGGTGGGAATGACAGGGGTTTTAGTCGTGGATTTAAATCCCAGCTCTACTAATTACTAGCTGTGAAAACTTTGCAAGCTACATAACATTACTGAACCTAAGTTTTCTCACGTGTAAGATAGACAACAAAGCCAACCACATGTGTTGTTATGAGAACTAGAAAGAATACAGTATTTGGTGCCTAGAACAGTGCATGATGTATATCACACACCCAATATTGATACTAATTATCACAGTGAAGTAGCCTAAAACCCACAGAAAACAGGCTGGCTGAGAAGCAGGTTTATTTATGGGATGGGTGGAAGCCTTGAGTCCTGAATCTCCAGGCAAGGAATTTGCAATTTATTTTGTAAACACTGGTGAGTCATTAAAGGTTCTGAGCAGGGCACTGATGTGGGTGAAATGGTGTCACAGGAAGATGTAGATGGCAGTAGTTTGCAATGCAATCCTTTCTTTCTATATGTGGACCTCTAGTGTGGTGTTTAACAATAAGTGTATTTATGTATGTAACAGTGTCCTAGAGATATATAGGCAGGTCTCAAAATGCCTTCTGAATCGAAGAAAGATTATATCATATTTAATATAATTTTGTGTTAAGTGTACCTCGGCATATTATAACTCTTTAGAAATGTATAATTTATACCTGGTAGCTATAGTAACACCTAAGTAAGCAAGATACCACATTCATTCTAGTTATTTTTCTGCCCATCACTCTACTTTCTTAAAATCTCTTAACCCTACCTGCCATTAACCTTCCCCATTGCTTTGCCTTAGATTTGTGATTCATGACACTGACCCCAGAACGGAATTACCTAGGGAATGTCAATAAAAATATGTCAGTGTGTGGGCCCAGCTTCCAGGGATTGTTTAATTGGTCTGAGGTGGGGCTTGAACACTGGGTTGTTTTTAAAGCTCCTGGGGGTTCTTCCATGCATCCAAATCTTAGTTCACACTCTCATTGCTGTGTGCCTGAATCATTGCCTGAGTCATCTGCTGGCGCCCCTGCCTCCAAGTCTGAGTTCTTCAAATCCCTTTTTTACCCTGCTTTCAGAACGATCTTTGAAAAACACTAATCTTACCATGCCACTCTTGCCTTAAAGCCTGTCAGTAAGTAGCTCTCCAGGATCTAATAAAACCCGAGCTCATTGACACCAACCTTCTTCTTTAACAACATATACGCACATAATAACCCTCTAAAAAGTCCCAGAAATAAAGAGAATCATGGCAAATCCATGGCATAAAATTTGACCAAAGAGTGATCTAGCCCCAGAAAGATGTTGCAGATTCGTATGTTCAAAGACATTTTCTAAAAACCCTATTTAAATATACACCCCCGCAGAACTGCCTTGCAACATCGCATGCAGGTAAGATCCTTGGAAGAGAAACGAGCCCAGGTATAAGAAGCAGTACTCAACACCCGTGGCTCACTGCAAAACATGGGAAGACAAAGGGAACTGACAGCCCAGCAAGACCAGCAGAGGCGGCTCCATTCAGCTTCTGACTCCCAGCAGATTCCCTGATTTCCCCAAACTGCACATGCTGAAGTCCTACCCCCAGTAACTCAATGTGTAACATTCTTTTGGAGAGAGGGCCTTTACTGAGGTCATCAAGTTAAAATAAGGTCATGAGGGTAGGCCCTAACCCAACGTGACTGGTATCCCTATAAAAAGGGGAAATTTGGACCCAGACATGCACACAGAGACAGCACTGTAGGAAGAGTATTCTGTATAAAGAGGGTAGGAGGCAGAGGTTGGGGTGATGTTTCTACAAGCCAAGGAACACCAAAGATTGCCAGCAAACCACAGGAAGCTAGGAAAGAGGCATGGAACAGATTCTTCCTCGCAGGCCTCAGAAGAAACCAACACTGCTGACACCTTGATCTTGGACTTCCAGCCTACAGGCAAAAAATTTCTGTTATTTAAGCCCTCCGGTTTATGGTACTTCATAACAGCAGCCCTAGCAAATTCATACACCCCCCCGCCCGGCAAGTTCACTTCTTCCTCTGGTCTCTGCCCAGCTCTCCGGTCACATCCCATCGCCCAGTCCCATATCCACCAGGTCAATCTATTCCAAGCTCCCCCAGTGTGCTGTGTCCTTTCATGCTGCTCCCTCCACCTGAAATGCCCACTTCCAACCTCCCACGCTGGTGCAAATGAATCCTTGAAGGTTCCCTCTATTTCCTTAGTCACTACTCCTTACTTCCCCCCAGTCAAACTCTCATAGAATTAACCATTCCTCTTTGGATATACCACCACTATCATTTGTACCCAGCATCTCTTCATGTCCTCTCAGCCCCATCCCTCACTGCAGCCACTGCTAGAGCAACTCGTCCCAGGCCCACTCCATCAGCCTCATGCAAGTATAGTCTGCTGCACCTCCACTCAGCCCTCTCTGCTCATCTCTCGCTTCCTACTCCAGGCCTTCTCTGATGCCAAGACTGGCACATCCACAGAAACCCCCCAGGACACGTGCACGGGGCCACCAGAAGAACTGGAGGGAGGTAACTAATCCTTCTGGGCCCCTTGTGGATTAAGTTTCCCTCCTTGTCCCCTGTGCAGACCATGCTGAGGCACATTTCACAAAACTCCATGGACGTTTCAGCTGCTCAAACACCAGTGGCCTGAGCGCCGGCCAGCTCCAAAAAGCATCGTTGTGTATTGGTTCTCCCTCCTTTCCTGGGTCTCTTTCTGGAATCATTTCCAAATAAACCATCTATGCGTATATTTTCTAGGGCTCCATTTTCAGAGAAATGCAGCCTAAAACACTGTGTTTATTTTGTATTATATTGGGTTAAACCATGCGAAATTGCCAATATTTGACCATTTTTGACCTACAAAGATGACAATTTCATATAATCCAGTGAATGCTTGTTTACACTGATGTCTTCTCAAATAGAAGGGAAGCTTCTTGAGGTCAGGAGCAGTCCCTTACTCATTTCTGCATCCCCAGCATCAACCACTGTGGCTGGCACGTAGACGTCTCTCAATAAATTTTGAATGATATGTTGTGATCTTCTCAGTGTAGATAGGGAAAAGGCTAAGGAAATAATTCTTCTGTAAGCAATATCTGCAAAATAAAGTTAAATCCTTACTTCACATTTTACACTAAAACAAAGTCAAGATGAGTTAAATATTTAAATGTCAAAGAGAAGCAGTTTTTGAAAGTACAGAGAAAACGGTTTCCAGCCTGATGGGGAGGCAGTTATACAAACCAAAGTCTCACTCGGGAGCAGGAAGGGCTTCACTAACAGAAGTGTGGGGGATTAGAAGAGCGTCTCAGTCAGGCCTGGGGGCTCCGAAGGCTGCCAGGGGAAGAAACTTTAATCTGAGTTCTGAAAGACAAGTAGAAAGTAGCCAAGAGAAGGGCTGGTGAAAGGCATGTTCCAGGCAGAGGGGAGAATCTGTGCAAAGGCCTGGAGGTGGGAAAGTTAAATGGGAAAAAATGATAGGAATGGTCTTGAGGCTCTCATGTAGATGTCAACTACATCTACCTGGGGACTATCATACCCCGGCTTTGGGGGAGGGTGTGTCAAATCTCACACAAATGGCAGCTACATTCTTCTGGGACAGGTGCACAGAAGTGGACTTGGAGTCCAACACTGCTGTCTTGCCGGTGGATAGGGATCTCCGTGGGGGACCACATGGCCGCTGTATCCCTGGGGCTAATGCAGCCCTAGTCTGCATGCCAGCACCAGCCTTGACAAGTGCATATTAAAACGGCCCTGGCCCACCCAGGAAGGGCCATCCAGATGCCAGAATTGCATCCTACACCAAATCTACATTTAGGACACTGTCCATTCTCTCCCAATGGCTTGTGAGAAAGCTGCTTTGCAAGTTACTCCACCATGGCCTGCGAGCTCTTTGAATTGCCACAAGACTGCATGGAGGGCGTCAGGCTATAGCCAGGTCAGAGAAGAGGGACCCAACACAGGGCCAGGAATAAAGTAGACTCCTCTGCTTTTCAGTCTAGAGTGAAGTTAATTGTATATTATAGGTGCAGTGTTTTATGGTCTGTGACAATTGAAATATTTATCCATACACAAAGTCTAATGCTTACATCCTGTTTACCCTAATGAATTTTAGTATGTAATAAAAATATGATTCTTTTCCATTCAAGTTGATAACATAACTTTATAAATTTTCCTCTTCTAAGAATCAGGCAAATGGCATCAAAATACTTCATAATAACCATGCAGTATTTTTCACAGCATGGTTACTTTAAAATCCACTTAAAGGAATAAAGTATGTATTTTGCCATGAAATCCTTTAAAACCAGAGACAATGAAGTAACAAAACACCATGATAGTTAGTATAAAGAGAGCAAACCAGTATATTCTATGCCCTCTTCAGTGGCAATCCTGACTGAACATGAGTACTGATAAGATACTTTATTGTAGTCTCATCATTCGTCATAAATAATCATGAGGAAAACTCCCGTGGCTTTAGAAACTTAGTCTGTCACTGGCAGGTGGGCATAAAAATGCCAATATTTTTAAAATCATCTATTTTAAAACCTGTCTTTGGTCACCTCTCTACTCTTTTCAGACATCTGATGGGATAAATTGGAGGAAGATGATCAAATAATACCATCAGTAACATACTCAAAGAATTTTTATAGCCATCTATTTTCTGAGTTACCACTGTATTTTATTTATGACTCATGTCAAAAAAAATGCTTTAGGGCTTTTTCTCCTCAAGTCTATAGCAGTTTATTTCCCCAAAATTGTGCCCATGTTTTACAGCAAGATCCACAGCAATAAAGCAAGAAATCAGAAAAATCAGCATTTGATATCAGCAGTTCAGCATTCTCTGCTACCTGGGACAATCCAGAGGCGATCACAGAAAGGGTCTCCATGACCTTGCAGTAGCTGCAAATCACTGTGATCTGAATGAGAATAGTCTCCTCTTCAATAATACATTACAGACTTAGTACATTTAGGTGCCCTCGAGGTTTCTCAGTGGGAACCCAAATTATTTCAGCACAAACCTCATTTTTCTTATCATACAACTTCCATCGATACATTTATGATCTCTTTAAAGCACACAATAGAGGGCATACGCATGCATCATGCCCACATTTATCCACAAGTGCTCAGATAGATACATAAGCCAATAAATTCTAAATGACCAAATAAAAGAGCTAACTAAAATTCTCATCCAGGGGTGAATGCATGGCTGCTCACATTCAAGATCTGTCCTAATAGAAACTAAGTGGAAAGCCACACAAAAGAAGCTAGCGGAGGTCAGCCGTAAAGGTCAGGGAGATGAAGGGGCTGCTATAGCAGACAGCACCAAAGGAGACCGACCGAGGCCTTTGGCATTAGCAGAGAATGAGTCCCCAGACCTTCAGGGGTCCCCATGTTCAAGCAAGTTTCTATAGGAGAATTTCCTCCAATAAAAAGCAATAAAATACAAATAGAAATGCAGTGTGCACTCTTCAGACCCGGATAAAGAACAACAAAGGCACGCTGAAATGTCAGTGCTCATGGCTGGGAGTCCTGCTGGGGACCTAGCTAGACCCCAGCACTCCCATCCTGTTCAGCACACACACACCTCATCCCCAACTTCCTCCTGAGCCCAATGATTCACACACAGCAGGAACAGTTCAAACTTGTCCCTCAGCGAGATTACAAATTACTAGACCCCATGGTTCTAAAACTAATGGCTGATAGGTATAGAGTACCCACTGGATACCAGGTGCTGTGCAAAGTGCTGTCTTCATTTATCTCATTTCATTCAGCTCAACTGAATGAGAAGAATATTATTGTGACCCCACAGACACACTTCTAGATGAGATGCTTAAGTTTAGCGAATTAGACACTTTGGCAAGTATCTGACCAATTCACAATCATCTTCAATCTCCTGAACTCCCCGATCTCTGCCCCACAGTCCAGAAATGTGACTTCCCAGGAAACATGCTTGTACCACCTGATGCTGTCGACTGGGCTGTTCAAAAGCCCAAATGTGAACTGACAGCTAGAGAGACTGAAAGTTGGTTGCTAGGTCTTAGCAGCAGAGACTGGAAAGAGGCACAGTGAGCTCCCGCTGCCAACATCAGACAGCCCTTGAAGCCCACGAGAGATCTTCCAGCAAGCTCTCTTTTTCCAAAGCTAGGTTTCTGTTCCTTGCTATGACCTCAGTGACTCTGATGGCAGGAGGCAAGGGGGAGCATCACCCACTCCAGGAATGAGAAAGAGCCTTATGCCACAAGGTAGACTTTACCCACTCCAGCCTTGGCAGTTCCATTTGCAGGAGCCAAGGGGGGTCGCAGAACTCAGAGTGCTCTGGCAAGACCTCTTTGCCCTTCCTCCTTCCGTCACTCACACCCTGACTACACCCTCTGCCTTGTCACCATCAGATCCTTTATCTCTGCCACATCAGCCACCGTAAGAAGCCCAGGACTCCAAAGCATCTCTGACCCCTATTTCCCACAACTACCCACCCATAGCTTCTGACATTCTTCCACTGCACCTGCAGGATCACACAATGAGTCCTCAAGAAAATCGCCTGTTGGCCAGGCACGGTGGCTCATGCCTGTAATCCTAGAACTTTGGGAGGCTGAGGCTGGCGGATCGCCTGAGGTCAGGAGTTTGAGACCAATCTGGTCAACATGGTGAAACCCCATCTCTACTAAACATACAAAAATTGGCCAGTGTGGTGGTGGGTGCCTATAGTCCCAGTTACTCAGGAGGCTGAGACAATCACTTGAACCCGGGAGGCAGAGGTTGCAGTGAGCCCAGATTTCATCACTACACTTCAGCTTGGGCAACAGAGCATGAGACTCTATCTCCAAAAAAAAAAAAAGATAAAGAAAAAGAAAAGAAAAGAAAGTCACCTCTCTTCTCAGCCTGCTCTGAGCTCATTTTCTTCACCTCTTGCTCTAACTGAAGCCTAAGGACACTGCTTCTCCTGTAGCTGTTTTAAGTGCTGGACATTTTCTCTCTCATGCCTCTTCAGCCACTGGTCAGGGATGGGATAGCTGTCCTTTGCTCTTCACTGCCATTTCTAGATCCCTCTTCTTCCCCAAGCCCCTTCCCCTGGGCTCCATGTCCTATGTCATTGCACTGTTCCCATCCACTGGCCCTCTATGGCAGTCATCTACTGAGCCCCCTAGCCAACATTACTGCCCTAATTCCTGTAGGGGTTTTGAGTTTGGCTGACTGCCACTTTCTTCAGCAGTACTTGTATCAAAATCCTCGGTGATTTTAATACCCACAGGGATGATCTTTTTCAGGTCCTTAAGATCTACCTCAGCCACTCACCCCCATGGTCACATCCTTACCATTCATTACCAACAACAGCACCCCTCCATAATGCCAATTTCCAGCATCCCAACTCATAAATCCAACTGTCCACTTAATATTCCCATTTGTCTAATGGCCGTCTCAAACTGAGCACATCCAAAATCAACTGCTTATCTTTCCCCAAAACTTCCCCCAACTGCTGTCTCATTCTTCCACAGGTGTGAACCAAAAACCTTTATACTTCTTACACCCCACATCTAGCCTGTCAAGAAATCCTGTTGGATCTACCTTCAAAATATAGCCAGAATCCAACCACATCTTTCCAATTCACCACAACCACCCTGGTCTGAACCCCCATAATCTCTAACCCGAATTTTTCAGTCGCCTTCTACTTGGTCACGCCTTCTACTCTTGCTCACTCTCCCCACGTCCAGTTTCTTCTCAACGCAGTGCTGGAAGTGGACTACATTTAAAACATTCAAAATTAGGCCAGGCACAGTGGCTCATGCCTGTAATCCCAGCACTTTGGGAGGCCAAGGCAGGTGGATCAGTTGAGGTCAGGAGTTCAAGGCCAGCCTGGCCCAACATGGTGAACCCCATCTCTATTAAAAATACAAAAATTAGCCAGGCATGGTGGCAGGCACCTGTAGTCCCAGCGTCTCAGGAGACTGAGGCAGGAGAATTGCTTGAACCTGGGAGGCAGAGGTTGTACTGAGCTCAGATTGAACCACTGCACTCCAGCCTGGGCAACAGAGTGATACTCTGTCTCAAAAAAACAAATAAATAACAACAACGACAACAACAACAAAAACCCAAACATTGAAAATTAAATCAGGTTAAGTCCCTCTTTCCTCAAAAGCTCTCCACTGGCTTTCCATCACATTAAAAGTAAAAGCCAACATCTTTACAATACCTTAGCAGACCCTAGTTTGATGGCCCCAGCACTGATCACTCAGGCCTTCTCTCCTGCTGGACCCCCTTCATTTAACCTGCTCCGGGCCCTCTGGCCTCCTTGCTGTTCCTTCTGTGTGCTGGACACACTTTGCCTCAGGGTCTTGTTATTTTTCTCACCTCTAGCTGGAATGTTCTTTCTTCCGTATTTCCCCTACTTTCCTCTTTTCCCTCCTTCCAGTTTTCAATCAAATATCCCACTCTCACTGGGAGTTCCCTGACCACCCTACTTAAAACTGCAGCCCCCCAACCATCCTCTCCCTGCCCTGAAATTTCCCGTCCCCCTTTCTTGCTTTCTTTTTCATCACGACACTTACTGTCATCTTTCTACTACAAACTTCTATTTCTTTTTTGAGTGTCTGCCTCCACCTGGTGGAAGGACAACTCCATGAGGGTGTGGATTTTGCCTGTTTTGTTCACTGCTATGTCTTCAACATGTAGAACAGTGTCTGCCACACAGTAGGTATCCAATAAGTATTTTTAAATTAAGGTGTGAATAAATGAGAACAAATCAATTTAGGCAGATTAAGCAATTTCTCAGTTTATGGAGTTAGTAAGTGGCAGTGCTCAGAGCAGTTTTTTCCAAGGCTGAGTTGCCCTTTACACGACTGGCCTTCCCTGCCTCACATCATCACATGTTTGGGAAAGTTTACAAAACTAGAAACAATCAGAAACGTTAAATCATTGAATGGTGAGTTTGTTGTTCCCTTTATTCCCTTATTGGAAAGAAAAGGGATAAAAAGGAATCCACTTGGAATTGTTTAAACCAAGACCAACTTTGGACAAAGCTCGATAGTAAATATTGCATGCTTTGCAGGCCATTTATTCAACAACCACTCCATGCTGCGGCTGTAGCACAAAAACAGCGACACACGATGCTTAAACGAATAGCCATGGCTGCGTTCCAATAAAACTGTATTTACAAAAAACAGGTGACTGACTGGATTTGACCCCATGGGTCGTAATTTGCTGACACTTGGTTAAAATCTGTAAAACTGTGATGAGGCTGCATGTGTAGCTGTGTTCCAAATCTTAGGCAATTATAGGAAACAGTGATAGAAAGTAAAGAGCATCAACTTTGATTTTGCCCAGTTCTGGGATCAAATTCCAGTCCTGCCACGTGCTGGCTCTGACAATGGACAAGTTACCCCACCTTTTTGAAATTCAGATTGCTCATCTGTCGAAGGAATAGATGATCCTTCTTTGGCAGAGCAGGTCTGAGGCATGAATGAGGTGGTTTGTGAAGTGCAGCCACTGAGTTGCACATAGTAGCTGCTCAGCGGTGATGATCACTGTTATTAGGTGGCTCCTATGGATCCCCACTAGACTTGGAGTCAGGGCTGTCTCCTTTTTCATTTTGAGGTCCCCTTAGCCCCTAGTTCTGGCCTGGAGATGTAGGTACTGGGCACTTTGTGAAGGACAAATGAAAGGACACATCACTTTATACAATGCCTGACGAACTTCTAAAGAAGTAAAACAGATTTTTTTTTTAACCAAGTTTTAGAAGCATTCAAACGCATGAAGCTTAAGGACATTGTGGCTATGGAATTATGCTGATAACAATATTGGGAGAATATGAAGCCAATGTACTTTCATCCTTGTTTTACCCAGTCTTCAGATCTTGGGAGGTACTGCAGATCACCTCATGCATTTCCCTTCCAGCCCACCTTGCTGCACGCACTGCAGGCTGGCAAGCAAGACTGTTTCCCTGACCCCCTGAGAACTCAGCTGAGCAGACATGCCGCAGAAGATCCGCAAAGCCTCAGTGAGGCAGCTTTTCTGCTGGCAGAGTACAGTGATCTTTTCTACTGGCTTGGCTGCTGGCTGAGGCTAGGTAGTCCTGCAGCTGAGGCAGAGGTTTACCGAGGCCCCAGTAGCACTTGCCACACCCTTGGTGGGCTAATTCTGCAGTGTTGTTCTGCAAGGTACTAGAACCTCCTCCCCTAGGCTGTCCAACAAAATGTATTAAATCTATGTATGTTAAAACTAACTGGAGCAATTGCTGCCGTATGGGACTGACCCCAGACTGACACTGCTCCTGTATTGGAAGCCTTGCCGACCAATTCAGATCATCAGGTTTTCTCACAGCGTAGAAGAGACTCAAGATATGACCCCAGACCGACCTATTAAATAAGAAGAAAGACTTGTTCTTTCCAACCAAATGGAATGTGGGAAGAAAGACAGACATTTACACAGCCTTCAGCAGAAGCAGGCAGTGAGGCGTGTGCTTTCTCATCTGCCTTCTCTAGAGCAGCATCCAGAGAAGTGGACAGATTGCAGCCCAGATCCAGCAGGCAGCCTTGGACCCTGGCTGCCCATCAGGAGCTCACTGTGGGAAGAGCTGTGCCAGGGCGCCCCTACACCCACACAGGGTGATCACAGAGCTAGCTGCCCTATGGACTTGAGGTTTTCAGAAATGTCCACATACCTGTGCAAGAAGGTGAGATGCACTGAACAAATTGGAAAACAATATTGAAAAGGAAAAACTCATTTTTCTTTACCCACTCTTTTTTTTTTTTTTTTTTTTTTTTTTCCTTTTTGAGGCAAGAGTCTCGCTCTGTCACCCAGGCTGGAGTGGTGCAGTGGTGCAATCTCAGCTCACTGCAACCTCTGCCTCCTGAGTTCAAGCGATTCTCCTGCCTCAGCCTCCCGAGTAGCTGGGGTTACAGGTGCCCAGCACCATGCCCGGGTAATTTTTTGTATTTTTAGTAGAGACGGTGTTTCACCATGTTGGCCAAGTTGGTCTCGAACTCCTGACCTCAGGTGATGCACCCACCTCGGCCTCCCAAACTGTTCACTCAGTCTTACAACACTTTGCTTCTGACACCAAATGTGTGGGGAGCTTTCTCACACCAACCAATTCTCCAATTTGCCACAAGCTAACAGGTGTACACAATTCAATCACTACACTACCTGGAGTCAGCACCGGCGTCACAGGTTAGGGCCTCAGTCTCACAAGACTGCCCCCCATTTCAGACAGCAATCACGAGTAATGTGTCCTAGGTTACCCGCACTTCTATCCAATGTGGCTACTAATTGGGGGTTCCCACAACCCCCTTTTCAGGTTCAATAATTTGCTATAACAGCTCACAGAACTAAGGGAAATACATTTACCAGTTTATTATATAGGATGTGGTACAGGATACAGATGAAGAAGTATGTAGGACAAGATCTGGAAGGGTCCCCAGCACAGGAGCTTCTGTCCCTGTGGACTTGGGGTGCATCACCTCTCCAGCATATGGATGTGTTCACCAAACTGGAAACTTTCTGAACCTCATACTTTAGAGATTTTGATTGAAGCTTCATCATGTAGGCATGATAGAGTATTAACTCAATCTGCAACTCTTCTCACCTCCCAGAGGATGGAGGGGAGGGCTGAAAGTTCAGGCCTCTAATCAGGGCTGGGTCTTCCTGGTGACCATAACCATCCAGGAACCCACTAAGGGTTATTTCGTTAGAACAGAAGAACCTCCAATCACCCAGGAAATGCCCAGGGATTAGGAGCGCTGTGTCAGGAACTGGGGTCAAATGTTAGAACACAAATGCTCCTTGCATCTCGATCACTGAGGAGATTATAAGAGCTTTATTATTTCTGTGTCTGGAGTATTTCACAAATGTTAAGGCAACATAATGTTTTGTTTTGTTTTGTTTTGTTTTTTGTTTGTTTTTTGAGACAGAGTTTTACTGTTGTTGCCCAGGCTGGAATGCAGTGTTACAGTCTCGGCTCACTGCAACCTCTGCCTCCCAGATTCAAGTGCTTCTCCTGTCTCAGCCTCCCGAGTAGCTGGGATTACAGGTGCCCACCACTATGCCTGGCTAATTTTTGTATTTTTGGTAGAGACAGCTACTACTTGGCCAGGCTGGTCTCGAACTCCTGGCATCAGATGATCCACCTGCCTCGGCCTCCCAAAGTGCTGGGATTACAGGCATGAGCCACCACACCTGGCTGGCAATGTAATTTTTATATTTAAAAAATGGACTTTTGGCTGGGTGTGATGACTCATGCCTGTAATCCCAGCACTTTGGGAGGCTGAGGCAGGAGGATTGTTTGAGCTTAGGAGTTCAAGATCACCTTGGACAACACAGTGAGACCTTGTCTCTACAAAAAAAAAAAAAAAAAAATTAGCTGGGCGTGATGGTGCACCCTTGTAGTCCCAGCTACTCTCGGGAGGCTGAGGTGAGAGGATTGCTTGAGCCCAGGAGGTCGAGGCTGCAGTGAGCTATGATCGCACCACTGCACTCTAGCCTAGGTGATAGAGCGAGACATTGTCTCAACAAAAAAAGGGGAGGGAGCTTTAGATAGTGTGTTTGTAAATAAACCTTTAACTGTTCGAAGAAAAAGATCTGTTTTACGTGTCAAGATGTGAATAGTGGTTACTTTCCACAGGAAACGGGTAGAGACATGAGGAGGGGGAGTCTCTATTTCTTCAATTATAATGTTCAGTACTACGTGAATTTTAAAAGGAGAGCATGGACTTCCTTTGTGATTTGTTGTTGTTGTTGTTTGCCTCTCTTTCTTCAGAATTGTTAGCAAATGAAAATAGCTGATGTCAAGAGTTGTTACACGGTGATCTGGTCCAGGAACTTTACCTTCAAACATAAAGACATTAATATTCTAAGTTTCCCTCTGTCATTTCTGAGAAAAAGCGCATTGGTGATACCAGAATGGTCGAGCAGTCCTGTATCCAGACCAGGCGTTCTCACACTTGAGCAAATACTGGAATTGCCTGGAGAGCTTGCTGAAACACAGATCCCGCAGACCCTCACCCTTGAGTTGCAGTTTCAGCACATCTGGGGTCAGGTCACAAAATCTGCATTTCTTCCAAGTTCCCAGGGGGTGTGGCTGCTGCCGATGGGTGGTCCTCACTCTGAGACCTGCTCTCGACCCTCCTTTCTCAACCTGTAGTCCCAGAACCAGCAGCATCAGCATGGCCTAGGAGCTTGTTAGAAATGCAGCATCTTGGACTTTACCCCTGAAACGGAACCTGCACCAACAAGCTCCCCGGTGGCTCCCATGCACGCGACAGTCGGAGAACACTGCCCTAGATGTCCAGAGCCTTTAGTCCGGCACTTTGAGATGCTTCCCCCAAGCACTAAGCCTTCCACGAGCTCCTGCTCAAGTCCTGGGCCTGTGGTGCTGAGACAGGAGAGTGGTGTCTTGGTTCTCAGGCCTTGGGTGTTAGGAGGTAGGAGGAAGGAGATCCTGATGATGAGAGAGAGACCTCCATGGCCACAGACTGCGGGTGACATGTAGCAGAAACACTTTCTCTTCTTAGGTGCAATCCCACAGCGTGTGAGGGCTCAACAGCACTGCTGAGCCACATTCTCCCGAGCACACAGAGTGGCAGATGGCTGGACCCTATTCTGGATGCAGACCCCACAGCACCAGGCTGGAGAGTCCCCCTGGCTTAAGTTCTCCCCCTCTGTCAGGTCCTCTCAGAAATGTGCAGTCTGCAAAGCTATTTCTCAAGCAAAATAAAAGCCAGCCAAAGGACGAGGTGAGTGATCACGAGGTCAGGAGATGGAGACCATCCCGGCTAACACGGTGAAACCCCATCTCTACTAAAAAAATACAAAAAAAATTAGCCAGGCATGGTGGCAGATGCCTGTAGTCCCAGCTACTCAGGAGGTTGAGGCAGGAGAATAGTGTGAACCCAGGAGGCGGAGCTTGCAGTGAGCCGAGATCCTGCCACTGTACTCCAGCCTGGGCGACAGAGAGAGACTCCATCTCAAAAAAAAAGGGTCCTCCTTCTGACATTTTAGAGACAAAACAAGCATGATTTCCACCAATTAATTTTATCTCAGTGCCCACATGATGAGATCCATTCTGCAGGCCACATGGCAAACCTAGTTACATTGCCTGGTGGTGGCCAAGGGGGCGATGTCTGGATCGTCAACGCCCTTTGATTGCGCCAACCAGCCTCCACACTTGGCTTCCATGGTCCAGTGAGACTCAAGAAGAACAACTATTTTCCTCCCACTCACTGCCTAGACTTGTCTCTAAGCCCTTTTACTGCTACAGAGATGACCTAGCACATAGGAGCTCGTAAAACTCTGCAGGGTACAACATCAAAATGTTAGCTTTTCCTCTAAAAGACAAAGCAAGAGTGGAAAATGGAAATTACAAACAATAAGGCTTTCCACTAAATAGGTAGGCTGTTTTTCTCTATTAAGCAGTGAAGATGTGCTTCTTCATAACTCCTTTGAATGGATCAATGCCGTCCCGCAGAGTAATGGAGTGGTGTTGACTGGTCTCCAAAACAGTGTTCAGAATTGGATGGCTTGCTGAATGTTTGAACAAAAATCAACTTTAAAATAGAGCAAAATGCAATAAAATAATTCCCAAGTGAGTAAGCAGGTGTAAATCTTCCATAAATTTCTCTGATGGCAGAAAAAAATAAATAAATAATAACAACTTTTACCCACACTCCCACCTGTGGAGTATTTACCTGGTATTTACATGCCAGGAGCCATGCTAAACAATGTACAGGATCCCTAAGCCATTTTCTCAACAACACTCTGGTGGGTACTGTTCCTGTTCTCTTTTTTTATGCAGATGGGAAAACTGAAGCTCAGACATGTTAATTAACTTGCACAAGGCCATACAGCTAGAAACATGGGCAGGCCGGTTTAAGCCTGTAGGCTTAATCATTAGTCTATATTGCCTTCCAATCTTGCGGCCTAATGGGATATCTCCCTTAAGGAAGAAACAGAAAACCCAGTGAGGGGAGGAAGATCCAACTGCCTCTGAAAATATTGGTGGGGGGCACGTTGCTTTTGTGCAAAGGTAACAATCGCCACATAGACCCGTGGGTGTGGCGTGTTTCAGGATATGTGAAGGAGGCCCAGATGGCTCATGTATTGCTTTGTTAAATGGGGAAGCAGTCACTCCCATCATTGGAAGGAAAAACAAAGGTATGCCTCAGCTCCAGACCAGCTCATCACGGCTGCCAGCTGCAGACACTTCATTTGGTCATGACCCGAGTGCTAGTGCTGACTGCTATGACGTGTGAAAGGGCCCCAGGTCATCAGCCCAGAATGCCAGCACAAGGAGACTTTCTGCTTCTCCATCCTGCTGTCTATGAGACTCATTCTTCATTGCCAGAATGACAGATTGCCTTGTGTCACACTGGGGGAAAACACGCACGCGTGCACACACACACACACACACACACACGCACAAACACGTGATGCTTCAAAGAAGCTCAGCTTCACATGAATAGCATGAGGTGATGTAAATTAAAGAACTCGGGTTACATATGTAATTTCAAATGGGAAAAGGGAGTTGGTTTTTATTATTAAACCAAAAGATGATTTAAAATATGTAAGAGAGTTGGCAACTTCACCATAGAATCATTTTTTGCATATGCTAACCCTCAGAACTGTAAGTTAGAGATCATTCACTGGAAAAAAAATCAATGCCATTCATGTATAAAATGCAGAAAACACCCAAGCCCATAGAAGTTCAAGAGAAATAGAAGGACAGTGGAAGGGCAAGTGAAAATACGGTTGTAAAGAAAAGTCAGCTCAGTGTTTAAAACTGGCCTCAAAGCAGATAGAATATAGCATAATAACTGCAAATCGACTTAAATATCATAAGACAAAAAACAGCTAAGGAAACTGGAACTATGAACTGATTTATGAATGGTCATAATAATAAAAATAATAATTTATTGAAGATCTACTATGTGCCAGACAAGATAGATATTATTTCCATTTTACAGGTGGGGAAACAAATGTAAAGAGATTGAATAACTTACATCACGTGCCACAGATGATAAATGGTAGAGCCTGAATTCAAACCAGGGGACAGTTGAATCCAAAACCCATAATTGTTTTAGACTATGTGGGAAATGGCTACATTTTTTAAGACTACAAATTGGGAAATGGCACCCAATTTGAGGGACGTCCAGAAGGACCTGGAGCAAACACTCTCAGTGACCTGTCTAACATCTGTTCTCCCTTTCCTCCTTCCTGTCCAAACCTCAATTCTGTTAGATATTTAGTCATCTAATTTTCATTCCCAAAGGGAATCCTGATTGACCTAAGATGAGTTTTAATTAGTATTCTCTAATTATTGGTCTAAGGGTGAGTCCATGACCTTAGATGACCCAGTTATACTGAAGGGAGGAGCATACATTCTAGGACCGGGAGAAACACTTCACCCTTCCCTGGATAGGACAAGGAGGCCTGTTGCCCTTTGACCACTGGCAGCCACAGTGTGATGGTGAAAAGAACCTCCTAAAGACAAAGGCAACCGCACAAGGATGGCATTGTGATAGAAAAAAAACAAAACAAACATGTTTGTGGAAAAAACTGTTGAGCTGCTGACTTAACCAATTTTGGAAGCTGTCATACTTCTGAATTTCTTATGTAAAATAAAGAATGTCATTATATTTAACTAATTTGAGGCAGAGTTCCTGTCACTGGCATATGAAAGCATCCTAATTAATACTGGCTTCATGCCCATATTATCTTCTTGAATTGCCCATCAATTCCCACGTTGTGCAAGTAGAGATTTATTCCTTTGAATATTTGTGTTTCCTAATAGTTGATGATGGGTAAATAACTATATAACTTTGGAGAGGGAACTATTTTTCTTACCATTGCACCAAAAAAAAAAAAGAGTTGTAAAGAAAAATGTTAACACATTTGACCACATACAAAGCTGAAATGATCCTTTTGTGATTGGTAAGCATGATAACTGGGTTTTCACACTCATGTGAAATGTGCCTCCTTCAAGGCTTGTTACCATGTAGGCATATTACCCAACTGATGTGAAAAAAAAAAAAAACCTTAAAATTTTTGCATATAAAAATTTGATAAAATGTAAAAGGAAATAAAAAACTACAGAACATTTTTTCCATATATAATACAAAAAGTTAATATTCTTTTTACCTAAAAAGCTCTACAAATAGATGAATTCTCCAAAAGGAAAATGTATAAAGGATGTGAACAAGCAAAGGACACTAAACAGATTTTTTAATGTTCTATCTTACTAGTAACCAAAGGAATACAGATTAAAATATGATACCACGTTCATTTACCAAATTTGCATGTTTCTTCTTCAATAAGAATGTGCTGGCTACTGGCTGGGTGCCTCAGCACTCTTCAGGCTCCATCAGGCTAGCCTCTGCCTGTTACCTTGGCAGCAGAAGGAAGTACACAAGGCCTCTTCAGGCGCGACCTTAGAACTGGCACACTGTCACTTCCAATGCATCTTATCAGCCAAAACAAGTCAAAGATCAGCAAAGATTGGTGGGAACTAACACTGCCTCTTTATGGGAAGATTTTCAAATTATATTGCAAAGGTTGTGGTTACAGGGAAAGGTGGAGAATTAGGGCCAATTTTCAATCAATTGCAAGTATGTACTAATTATTTCAATAACATTTTTATCAGAGCTTTATGTATATCTGGCTATATATCATCTAGATATAGCTATATACACATATATATGTGATGTACACAGATATACAGACAGATAGGCCATCTGTTGAAATCTATTCCAAATTAAATGAGCACTACCCAAAAGAGAATAAACAAAAGGCAAATAAGTCTATGAAAAGATGCTCAACAGCACTAGTTGCCATGAAAATATGAATTACAACCAAATGAGACACTACTACCTTCCCACCAGAATGGCTAAAACTAAAAAAAAAAAAAAAAAAAAAAGACAATGCCACATATTGGCAATGAGGTATGTAGTTACTAGGACTCATACACTGCTGGTGGGAACCTAACTTGGTAGAACCACTCTGGAACTTGTCCATCTCTACCCAATTGAATATATGTTCACTCTTTGACCTAGCAATCCTGCTCCTACATGTATCAGAAGACACGTTTAAGAATATTCACAGGAGTATTCATTATAGCCCAAATCCTTATTTTATTTTATTTTATTTTATTTTTTTTTTTTGAGACAGAGTCTCGCTCTGTCACCCAGGCTGGAGTGCAGTGGCGTGATCTCGGCTCACTGCAACCTTCGCCTCCCAGGTTCAAGCGATTCTCCTGCCTTAGCAGGGATTACAGGCATCTGCCTCCACGTTCAAATGATTTTTGTATTTTTAGTAGAGACGGGGTTTTGCCACGTTGGCCTGTCTGGTCTTGAACTTCTGGCCTCAAGTGAACTGCCCACCTCATCCTCCCAAATTGCTGGGATTACAGGTGTGAGCCACTGTGGCCCAAATCAATTTAAATGTTCATCAACAATAGAATGGATAAATATAGATGTTCCTCGACTTTCAATGTTACGTCCCAATTAAACCATCATAAGTTGAAAATATTGTAGTAAAAAATGCGTTTAATACACCTAACCTTACTGAACACTGTACCTTAGCCTAGCCCCTACCTAACACAAAACCTATTTTATAATAATGTTGAATAACTTATGTAATTTATTGAATACTGTACTGAAAGCAAAAAACAGAATAGTTGTATAGGTACTCAAAGTATGGTTTCTACTGAACGCACATTGCTTTCATGCTGTCATAAAGTGGAAAAACGATAAGCCAAACCATCTGAGGTCGGGGACTGTCTGTAAATTATGAAGTTTTCCCACAAAATGGAATATTATACAGCAATAAAAAGAGCAAATACAGCTGCTAGCAACAACCTTGATAACTCTAACAGACGTAAGTTTGACTGAAACAAACAAACAAAATGATCCAAAAAAGTACAGTTGAGCTTGAAAAACACGGGCTTGAACTGCACAGGTCCCTTAGACTCAGACTCTCTTTAGCCTCTGCCACCCATCAGACAGCAAGGCCAACCCCTCCTCTTCCTCCTCCTTCTCAATCTGCTCAATGTGAAGATAAGGATGAAGACTTTTATGATGATACTCTTCCTCCTAATGAATAGTAACTATATTTTCTCTTCTTTACGATTTCTTAATCACAATTTCTTTTCTCTAGATTTTTTTTGTAAGAATACAGTATATAATATATATACAAAAATATGTTTATTGGTTGTTTGTGTTATCAGTAAGACTTCGGGCCAATAGTAGGCTAGTGGTAAAGTTTTTGCAAAGTCAAAAGTTATAAATGGATTTTTGACTGTGTGGAGGGTCACTGTCCCTAACCTCTGAGCTATTCAGGGGTCAACTGTATATATTTATGATTCCAATGCTATAAAGTTCACACACTGGTAAAACTCATCTGTGGTTATAGGAATCAAAATAGTAGTCGCCTTTGGCTACAGGCCAGGCGATCCAGACGTGGCACAAGGAAGGCATCTAGGGTACTGCTAACATACTGGTCTTGATCTGGATTGTGGTTTTACTTGGCAAAAATTCAAGCTGTACACTTAAAATTTGAGCTCTGAGCTGTGTATGTTATACTTAGTAATATCTACAATAGTAATGTTTGTAATATAATAGTAAGAATTAGATTTGTTTTAAAGTGTCTCCTATTAAAATGCAAACACCTCTCAGGGAGAGTACTCATTTTAACCCGTCACAGAGCTCTCCTGAGTGGGGACCGGTTGAGCATGAGCTGGGCGCCAGATAAGAGCCTGCAGGGCTGGCCGGGACTCAGAGACCATCCTCTGTAGGGGTGAGAGGGGACAGACTCTAAAGACACTCGTGGGAAGACAATGAGCACTGCCAGTTGGCAGTGACAGCAGAGGGCCCCAGAGAATATGTATGCAAAGGGCAGGTCCTCACTGATGGCAAAACCAGGCTCAGTGTTCTTGGATCTAGACAGCTCTGTTTGTTACCCAGCTCCTTCCCACTCTGCTCCTGTCCTCTAACGAAGCATGAGGTGTGGCTTTCATGATTTTGCTGGCCCTTTTAAATTACCCACACACAGCAGAGCAGAGACCATAATGCTAGTTTCTAGTGAGAGTTGCTGCAGAAATGTCATGAGACATGACAGTAAGTTTAAAGGGACCTAGAAGGTACCCAGCTGAAAGGGTTCTTTCTTATAGCTCTCTGTCATGTCCCCTCTCCTTTTTAACTCCGTTTTCTCCACCTAATCCCTCATTGTCAACATATTTTGAATTCCTTCATTGATTAAAAAAGAGATCCATGTTCCCTAGCCTTGAAGCCACCTAATGGATATTTGGGACAAGCTGCTAGAATACAAGGAAGGAGGATATAAATAAAAAGATACAACTCATTCAGGAGGACCCTGCATTAAGGCAGACTATTAATACAAATCATTGCACTTCTATAACAGCAGGGGGGATTTATCATTTCATTTATCCAAACTTTGCTCAAGAATTTTTAAATGTGCCACAGATTGCCCCATAGGCATCTGAAAGCACATGTGATTTTAACCAGTGTAATGTTTGATTACATCTGGCCCCCTATCAAGGTTGATAATAAATGTGATTTACAAAAATGTAGCAAAGTAGGTCACTGCTATCTGCAAACATGGCTCACAACAATCAAAGGAACATAGGAAGAAAATGATGGGAACACAGGAAGAAAATTTCCAAGATGTGAAATTAAATAGTGTGCCTTTTCTGGACAGATAGAATCCACTGCAAAAGCACAACACTGATCTGCTTTTCAGCCACCAGACCTACTCTTCTTGTAGCCACGTATGACTAAGCCCTAGGGCAATGGAAATAAAATCAGAAACCATTTGGTAAGTAGAATCTTAGGATATTATATTGACCTGTGTGTCCTTCATGGTGTCCCACCCTGTTAAGCCAATCAGTGCCCCAGCTAAATCCTAACCCAAATAGGCAGAGGATTATACAAATAAGCCAAAGTCATAGTCACTTCCCAAGTACCTCTCTGGCAGTCCCACCAATCTACTGATGCAGTATCATGACCACCCACATAACAAAGGAAGGACTATTATCAGGATACCCTGCTACCCTACCTATAACCCTGAGAGATCTTATGTTTCCAATTGGCAGCATGATCAATTTTCTTAGCACCCAGAGCTAACTGCAAATGTTCAGGGTTCTAGGTTTTATATACCAGTGAAAGGAAAATATGTATTCTTCTTTTATCCAACTATTGCTATGTTTATCAAGGGCTATAACTGGGCCCCAATCCTAGACAGAGCAGGCTCATTTAATAAGGGTGTTCTAATGCAACAGCTGGACACAAAAAGAAAAGGAAAGAAACAAAGAAAAGCCACTGTGTAGATATCTGAGGAATCCAATCCTGATCTCATTTTCATAAAAGTATGAAGTCCCAACAGCACATAGCAGTTACAAATTCTGCTTCATGAATCTTCATTCATTCACCCAATCAATGTGCCCTGACCATTAGCTGTGAGCTAGAAACTGCTGGGGGTGAGGAAAGCAGTGATTATTAATAAGATATAACCCCTGGCCTTAAGAAACCTTGAGCAGTGGGAATATCTGTGTGTGTACACATGCTCAGAAATAACTGAGTGTGCAAGTGCTATGGCTGGGGATATAAGGCCTCTAACAAGTATAGCAGGCTGACTCAGGCCACCCACAGATCAGGTCCTAATCCCTGGAACCTGTAAATGTTAACTTATAAGGAAAAGTGGTCTTTACAGATGTGATTAAGTTAAGGATATTGGCATGAGGAGATTATCTTGATGGGCCCTAAATCCAATCATAAATGTCCTTATATGAGAGAGAAAGAGGGAGATTTGATACAGACACATAGTAGACATGGCCATGAGAAGACAGAGGCAGAGATCAGAGTGATGCAGCCACAAACCAAGGAATGCCAGCAGCCACCAGAAGCTGAAACGATCAAGAAAGGGCTTCTCCTCCAGAACCTTCTGAGGGTATGCGGCCTGAACTACATTCCGACTTTGGACTCTGGCCTTCAGTGTTGTGACTAAATTCATTCCTGTGTTTTAAGCCATCAAGTTTGTGGTCATTTGTAACAGTGGCCACAGGAAACTGATACACCAAAAGTTGGGAAAGTCTTTCCACAGGGGGAGAAAAAAAAAATGCCTGAGCTGAGTTTTAGAAGGTGTGGAGATGGAAAGTGAGAAATCAGTGGTTGGTTGTGGCTGGTGTAGAAAATGCAAGAAGGCACCACTCTCAGCCTTTTAGCTAAGACCAAGTGTAGTATATGTTCCTATCAGTTTAAAATGCAAGAAAGTGAGAGATTAGTCCAGTCATGGGCTACATTATGGGGTTACATTATACATTGTCAATTATTTGTTTTGTTTGACATTTATTCATGGTAAATGAAAGGGAGCTATTGCAAGGCATTCAGCCATTTACAATTTAGATTTACATTTCAGAAAGGTCTCTCTACCTGTACTGTAGAGACTTTTACCACCCCCACCCCCATATCCAGTCTATTGGGAAATCCTATGGACTCTATATTCCAAATACATCCAAATTCCTGCTTCTTTCCCTGTAGCCACTGTTACCATGCTGACCCAAGCCATGGTCATCTCTTTGGATTTTGAAATAGCCTTCCGTTTGGTTCTCTACTTTTCTTCTTGCCTGTCTGCAGCCTACTCTCAACACAGCAGTCAGCATGTCATTTAAATCAGATCAAGTCACTCCTCTCCTTCCCATTTCACTCAGAGCAAGAGTCAAAGCCCTAGAATGCCCCTTCCCGTGCTCCACTGCCTCACACCCCAGTCCTGACCTCCCTCCCTCACCCTGAGGCAGACGCAGTGCCTCCTCCCTGCTACTCCCTGAACACACCAACCCAGTCCTGCCTCGGGCTTTTCACACACTGGTTTCTTTGTTTGGAATGATTTGTCTCTTTGATATTCCTTACCTCCTTCAAGTCTTTGCCTAAATGTCACTGTCTTGATGAGGTGTACCCTAACACACACTGTATTTTAAAGTGCAATCTCCCTCTTACCCTGCTTTTCCTCTTTTCTTCCATATCTTCTAACATGTCTGATATAGTTTGGATGTTTGTCCCCTCCAAATCTCAAGTTGAAATGTAAACCCCAGTGGTGGAGTGGGGCTTGCTGGAGGGGTTTGGGTCATGAGGGCGGATCCTTCATTAATGGCTTGGTGCTGAGTTCTCCCTCTGAGTTCATGCAACATCTGGTTGTTTAAAAGAGTGTGACACCTCCCCCTACTCTTGCTCCCACTCTCGCCATGTGGCGTTTGCTTCCCCTTCACCTTCCACCATGATTGGAAGCTTCCTGAGGCCCTCATCGAGAGCAGATGCCAGCACCATGCATTCTCTACAGCCTGCAGAACTGTGAGCCAAAATAAACCACTATTTTTTATAAATTATCCCAAACTTAGGTATTCTTTTATAGCAAGAATGGACAAATACAATATCTAAATTTACTTATTGTGTCTATTATTTAATGTCCATCTCCCCCTCTAAAATGTAAGCTCCATGGAGAAAGGAATCTTTGTTTTGTTCACAGCCAAAACCCAGGTGCTGACACATAGCAAGTGCTGAAAAAATATTTGTTGAATAATTAAGTGAACAATGAATGGGAATGGGATGGAGCAGAGGTGACCCTGGAGGCTGGGAAGCCAGATGAGCTCAGAGAACTGCATAGTGTTCCTGACTCTAAAATGATGTAATCAATGGCAAGCCTTTAAATGTTAACTTGAAAGGATGACAAAAAAAAAAAAAAATGTGGTTCTGAAAGTAAACTAATTAGCCAACAACGATTTGCTAGACTATATTATGTCAGTGTTCAAATAGGTTTCAGTAAACATTCTGAACATTAGGCTTAAAAGTCATTTAACAAATATGGATTAAGCTATTATGATAGTGAAGGACATTCAAACATTGAATCTCAGAAACTTTACAATTTGATAAGAGAAATAAGTATCTAGAAGATTGTCACATATTTTAGAGGGGTTTTGTAAGTAGGCTGTTATAAGAATATTTGTAACAATGCAGCAACTATAAACAAGCAATGCTGACCAAGCCATTCTCACATATAGTATAGCTTGAGTATAAATTAAAGCAGCATTTTTGAAAAGCATTTTGGTAATACATATTAATAGCCTTAAAAATTTTTATTCCACGATCTAAACTAAAGAGAAAAAAGTGTACAGGAAAAACTGAGAAAAAATACGCCAATTTGTTAACAATGATTCCTTCTAAAGAATAAATCACCAAATTGCAGTGACTTAACCCAACAGTTTCATGTGACAGTGAAACCCAGTGGTCCTAGTCAGCAGGGGGTGCTCGTCCATGCAGTGATTGAGGGATCCAGACTCCTTCCATCTCCTGGTTCCTCACATCCCCTAGAGCCTAATTATCAATTGCTTCCTTCCAGCAGACAGAAAAACATCTTGAGGAAAGTGCACTAGTAACTTCAAAGTCTTGGCTTGAAAGTGACCTGTTTACACATCATTGGTCACATGTAGATGCAGTGGGTGAGAGATAGGGGCTGCAAAATCTATCCCCAGACTAATTATGGAAAAAGGAACAAGACGTTTGGTGGACAGTAAAGTGAGCCTTCTCTGCCACAGGGGGATATTCTTCTCCTTCATATGTATCTTTATTTTCTAAACGTTCTGTAATGAACAAGCACTGCTTTAATAATGAAGAAAAAATCATACATTTATATATACATATATACATACACACACATATATATGTCTGCAAAAAGAAAAAAGTTAATAATCTTTGATCCAGTAAATTCATTCTTTAAATGTATAATAAATAAATAGATTGTGGGGGATGGCTGGTAAAATGGTCACATAGGAACAGCTTCAGTCCGCAGCTCCCAGCAAGATCAGTGCAGCAGATGGGTGATTTCTGCATTTCCAGTGGAGGTACCCGGTTCCTCTCATTGGGACTAGTTAGACAGTGGGTGCAGCCCATGGAGAGCGAGCTGAAGCAGGGTGGGATATCACCTCACCCAGGAAGCGCAAGCGGTCAGGGAACTCCCTCCCCTAGCCAAGGGAAGCCCTGAGGGACTGTGACATGAGGGACCGTGCCATGAGGGACTGTGCATTCCGGCCCAGATACTATGCTTGGACTGTGCATTCCAGCCCAGATACTATGCTTTTCCCACGGTCTTCACAACCCACTGACCAGGCAATTCCCTCGGGTGCCTATACCACCAGGGTCCTGGGTTTTAAGCACAAAACTGGGTGGCCATTTGGGCAGACACCAAGCTAGCTGCCAGAGTTTTTTTTTTTTAATACCCCAGTAGTGCCTGGAACACTAGTGAGACAGAGCCGTTCACTCCCCTGGAAAGGGGGTGCTGAAGCCAGGGAACCAAGTGATCTTGCTCAGAGGATCCCACCCCCACACAGCCCAGCAAGCTAAGATCCACTGGCTTGAAATTATCGCTGCCAGCACAGCAGTCTGAAGTCAACCTGGGACACTCGAGTTTGGTGGGGGGAAGGGCATTACCGAGGCTTGAGTAGGCGGTTTTCCCCTCACAGTGTAAGCAAAATCACTGAGAAGTTCAAACTGGGCAAAGCCCACTGCAGCTCAGCAAAGCTGCTGCAGCCAGACTGCATCTCTAGATTCTTCCTCTATGGGCAGGGCATCTCTGAAAGAAAGACAGCAGCCCCAGTCAGGGACTGTGGGCGCAGCTTTAGCAGACTTAAACGTTCCTGCCTGCTGGCTCTGAAGAGAGCAGCAGATCTCCCAGCACAGCGCTCAAGCTCTGCTAAGGGACAGACTGCCTCCTCAAGTGGGTCCGTGACCCATGCGCCTCCTCATGGGGAGACACCTCCTAGCAGGGATCAACAGACACCTTATACAGGAGAGCTCCAGCTGGCATCTGGTGAGTGCCCCTCTGGGACGAAGCTTCCAGAGGAAAGAACGGCAGCAATCTTTTCTGTTCTGCAGCCTCCCCTGGTGATACTTAGGCAAACAGGGTCTGGAGTGGACCTCCAGCAAACTCAAGCAGACCTGCAGCAGAGGGGCCTGAAGGGGCCTGAATGTTAGAAGGAAAATTAACAAACAAAAAGGAATAGTATAAACATTAACAAAAAGGATGTCCACACAAAAACCCCATCCAAAAGTCACCATCATCAGACCAAAGGTCGATAAATCTATGAACGAAAGATGAAGAAAAACCAGTGCAAAAAGGCTGGAAATTCCAAAACCAGTATGCCTCTTCCCCTCCAAAGAACCACAAGTCCTCGCCAGCAAGGGAACAAAACTGGATGGAGAATGAGTTTGACAAATTGACAGAAGTAGGCTTCAGAAGGTGGGTAATAACAAACTCCTCTGAGCTAAAGGAGCATGTTCTAACCCAATGCAAGGAAGCTAAGAACCTTGAAAAAAGATTAGATGAATTGTTAACTAGAATAACCAGTTTAGAGAAGAATATAAGTGACCTGGTAGAGCTGAAAAACACAGCAAGAGAACTTTGTGAAGGATGCCCAAGTATCAGTAGCCAAATCAATCAAATGGAAGAAAGGATATCAGAAATTGAAGATCAACTTAATGAAATAAAACATGAAGTCAAGATTAGAGAAAAAATACTAAAAATGAAAGAACAAAACCTCCAAGAAATATAGACTATGTGAAAAGACCAAACCTACATTCAATTGGTGTACCTGAAAATGACAGGGAGAATGGAACCAAGTTGGAAAACACTCTTCAGGATATTATCCAGGAGAACTTCCCCAATCTAGCAAGACAGACCAACATTCGAATTCAGGAAATACAGAGAACACCACAAAGATACTCCTCGAGAAGACCAAGACACATAATCATCAGATTCACCAAGGTTGAAATGAAGAAAAAAATGTTAAGGGCAGCCAGACAGAAAGGTTGGGTTACCTGCAAAGGGAAGCCCATCAGACTAAAAGCGCATCCCTTTGCAGAAACCCTACAAGCCAGAAGAGCCTGGGGGCCAATATTCAACATTCTTAAAGAAAAGAATTTTCAACCCAGAATTTCATATCCAGCCAAACTAAGCTTCACAAGTGAAGGAGAAATAAAATCATTTACAGACAAACAAATGCTGAGAGATTTTGTCACCACCAGGCCTGTCCTACAAGAGCTCCTGAAGGAAGCACTAAATATGGAAAGGAAAAACCAGTACCAGCCACTGCAAAAACATACCAAATTGTAAAGACTATCAGACTATAAGAAACTGTATCGACTAACAGGCAAAATAATCAGCTAGCATCATAATGACAGGATCAAATTCACACATAACAATATTAAGCTTAAATGTAAATGGGCTAAATGCCCCAGTTAAAAGACACAGACTGGCAAATTGGATAGAGTCAAGACCCATAAATGTGCTGTTTTCAGGAGACCAATCTCAAGTGCAAAGACACACATAGGCTCAAAATAAAGGGATGGAGGAATATTTACCAAGAAAATGGAAAGAAAAAAAAAAAACAGGGGTTGCAATCCTAGTCTTTGACAAAATAGACTTTAAACCAACAAAGATCAAAAGAGACAAAGAAGGCCATTACATAATGGTAAAGGGATCAATGCAACAAGAAGAGCTAACTATCCTAAATATACATGCACCCAATACAGGAGCACTCCAATTCATAAAGCAAGTTCTTAGAGACCTACAAAGAGACTTAGACTCCCACACAATAATAGTGGGAGACTTTGACACCCCATTGTCAATATTAGACAGATCAATGAGACAGAAAATTAACAAGGATATTCGGGACTTAAACTCAGCTCTGGAACAAGAGGACCTAATAGACATCTACAGAACTCTTCACCCCAAATCAACAGAATATACATTCTTCTCAGCACCACATCGCACTTATTCTAAAATTGACCACATAATTGGAAGTAAAACTCCTCAGCAAATGCAAAAGAATGGAAATTATAACAGTCTCTCAGACCACAGTGCAATCAAATTAGAACGCAGGATTAAGAAACTCACTCAAAACCACACAACTACACGTAAACGGAACAAACTGCTCCTGAATGACTACTGGGTAAATAACTAAATTAAGGCCGAAATAAATAAGTCCTTTGAAACGAATGAGAACAAAGACACAATGTACCAGAATCTCTGGGACACAACTAAAGCAGTGTTTAGAGGGAAACTCGTAGCACTAAATGCCCACAGGAGAAAGTGGGAAAGATCTAAAATCGACACCCTAACATCACAATTAAAAGAACTAGAGAAGCAAGAGCAAACAAATTCAAATGCTAGCAGAAAACAAGAAATAACTAAGCTCAAAGCAGAACTGAAGGAGACATAGACATGAAAAACACTTCAAAAAATCAATGAATCCAGGGGCTGGTTTTTTAAAAGGATTAACAAAATAGATAGACCACTAGCCAGACTATTACGAAAAAATAAGAGAAGAATCAAATAGACACAACAAAAAATGATAAAGGGGATATCACCAATGATCCCACAGAAATACAAACTACCATCAGAGAATACTATAAATACCTCTACATAAATAAACTACAAAATCTAGAAGAACTGGGTAAATTCCTAGTCACATACACCCTCCCAAGACTAAACCAGGACGAAGTCAAATTCCTGAATAGACCAATAACAAGTTCTGAAATTGAGGTAGTAATTAATAGCCTATCAAGCAAAAAAAGCCCGGGATCAGACAGATTCAGAGCCAAATTCTACCAGAGGTACAAAGAGAAGCTGGTACCATTCCTTCTGAAACTATTCCAAGCAATAGAAAAAGAGGGACTCCTTCCTAACTCATTTTATGAGGCCACCATCATCCTGATACCAAAACCTGGCAGACACAACAAAAAAAGAAAATTTCGGGCCAATATCCCTGATGAACATCGATGGGAAAATCCTCAATAAAATACTGGCAAACCAAATCCAGCAGCACATCAAGAAGCTTATCCACCATGATCAAGTCGGCTTCATCCATGGGATGCAAGGATGGTTCAACATACACAAATCAATAAACATAAACCATCATATAAACAGAACTAATGACAACAAGCACATGATTATCTTGATAGATGCAGAAAAGGCCTTCAATAAAATTCAACACCCCTTTATGGTAAAAACTCTCAATAAACTAGGTATTGATGAAACATATCTCAAAATAATAAGAGCTATTTATGACAAACCCACAGCCAATATCGTACTGAATGGGCAAAAACTGGAAGCATTCCCTTTGAAAACTGGCATAAGACAAGTATGCCCTCTGGGATGCCCTCTCTCACCACTCCTATTCAACATAGTGTTGGAAGTTCTGGTCAGGGCAGTCAGGCAAGAGAAAGAAATAAAGGGTATTCTAATAGGAAAAGAGGAAGTCAAATTGTCTCTGTTTGCAGATGACATGATTGTATATTTAGAAAACCCCATTGTCTCAGCCCAAAATCTCCTTAAGCTGATAAGCAACTTCAGCAAAGTCTCAGAATACAAAATCCATGTGCAAAAATCACAAGCATTCCTATACACCAATAATAGACAGAGAGTCAAATCATGAGTGAACTCTCATTCACAATTGCTACAAAGAGAATAAAATACCTAGGAATACAACTCACAAGGGATGTGAAAGACCTCTTCAAGGAGAACTACAGACCACTGCTCAAGGAAATAAGATAGGACACAAACAAATGGAAACACATTCCATGCTCATGGATAGGAAGAATCAATATCGTGAATATGGCCATACTGCCCAAGGTAATTTATAGATTCAGTGCTATCCCCATCAAGTTACCATTGACTTTCTTCACAGAATTAGAAAAACTGCTTAAATTTCATATGGAATCAAAAAAGAGCCCATATAGCCAAGACAATCCTAAGCAAAAAGAACAAAGCTGGAGGCATCACACTACCTGACTTCAAACTATACTACAAGCCTACAGTAACCAAAACAGCCTGATACTGGTATCAAAACAGATATATAGACCAACGGAACAGAACAGAGGCCTCAGAAATAACACCACACACCTACAACTACCTGATCTTTGACAAACCTGACAAAAACAAGCAATGGGGAAAGGATTCCCTGTTTAACAAATGGTGTTGGGAAAATGGCTAGCCATATGCAGAAAATTGAAATTGGACCCCTTCCTTACACCTTATACAAAAATTAACTCAAGATGGATTAAAGACTTAAATGAAGACTTAAAACCATAAAAACCCTAGAAGAAAATATAGGCAATACCATTCAGGACATAGGCATGGGCAAAGACTTCATGACTAAAACACCATGGCAACAAAAGCCAAAATAGGCAAATGGGAACTAATTAAACTAAAGAGCTTCTGCACAGCAAAAGATACTATTATCAGAGTGAACAGGCAACCTATAGAATGGGAGAAAATATTTGCAATCTATCCATCTGACAAAGGACTAATATCCAGAATCTACAAGGAACTTAAACAAATCTATAAGAAAAAAACAAATAACCTCATCAAAAAGTGGGTAAAGGATATGAACAGACACTTCTCAAAAGAAGACATCTATGCAGCCAACAGACACATGAAAAAATGCTCATCATCAGTGGTCATCAGAGAAATGCAAATCAAAACCACAATGAGATACCGTCTCACACCAGTTAGAATGGCAATCATTAAAAAGTCAGTAAACAGCAGATGCCGGAGAGGATGTGGAGAAATAGGAACACTTTTACACTGTTGGTGGGAGTATAAATTAGTTCAACCATTGTGGAAGACAGTGTAGCAAGACAGTTCTAGATCCCTCAAGGATCTAGAACCAGAAATACCATTTGACCCAGCAATCCCATTACTGGGTATATACCCAAAGGTTTATAAATCATGCTACCATAAAGACACATGCACACGTATGTTTATTGCGGCACTCTTCACAATAACAAAGACTTGGAACCAACCCAAATGTCCATCAATGATAGATTGGATTAAAAAATGTAGCATATATACACCATGGAATACTATGCAGCCATAAAAAAGGATGAGTTCATGTCCTTTGCAGGGACATGGATGAAGCTGGAAACCATCGTTCCCAGCAAACTAATACAAGAACAGAAAACCAAACACCGCATGTTCTCACTCATAAGTGAGAATTGAACAATGAGAACACATGGACCCAGAGAAGAGAACATCACACACCGGGGCCTGTCAGGAGGTGAGTGGCTAGGGGAGGGATAGCATTAGCAGAAATGCCTAATGTAGATGACGTGTTGATGTGTGCAGCAAACTACCACGGCACATGTATACCTATGTAACAAACCTGCATGTTCTGCATATGTATCCCAGAACTTAAAGTATAATTTTAAAAAATGAAATAAATAAATAAATAATGGAATGCTACCGGCCCCTGCAAGAAAGCTGCCTGCTCACTTCTAGTCATTAACCCCTCCCTCCCTTCCTTCCAGTCATTAACCCCCCAGAGTAACTACTATTCTGATTACCAATGGCATAGATTAGTTCTGCCTGGTTTTTTTTTTTTTTTACTTTATATAAACTGTCTCATTAAGTATAAAAAAAAATTAGATTGTGGAAAAAGGTACGCCAGATAGATGATTGATGATTGATAGATAGTGATAAAGTCATACATCCATGACAGAATTATGTTAAATGGTAAAAAAAATTTCTAATAATAACAAAATGCTCCATCCACATTGTGTAATAATATTCAATCAAAAAATAATTTTCCATAGTACAGTAGTCCCCCTTTACCAGGAGTTTCACTTTCTGCAGTTTTGGTTACCCATGGTCAACCTCAGTCCAAAAATATTACATGGAAAATTCCAGAAATACACAATTAATAACTTTTAAGTTGCATACCATTCTGAACAGCATGATGGAATCTCTCAGAGTCCCACTTGGTCCTGCCTGGGATATGACTCATCCCTTAGTTCAGCATCTCCACACTGTCTACACTATGCGCCCATGAGTCTTTTAGTAGCTGGCTAAGTTATCAGATCGACTGCTGATGTATCACAGTGCTTGTGTTCAAGAAACCCTTATTTTACCTCGTAATGGCCCAAACACCAATTGTACTGATGCTGGCAGTTTGGATATGCCAAAGAAATGCATAAAGTGTTTCCTTTAAGTAAAAGGGTGAAGTTTCTTGACTTAATAAGGAAAAATAAAAATTGCATGCTGAGATTGCTAAGATCTACAGTTAAAAAAATAAAATAAAATAAAAGTATCCTATTAGTGAGATTGTGAAGAAGGAAAAAGAAATTTGTGTAAGTTTTACTGTCGAACTTCAAACTGTAAAAGTTATAGCCACCATGTGTGGTAAGTGCTTAGCTAAAATGGAAATTCAGTACAGTCTAAGATTTCAGGCATCCACTGGGGATCTTGTACCATATTTCCTGCAGATAAGTGAGGACTACTATATTTACAAAATAGTAACTGAGTGGAATTTTTAAATGGCCTATATTAATCTCTTAGATTAGAATATATTTTAAAAGAATGTATACTGGACAAAAGACTCCAGAATAATAATTGGCATAAGTGCAGGGATATGTTAATATTCTAAATAGGTGCAATCTTTTTCAAGGATGATTTGGTAATAAGTATATGATGTCTTTGTCCCAGCAATTATATGTTAGGATTTATCCTAAGAATAAAAGCAGGGATGCACAAAAAGAGTCACTTCTGTAAATGCTAAAATTAAATTCTTCCTTCCAAAATGAAAAACTATAAGAAACTTAAACGTACAATTTCTGGTTATTTAAATATACAGTTAACCCTTGAACAACATGGGGGTTAGGGGCACCAACCCTCCACACAGTCAAAAATCTATGTATAACTTTCACTCCCCCCAAACATAACCACTAATAGCCTCCTGTTGGCCAGAAGCCTCACCAATAACATAGTCAATTAACACATCTTTTGTATGTCATATGTATTATATTCTGCATTCTTACAACAAAATAGGCTAGAGAAAAGAAAATATGATTAAGAACATCATAGGAAGAGAAAATATATTTGCTATTCATAAGTGAAAGTGGATCACCACAAAGGTCTTCATCCTCACTGTCTTCACATTGAGTAAGCTGAGCAGGAAGAAATGATGAGGTTGGTCCCAGGGGTGGCACAGGCAGAAGAAAATCCACATAAAAGTGGATCCATGTAGTTCAAACCTGTGTTGTTCAAGAGTCAAATGTATTCTAATACATGTATATAATAGAATACAGTGAAGCCTTTTAAAATGTCCTGTAGATTACTCAAAAGTATGCAAAATATTAGGTTGGTACAAAAATTGCAATTACTTTTGCACCAACCTAATACAATTTATCAAGCTCAAAAAAAAGAGCAACTTTCAGAGTAGTATGCACAGTTATTTAAACATGTAAAGTGTTTAGAAACCTGAAAGGGTATGCATCAAAATGTTAAGAGTTATTTCTGAGTGGTGGACTACATATTTGTTTTATTGTTTATGATTTTCTCCTTTTCTAACATTTCAATGACAAATATATTACACATTGAAATCAGATTTAAAATATTTTACTCATATTTTAATAATATTTTGGAAAATTCTCACAATGATATTGAAAGAAGGAAATGACTAAACTATACATAGGGTGTGATTTCAACAGTGAGTGTGTGTGTCCAGAATATATACTGGACACAAAGACTCCAAAATACTGGCAATGTTGATATCTGGGTAGTGAGGTTCCAGTTCTAGGGAAAATGACATAAGCAAGACCCCTCTGGCTCTCCCTCATTGAATATAGTGATAAAACCTGAACAGAATGCAACTTAACAACTCTGAAAAACAGAGGAGGACTGGGGAGGAGGATCAGCTCTCAAAGTGCCACCAGACCAGTGGAGAGCTTACCATTTTGTTTAAACTCCAGAATAGCCTTGCCTGGCCTTGGTGGCATGGGAAGGGAGAAGGGGTGGAGACAGGAGGACCCAAGTGGGCATCAGTGCAGAGTTCCAAGTCTCAGGAACAGTAAACAGGTATCCTGGTAGCGACCGTGGTGGCAAAGGGGGCCCAAGACACCTAAAACTGTTAGGGAGGGGAACCTTCTTCTCTAATCAGAGGAGCAATAGTCCCAAAAGGTGGGGCAAATCCCCATTGCTCTTTTCTCTCTGTCCTCCCAGCACTTGGCCCTGAATGCAGATGCAGTTGTGGGAGTGAACAACAGAGCAGGGTCAATAAAACCCAGCTTTCTGGGGGGAATACAAAAAAGGAGATCCCCAGGAAACTGGAAAGTACTGAAGAAATCACACAGAGAAAGGAGTGTGGGAAATCAATCCCATAAAATTGTTGATGAACTCTTGGGCTCATCGTCAAGCCGTGCATGCATGGATCTGCTCCTAACTAGCCAAGAGATGACTTTGAGAGCTGAACCAAAGGAGTAAGTCACCACCCAGGTGTCAGACAGGACACTAGGTGGCACACACGTAGGACAGATCTGAATAGCACTGCAAAGGTTTGGAAAAGCACCTGCCACCGAAACCACAATCCACAAAAGACCGGTGAAGAACTTCCTTATTGATCTTTTTTCTCTTTGTTGCTCAAATTGTATAATTTCTATTGATGTAGCTTTACATTCACTGACTCTCCTCTGTCATCCCCACTCTGCTTTTAAGCCCCTTCAGTGAAGGCGCTTAAATTTAAAATTTCAGTTACTGCATTTTTTGTTTGAAATTTTTCATTGGCTCTTCTTTCTATCTTCTGTTCCTTTGCTGACATCTCCTATCTTTCCAATCATTTCAAGGATGTTCACCCTTACTTGGTGAACTATTTCAGTTGACTTTTAATACACATCTTAATTTATGATACTTAATTTGGCATCAGTGCAGGGATATGCCAAAAGAAAATATATCCGCATATGCCTTGGAGTTTTAACAACACTTAAATTTTCAAAATAGTCAAAATGTTCAGTATTAGGCCAGGCATAGTGGCTCATGCCTGTCATTCTCAACACTTTGAGAGGTCAAGGTAGGAGGATCACTTGGGACTCAAAGTTTGAGACCAGCCTGGGCAACATAGGGAGACAGGGAGACTCTATCTTGACAAAAAAAAGGAATTATAATTAGCCAGGTGTAGTAGCTCACACCTGTGGTCTTAGCCACTTGGCAGGCTGAGGCAGGAGGGCAGCATGAGCCCAGGAGTTTGAGTCTGCAGTGAACTATGATCATGCCACTACACTCTAGCCTGGACAACAGAGCAAGACTCTGCCTCAAAAAAAAAAAAAAAGTTCAATATTAAATTCAAAAATACTTGGAATATGAAGAACCAGGAATATCTCAATTTCCATTAAAAATGACAAGCGGCCGGGCGCGGTGGCTCAAGCCTGTAATCCCAGCACTTTGGGAGGCCGAGACGGGCGGATCACGAGGTCAGGAGATCGAGACCATCCTGGCTAACACAATGAAACCCCGTCTCTACTAAAAATACAAAAAAAAAAAATTAGCCGGGCGTGGTGGCGGCGCCTGTAGTCCCAGCTACTCGGGAGGCTGAGGCAGGAGAATGGCGGGAACCCGGGAGGCGGAGCTTGCAGTGAGCCGAGATCGGGCCACTGCACTCCAGCCTGGGCGACAGAGCGAGACTCTGCCTCAAAAAAAAAAAAAAAAAAAAAATGACAAGCAACAGATGCTAACACAGAGATAACACAGATGTTGGAATTATCTGATAAAGACTATAAAGCAGCTAATTATCAAACTCCTCCACCAAGTTAGGGCAAACATTCTTGAAATGAACAGAAAGATAGGAAGTGTCAGCAAAGGAACAGGAGATAGAAAGAAGAGCCCATGGAAAATTTCAAACAAAAAATGCAGTAACTGAAATTTTGAATTTAAGTCCCTTCACTAAAGGGCTTAAAAGCAGAGTGGAGATGACAGAGGAGAGTCAGTGAATGTAAAGCCACATCAATAGAAATTATACAATTTGAGCAACAAAGAGAAAAAACGTCAAAAAGAATGAGTCCCTGGGTTGATTCACAGACCTGTGGAACAGTATCAAAAGGTCTAACATTCATGTCATCAGACTTTTATAAGGAGAGGGAAGAGTGTGGTCTAAAACAAATATTTGACAAAATTATCCCTGAAAATGTCCTGAATTTGGTGAAAGACACAAACACTGATACAAAAAGCTTAGCAACCCTATCAGGAAAAACCCAGAGAAATCTCACCCAGACACATCATAAACTATTGAAAACTAAAGACAAAGAAAACATCTTGAAAGCTCTGAGAGAAAAATGATACACTGCTTATAGGGAACAATTTGAATAAATGCAGATTTCTCCTCAGAAATCCTGGAGGCCAGAAGGAAGAGGAGCGACATCTGTAAGTGCTGAAAGAAAAGAACTATTTGAATTCTATATCCAGGATAACATCCCTCAGGATCAAAGGTAAAGAAAGACATTCTCAGATGGAGGAAAACTAGGATAATTCATTGCTAACAGATTCGCTCTTAAGAAAGGACTGAAACAAGTTCTTCAGACCAGAGGGAAATGATACCAGAAGGAAATTTGGATTGTCAGGAGCAAAGGAAGAGAAACAGAAATGGCAAATATCTGGCATATATGAAAGACTATTAGTCTCTTCTTGGGTTCTTCAAAATATGCATGACAATTGAAAATAAAAATTGTTTGCTGGGTTTTTTATTGTATGCAGACATAATATATGACCATCACATCAACAGAGGAGGGTGAAGGGGCCTGTATGGTGGTGAAGTTAGAATATAACTTTATGAATCGGAAAGATATTCATGCTCTAAATAAGAATTGGGAGCAGGGAGAATGTTCTCCAGACAAGAGCCAGTTCTGTGACCAAAAGGCCTATTCTCACCTTCACCTACAGAAGCCGGACTTTTTTTTTTTTTTTTTTTTTAATGGAGTCTCGCTCTGTCACCCAGGCTGGAGTGCAATGACAAGATCTCGGCTCACTGCAACCTCCGCCTCCCGGGTTCAAACAATTCTCCTCCCTCAGCCTCCCGAGTAGCTGGGACTACAGGTGCGCACCATCACGCCCAGCTAATTTTTGTATTTTTAGTAGAGACAGGGTTTCACCTTATTGGCCAGGATGGTGTCAATCTCTTGACCTTGTGATCTGCCCACCTTGGCCTCCCAAATTGCTGGGATTAGCCCAACTTTATCCATCCTTCCTTTCTTCCAAATCCACAAATCCTTCATGAAACCTTTCTCTTCTTCTTCCATGGCACCCGCTTAGTATTTGGTTTATAACTCTCTGAAGGTTCTTAAAATAAACAGTAACTGGCAATATTAATAATAATAGTAGCAATCATATACTAACTATCTTTTTTCTACCAGATACTGTGCTTTACAAATATTATTTCCAATTCTTACAAAAACCCTGCAAGGTAGGTAATATTATTCCTCCCTTGACAAAAGAGGAAACAGACTCAGTGCGTGACAGTGGTTTTTACATAGGTCTTGTTGACAATAATTAGACTTACTAAGTTCTGCAACCTTCTATGTACCCTGAAGCATCTTCTTGGTTCAGAGAACCCAAGCTGGAATAACCTTAGCAATGTGCTCCCACTTTAATCCTTGAATTCTACAATGGACAGTATCGGGTTGGGTTGGATTATTTCAAAATTGAGTTCAGTCCATAAGCTCAAAAGAAGTACAGGCTTGGCCGGGCACAGTGGTTTATGCCTGTAATCCCAGCACTTTGGGAGGCTGAGACTGGCAGATCACTTGAGGCCAGAAGTTTGAGACCAGCCTGGCCAACACGGCAAAAACCTGTCTCTACTATAAATACAAAAAAAAATTAGCCAGACATGGTGGCATACGCCTGTAATCCCAGCTCCTCAGGAGGTTGAGGCAGGAAAATCACTTGAACCTGGGAGGTGGAGGCTGCAGTGAGCCGAGATCACACCATTGCACTCCAGTCTGGGTGACAGAGCAAGACTCTGTCTCAAAAAAAAAAAAAAAAAGAAGTACAGGCTAGTAAAAGTTTTGTGAACTGGTAGATCTTGGCTATGGCTCTTAAGCCTCCTCTTAGACGCCAAATAACATGCAAGAAAAGGCTCAAATAGTTGGAAGGAGTTTTGTGCAAAAACTGCAGAGCCACTCTTGAGTCTCACTGAAATCAGAATGAAACAATTTATATTTCTGGGCATCAGTACCTTCGACTGACCTTGCTGCTGAATACTTATTGTGATTTTTGTGCTGCAGCACATTCCAAGTTCAAAGTAAGATGGATCTGCCTTAGTAATACATGTTGGAGAAAAATCAATTTCTATGATAAATGGTGTGGATCCTGTCTTGTCTTGGGGCATTCCTGGCAGTGCAGTCTGAGCACAGCGTGTTCATTCCTGAGAGGCCCGCAGCTCTCTGTGCACCATGAAGCACTTGCCTGTCTGAATGTTTTAGGCTAAAGCTGCAGCGTGCAGGGAAGGAACCACAGCTAACCATTTGATCATGTCTGAGGGAACTCTTCGTGGGCCTTGAAGGAGAGGTGGAATTTGCACTTGTATGAATGGGATTGGGGGCAGTGGGGCACAGAGACCATTCCGAGCTGAGAAGGCAAGGACAGGAAAGGGAGCCGGCAGTAGGAGCAGAGTGTGGAGCGCAGAGTCTGCCTTCAATAGAAGAGACAAGAACGTGGGTTGGAGCAACTGATGGGGCCTGAAAGGACTCTTTCTTTTTTTTTTTTTTTTTTTTTTTTTTTTTGAGACGGAGTCTCGCTCTGCCGCCCAGGCTGGAGTGCAGTGGCCGGATCTCAGCTCACTGCAAGCTCCGCCTCCCGGGTTTACGCCATTCTCCTGCCTCAGCCTCCCGAGTAGTTGGGACTACAGGCGCCCGCCACCGCGCCCGGCTAGTTTTTTGTATTTTTTAGTAGAGACGGGGTTTCATTGTGTTAGCCAGGATGGTCTCGATCTCCTGATCTCGTGATCCATCGGAAGTAACTGATGCCCACTTCAAATTAGGTGAATTCCAAAATAAAAAGGGAATTAATTGTCTCTTACAACTAGGCCATCCAGGGATGCTGCAGGCCTCGAGTATTTTGGATCCTAGTGCAAAAAGTATCCTCAGTTTCTCTCTCTCTCCTTTCCTCAGCTGTGCTCACCAACAGGTGTCGGCCTCACTCTCCCCAGTTGCAGGCCAACTTCCTCCAGGTAGTCCAGTAGGTCTGGGGTGGTTGGAAGGCCTCAGTCATCGCCCCTAGCACGTCATGCCCCAGCTGGGATTTTGCATTGAGGGCATTGGGAAGCCACTGAAAGATTTTCTTCAGGGGAGTGGCATGAGCAGCCTGCAGTTTTAAAAGACCACTGTGTACAATGGTTAGACGTACGGAGGGAGAAAGGAGGCTCCAGGAAGAATCAGAATGAGAATTGATGAGGACCTGAACCGCAGCAGTAGGGGAGAGAGTGGCGAGGATGTCTCATGTGTGAGTAACGTTCACAAACAGGGGGACTTGGTGGCAGTGAGGGCATGACTTGGCGCTAATGGCTGCAGTCTTCAGGCCTGAGCTGCTGTCTGATAGCAGAATTGTTCACTGAGAGATGGACTGTGGGAGAAGGAGCACTTTCTTCAGGTCAAGTCTAGTAAGAAAGCACTACCACCTTTATCACTAGAAGCCAGCGTTGATGTTTCCCCTGCCTATTGGATTAACTGCATCCACTGGTGTCATACCCACTGACACTAGGGAGACCAGTTCGGGGGCAGGATGGCCCAGGGTCAGCCCCAGCCTTCAGCCACCACCACCCCACCCCCGCAGCCTCTGAAAAACACTTGCCTTTCCCTCACCAGTGTACTCCTTGCTGCCTTGGTGAAGGGAGGAGCCCTCTGGAGGAACACCGTGGAGGCAGTGGGTTCCTTGGTCTCACCAAATAAATCCATTCGGACCTTCCTGGGCCAAGCTCTCTTCCTTGGTGCTCTGCTCAGCGTGCTCTGCCTTCCTCCTCTTCAACTGTGGGCCCAAGTTGTGTCGGCGGCTATGAGAGCAACTGGGTGCCGGTGAGGATGGGCCCAGGTGTCTTTGCTGGGAGGGCTTCCATGTGCGTAAATTCTCACCTTCCCACCCTTCTATTCCCCCCAACACCAGTTCTAAGCCCTCAAGATCCACTTCCACACTCGGCCCCCTGGGGCCTGCTGAACCTACTATTTAGGGCCTTGCCATTTTTTCTCTGTGTTCAGTATTTCCTCTGTACTGGGCTGCGCTTCGATCTGACTATGGTTTTGGTCTGGAGACACATCTTGGTGGGGGCAGATATTGAAGAGGACAGACGCTGTCTGGCGAGGTCCTGTCTTTGTAAGTGTGGGGCAGGCTTCCTCGGGTGACTGTGGTCCAGGAGGATGTGAGCCAGAACAAAGAGGCCTCTGTTACCGAAAGACTTTCGCTCTGCAATTCCAGACTTCAGTTCCATCTAAAGATTGCTAAAGAACGCTCTGGAATTGAGGATTTGTCAAGGATTTGTCAGCAGCTCCACCTGCCTCTGACTCACCATTTTACCTCCACGTTCTTGCCCTCCCAACCTTCATGTGCCTCCTCCCCACCTGCCTCACCCTCCTCCCGCAGCTGAGTGAGGATCAACAGACCTGGTTCCCTGCCACTGCTCCATTAAGCTTGATCTGGAAAATAAGGACTCACAGTCCTGCTTAGGACACGTAGCGGGGGAAGTTGGGCTCGGTGGAGCCAGACAGCATACTCAGTCATTTTAACAACTTGTTATTTTTGAGGCCCCAAGCTCCAGAAATGAATTTGGAAAGAAAATGAAAAAAAATAACAAGACAGATAGCAGGAATTCAAACTCCACTAACAAAGGCCGTCAGCTGAAACCAATTTGGACAGCTCAGCTCAGTCTCAGCTCATGAACTTCGCTTTACCTCAGAAAAGCCCTTCAGCACAGCACACAGGCACACACACATTCACTCACTCTTACAAAAGGCAGGACTGGGTTTCAGAGCTATGCAGCAAGACAGAAGCAAAAGAAGCTTGCTTCCTTTTATTTAAGTGATAATCTCTGTGATTTTGCTTCAGTAACTGTGATATTGTGATTTATAAGAAGAAATAACATATTTTGGTCTCCCTTCAGTTTCAGGGCACGGAACTCCTAAAATCTTTGGAATTTCCCAAGTTATAAGTATCTTTTTGAATGCTAGTGAGATGATCCCCGGCTGGGGACTAATGGAGAGCCTCAGGATGCCAGGAGAAACAACCATGTGATTAGAGGGTTAGAACTTTCAGCACCCCCACCCCACCCTCTTTTGGGAAGGGGAGAGAGGCTGAAGGTTGAGTTGATCACCAATGGCCAATGATTTAATCACTCATGCCTACATAATGAAGCCTCCATAGCAACCGTAAGAGAATTCAGAGAGCTTACAGGTTGCTACCACACCCAGAGAGGGCATGGAAGCTCAAAGACACCTTACTCATATCTTGTCTTACACATCTCTTCCTTTATATATATTTTATATATTTTTTAACTTTTTATTATGTTTTAAATAGAAACAGGGTCTTGCTATATTGCCCAGACTAGTCTTAAACTTCTGACCTCAAATGATCCTCCTGCCTCAGCCTCCCAAAGTGCTGGGGTTACAGATGTGCGCCACCATGCCGTCTCTTCCACCTGGCCATTCATCTGTATCTTTTGTGATGTATTATATAATAAGCCAGGAAACATAAACAAAACACTTTCCTGAGTTCTGTGAACTGCTCTAACAAATGAGTGAACCTGAGGAGGGGGTCATGGGAACCCCCAATTTGTACCTGGTCATTAGAAGCACGAGTCACAACCTGGGATTTTCAACTGGCATCGGAAATAGGAGGTTGTCTTATGGGACTGAGCCCTAACCTGTGGGATCTGACTCTAGGTTACAGTGTCAGAATTGAGCTGACTTTAGGACACCCAGTTGGTGTCTGTTGGAGAATTGGTTGTTGCGGAAATCCCCTGACACATTTTTGTGACCTGATGTGAAGTTTTGTGTATTGAGTGTTGAGAGTATAGTAGAAGAAAATAGCCAGTTAGTTTGCTTTCTTACTACTACCCAGGTATCTTAAACATAATATGTCAAATATGGAACTGTTTATTTTCAGCTACACCCTCCCCAACAAAATCCTTTTCCTCCCCCAGGCTGTCATTTCATTTATTGGCACCACCTTCAACACAATTGCTCAAGCCCAATTGCTGAGCATCATCTGGAATCCTTTCACCTTCCCATGCACAAACCATGAGATCCAGAGATGCTACCTCCAAAAGGCAACAAAAAAAATCTAATGATGACTCACTATCTTCCCATCTACTGTCCAGTTGTGTATATATGCATCTGTGGACCAGGTAGTGTGTCAAAGGTATTTCTTAGCTGTAGGGTTGCAGTAAAAATGTTTGGAAGCCACTTGTTGCCCGTTAGGCAATTAAAGAGCAAAGACGTGGCCCCTGCCTACATCTTCAATCTCATCTTCTGTCATCTCCCCCTCTTTGCTCCTTTAGTCCCTGGAAAGTGGTAAGGTCTTTCCTGCCTTGGGGCCTTAGTATTTGCTGTTAACTCTACCTGGAACATTCTCCTTATCTTTCCCATGGCTGACTCATTGCCATCCTTCAAGTCTCAGTTTAATGTCATATCCTCAGAGTGGCCCCCCATCCATATTATGTAAACCATGTTCTCCTGGCATTTCCCATCACTACACGCTATGCCCTGAAAGTTTGCATCTCCCCAAAATTCATATATTGAAACCTAATCCCCAAAGCAATAGGATTAAGAGGTGGGACCTTTAGGAAATAATTAGGTCTTGAGGGTAAGGCCCTCATGAATGGGATTAGTGCTTTCATATAATAAAAGAGGCCTGAAGAAGCTTGTTAGCCCCTCCTGCCATGTGAAGACTCAGAGAAAGTGCCATCCATGAGGAAGCAGGCCCTCACCAGACACCAACGCTGCTGCCTTGATCTTGGGCTTCCCAGCCTCCAGAACTGTGAACAACGAATTCCTGTTCTTTGTAAGTTACCTATCTAAGGTATGTTGTTACAACAGTCCAAATGGACTAAGCCCTAAAGGACTTTTTCTAATGAATAGCTACAGGTTGATTTATGATCAGTTTTTTTATGAGACTGTAAGCCTTCTGAAGACAGTAATGGTGTGTATATGGGATTATACCCTGCATCTGCATCCTACTTTTACCTAACACAAAGAGCCTCACAGAAAGCTTTGGTAATTAATGACAGCCTGTAGAGTTCTGTATTCATAGAAGCAGTAGGGGTACATGCTGCAGTGGGTAGAATTGTGTCCCCTAAAAAGAGATGCTCAAGCCCTAACCCCTGGTACCTATGAATGTGACCTTATTTGGAAATAAGGTCTTTGCAGATGTAATTAGTTAAGATCAGGTCATACTAGAGTAGGATGGGCCCTTAATCCAATATGACTGGTGTCATTATAAGAAGAGGAAGAGATACACAAGGGCAAACACCAGGAGAATGTCATGTGACAATGGAAGCAGAGATTGGAAAGCTGTGTCTATAAGCCAAGTAACATCAAGGATTGCTGGCAACAACAAAAGCTAAGAGAAAGGCATGGAACAGACTCACCCCTTGAGCCTTCAGAGACAGCGTGGACCTACAGACACCTTGATTTCAGACTTCTAGCCAGAACTTTGTGAGAATAAATTTCTGTTGTTTGAAGCCCCCATGTTTGTGGTACCCTGTTACGGCTGCCCAACTGTATCCCATTTGGGTAAAATGAGATAACGAAATATTTCTAAAATGAAATCTAGCTCTAAGGTTGGTGGATTTTATGGATAGTAATTAGTAAGGGTATGAAGGTAAGCACAATAAAGTATTTGGAGGACCTGGAAATGATTTCTAAAGCACGTCTTATTCCTCGAAGGTAAAACTCTCTAACCCAAACTCTAATATTTCATCTGAACCAGTGTTACCTCAACCCTTGGAGCAAAAACATGACCTATTTGATTCATTAAGCAATTAAATTCCTCATTAAACTTTTGCCACCAGACCTGGAAGAACAGGAAATCATATTAGGGTGATGTTAGAAGATGTTCTTATTGTTTATTTTAATAGCTATAATAGTTTTAAAAGTCATGTACTGATAATAATGTTACATCAGCCTTTTAGGACACCTTTGAACACAAACTGTATTAACTCAGTTGGTTCATCAACAGTAATGGAATTATTATTGCTATAAGCCACAATTTCCATGGAAATTAAAATTGCAATTTTTTAAATACTATAAATGATGTTTGGAAGTCCTGTAATCCTTGAATCAGAGAACTTACATTTTTATCTGTATTTTCAAGATCAATTGTAGTGTAAGAAGCACATTGGAAGAAAATCTATTCATATATTAATTTATAAAAGTGGTAAATATTGAAAAAGAAATTGCCGATGGTTGAATGCTGGGTCATGAAAAGAACGTGGGCTAGAATCGCAACATCCAGATCCTTCCCAGACTCTGCTGCTTACCTGATGGTGGGACCTGGGGCTCCTCACTTCCTCTTTGGGCTTCGGGATTCCAAAACTGTAAAGTAAAGGTACAAAGGAAAGAACTGCATTATTTACAAGATCCTTTCAAGCTCTAAAATCCTGTTGCTTGTGGACAGTTTGTTCTCATTCCTCTGCAGCATATTTATATGGGCTCAGGATTTCATAGTCAGGTTTTCATCCTTTTTTTAAATCAACAAATCTCTCACTAACCTCTCATTCCTCTGCCTGCCAAACAGGCCAGCCAGAGGCTAGGACTGAAGGAAGGAGACTTGAAGCAGCGTCCTGCAACTGGTACCTCACCTACAATTTTGTAGTCTATTTATTGTGCAACCTTGCCCAGTCCAGGAGACAAAGGAGCCTGAACTCCAAACAGAGCTCCCCTTGCCAAGCCATGCACCCATGAGGTTGCATCGCCCAGTGGCAGCACCTTTTCCTAATTGCACAAAGGCACCAAAGAGGTTAGCAGCAGTCTTGCTCCCACCCCATTGGGCTTCACAGTTTCTTTGAGAGGCTGCCAGATTACTTTCTTGCTTCAGAGAAGACAGCTAAAGAACATATTTCTTACTATCGCTATTAATTTATTACTGTTTATTATTATTCTTAACAATGATGAAAAGCTTACATGCACATGAACCTAGAGAACTCTCAAAAGAAACACATTAGCTATATAATTTCAAAAATGAAAAGTTGTCCTTACACCACCAGACTATACACATGACAACAATCTAAGTCGTTAGCTGTAGTTTAAATTGTTTAGCTTAAATTGTTAGTTTCATGATTTGTTCTATAATCATATTATCCTGATTATAGTGTATCTCAGTTTAACTTCTATCCAAGTTTCTTTTTTTTTTTTTTAACTTTTTTACTTTTAACTTTTGTGGGTACCTAGGACATGTATATATTTGTGGGGAACATGAAATGTTTTGATACAGGCACGCAATGTGAAATAAGCACATTATGGAAAATGGGGTATCCAGCTTCTCAAGACATTCATCCTTTGTGTTACTAACAATCCCATTATACTCTTTTAGTTATTTCAAAATGTACAATTAAGTTATTATTGAATATAGTCACCCTGTCAAGTTTCTGATATCAGCTTGCTCTCACACCATGCAATTCACAGAAACTTGAAGCTAGGACAAAAAAAATATAGGCATGCAACACAGACTCAGCACAAGGAGTAAAGTGAAACCTCTTCCATGCAGGTGAGCAATCTCTTGGATGGATGGCCCATACCTCTATCCCCTCCTGAGCCACCTGGACTCCAAGTTACCTTACCTTGGAGACACAAGTAGATGCATTGGGTCTTGATATCAAGCCTCTGGCTGGGTGGTTTCCCTGAATCTTTTAAAGAGTTTTTAAATGATCCATCAAGATCCTTGTAAACACTGCCTCCATCATTGGTTGTCATTGGCTTGTTACACTTGGGCGAGGTCTAATTGGGCTGGATTGAGGCTAGTTCTTGTCCTTCCTTTTTTCCTAAATAAGACCCAAATAGGAATTTACTGTGAAGCTAATAATGTTTAAGCTTCAGAAACCCCTCACTTGTACCAACCCCTTCCAAACTTCTGGGAGGGACTTTAGCAATTCATTTACATGGTGAATTTTTTTGTAGTAAATAAAATATATTATCAGCAAAAACTATACAGCCAAAAAACACAGGCTAAAAATTATGACACTGAACTTCTACTTTGGGCCAAAATTAAATAACAGGAATTGTGTTTACCATCCCACCTGAAACAATAAAAAACTAGATATGTATATGTGTGTGTGCACGTGTGTGGGGGGTGGTGGGCGGTGGGTTCAGACTTTGGACATCAGGCAGTGCAAGTTAGTGATCTCTTATTAAGAAAGGATGTAAGCCCTATGAGTGCCCCAGCTTACTGCCTTGAAAAAGTGTACGGCTCAAGTAGAGGGAGGACAAACCCAGTGGTCTGAGTTGAGTTGATGAAGCTGGGAGTCCACTGAGGCCAAGACGGCAGGGCAGAGTGTGGAGAAGAGAGTTGCACAGAGAAAAAGCTTTGAAGATCTGTAGGTAAGTCTATTTGTGTCTTCAGCTAAGTAATGATCAACATATGCATAGGGAGAAACCATCCAAGGCCAGGAAAAAACATCTGAATGATTAAAAACAAAACAAAACAAAACAAAAGTCCCTAGAGCTCAAACAGGGGGAAAATCATTTGTGTTTCTAAGAGCCTGGTGGAAAGCAGAGGAGGGAATAACATTCCCGGGGCATGAAGTACTCAGAAGGATATCGCTTCAGGAATGTTCAAAATTATCTCTGGAGAAAAGACTGATCTCTAACAAAGCTTAAAAATCAAGCTTTGAAATAAATTGTTCCCAAGTAACTGAAGTGCATCTAAGAACAAAGATCAAGAATATCTACAGAATACTAAAATAATCAGCACGCAACAAGGTAAAAATCTGAATTATCTTTTACATGCTGAAATTACATTTAAGCTTGGAAAATAGAAACATGGAAGATGTTAAAATGACTTGAATCCAGAGAATTATAAAATACAATATCTGAGGGTTTTTTTTAAGATACACTAGATGAGATTAACAACAGATTAGAAACTACAGAAGAAAATATTAGTAAACTCAGAAATACAGAAACAGACATATCCAAAATGAAACGATGAAAAAATTGAACAAAGCATCAGCGAGTTGTGGGACAACCTCAAGTGACTAAATATACATATAATTGGAGACCATAAAGTGGGGAGGGAGGAGAAAGAAAACATATATGAAGAAATAATGATTAGAAAATTTCCAAATTTAACAAAAACTCTCAACACAGACTAAATAAGCTCAAGAAACAACAAGCACAATAAACATGAATAAACCTACATCAAACACATCATAGTCAAATTGATTTAAACCAATGAGAAAAGAGATCTTAAAAGTGGCTACAGGAAAAAAGCTGCATTCTGTGTAGAGGAACAAGAATGATGGTAGACATCTTTTTGGAAACAGAGTAAACCAGAGTTCAGTGGCAGCATATCTTTAAAGAACCAAGAGAAGAAAAAAAAAATTAATTCTATAGCCAGCAAAAATATCTTTAAAAAATAAACTGACACAAAAACTTGTTCAGCATGCAAAAGGTTGTTAACGTTAGCCTAAAGCTGTCTCTTTACACATTTTAAGTTTGACCTAACAGTTTCTCTGTACACAGTGAACTCTAACCTAACTGGATGAATAATCTACTCATGAGCTAATCACTGAGTTCCAGCCAATCAAAGGCAGCCAGCTGTTCAAACTGTGTTCAAATAAGCCAAATGCAGGGCTATAACCAATCTGGCTGTTTTTGTCCCTCACTTCTGTTTTCCGTACATCACTTTCCCTCTTCTATCCATAAATTTTCTTCTACCATATGGCTGTGCTAGAGTCTCTCTGAACCTATTCTGTTTCAGGTGCTGCCCAATTCTTGACTCATTCTTTGCTCAATTAAACTCTATTAAAGGTAATTTGTCTAAGGTTTTTTTCTTTTAACAAGGTGAAAGAATCCATCCTCAGCAGACCTGCACTATAAGAAATGCTAAAGGATGTCTTCAGGCAAGAGAGAAATAGTGTGAAGTAGAAATCTGAATCTACACAAAGAAGTGAAAAGTACCCTGAATTGTCAACCTATGGGTAAATATGAGGAATTTTTTATTTTTTAAATAAAACTGACTGTTTAAAGCAAAAATAACACCATATTGTGGGGATTTTCACACATATGTTAAGTAAAATGCATGATAAAATTAGCACAAAATTGGGAGTTTAAAATTGAATGAATATTATTGGAAGGTTCTTATACTATATATGAAATGGTATAATATTACATAAAAGTAGACTGTGATAACTTTAAAAATACACCCACTTCACAGACACACACAAAACCCTAAAACTACTCAAAAATTAAAACAAAAAACTTTAGATAATAAGCCAACAGAGAAGATAAAATGGAATTTTAAAAATATTCAATTAGTTCAAAAGAGGACAAATAAAGAGGAAAAAGGGAACACGAATAGAAGAGATAAGTAGAGGACAATAGCAAGGTGGCACATTTAAATCCAGTGATCTCAGTAATCACATTCAACACAACTGGCTTAAACACTCCAACTAAAAGGCAGAGATTGTCAGACTGGATAAAAAGGCAACATCAAACTATATATTGCCGACAAGAAGTGCACTTTAAATATGAAAATACAAATAAGTTTGAAGTAAAACATAGGAAAAGATTATACAATGCTAATAAAAAAAGGAAACAAATTGTAATTGCAATGCTAGTATTAATTTCAGAAAGATTTTAAAACAAAAATATCAGAAATAAAAAAGGTAATTTAATAATGATTAAAGGGTCAGTTTAATATGAAGATATAACAATCTGAAACATTTATGAACCAAATAACAGCTTCAAAATACATAAAACAAAAACAGAACTAAGTTGGTGATGGTAGTTCATTCCTGTAATCCCACCTACACAGGAGGCTGACATGAGAACTGCTTGAGGCCAGGAGTTTAAGACCAGCCTGGGCAACATAGTAAGACCTTATCTATTAATTTTTTTTTCTTTTTTTTTTTACTAGCCGGACATGCTGGCATGCACCTGTGGTCCTACCTACTCAGGATGATGAGGCAAGAAGATCACTTGAGGCTAGGAGTTTGAGGCTGACAGTAAACTATCATCACATCACTGTACTTCAGCCCAGGTGACAGAGCAGGACCCCATCTAAAAAACAAAAAACAAAAAGGGTGGGAAGCAGAGCAATATGGCTGAATAAAATCCTCCACTGATCCTCCTCCTCACAGGAACACCAAATTTAACAATTATTTACACAAAAAAAGCACCGTCATAAGAAACAAAATCAGGTGAGTGATCACAGTACCTAGTTTTAACTTAACATCACTGAAAGAGACACTGAAGAGGGTAGAAAAGACAGTCTGGAATTGCTATGCTACCCCTCTCCCATCCCCCAGCAGCGGACATGTAGTATGCAGAGGGAATATGTGTGCTTGGGGGAAGGAGAGTACAGCAATTGTGGGACTTTACATTGGAACTCAGTGCTGCCAACACCAGACAGAACTCAATGGACACCCACACAGGGAACATTTAGACAAGCCCTAGCCAGAGGGGAATCGCCCATCCCAGTGGTAAAAACCTGAGTGTCAGCAAGCCTGACCACCATGAGCTAAAGTGCTCTAAATAAACTTGAAAGGCAGTCTAGGCCACAAGGACTGCATGTCCTAGTGCTGTGTTGGGCTCAGAGCTAGTAGACTTGGGGGGCACGTGACCTAGTGAGACACCAGCTGAGGCAGCTAATGGAGTGCTTGCACCACCCCTCCCCCAACCCCAGGCAGTGCAGCTCACAGCTCTAAAAGACGCCCCTTCCCTCTGCTTGGGAATAGGAGAAAGTAAAGAGGACTATGTCTTCCAACTTGGATACCAGCTCAGCCACAGTAGGATAGACACCAGGCAGAGTTGTGAGGGCCCCATCCCAGGCCCTATCTCCTAAATGACATTTCCAGATACACCCTAGGCCAGAAGAGAACCCGCTGCCTTGAAGGGAAAGACACAGTCCTGGCAGGATTCATCACCTGCTAACTAAAGAGCTCTTGGGCCCTGAATACTCAGCAGTGTTGTGAGCCTTGGGTGAGACTCTGAGATATGCTGGCTTCAGGTGTGACCCAGCACATTCACAGCTGTGGTGGCTACAAGGAGAAGCTCCTTCTGCTTGAGAAAAGCAGAGAGAAGAGTAAAGGGGACTTTGTCTTGCAGCTTAGATACCAGTTTGGTCACAGTAGGGTAGAGCACCAAGCAGCCTCTTGGGATCCCCGATTCCAAGCCTCGGCTCTTAGACAGCATTTCTAGACCTACCCTGGGCCAGAAGGGAGCCAACTGCCCTGAAGGGAGAGATTCAGGATTGGTAGCCTTCACCACAAACTGGCTAAAGTGCCCTTGATCCTTAAGTGGACATTGTCACTGGCACTACTCCTTGTGGGCCTGTGATGATGGTTGACATGGGGAAAGACTCCTCTGCCTGGGGAAAGGAGAGGGAAGAGTGGGAAGGACTTTGTTGTATGGTTTCAGTGCCAGTTCAGCCACAGTAGAATAGAGGACCACATAGATTTCTAAGGTTTCTGAGTCCTGGTCGTGGCTCCCTGACACTATCTGTGGACCCACCCAGGGCCTGAGGGAACTTGCTGCCCTAAAGAGAAGGGCAAAAACATGGCTGGCTTTACCACCTGCTGACTGTAGAACCCTAGGGCCTTGAGCAAATGCAGGCAGTAGCCAGGCAGTAGTTACAGCAGGCCTTGAGCAAGACCCCATGCTGTGCTGGCTTCAGGTCTGACTCAGCACAGTCCCAGTAGTGGTGGCCACAGAGGTGCTTGTGTCACCCCTCCCCCAGCTCCAGGCAGCTCAGCACAGAGAGAAAAAGACTCCATTTCTTTGGTAGAAAGTAAGGGAACAAGAGTCTCTGCTTGGTAATCCAGAGAATTCTTCCATATCTTTTCCAAAACCACCAAGGCAGAACCCCTACAAGTCTCCAAGAACCATAGCATTACTGTGCTTGAGGTGTGCCCTACCAAAGATATGGCTTAGATAACACCACCAAAGTCCCTTCAAATACCTGGAAGGCCTTCTCAAGAAGAACAGGTGCAAACAAGCTCAGACTGCAAAGATACAATAAATACCTAACTCTTCAATGGCCAAACACTGATGAACATTCATAAGTATCAGGACCATCTGGGAAAACATGACCTTGCCAAATAAACTAAATAAAGCACAAGGAACCAATCCTGGGGAAACAGAGATATGTGTTTATTCAGACAGATAATTCAAAATAGCTGTTCTGAGGAAACTCAAAGCAATTTGAGACAACACAGAGAAGGAATTCAGAATCCTATCAGATACATTTAACAAAGGGGTTGAAATAATTAAAAAAGAATCAAGCAGAAATTCTGGAGTTGAAAAATGCAAGTAACACACCAAAGAATGCATCAGAATTCTTAACAGCAGAATTAAGCAGAACAAAGAATTAGTTAGCTTGAAGACATGCTTCTTGAAAATACACAGAGGAGACAAAAAAGAATACAACAGAATGAAGCACACCTATGAGATCTAGGAAATATCCTTGAAAGGGCAAATCTAAGAGTTATTAGCCTTAAAGTGGAGGTAGAGAGAGATAGGAGTAGAAAGTTTATCCAAAGGGATAATAAAAGAGAACTTCCCAAACCTAAAGAAGGATATCAACATTCAAGTACAAGAAGGTTTTAGAACACCAAGCAGATTTAACCTAAAGAAGACCTACCTCAGCCAGGCGTAGTGGCTCATGCCTGTAATCCCAGCACTTTGGGAGGCCAAGGCAAGCAGATCATGAGGTCAGGAGATCAAGACCATCCTGGCTAACACGGTGAAACCCCATCTCTACTAAAAATACAAAAAATTAGCCGGGCGTTGTGGCAGGTGCCTGTAGTCCAAGTTACTCGGGAGGCTGAGGCAAGAGAATGGCGTGAACCCGGGAGGCAGAGCTTGCAGTGAGCAGAGATTGTACCACTGCACTCCAGCCTGGTCGACAGAGCGAGACTCTGTCTCAAAAAAATAGAAGATCTATCTCAAGGCATTTAATAATCAAACTTCCAAAAGTCAAGGATAAAGAAAGGATCCTAAAAGCATTCAGAGAAAATAAAAAAAAATAACATACAATGGAGCTCCAATACATCTGCCCCAGACTTTTCAGTGGAAAACTTACAGGCCAGGAGAGAGCAATATAACATATTTAAAGTGCTGAAGGAAAAACAAAAATGTTATTCTAGAATAGTATATTCAGTGAAAATATCCTTCAAACATGAAGGAGAAACAAAGACTTTCCAAGACAAACAAAAGCTGAGGAATTTAATCAACATCAGACCTGCCTTATAAGAAATGCTAAAGGGAGTTCAATCTGAAAGAAAAGAATGTTAATGAGCAATAAGAAATCATCTGAAGGTACGAAAGTCATAATAGTAAGTACACAGAAAAACATAGAATATTATAACGTTATAATTGTGGTGTGTAAACAACTCATATCTTAAGGATAAAAATGAAAAGATGAACCAATCAAAAACAATAACTACAACAACTTTTTAAGACATAGGCAGTATAATAAGATATAAATAGAAACAACAAAAGTTAAAAAAGGGGGAGATGAAGTTAAAGTGTAGTTTTTATTAGTTTTCTTTTTGCTTGTTTATGCAACCAGCATCAAGTTGTCATCACTTTAAAACAATGAGTTATAAGATAGTATTTGCAAGTTTCATGGTAACATCAAATCTAAAAACATACAACGAATGCACAAAAAAGTAAAAAGCACCAGAGAAACTCACCTTCACTAAAATGAAGACAAGAAAGAAGGAAGGGAAGACCACAAAACAACCAGAAAGCAAAATCAAAAGACATAAAGTGGCTGAATGGATAGAAAACATGACCTAACAATCTGTTGCCTACAAGAAACACACTTCACCAATAAAGACATATATACTGAATAAAAATGGATGGAAAAAGATATTCCACACAAATGGAAACCAAAAAAGAACAGGAATAGCTATACCTATATCAGACAAAATAGATTTCAAGACAAAAGCTATAATAAGAGACATAGAAGGTCATTATACAGTGATAAAGGGGTCAATTCAGCAAGGGGATACAATGATTATAAATATATATGCACCCAATTTGGGAGCACCCAGTTTAGCAAATATCATTAGAGCTAAAGAGAGAGATAGACCCAAAACAATAATAGCTGGATACTTCAATACCCCACTTTCAGCATTGGACAGATCATCCGGTCAGAAAATCAACACAGAAATCTTGGACTTAATCTGCTCTATAGACCAAATGAACCTAATAGTTATTTACTTAACATTTCATCCAATAGCTGCAGAATACACACTCTTCTTCTTAGCACATGGATCATTCTCAAGGATAGAACATATGTTAGGCCACAAAACAAATCTTAAAACATTCAAAAATTGAAATAATATCAAGTACCTTCTCTGACCACAGTGGAACAAAACTAGAAATCAATAACAAGAGGAATTCTGGAAACTATACAAATACATGGAAATTAAACAATATGCTCCTGAATGACCAGTGAGTCAATGAAGATATTAAGAAGCAAATTGGAAAATTTATTGAAACAAATGAAACACAACATACCAAAACCTATGGGATACAGTAAAAGCAGTACTAAGAAGGAAGTTTATACCTGTAAGTGCCTATATCAAGAAAGCAGAAAAACTTCAAATAAATGATCTAACAGTCTTAAAGTACTAGAAAACCAAGAACAAATCAAACCCAAAGTTGGTAGAAGAAAAGAAATAATAAAGATCAAAGCAGATATAAATGAGATTGAAATAAAATAATACAAAATATCAATGAAACAAAAAGTTGAGTTTTTGAAAAGATAAATAAAATGAACAAATCTTTAGTCAGGCTAAGAAAAAAAAAGAGAATAACCAAATAAATAAAATCAAAGATGAAAAAGGAGACGTTATAACTGATACCACATAAACTCAAAGGATCATTAGAGGCTACTATAAGCAACAACATGCCAATAAATTGAAAAACCCAGAATAAATTGATAAATTCCTAGACACATACAATCTACCAAGATTGAACCATGAAGAAATCCAAACCCCAAACAGACCAATAACAAATAATGTGATTGAAGTCATAATAAAAAGTCTCCCAGCAAAGAATAGCCTGGAACCCAAAGGTTTTCCTGCTGAATTTTACCAAACATTTAAAGAACTAACACCAATCCTACTCAAACTATTCCAAAAAATAAAGGAGGAAGAAACACTTCCAAATTAATTCTATGAGACCAGTATTACCTTGATACCAAAACCAGACAAAGATACATAAAAAAAGAAACCACAGGCCAATGTCCCTGACAAACACTGATACAAAAATCTTTAATAAAATACTAGCAAACCAAATTCAGCAACACATTAAAAAGATCATTCATCATGACCAAGTGGGGTTTATTCCAGGGATGCAAGAATGGTTTGAAATATGCAAATCAATGTAATACATTATATCAACAGAATGAAGACAAAAACTATACGATCATTTCAATTGATGTTCAAGATGCATGTGATAACAAATTCAACATCCTTTTATGATAAAACAAAAAAAAACTCAAAAAGCTAAGTATAGAAATAACATACCTCAACATAATAAAAGCCATGTACAGCAGACCCACAGCTAGTATCATACTGAATGGGGGAAAACAGAAAAGCCTTTCCTTTACAATCTGGAACATAACAACGATGCCCACTTTCACCATTGGTATTCAACATAGTACTGGAAGTTCTAGCTAGAGCAATCAGACAAAGGAAAGAAATAAAGGGCATCTAAATTCAAAAAGAAGAAGTGCAATTGTCTTTTCTTTGTAAATGATATGACCTTATGTTTGAAAAAACTTAGACTCCACTGAAAAATTATTAAAACTGATAGACAAATTCAGTAAAGTTGCAGAATACAAAATCAACATTCAAAAATCAGTAACATTTCTATATGCCAATAGTGAACAATCTGAAAAAAATCAAGAAAGTAATCCCATTTATAATAGCTATAAATAAAATAAAATACATAGGAATTAACCAAAGAAATGAAAGATCTCTACAATGAAAGCTACAAAACATTGATCAAAGAAATTGAAGACACACAAAAAGATGAAAAGATACCCCATGTTCATGGATTGGAAGAATGAATATTGTTAAAATGTCCATGCTGCCCAAAGCAATCTACAGATTTAATGTAATCCCTATCAAAATACCAATGACAGTCTTCATAGAAACAGAAAAAAATAAAAATAAAAAAAAAAATCCTAAAGCTTATATGGAACCACAAAAGACACAGAATAGCCAAAGCTATCCTGAGCAAAAAAAAAAAACAAAACTGGAGGAATCATATTACCTGACTTCAAATTACACTACAGACCTATAGTAACCAAAATAGCATGGTACTGGCATAAAGACAGACACATAGACCAATGGAACAGAATAGGGAACCCAGAAACAAATCTATACATCTACAGTGAATTCATTTTTGACAAAGGTGCCTAAAACATACATTGGGGAAAGGCTAGGCCCTTCAATAAATGGTGCTAGGAAAATTGGATAAGAATAAAACTAGACCGCTACCTCTCACCATACACAAAAATCAAAACAAATTAAAAACTTAAATCTAAAACCTCAAACTACGAAACTACTAAAAGAAAACACTGGAGAACCTCTCCAGGACATTGGAGTGGGCGAAGATTTATTGAGTAATACCCCACAAGCACAGGCAACCAAAGCAAAGACAGACAAATGTAATTATCAAGTTAAAAAGCATCTGCCTGGCAAACAAAACAATCAACAAAGTGAACAGACTACCTACAGAATGGGAGAAGATATTTGCAAATTATCCATCTGACAAGGGATTAATAACCAGAATATACAAGGAGCTCAAACAACTCTATAGGAAAAAGAAATCTAATAATCCAATTTAAAAATGGGTGGAAGAGCTGAACAGACATTTCTCAAAAGAAGATATACAAATGACAAACGGGTGTATGAAAAGGTGCTCAACATTTTGCTTTCTGTTCCCAGCAATAAGGACTATTTGAATCATCTGGATTTGGTTAATTTACTATCCTAAATCTTTATTTGAAATAGACCCTGTGTGTTACATTTGACACAGCTGCCCACAACTGACTTTTAGCGTTCTCTGGATGCATCTTCATCTAGTTCTCCATGGTTCTCTCTAAAAATTCCCAGATTCCTATTCCTACCCATCCATTTAATGCAAATGTCTACAGGGTCTTTTCCTCGGACAGTTTCTCACATGCACTCTTGGTGAGCTCATCTACTTGCCTGATTTTAACTATCATTGTTTGAAGATTACTCCCAAATCTGTATCTCTAGCCCAGACCTCTCTCCTGAGCTCCAGGTCTATATCTACCACAACCTTCTGGAGTCTCCACTTAGATGTAGCAAGGTACCCCAAGTTCAGTACATCTAAACCCCATAGCCAGGTGTGGTGGGACATGCTTGTAGTCCCAGCTACTTGGGAGGCTGAAGCAAAAGGATCACTTGAGCCCCAGAGTTCAAAGCTGCCGGGAGCTAGGATCATGCCACTGCCCTTCTGCCTGGGTGACAGAGCAAGAACCTGTCAATGAATGAGTGAATGAATGACCCTACTTCTTGCCCTGGATTTCCCTACCTCACTGAGTGGCCCCATCATCCACCCACATACCGTCACTATAAATCTCAAGAGTCACCTGAGTCCTCCCACTTCCTCACTTGTGGTAGGCAGAATTCTAAGAATGACCCCCCAGTGACCCTTGCCTTTGTATATTCTCCTCTCTTTGAATTACGAATATGATTAGTTGCCATTCCCATGATTATGTTATGTTACATGGCACAAAGGGAAATTTTTTTAGATGTAATTAATGTTACTAAATCAGTTGACTTTGGGTTAATCATAGAAGAGATTATCCAGTTGGGACCAATTAAATCACATGACCCCATTAAAAGAGAATTTTCTCTGGCCAGTGGCAGAAAAGGAAGTCAGACAGATTCTAAGCATGAGAAGAATCTGATGTAAGCTGTTGGCTCGAAGATGGAAGAGGGGAATTTGAGAAGAAGGTGAGTAACCTTTAGAAGCTGAAAACAGTTCTCAGCTGACAACTAGGAAGGATGTGGGAATTGAAATCTGTCCCAAACCTAAATGGGCATGGAACTGGATTCATCCCCAGAGCCTCCAGATAAGAGCCTACCTTATCTGACATCTTGACTTCAGCCTTGTGGGATCTTAAGCAGAGAACCCAGGCAAGCCTTCTTTAACTCTGACCTACAGAACTGTGATGTAATTTTGGCCGGGCGCGGTGGCTCAAGCCTGTAATCCCAGCACTTTGGGAGGCTGAGGCGGGTGGATCACGAGGTCAGGAGATCGAGACCATCCTGGCTAACATTGTGAAACCCCGTCTCTACTAAAAATACAAAAAACTAGCCGGGCATGGTGGCGGGCGCCTGTAGTCCCAGCTACTCGGGAGGCTGAGGCAGGAGAATGGCATGAACCCAGAAGGCAGAGCTTGCAGTGAGCCGAGATCGCACCACTGCACTCCAGCCTGGGCGACACAGCGAGACTCCGTCTCAAAAAATAAATAAATTAATTAATTAATTTAAAAAAATAAAAAAAAAAGAAAGGAAAGTACTCAACATCACTGATCATCAGAGAAATGCAGATCAAACCTACAATGAGATTTCATCTCGCCCCAGTTAAAATGGCTTTTATCCAAAAGACAGGCAGTTACAAATGCTGGTGAGGATGTGGAGAAACGGGAACCCTCATACACTGTTGGTGGAAGTTTAAATTAGTACCATCACTAGGGAGAACAGTGTGGAGGTTCCTCAAAAAACTAAAAATAGTAGCTCATACTCCAGCCTGGGCGACTGAGCAAGACTCCGTCTCAAAAAAAAAAAAAAAAAAGTAGCTCATGCCTATAACCCCAGTACTTTACGAGGCCAAGGCAGGTGGATCGCCTGAGGTCAGGAGCTTGAGACTAGCCTGCTTAACATGTCAAAACCCTGTCTTTACCAAAAACACAAAAATTAGTCAGGTGTGGTAGCACTTGCCTATAGTCCCAGCTACTTGACAGGCTGAGGGAGGAGAATCAATTGAACCTGGGAGGAGGAGGTTGCAGTGAGCCGAGATCATGCCACTGCACTCGAGTCTAGGTGACAGAGCAAGACTCCATCTAGAAAAGAAAGAAAGAAAAAAAAAACCCTAAAAATAGAGCTACCATATTATCCAGCAATCCCACTGCTAGGTATGTACCCAAAAGAAAAGAAATCAGTATATTGAAGAGACATCTGCATTCCCATGTTTATTGCAGCATTATTCACAATAGCCAAGATTTGGAAACAACCTAAGTGTCCATCAAGAGACTAATGGATAAAGAAAATGTGGTACATATACACAATGGAGTACTATTCATCCATAAAAAAGAATGAGATCCTGTCATTTGTAACATAGAAGGAACTGGAGGTCATTATGTTAAGTGAACTAAGTCAGGCATAGAACGACAAGCTTCCGGTCGGGTGTGGTGGCTCACATCTATAATCCCAGCACTTTGGGAGGCTGAGGCAGGTGGATCACCTGAGTTCAGGAGTTCAAGACCAGCCTGGCCAACATGGTGAAACCCCATCTCTACTAAAAATACAAAAATTAGCTGGGCATGGTGGCAGTGCCTGTAATCCCAGCTACTCAGGAGGCTGAGGCAGAAGAATTGCTTCAACCTGGGAGGCAGAGGTTGCAGTTAGCTGAGATTGCACCACTGCACTCCAACCTGGGCGACAGAGTGAGACTCCATCTCAAAAAAAAAGAAAGAAAGAAAGACAAGCTTCACATGTTCTCACTTATTTGTGGAAGCTAAAAATAAAAGCAATTGAACTCATGAAGATAGAAGGATGGTTACCAGAGGCTGGGAAGGGTAATCAGGTGGGTAGAGGGGAAATGTGGGGATGGTTAATGGGTACAAAAAAAAAATAGAAAGAATGAATAAGATCTAGTATTTGATAGCACAAGTCACTATAGTCAATAATAATTTAATTGTACATTTTTAAATAAGTAAAAGAGTATATCTGAATTGTTTGTAACACAAAGGATAAATGCTTGAGGGGATAGATACCCCATTTACTCTGATGTGATTATTACACATTGTATGCCTACATCAAAACATCTCATATACCCCATAAATATATACACCTACTATGAACCCCACAAATATTAAAAATTAAAAAGGAACCAAACTAAAAGAAATAAACAATCCACAATCCAGTTGGAAATTTCAAGACTTTGAATTGATAGAAAAAGCAGACTGAAAATTATTAAGTATATAGAAGATTTGAACACCACTATCAAGCAACATGACCTAATTGGCATTATAGATTACTTCACTCAACAAAAGCAAGACACATTCAAGTGCATGCAAAACACCACAGTGGATTAAAACTGTGGACCGTAAAAACTGTCTCAGACAATTTCAAAGGAATTAAATCATACAAACGATGTGTCCTAACCATGATGAAATCAGTTACAGAAAGATCTTAGAAAATTCTCAAATATTTGCACACTAATTAATACACATTTCAATAACCCATGGATCAAAGACAAAAATCTAAGGGAAAATTATGAAGTATTTTGAACTCAATGAAAATGAAAATACAACATAGCAAAATTTGTCAGAATACAGCTAAAGCAGTGCTTTGAAGGAAATGTATAGCACTAAATACTGTATTAGAAAAGAAAGGTCTGAAGTCAATGACTCCAGTTCACACTTTAAACTAGAAAAAGAGGGCAAACTAAATCCAAAAGAAGAAAAAGAAAATAAATAATAAAGAGCAGAAATCAGTGAACTACAAAAGAAAAATTGATGACAGTGAAATCTGATTATTTGAGAAAATAAATTGATCAACCTCTAGCTAGATTGATCAGAATAAAAAGAGGAAGACACAAGTTAACAATATTACAAGTGAGAGAGGACATCAGTATAGATCTTACTTGTATTAAAAGGTAATAAGGAAGTATCATGAATAACTTCATGGCAATAAAGTTGACAACTTAGATAAAATAGACAAATTTCATTAAAGATACACAACATCAATGCTCATTTAAGAATAAATAAACAAGGGCCAAGCATGTGGATGTGTGCATGTAGTTCCAGCTACTCAGGAGGCAGAAGGAGGAGGATCTCTTGAGCTCAGGAGTTTGAGACCAGCCTGGGCCACATAGTGAGAACCCAACTCTAAAACAAAACAAAACAGAACAAATAAACCCTAAGAATAAATAGCATGAATAACTCTAAATCTAGTTTTAACATTGAATTTGTAGTGTGAAAGGCTATTCCAGGCACAGGTTGGCTTTTTTGAGGTATTCTTCCTAACAATTTGACACAAATTCCTTCAGAAAAGTGAAGAGAAGGGTATTACTTTCCAACTCATTCTATTAGGCAAGCATGACCCATATAGAAAAAAACTCAGACCAATTTAAATACATTTAATCAAGTATCAACATACGTTGAAATGAATTTGAAAAAGGTCTGGGGTTGGAAGACCAATTCGTAGGCTACAGAAACAGACTAAAAGGAAAATGGCAATTCTAATACTACAGTTACTTTTCTGCTAGAGTGATTCTACTCCATGTAACTAAAATCATACAAGGGCATACTTAAGATATTCCAGAGGAAATGCAGAATTGGGAGGACTTAGCAGATGTGACTGAGGGTGGGGACAAGATGGAAGTTGCAGGCATTCTCAGGAATATTAGGGGTTCAGTTCCAGGCCACCATAATAAAGTGAGTATCACAATAAAGCAAGTCACATAAATTCTTTGGTTTCCCAGTGCATATAAAAGTTATGTTTTATAACTATGGCCTATTGAGTGTGCAATACCACTATATCTAAAAAAGTATACATACCTTAATTTAAAATGCTGCTAAAAAATGCTAGTGATTGTCTAAGCCTTCAGTGGGTCATAATCTTTTTGCTAGTAGAGGGTCTTGCCTTGATGTTGATAACTGCTAATAAATCAGGGTAGTGATTGGTGAAGGCTGAGGTAGCTGTAGCAATTTCTTAAAATAATAAAGTTTGCCACACTGATTGACTCTTCCTTTCACAGATTTCGCTGTAGCATGTGAAGCTGTCTGATAGCATTTTACCCATGTAGTACTTTTAAGATCAGAGTCAATCCTTTCAAACCCTGCCACTGCTTTATCAATTAAGTTTAATTAATATTCTAAATCCTTTGTGGTCATTTCAACAATATTCATAGCATCTTCACCAGGAGTAGCTTACATCTCAAGGAGCCAATTTCTTTGCTCATCCATAAGAGGCAACTCTTCATCTCTTCAAGTTTTATCATGAGATTGCAGCAATTCAGTCACATCTTCAGGCTCCACTTCTAATTCTAGTTCTCATGCTATTTCTACATCTGCAGTGAAGTCCCTCACTGAAGTCTTAAGCCCCTCAAAGTCATCCATGTGGGTTGGAAGCAGCTTCTTCCAAGCTCCTGTTGATGTTTTTGTTTTTATTTTTATTTTTTGAGACCGTTTCCCTCTATTGCCCAGGCTGGAGTGTAATGGCGCAATCACAGCTCACTGCAACCTCCGCCTCCCAAGCTCAAGCAATTCTCATGCCTTAGCCTCCTGGGTAGCTGGGATTACAGGCATGCACCCGCCATGTCTGGCTAATTTTTGTATTTTAGTAGAGATGGGCTTTTGTCATGTTGGCCAGACTGGTCTCAAACTCCTGACCTCAACTGATACACCCACCTCAGCCTCCCAATATGCTAGGATTACAGGCGTGAGCCACCCGGCGTGGCCTCATGTTGATGCTTTATTCTCCTCCCATGAATCACAAATGTTAATGGCATCTGGAATGGTAACTCTTTCCTAGGTTTCCAATGTACTTTGCCCAGATCCATCGGAGGAATCGCAATCTATGACAGCTATAGCCTTATGAAATGTATTTCTTAAATAATAAGACTAAAAAGTCAAAATTACTCCTTGATCCATGGGCTACAGAATGAATATTGTTTGTATAGGCATGAAAGCATTTAATCTCCTTGTACATTTCCATCAGAGCTCTTGGGCAACCAGGAGATTGTCAAGGAACAGTAATATTCTGAAGGGAATTTTGGTTTTTTTTTTTTTTTTTTTTTTTTTGAGCAATAGGTCTCAAAACTGTATTTAAAATAGTAAATAAAGCTGTAAACAGATGTGTTGCTATCTAGGCCTTGTTCCGTTTATAAAGCACAGGCAGAATAGATTCAGCACAATTCTTAAGGACTCTAGGATTTTCAGAATGATAAATTAGCGTTGGCTTCAAGTCACCAGCTGCACTAGCTCCTAATAGGAGTCAGCCTGTGCTTTGAAGCTCTGAAGCCAGGCATTAACTTCTCTCTAGCTATGGAAGTCCCAGGTGGCATCTTCTTCCAATATAAGGCTGTTTCATCTACATTGAAAATCTGTTGTTTCATGTAGCCACCTTAATCAATGACCTTAGCTTCTAGAAAATCTACTTCTAGATAACTTGCTGCAGCTTCTTACATCAGCACTTGCTGCTTCACCTTACACTTGTTAGAGATAGCTTCTTTCCTTTAACCTCATGAACTAACTTCTGCTGGCTTCCAACTTTTCTTCTGCAGCTTCTTCACCTCTCAGCCCTCACAGAATTGAAGAGAGTTGAGGCTTTGCTCTAGATTAGCCTTTGGCTTAAACAAATATTGTGGCTGGTTTGATCTTCTATCCAGACCACCGAAAACAGCAATACAGCTGTTTTGCTTTCTTATCATTCATGTGTTCACCAAAGTAGTACTTCTAATTTCCTTTAACTTCTTTAAATTCAAACTCGGCTTTCATGCCTGGCTAACTGCATTGTACAAGAGGCTTAGCTTTCAGCCTGTCTGGGCTTTCCACATTCTTTCCTCAGTAAGCTTTATCATTTTTAGCTTTCAAGTGAGACACGAAATTTTGTCCTTTCCTTGAAAACTTAGAGGCCATGATAACATTATCAATTGGCTTAATTTTGATAATGCTGTGTTTCAGGGAATAGGAGACCTGAGGAGGCAAAGACAGAACTGCCGGTCAGTGGAGCAGTCAGAACACAAACATTTCTCAATTATTTTGCTATCTTATATGGGTACGGTTTGTGGACTCCCAAATCAATTACAATAGTAAGATCAAAGATCAATGACCACAGATCACCGTAAGAAAAAGTCTGAAACACTGCAAGAATTACCAAAACGTGACAGAGACACCAAGTCAGCACACACTATTGGAAAAACAGTGCCCACAGACTTGTCAGATGCAGGGTTGTCACAAACCTTTAATTTGTAAAAATACAGTATCTGCAAAGTGCCATAAGATGAAGTATGTGGCTGGGCCCAGTGACTCATGCCTTTAATCCCAGTATGAGGCCAACGTGGGTGTATCACCAGAGGTCAGGAGTTCGAAACCAGCCTGGTCAACTTGGCGAAACCCCATCTCTACTAAAAATACAAAAATTAGCCGGGCATGGTGGTGCACGCCTGTAATCCCAGCCACTCGGAACACTGAGGCAGGAGAATCGCTTGAGCCTAAGAGGTGGAGGTTGCCGTTAGCCGAGATTGCACCACTGCACACTGCACTCTATCCTTGGAAAGAGAGTGAGACTGCATCTCAAAAAAACAAAAATAAAAAAATAAAAAACTGTATGCCTGTAACGATGGCAATGTGGAATTAGAAAAATGGTAGTGCTGGTGAAAGACAATAAACAGTATAGGCATACACTTGGGATTGGAAATTCAATGTTTTATTTGGAATGAGATGAGTTTAGAGTTCTAGCAAGATACCCAGTACTGTAATAGCTGATATTCAGTGAGTTCTTAGTGTCAGATAGTTGAAAAGGTGACTGAAGCTCAGGAGAGAGGGAAACATGGTACTGAAGGTCATGCCTATATAATTTATTTCATTTACCACCTCTCATCATCAATTGTGGCTATTACTACATTAAATACAGTAGTATACTTTTTAAAAGAGACTTTTCTGCAAATCTTAGCATGTCCTTCCCAAGGTAAGAAAATGATAATTATAAAAACTAAATTACTATAATGGTACTCCTTAATTATGATTTGGTAGAAGTCTGCTGTTCAAAGCAGCTCCTATTCCAACCTGGCATTGCTTTTAAGAAGTCCTGTGGAGAAGGCCACACACACAAACCCAAACCCACTACCAGCAAGGGGTGCATTTTAAAGGCCTCTGCTCTCCCACCCCTACACATGCAGTTTAACACATCTGAAAACCAAAATGGCAGCTGGGCACGGTAGCTCACATCTGTAATCCCAGCACTTTGGGAGGCCAAGGTGGGAGGCTCACTTGAGGCCGTAAGTTTGAGACTAGCCTGGCCAACATGGTAAAACCCCATTTCCACTAAAAATACAAAAATTAGCTGGGCGTGGTGGTGGGCGCCTGTAGTTCCAGCTACTCAGGAGGCTGAGGAACGAGAATTGCTTGAGCCTGGAAGGTGCAGGTTGCAGTGAGCTGAGACAGCACCACTGCATTCCAGCCTGGGCAACAGAGGAAGATTCTGCCTCAAAAAAAAAAAAAAAGAAAGAAAGAAAGAAAGAAAAGAAAAAGAAAAGAAAAAAAGAGAAAAGAAAACCAAAATGGCTCATGTCCTTTAGCCACAGAAGGCAGCTAAGATAGCTGGCCTATGTAGATAAATCAATATACATAGCCTCAACATCTCTAGGCCAGCTAAGCCAACAGGTCAGGCAGGATTCTAAATTTATCTAACGTAATTTTTTTTTTAGACTAATAGGCTAATAGGCTGTCTTACCTAAGTGACCACCCTGAGCACACAGCTCTTTCACCAAATGGAGAGTTACACCTGTTATAAATGGGAGAAGGCATTCCACCTGCTGTTAAAAGACAAAGTGATAGTTTTCATTGTACAAATATCCTAGCAAGAAGCTGAATTTGTGGGGGCTGGGGGGGAAGGGAAATTCAGAGAGCAGCTATCACTTACTTGGGTACTGCAAAATGTTTAATATGAAAGCCTTGACTAGAGTTAACTGCCACAGAACACGAAGATTGCCCAGTATGCAAAACCTTCCATTTTTGGTAGTAATCTTGAACCCTGGAAAAGCCTATTATCCCCTTTCAGTTACAGAAATAAGATGTAAATATGCAAATAACTGTTCCAGAAATAGTTGAAATTACTACTCAACAGTGGCAAGATTTTAAGATTTTCATTTTATTAAAAATATAGCAACATAATAGCAGCATCATTTGATAAATCTTTACTAGTACCATTTAAAAGTAGTCCTACTCACAAATAAACACCACCTATGCAGCATGTTTATGTTTACATTCCAAACTCTTCCCTTGATAATCTAACACTGTTCTATTAACCTAATCATTAAGGAGGTAATTTTTTAAGCATTAAGTTGATCTACACAGCTACACAGTATACTCAAATTTCATACTTAAATCTACTGTAGAAATCAGAAATTCTTTAGTTTATTCCCCAACAGTGTGTTACCTACCAGTACCCTCAAAATGGTTGAAATCAACCTATTCTTTCAGTGCGATTTTTATGAATTTATACTTACATATATAGTTATGAAATTATGTCTAGCAAATAAAAATAAACCAAGAATACAAGGTAGTACTCCTCCATACCAATCCTGGAAAAATAAAATTTAGAGGTAAAATATGTGAAATCTCCCAAAAGTTGGCAATTTTCAAAATTAAAATGTTAACTAGATATAAATTTAAAAATCAGGCAACAGACTTAGAACCTTTTATAAACATTATATTAAGAAATGTTATATCTGATATAAGCTAATTGTAACAAACTGCTAGAAACTATAAAAGTACTTTAGAATGGAAGAAAGCTAGTTAGTAGTTACTAAATCCAACTGACTGAATATAACCAAAGTCATAAATGGCTTAGCGTTCACTTTTAAAATCATGTATTGCCAGGTGCAGTGCCTCACACCTGTAATCTCAGCACTTTGGAAGGCTGAGGCAGACGGATTGTTTGAGCCCAGGAGTTTGAGACCAGTCTAGGCAGCATGGCAAGACCCTGTCTCTACAAAAAAATTCTACAATTAGCTGGGCATGGTGGCACATGTCTGTGGTCCCAGCTACTCAAGAGGCTTAGATGAGAGGATCATCCATGCCCAGAAAGGTCAAGATTGCAGTGAGCCATGATCATGTCACTGCACTCCAGCCTGGGTGACAGTGAGACCCTGTCTCAAAAAGAAAAGTAGTAATAAAAACGTATTACTCTTCACGCAAAACCACCAATAAAAGTGTACTAAAAACAAACTCACCCACAAACCCAAGACTAAGTAGGGAAGTCAATTTTATTTTAAAATTTTATTACATTTATACTAAACTCCTGCTTCCAGAAATATAATTTAGCTCTTTCAAGAGCACTAGCTTTTAAAATTTGAAAATAAACAATCTAATTTTAAGTGAAAATTACATTAGTAAATAAACATGAGAAAATAATATGTATGTAGTAAAAATAAATTTAAACACAAGAAACACATGGGCACTGCACATTTACTTCGTAGGAATGGCTCTACTTCATAATGCACCCAGTTAAAATCAGATACTGTCTTCCAATGAAAACATAAATGATTCACTGAAATCATAAGTTATTCAATGCCATCCCTCCAAAGGGATTCATTTTAATTGCTAATTCAACAATAATTAAATCATGCTCTTTATTTCTAATAAGATTGAAAAAAAACTTAAAGGCCTATTACTCTACATTATAACTCTTGAATCTACACAGTATCTTCACTTGAGAGGGGAGTTTGATCAGGGTTCTAAGTTTTAAAATAAAGATAGCAACATAGACATAGGAATGACTGAAGGTCTTGAAAATTAATACTATCACAAAATAAATTCTCTTGGACCACCCCCCTGCCCCCCGCCGGCAAAAAAAAAAAAAAACCTTTTCATTATAAATGCCAGTGTTTATTTTTAATTGAGCATGTCAAAATTTAAGCCTCTGGCACTGCCAAAGATCAACATAGTAGGTACTGAACCTCTTGAAGAAAAGAACTTGAAACACAGAGATCACAAGCTGACTAGTGTTTGCAATTATAAGCTAATTAGATAGAAAATAACTAAGACAGTAACTGCAGAACTTCAGGATTTGAAAGTTTTGACACAAAACCGATGCACTAGCTTATGAACTGATGCACCATCTTATGATACTAGTTCAGTATACGTTGCTGAAAGGCAACAGAATTTGTCTACAATGATAAATAGCAACTACAACTTAAGGAACAGAGTGTACTCTACGTAATCAAGCTAAAAAAAAAAATTACAGAAAGTATCAAGTATAAAATGTCTGTCTTCTTGGCCTTACCTCAAGTTTATCTGACAACATCTACCTGGGATTTAAAAAAAAGAAGTCTTAAAGAAAAAAACAAAATACCCTGAAAGAAAATATACGAATGAAAATATGAGCTCTTTTAAGTCAACAGAGAAAGTATGTCTCAAACAGATACACACGTGCGCATACGCACACATGGACACACACACATCCCTCTAGACCTTAGAATGCCTTGCTTCCATAAGCCCAAATAAGAAAATGTTAAACCCCAATAACAATCTGATTTGTTTCTCCAGATCTCTTGTATTCCTACTCATTCTTAGCTTTTACAAATCAGTGTTTCAAGATTATAGTAAGATTATTTTAAAGCTGAATAAATATCAGCAAAGAAAATAATTAGCAGCAGGAACCAAATTAAATGTTAATTACCGACATAAAAAAACATGTAATAGGTCCAGAGTACAAGAAAACACTCATACCTTAAATGACTTGTTTCATAGACACCACACAAACACACACTCTCCACGTCACAACAATCTCAATGCCAACTAAAACAAGCAGGATAAAACTAAAATGCTTTTTTGAAATGCATAAACAAATATTTTCCTCTAAAATACTTAGCTTTATTAAAGAAATGGTACTAAAAATAACAGATTCCAACAACATTTGCTCTATTTCTACTTATATATCATAAATAAGACAGCTGTTGATGCAAGACACACTCTTTCACAATCTTTCCATATGCACCCAAGCATTCTTGTATCAGAATAAGCTGTTTACCAGCCAACCATATGTGGCTGAATGATTAAAATGACCATCTATACTTTACATAGTAAAGCATCTTCCAAAATTTTAATGTACACAGTGACAAAAAGGAAAAACAAACAAAAAAACAGTAATTCTGAACACATGAAGAGTGATTAAGCAGCTTCATAATCAAATCAGGCTTCATTACTTGCAATAAGGGCAACTCTTTCCATTCCCCACCAAATACTAAAGTTTCAATCTTATTAACATTAAAAGAAAACTCTAGTTGAAACCAAGTAACGAACATGCTATTCAGCTTTTTAGATCTAGAAAAGTAACTCTTCCCATGAGGTAAGGCAACTGAGTAATATGATTGTATTAGATTGCATTAAAATAATTATACTTAATTTTTTAATACACTAATTAAAAGGTATTACTTTTTTGAAAATACAATAATAATGAGTTCAGAAACCACAAGTTATAGTACTGGGGAAAAACATTAGCAGTGTTGTCACTTTACTGTTTGCATACTTTCTGTAAAAAGTGAGCCTAAGAATGATGGATGACCTGTATCTTAAACTCAAGTAAACGTATCCTTAAACATAAAACCAATAACCTCCCATATACTCCTAAGTCCTTAAGTACAATTTCTGCACATCATTTATGAAAAGATGATTGAGAGGTAATAAGGCCATCCAATGTAGAGAACTAAAGGGTTTCCTTCTATTTAAGGAAAATAAGAACACGTTTCATTTTCAATTATCACAGTATAAAACTGATGGTCCCAAAGCTGCATGACTCTAATGTCATTCTTGAAAACAGGACTTCCTTCTCATATCAGGTGAAATCAGTAAGAAGCTGTTCTGACATACCACTTACACACTTCTCTACAGGTATGAATGAAATATCCATCTAGATTCCGTATGAATTGAGAATGACTAGCACATATAAAATTCTAGAAAACAGTATACCACATTGTAGAAGGCACTAAAGCTTCAGCTTGTGCTCCCATAGCCCATTTTGAAAAGCCAGTTTTCTTTTTATAAGGGCACCTTTGCCACCTACAGCTGACAAGACACACTGCAATATTATTCATAATAAGCTTGGAAATGTCAAGAAAATTTAAAAAGAAATGCTCATTTTGCAGGTAGACCCAATGATTCTAAACACTGAATACTAATTCATTATTAGTATTCAACACAGTTGCTCTTCCTTTTGAAAGAGAACAGTAGCATGCATTGTCAGTTTTTGAATCCACTTATTTAAGCAATTTTAATCTGCAAAACTATTTTAAAGAAAAACTGTCCTAAACAGTGAGCCAAAGAAAACACAATAGTGAGAATTTAACACAATCACCATAAGTCCTGTGAAGTAAATGTTAAAACTTCTTACATACTTTGCACTTACAAGGGTGTGTATATATTTGCACCAATTTCAAGCACATCATCAAACTGTATATACTGAAATTAAAAAAAAGTAAAACAATACAAAATTCAGTAACTAGCATTTTTTAAAAGAGCCTCCAATGCTTATCTCCAGTCTTTAGGGATAGTACAAACTTGGATCTTTGATGTTCAATTTATTTGCAATGGTTCTTGGCAAACACTAACAAATCACATGACAAGTGTGTCAGCCACCATGGAAATACACAGATTTTTAGAAGATGAGTTTGGGTAACATCTGTTATTTTCATGATGTCCATGCTTTATTTTCTTACTCAATAACAAGATGGTCACAAAGTCATCTAACAACTGGAAAAGCTGTTAGATCCTATCTTTACGCTCAACTAGATTTCTTTCCTGTTTACATCTTGTTGAGAGAATTAAAAGCTTTGGATTTGATTCCAGCATTGAGTGCAGAGGTACACTTGTCGGTCCTATACTGCTTCTGTTTTGGTAGAGAGGTTTTCTTCACTCAGCTGACAATTCCCGTTGTGCTGTACTTTGTTTTCCTCAGTCCTTGGTGCATCCTTGTCATCTACTTCTTTGCTCACACTTGAATCTGGTTCTTTATTGTGCTCCTTCTCCTACAAAGAGTAATTAACGTATGCATTTACTATTTTCCTCAAGAACTGCCTCCTATTATGACAAAAATGTGAAACTTTATCTTTTGCGAATTAAAAAAACTGGGTATTATTTTCTCCCATTACGTTTTCACATGTAAAGAATACGCAAACACTATCAATTTCCCCTTTGTATTCTCATAAAAAGATGGACAATCCATGGAAATTAAATTAGGATTGGTGAAAAGAAATTTTAAGCAGGTACTCAATAAATGTTGCTGACAGACTTGAAAAAGTGAGACAGATCTATTGAAAGAGTGAAATAATTTCCAAGGATGCCAGGATATATTTTTAATCTGGAAACCAATGCAGCAAAAATAAGGAAATGTAGAAAAGGAAGTCATTATGCCTCCTGGAAAAGGCTGTTCAAGAACACTCCAATTTCTACCCTCAATTTAAACGAGAATTAAATAAGAACAAACAGTGCCTGGAACATCGTAAATGCTTAATAAATGTTATCAATGTTATTGATGATGATGATAATCCTCTACCAGTATTATAGTACATAAAAACTGTAAGACAGATGTTCCAAAATTCATAATTTCAAAATACAAATATACTTTACCAGTGTAAGTAACTTAATTCACAACTACTTATTTATCCAAGTGACAAAAAAGCTCACTTGGTGGAATGTGGTTTTCCATTAGGTATTCTAACACAACAAACCTAATGTTAACCACACAAAGTCTTTTCAAATTTGTTAAAACATAAATTGAGGAAAATGGCATCAGGCAGAAATACTATCTATATAAAATCAAATACATTTGTTACTGTTGATTTCTTAAATTTTTCTTGCATGCCACGTTATGATTTAATTTAGTTTTATTTTAGTTTTAATTGGCTCTTATCTCTTCAACATTTAGTTTTTTTTAATTACCAATTAAATATTTTAAATATTTTAAAATGCCAACAATGTACAAGACACTGTTCCCCAAAGAGCTTTCAGTCTAAAACCATTTGTATGCAATAAAGAACAATCTCAAGTGCCAGACACCGAATGACTACTGCTTACTTTAAGTGAAGTACTGTTCTTCTCCAACTTCTCTTTCCCATCTCTATCATTAGAACTCTTTCTCATAGACGTTGAACGTTCTCTCTCTCTTCTTTCACTGATGTGGTCCCTTTCTTTTTCTCTCTTTTTATCCTTCTTATTTCTGCTATAAGAATATTGATATGTCAGTTAAATTCTAAGCAATTGAAGATCGATTATATTCTTGACAAGATATCCTTTTCTAACACTGGATATCTAAAATAATGCATTGTTAATAAGCATTAACAGTAAGCTGGTTTGCAAAGTAACATAAATGAGACCTACAACCTGACCTACTCCACCCTTACCCCAGTTAGTTTCTTAAGGATACACAAGTCATTTTGGCAGAGGCACCATACGTTCTCATAAAACACTGTTTGGTATAGCCTATTTAACAGTTTTCGAATATTCATGACTTGTTTATGTACTGCAATAAGGAGAAAATAAAACCAAATGAATATGTATCTGCCTCATTTTGCAAAGAGAAACAAAGAAAAGACAATCAAATGATTGGTCAATTACACAGGATGAATGGGAACAAGGCAGAAGGAATGGAGACAGGAGTGACATTTTCTGAATGTATCTGTTCGTAAGACAAAAGTTTTGACTTTCCTGGGTAAAGCATTTGTTTCAAAAATACAAATATGGCCTGCATCTACAGTATCCTAACCCTTCCGTTATTCTCACAAAAGCCAAAAACCTATAAGCAAATTAACAAAAGATCCCTCTGCTGGAAAATCACAGAAAATCATCTAAAAAACCATAACAATTAGTAAGGCAGTGGGATTAAAAAAATAAATATACAGAAATCAATAACTTTCCTACGTACAAACCTAACCTCCAATTAAACATAATGAAAGAAAATACCTCATTTCCAACAGCAACAACAAAAATTTCTAGGAATTAAGACATGCATAAACCCTGTATGAAACAAACGCTGAAATACTCCTGAAAACACTAAGGATGGCCTAATAAGATATACCACATTCCTTGTCTACAGCCATTATCACCCTGAACGTGCCCAGTCTCATCAGACACACCACATTCCTGGACAGAAGACTTGTCATCATAAGTCTATAAAACCACAAAAGTTCAAGAAAAACAAAAAGTTCTATCATAATCTTGGAATAGGAAAAGCCTTTTATCAGTTTTTGACTCACATAAGAAGTCATAGAAGAAAAAGAGAAAGTTATTTTAAAAATGAAAAACCTTTGTAAAATCAAGTCTCACCATTTTTTAAAAGAAACAGCAAACTGAGAATGATATTTATAATCACATCACTAAACAATAAACTCCCTATAATAAAAGAGTTCTTGGAAACAGAAAAGGAAACAAAAAGGCCAACAGAAAAATGGGCAGAGTATACAGACAATTCGCAGAAAAAGAAATACAAATGGCTTTCAAATGTATGAAGTGGTCACTTCTCTCATAATTAAGACTGCAAACTGCTGCAAACCCTTATAGAGGATAATTTGGAAATAGCTCTCAAAAATTACAAACATGCTTATTACCTAACCTAACAATGCCACTTCTTCAGATTTTTCCTACACACATGCACACTAAAAACAACTTAAGTCCAAAGTTATTAATTATAGCATTACATAATTTATGGTAAGAAAATTCAAAAAAACCCCTTTTACTGTAGCCTAGGTTAAATAACCAAGGTACTGCCATACAATGGAAGCCTATGCAATTATAAAAAGGAATTGAAGAGGCTCTCTCTGACCTCGTCAAGTGACAAAAAGACTTCCTGGTAGTTAAATGACAAAAGCAAGTGCACAACAGTGTGTATTTTGTGTTACTTTTTGTATTAGAAAAAAATGATACATGCTCATCTTGTTATCTGTATATGAAACTGGAAACATATACAAAAAAACCTCATGAAGTCATTACTTATGGGGACAGTGTAGATGGGCACGAGTGGAAATTGAGACTTCCTGATATATAACTTTTTATCTTTAATTTCTGAATGATGCATATATATTATTCATTCAAAATATAAAGTTAAAAAATAAAGAGATAAATTTAAAATTTTTAAAAATATTTCTTGCTTTCTCCTGTTTAGTTTTAGCACAAGTTTCCAACCTACCTCCTAGGGGACGGAGATCTAGAAGATTTCCTTTTTATGGTTTTTGACGTTCTTGGCGATCTGGAAGAACTCCTGCTCCTCCTCCTACGCCTTTCCCTGAAAGCCAAAAATACATCATTTTTAAAAACAGCAATTAAAATAAAGGGCAATTCAAATATACAAAAGCAAAAGGGTCCTTGATATTCTCATATGAACAGTATTTTTTAGAGGCCAGTTTAAACTTATGTCCTTTATGAACATGTTCAATTACCTAACTTTAGAGTGGGTCAAATTATGAATCATAAATTTTACAGACTGATGAAAACATCATCTAAGACTTCATATTAGGAAGGGTAGAAGACCTCCTCCTTTTCACCTCATTTACTCGAACAATTTCTTCAGTAGAAAAAATATTAATGGTGTTTCTGCTTCTCTCAAGTATGTTCTTTCTCAGTAGCTAAAACATGTTTTGTTTATCAAATACTTTGTCAGGTATCTAGCTCCTCACTGCCCCACTGTGGATTATAATGAAGTAACAGGCCCTTTTCAAGAACTGAAACATAAATTGGCTTGTAAAATGTGAACTTTCTATACCCAATTATTAACAATGTCTACTTTAAAAAGCATTTACATTACTATCATTTTAGAGAAATTGTTTTTCCCTCCAACCTCCTATCATTTCATTACTGTTGTTCTATTAATTCAAAATTTAGTGTAAAAGCTGCTTAGATTTAAGCAAAATAGTTACAATCTGAGATGTAAGTATGACAGGAATAATTATAAAATAGATTACGTTTTTATTATTAACCATTTTGCTTATCAGATTAGCAAATGATACATATTCTACACTACTTCAACTCAAAAACAAGGAACTTCACTAGGTCTATAATTTAAGGGATATGGTATGAGGACATATCCAATGATCTATCTCACAAGTTCTGATCATCAGTGACCACACAGCTGAAAAACCAAATCCTCTGGAATTCATGTTATCCTTACCATCTCAGGAAACTGATTCTAAGAGACTAATAAAATATTTTCAAAGTTTTTCATTTCTAAAATAAAAAACGCTCACACGGTATATATAATAGACATTAAAATACAAAGTTCAAGAACTCTGAGAACAGAAGTCAATTCTACCTCTACCTAAGACTCTCTCCTCCACTTTTATTCCCAAGACACTCCAAAATTACACTTCCTAAAATGGAAATTAGATACCTTATTTCACTACATCAATGCCATTCTCTTAACAGCTCAGCCTAAGAACCAAAAATACTTTTTACATAGCATGTGAATGTCAGTGTATTCCAGACTTTAAGATTACACAAAATGGCTCTGCCTTGATCAGTGTAATTGTTTTACTTATTTGTTCAGAAAGCAGTATGTACAAGTGGATGTCTAATACCCACTAGCTGATGATAAGGAGAGGAAAGTCCCCATAGACAACAGCAAGCTAGAGAATTACTTGAGAAAGAAATAGTATTAACAACTAAAGTTGGTGAGATTTAGACTTAAATTTGAGTTACACACCTTACCCAGCTACACAACCAGGATCATATTACTTAACCTAATCTGTTTTTTCAACTGAAAAATAAAGACAATTAATAATTTAAGTCTTACGAGGTTGTTGAGGATTTAGGATAAAATCTGTAATGTACAAAGCATAGAGTGTGACACAGAGTAGGTGCTCAATAAATACTGTTTTCTCCTTCCCTTTCTTGGTATCACCTTTATTGACAGTAACTTTTAATCATTAAAAAATTCTTTAATATCATTTTCTTTAAAAGTATAAATTAGGAGACAATGTTAGAAATAAGAATATTAACTATTTTTTGAACAGTTAAAATATTTTTCATTTAGTAACAAATCAGAACATCTGAAATGCAGAAAAATGCTAAAAGACAAGAAATTGTAACTCTTGGCTTGGCGCAGTGGCTCAAGTCTGTAATTCCAGCACTTTGGGAGGCTGAGGCAGGTGGATCACCTGAGGTCAGGAGTTTGAGACCAGCCTGGCCAACTTGGTGAAATCCCATCTCTACTAAAAATACAAACATTAGTTGAGTGTGGTGGTACACGCCTGTAATCCCAGCTACTCAGGAAGCTGAGACAGGAGAAATCGCTTGAACTGAAGAGGCGGAGGTTGCGGCGAGCAGATATCGCACCACTGCATTCTAGCCTGAGTGACGAAGTGACACTCTGTCTAAAAAAAAAAAAAATTCAAAGAAAGAAATTGTAACGCTTTACCAAGCTCTTCTGAAAGCATGAAATATTCCAAATTGCTGCCTTTATGAACTAATGTCAGTCATCTTTTATTCTCAAGGCCCCAGATGTTATTGAAGAATACATTTGAGCCAGGTGCGGTGACTCACACCTGTAATCCCAGCACTTTGGGAGGCCAAAGAGGGCAGATCACTTCAGGCCAGGAGTTCAAGATCAACCTGACCAACATGGTGAAACTCCGTCTCTACTAAATATACAAAAATTAGCCAGGCATGGTGGTGCACACCTGTAATCCCAGCTACTCTGGAGGCTGACGTACGAGAATCACTTGAACCGGGAAGGCGGAGGCTGCAGTGAGTCCAGATCATGACACTGCACTACATCCTGGGCAACAGAGCAAGACATTGTCTCGAAAAATATATACATATATATTTAGGAATGAATGTGAACACTTGAACTTTCCTCTACACCAAACAACTTAAAATGGCCCAAGAAAAAGTTAAATATTCCCATGTCATCAGAAAAAGTAAATTCAAGTTATTAAAAAGGAATTAAAATAGTATTTGGTGCTGTGAAAGGTAATGTCTAAACAATCACAGAAACACAAAGGCACGTGTGACTCAGAATCAACAAAATCACTTTGCAGTAAAGGTGCAGTTACAAGGCTCAAACCGATACCCACAGCAAATGAGGTTACATTAATTCTTCAATTTGTGGTTCAACGTGCTGAAATAAAGCAGTGATCTGTTTATTTTCAGCCTTGTTTTAACATATACTATTGCTTTCAACTTTGTGCTTCTGAGGTAGTCTTTAAAAGTAAGTACCAAGTACTAGTGAGAGAATTCTCAAACTTAATCTCTAAAATAAACTAAAAAGGTTACTATACTTCTTGTACAGAGCGTCAGCTTCCTCATGTTTTAAAACAGTGATGATAATAATCTTCTCCCAGGCCTGTTGTGAGGATTAAACAAGGTGAGACATGAAAAAGTCTGCTGACATGATGTCTGGCATATAGTAAGTGCACAATAAAGGTCTACGATTATCTTTTATTATCTAGTCAAAGGCTGGTATTAAAAATAAACTACTAAAGCACAAGTTTTAAAAATGGGAAACATATATTCCTTTATCTCAAATTATTTTCTATTAAAAAACCATCTTAAGAATATCTTTAAAAACGTGCTAATATATATTTAATATTTTTAAGATAGTATAGTACAAGTTAGGAACTTCCATTTATAGTCATGGTATCATCTGAAGTAAAGGATGTAGGTTTAGATAATCTCAAATCTCAAGGTTGTTCTCATTGTTCAGCTGTTACTATGGCAACCTGCTGCCACCTGGTGGTAGTAAACCTATTAATAAACTGAAATCACAGTCTTAAGGAAAAACTCCAACCTCTAAAACTGACGAAATAAAACATAACCAAAATTTAAATGTTATGCACTTAACAAAATAAGGATAAAAATTAACTTAGGTGACAAAGAAAGCTAACACTGCAACTTCAGAAACCATTTTACATATTAAAATTAATCACACCATTCAAGAAAAGTCCAGGAAAAAAGAGGCAAATTCTTACTGTGCATTTTTTAAAAAGTAACCTTTCCCTGCCATCCCACCCTCTAAGAAAATAACAATTATTATTATTCTATTAAAATAGTGGTTACAGAGAATAGCTAAAACTTTTCAAATAATGTCCAGTATCATCTCTTTCTCCACTCTGCTAGAGAAATGTTTACTCTGAAATTAGGAGAAAATGTTTTTATATTACTTTACAGATTCCACTTGCATACAGTAACCTTTTCTCCCTCCGTAAAAATTTTTGTTTCCAATTGTCATCAGCAAATCCCTTTGTAAAAATTTTAAGCATCATCAAACCTGCTGGAACTACGAGATCTTCGCGATGCATTATAACTCCTGGGTGGTGTTCTGGATTTTTTATCCTTCTTTCTTTTTTCATCTATCTCTTTGGATCTGTCTTTTTCTCGTTCCTTTTCTTTGTCCTGTTCCTTTTCCTTCTCTTTGTCTCGATCCTTTTCATGCTCTTTTTCCCGTTCTCTCTCTCTGTCCTTTTCCTTGTCTTTTTCCCGGTCCTTTTCCCGTTCCTTGTCCCGGTCTTTATCTTTGTTTTTACCCCGTTCCTTTTCTTTTTCACGTTCCTTTTCCCTCTCTCTCTCTTTTTCCCTGTCTTTCTCTTTCACTCTTTCCTTTTCCTTGATCTTTTCTCGAGTGTCTTTTCTCTTGTCCCTTTAAAAACAAAAATAAATAAATTCGTAACTAAAATAATTCTACCACCTCCAAAAAGACCTCTCTCTCTCTTCAACAATTACCAACACAAGACAATTTATAGCAGCTACAGACATTTACATATACATTTTCATGAAACTCAGGTGTACAAGAAGCTGCTAAACAAAGCTATTAATATTATACAAGCTGAAGTGAGTAGTTTGGAAACCTCATGAGTCACACTGACATCAGATTCAAATCAATAGTAATCAATATTAATACTAGATTACTAAAACAATAAAAAAGGTTTCATTTCTCTCATTAAAAACCTAAACTACAACAGATTTTTTTTTTTTTTTTTTTGAGACGGAATCTTGCTCTGTCGCCCAGGCTGGAGTGCCGTGGCCGGATCTCAGCTCACTGCAAGCTCCGCCTCCCAGGTTCACGCCATTCTCCAGCCTCAGCCTCCTGAGTAGCTGGGACTACAGGCGCCCGCCACTTCGCCCGGCTAGGTTTTTGTATTTTTTAGTGGAGACGGGGTTTCACCGTGTTAGCCAGGATGGTCTCGATCTCCTGACCTCGTGATCCACCCGTCTCGGCCTCCCAAAGTGCTGGGATTACAGGCTTGAGCCACCGCGCCCGGCCTACAACAGATTTTTAACAAATGAAGCCAATTAAAATATTATCCCTGAGCACTAATAGAACTCTGAGGAAAAAAAAAATTATTGTTAATTTCTCTAAAACTCACCGTGAACGCGAACGACTCCTTGACTTCCGTCTCTCCCTTGATTTAGAGCGTTTTTTATGTGGGCTCTTAGATCTTCGTCTGTCTTTCTGTCTTGAACGTGATCTATTATGGGATCTACTTCTAAAGAAAAACAAATTGTTAGAATATCAAAACTTATTCTTAGAATTTCAACTTTTAAGAATTTACGATCCTTCAAACAAGAAAACTTAAAATCTGTCCTAACAGTATTTGACAATATTTTTTAATTTTCTCTTAAATAATACTTTAGTTACATAATCCCAACGTTTATTGGAAACTTTCCTGGATATTTCACTGTCTGGAACAGAGACAGAAACAAAGAATTTAACAGTTATTTCGTGTAGTTTCAGATGTGGCTTTTGCTAGTCATTTTGTGCCTCCAATCAGTATAGAAGATTTTTCCCTGTTAACTTGCATGTAATCTGGTCACAACACATCATGATAGGGAGTAGTGGTTACATGGTTCAGTAGTTCCTGTGAATGTGTACTGTTTGTCAACAAACAAAAAGAATATACAAAGAAGCACAGCCCTAATGACAGCGCTACTGTGACAGGAAAATAAAAATCATTAATCATAAGTTAAAACTAGATATAATCAAATATTGGATTTACAATGCCTTGATTTAACTATATCAAGTTAAAAAATTATGTGTAACTACAATCACAGCTACCGGTTGAGTATCCTTTATGTGAAATGCTTGGAACCAAAAGTATTTTGAATTTCACATTTTGGGAGATTTTGGAATATCTGCATTATATACATACACACATGTATAAAACTGGTTGAGCATCCCAAACACACAACTGAAAAATCCAAAATGCTCCAGTAAGCATTTTTTTGAGCATCACGAAAGCGTTCAAAAAGTTTTGGATCTTGAAGCCTTTTGGATTTCAGATTTTCAAATTTGTGAGTCTCAACCTGTATGAAAAGAAACCTTTAACTGCAGGAAACGTTCAATTGCAGGGAAGGTAACTGTTATTCTAATTTGGACTAGGCCCCCTTTCTCACTGAAAAAGTGTTTTGAGAATTTGATTTTTTTCATAATGAGGTATCCTAACTACTTACTAAAATGTTAACAAAACAGAAGCACACAACTTAAATAGCAAAGTGATTAGACTCAACAGCTTTGGAGTCTGACAATCTGGCTCTGAGAGGCAGCTCTGCCACACACTACCTGTGAGAACTCCGGCTAGTCACTTAACCTCTCCAAGCCTGAGTTTCTTCCTCTATAAAGTAGATTAGGAATCATACCTACATCTCTTAGGGCTGTCATGAGGATTAAAACTGATGATGTATGTAAAACTGTGGAGTACTCTCTAGCAAAAAGTAAATGTTTAAAACTCTTAACTCTCAATGTCATCATTATTAAAAGTTAACATTAAATGTAAACTTTATATCTTTATGTATATATTCCAAGGAAGCTGAATGAACTTCCATAAGTATCCTTTATACAGCTAAAACTCATCTTGATAGTCATGTTTTAATAAATTAACTTAGAACAATTATCAGTAAAAGAAATATAGTTGGGCTGGGCATAGTGGCTCACACCTGTAATCCCAGCACTTTGGGAGGCCGAGGCAGGTGGATCACTTGAGGTCAGGATTTCAAGATCAGCCTTGCCAATGTGGTGAAACCTGTCTCTACTAAAAATACAAAAATTAGCTGGGTATGGTGACATGCACCTGTAGTCCCAGTTACTCGGGAGGCTGAGGTGGGAGAATCAATTGAACCCAGGGGGCAGAGGTTGCAGTGAGCCAAGATCGCGCCACCGCACTCCAGCCTGGGCAACAGAGTGAGATTCCATCTCAAAAAAAGAAAAGAAAAAAGAAAACGACCATGCTTTGTGGTATGCTCTGAACCAGAAAAACCTCCAAATAATCCTCATTAATAACAAAATCATTTTTTGTTTTTAAACACATTTTTCAGTTTAGTCAAAATGTTGATTAAAATACTAATCAACACTACAAATCAAAATTTCAATAGCTAATTTCCATTTAAACTACTCATCTACTATTTGGCTTTAAAAATAATATACAATTGTCTTCATTCCATATATATTTTTTTAGCCTCATTTGGTTCAACATACATTATTTTTCATTTTTTTCCAAAGACACTAGATAAGAAATCATATACCACGTTTTTAATACAAAAAGATAATTCATAGCTTACTGAAATCTTTATCACTAGTAACTTAAGAGCCATGAAGGTTAAGGAGTAGATGTTAAGGCAAAACTGAAAAACTGAGAACATTATTAGTCCATTTACAGATATCCACACAGGGTAATCTTTTAAAGTGCCTTTGTTTCTATATACTTAATAAAAAGTCTTACTATAAGATTTGTTTTAAGCTGTCCTTGCTAAAAATACAATTCTTTTGTTTTCCTCAAAGCAATGCTTTCCAACCTTAAGCAAAAAAACTTACTTTAAAAAATTAAGTATAACTCTCATAAATAAGTTAATAATAAAAAGCACTGATCACTTGGCTTCCAACCTTACCCTGCAGCTGAGATGTCAAAAGACAGTGACTAAGAGTAATTATTGCATTTTAACTGTGACATTAAATATTTTCATGTCAATCTTACCCACTAGTAGTTTTCTGATTAAGAATGCTAAAAGCAGTCAAGAGCGGATCTAATCTAACTAAAGATTTATCACTAGTAGCTCTCATTTTTAATGAGAAATTGTATTCTGAAAATGTAAAATCATATTTTTAAATTAAACTGTAAATAAACAGCAACTTACCATTATGCTGCAAAGTTCATTTGTAAATCAGTTGTTTCCATTAAAATATTATAAAATGTCTAGCAGTTCCTGTGCTAATCTATAAACTTAAAATTGTAACAATTATAGTACTATCAATCTTTTCTATGTCTCAATAAATAAAACAGGCATCAAAACTTGGACAAAATGGAAACATACCTCCCTAGTCCTAGCCAAGGTCACAGTGACAAGAAACTCCTTCCTCTCTCTAACCATAAGAAGGGGAAGGAACAGGGAAAGGCTGTGGGGGGGAGGGCTGCGAGGTAGGAAGCATGGCTCTAGAAGCATTTGAAAAGGGTGAAAAAGTAGAAGGTGGGCCTTTAAGTTAAAGGGTTCCTGCAACCCACGCTCGTGCTAAGACTAATAGGTCAGGGTGAGATTCAAGAACATCAACTTCCGCTAGTAGAGGAAGAAATGACATGAAAGGCCTATCATCCCCTTCCTGATTTCTGGGGGATAGCGGGATCCTTCCAGGTCAGAATCTTCAAGTCAAATGTTTTTAGGTAAGGAATTTTTTTTTTTTTCTCATTTAAAGAGAACTCATTCTCTTTTGTATTTGTTCATGAACTTAAGGCTACATTTCCACATGCATGCACAAAAACAGAATATGCTGACAAAAATATGTATGTATGTATACATGCCAGTTAAGAACATGTATACCACGCCTGTAATCCCAGCACTTTTGGAGACGAAGGTGGGAGGATCACTTGAGCTCAGGAGTTCGAGACCAACCTGGGCAGTATGATAAAACCCCATTTCTACAAAAAATACAAAATTAGCCAGGCCTGGTGGTGCTTGTCTGTGGCTCAGCTACTCAAGCAGCTGAGGTGGGAGGACCACTTGCGCCTGGGAGGTGGAGGGTGCAGTGAGCCCAGATAGAGCCATTGCACTCCAGCCTGGGCAACAGACTGAGACTGCATTTAAAAAAAACAACAACAAAGGAACATATATACATTATTTCTAATGCTACGTAGACCTTTTGTGTACATTTGTATAGACAGATCTACACAAAAGTACTCCCATAAATAAGAATACTAATCAACAAATTTCAGTTTAGACTGAATAACCCCTCCCCCACAAACCCTTGGAGGGGGGAATATCTGTATATACTTAAAAACAAAAACCTCACAGTAGATAGCAAAATTATTTGCTATAATTTCAAAAAGCACATAAAACTTCACTTAGATCATCAAAGAAACAACAATGTTATTAATCATCAAGTTTCAACTCGTTCCAGTCTTGGACATTAGCTCTCTCTTACAATCAACACAATGAGATTCAGGTCATCAATCTTCCTCAGAAAAGAAGTTGTAATATTACTCTTCAGACCAATTCTATTATTTCCTTGATTTCCTTTACCCTCACCACATCCTGTCAACGTATGGAAATATCCACAGTCTAGTACCACTGCAGCTTCTGTTGCACTATCCTTTCCTAATTTTGGCCTCTGCTGCACTGCCTTATTTCTTGTACATGAAACAACCTCCTTCACTTGGTTCTGAAAGTGCCTTACTGTAAGTCCTTGGATAAAGGCAGTAAAACCAAATTCTAAAGGAGATTTTGCAAACTAAGGATAGACAAGTATACACTAGTATATCTGGTGTATACCTGTTCACTAGAATCTAAGAAAGAACATCCTATTTTTCCTCATTCTTTGAATCTCCTTGATCAACACACACAAACACACAAAAAAGTAAACTGAGCCTGCTGGTAAAACAATGGACAATAAACTGGTTCCTTTTCCCTCCCCCAAATCCTTTCTCCTTCTTTAAAACCCCAACATACACAGATATACTCTTCCCTCTCTGTTCTCTCAAGGCATATGTATGAGTACATATGTACATATAACATGTAATTAGGATCCACTATATATATTTTCACATTTCAACAACAGCCCCCTCCGTACCTTAAAAAACACAACAAAATTTGTAACTTTAGTAATGATCTTTAGGGTACTTCCAATCAAGATGGTATTGCCAAGTTTGCATTTTGAGGTTCCCTTTATACCAAAGAAATGACAGATAAAGAAAATCAAAAGGACAAAGCTATGATGAAAAATAAGAGAGCTTAAGCAAAGTACTGTAACTGAAGTTGAAACTGCATGTTACTCCTGTGTTTCAGGTCCAAAAGTGGGCAGAGGAGGCTCTTATCACCAGCAATACCAAGGACTCAAAGTGTTCCTTTGGACACATGGTAGAAAAATAGGGAACTGTGCGAAACTAAGATCTGGGGTGTTGTTCCCCAGACCTGGAATAGACTGGGAAAAGAAAACAAAAAAGCTGCAACTTGAGCAATTATTTTCAGCATAGTCACTAAGTATGTTCCCTTTTCTCGACATGAAGAATGAAAACAGCTTTTGTCACTTCTACATAAAGACTAGTTTACTCTTAGAAAAATCTGGAATAGAGTATCTTTAGACACAAAACTAATTTCTAAAAATAAAAATAAGTTCAAATATTTAAAAATTAAATATCATTAGACAAAATTTCATTCTCAACTACAGAATTACAATTAGAACAGTATTTAATGGTGATCACACTTCAGGTGTACACTACTAAAATTTCTAAATTCTGATATTTTGACAAAAACTCATCAACTCTTAATATTTTAAATACAAAACTAAAATAAAATTTAAATATGACAGCAGAAATTCTCACCTGTGCTTTGATTGTGATCTTTTCCTTCTAGAATGTGATTTTGAGCTAGACCTGGATTTTGAGCGAGTATGGGAACGAGATCGACCGCCTTTTCTTTCATTGCTCTTTCCAGACTCTGGGAGGAAAAAACCACTTTGCAGTGTAAGCTCAGAACAATTAAAGATCCCAGTTAATAATCAGGCACAAGTGGAATGTACCACATATAGTGCAAGGGGCCTACTCTCTGTACATCCTCCTCCTTCAGAAACATCCAAGAAAGTCATTGCATAAACTCGTTGAGTGCAGCCACCCTGCAGCAGTACATATAAACCAGATGATTATAAACAGCTGTTCGTAATATTATGTTGCTGCCGTAACGTACGATTATAACATGTCTGTAATTCCTGTGACAGTGATTTTAAGTCCTTTCTCCACTTATTCTGCTAGAATTGAAGCTTAAATTCCGAGTGTTGATTTAGAAAATCTGCTCAAATGTAAACCACCTAGATGTTTTTAGAATGGGTTTTTAAATTATTTTCATTAGCAACACAAAAGTTTGAATAGGTGTTCCTTTACCTTGCTAAAATACAGTAGCTGTATTTTTTTCTAAATCACGGGCTCTCTTTTCTATTTTCAAAATTAAAATGTTGAGGAAAAGTAAACCTGCCGAATCACAACATCTTAAATATATTTACTCTTTTTAGCCTTGCAATAACATTTTTGCTTTCAGCAAATCATTTTTGAGCACTGATTTTGCTATGAAAATTCAGGGCTGATTAGCTCAGACTAAAGTGCCTCAATTCAGTATCACGGAAAAGAATAAAATATGTGCTAAGTTTTTCTTTGACATGAGTACGCTACTTACTATTTCTTGAGTTTCAGTCTTCTTGTTTGTAAAACGAAGAGACTGAACAAGATGATTTCTAAAATTCCTTCCAGTTCTAAGATTCTATGATCTTTAAACTATGACCTATGTAACAACGTTATGGACTTACCTGGTTCAATAGCTGCTGAGATAAATGACTGAGCTTCTCGTACTCGCTTCATTACTTCTTCTAACTCCTTAGCTGCAGCCTGAGGTGTCATCTCAGGGGGTTTTACTATTGCATTGTTGGAGTGATTTATTCTAAATTAAAAATATTAGCATATCACAAATACACACATTTTATAAAACAAACATTTATATGATACACATATTTATAAATTTGAGGACATCTCAGAAGCACATGAGAATGATATAAATACAGAATACCCAAAAGCAACCTCAAAACCATGATTAATCTCTCATCCCCACTTCCTATCATTCCTTGCTAATATAACCAAAAACGGCAGAAAAAGAAAATTGGACCCTAGCTAACTTAATTCAAACAGACAAGATTAAGTGCTTTTCCACAGCTCAGAATTAAAATAAATTAAAATGCTGATACCAATATGAAAATGAATTATTTGTATTTTCAGATCAAAAGATCTTATTGATATCCTGTACACTCTAGAAGAAGTGAAAGCTATCTGTATATTATCATATTATGTACATCATTGTAACCAACCCTGAACCATGGCTGAGTCAGACATAGCTTTGAATGTACAAGGCACATTCTTCCTCTACGAGATAAGAATGCCTTCTCTGATGCACATGAATGGATGTCATGTGTCTTGCTTTACCCCTTCCACACTGAGAAGACAAGTACCCACTAACAACAATTAGTTATCATTTAACAGAAAAATCCTGATCAAATTGTGTAACTAAAGCAATCTATGAAATTCAAGCAAAACTATATTTGCCTCAATAATCTGCATGAAATAGAGTATCCGGTCTGGAGTTCATCTCGAAGGCTATATCAACGTTTTACAAACAAGGATGTAAGCAAACCTTAAAAGTCAAAATGTCTGGTTTAAAACACTTGTGGGCACTTATAATTTCCTTCCGGAGATTTTGAATTTACCACAGTTATTACTGGAAGTACTATAGTTCAACCTACATGTTAAGTTGCTCAATTAAGTCTAGAGTCATAATGTAAAACTAACCTGATTTATTAAAGTCTATGGAAAAAGACCTACAACTGTTGTGCAAGGCATATAAATAATGTTAACATTGAATTAGAACCTAGAAAACAGAAAATGAGAAAATAAATGTCTCTAAATAAAGGAATTTAAAGACTAAAATGGTAAGTATCTCATGTATTCATTTATACTTAACACAAAGTCTTCCTTTTCACAAATTGCCAATTACTATTAAAAAGAAAAAAAAAAGCCTTAATTACATCAAAAATACTTTAAATTTTTTCAAAATCATTAAAATTTCTTTGTTTAGGATTTCTTACTTCAGTGGCCTGTCTCCAAACATAACTCCATTAAAAGCAAGGGCCCTTGGTACAGAATTTTGGTCTGCAAATTCCACAAAAGCAAACCGAGTTGGCTGAGTCTCATCACCTGCCATCCGTACAAACTTCACTTCTCCAACTTGTTTAAAAAATTCAAGTAGCTGATCAGCTGTCGTTGTCTAAGGAAACAAAGTGACACTTTGATAAAATACATCCATTTAAAAAATCAGGTAAATATTACTGTATCCACTGATACGATTTTTAAGAAGAGAAAAAGAATAAGGGCTACTGCTGCTTTGTTTCTTCCTAAATTAGTTACCTGGGAATTCAAATTTCCAACATAAACCGTTCTCCTAATTTCATCTATTTTGGAAGGATCCACGTTTCCCATAAGTGGTGGCTGTGGTATCTCTCCAAGTGTTGCAATGTTGGGGTCTAGTGCTGCTGCTGGTATAGCTCCCAAACTGCTAAGTGAAACACCAAGCTATCGAAAGAAGAAAAAAAAACACACAGAACACATATTTTCTATTAGTATCCAAAGCTACCATTCTCTAATCTTGAAAAGAATGAACTCAACAAGAATGAAAGGAGACTAGGGACTCCAAACTTTAACTCATATATATGTCTGACTTATTAAAATTAGGTCACATTAGTTTTAAATGTAATTCAAAATATATTTTACTGTCTGGATATTTTAGCCACTTTTAAACTTGACCCTAAAAAACAGGCTGTTTCTCATTACTTGAGGTAGCTATGTTCTATAGTTTCCACAAACAATGAATTATTGAATATTGAACCATTATTCCCAGGGAAAATACAGGGTGAAGTTCCTATGAGCCTCTAGTCACATTTACATTAACTAATAAAATATTTAACCTTATTTTATATGTGCTTCTGTTTAAAGACACCTTATCTGTTATATACTGTCGATTCATTAACACTGAACTCACAGCCAGCAGCACCACAACTCAGGCCTGAATGAAGCTTATCTAATACATGTATTTAATATTTTCTCCATGAGGCACTTCACAATCTTCCTGTACTTAGGAATACTAGACAGCAGTTTGGCACCACACTTGTGGGCCCATCTTAACAGTGAAATCACCAACAAAAAGTACAATTCGAAGAACATAGCACTAAACAGACTACGTGCCTGTTTACAGCCTGAGTGCCAAAACAAGAAGATTTTGACCTCCATGCATATAGACGAACCCAAATTTTTCATCACTCTGTGTATGTCCACAAATGACCACAAAAGTGCTGCAACTGTTGATGTGGGGTTTCAAAAAAATTTTACTTACTAAGTGAATTCAAAAATACAGAATTCACAAAGAATGAGAATAAACTGTACCTTGGTCATTGAAAAACACAGACTATGCGTTCCTAATAGTCAACAATTATCATAGCATCGAATTTAACTGAAGTAGTAACTTAATCCTCATATCAACCCTAAGAAATGGATATTATTATCATGCTGAAAGTTTACCTAAGAATATATATCTAAAATATTGAGCCCTTATTTATGCCATGGTAGGAAAAGGACAAAAACCTTAAAAACTTTGAATAATCTTTCTATAACTACTAAATTCAATTTTTACTTTCAGCATTAAGGAACGTATTATTTTTAATGTGAACGTAAACTAGAAGAAATACAAGATCTCAGAATTTGAAAGCAGAAAAAAATTTTTCAGAATTAAAAGAGCTTTCAAAAAAAAAAGACAACTCTTTTCATTTCCACTTTGCTATTAGAGAACATTTTGACCATTAATGACTATATATACAAACATGGCGCAGAACTAAGATTTAACAACTGTTAAGTAACGGCACTTCCTAAAGGTGAAAGCAGAAGTTTAAGAAATCAATGTCACTTATTATCGCAGCAGCCAGTCTGATCTTTTTAAAACATGTCAAATCATGTCATATCCCTGCTTAAAACCCATGAATGGTTTCTAATTACCTTAAGAATAAAATTCAAACCCCTCTTTCGATGGTCTAAAAAGCCCTATGATAATCTGTGTCCTATCTATCCCCTCCAATCTCAAACACTCATGACCCTCACTCACTATGCTTCACCCATACTGACCACCATTCTGTTCCTTGAACACATAAGTTCAATTAAAAAACATTTCCCCCTAAGAATCAGAATGTAGGTCTTTAGCATAGCAATGTTATGTAAAAACTACAAATCTAAAATTTTGCACTTCAAAATTTCAGGAACCACTCTTACAATCTAGATAAATTAACTACAATCACATAGTTCATTTCTTAATTCAATCCCTATCCAACACCACAAAGCTAGATTCAACTTCCAATTAAGGAGAGCTTTCTATTTTGCTTTAGGTTGCCTTCTGAAGAAAAATGGCACTTCTTTTAAAATAAATATGGCCAGAATTTTTTAAACAAAAACCAAGAGCCAGTAACAGTAATATCCTTTTTAAATCCCACTTGGAAATCACTAAGGAAGCATTACTAAATTATGATTTAATTCTGCATAGTTAATGGAAAAATATTTTGCCATGTTTTCACCTTATCACATTTTCTCAATATCAGACAAAGGCCTATTTTTTCCCATTACCAAAGTTGTGGATTATTTCACATATTTTAAATGGACTTAGTCCTCATTAACTGAGAAATACAGTTACCTAGATAATCTATGCTATTTAAAATATTGAGTTTTAATAACTGATTTTCTAATGAATAATCTATTTGGATTCTCAAATTTAAATGAATCCCCTATTACTTCAGGAGTAAATCCAAAACACAGTTTAAGTCAGTGATAAAGTGAAAAAAAAAAAAAGTTTAAGCAGTGATTTTTGAATCCTCTCCATTTAAAAAAAAAAAAAAAGATCCAAATGCAAATAATTTGAAGCTCTCTATTCAACTGGTCACATAGTTTAACGTTCACCTCTTTCATAAGAGGGCTTATAGTACTTACAGTAGTCAAAGGATTTGGGGTCGGTATTGGAAGCAATCCTGCACCAGGCATCAGACTTGTCATGGTTGGAGCAGGAGCCAATAAAGAGAGGGCTTTGGATTCCTCTGGGATTTTACCTGCAGAGGCAAGTTCCAAACATTACAAAAAGCAGAAACACCACACAAACTTTACACTATGATTTTATAATTACCCTTGCAGTTAAAAAATAATAATAATAAATGTATCTATCTATCAGATCCGTATAAAGAAATAAATAAGAACTTAAGTCTTTCCTTTTATCCTGCTCTACTAGGAAAAATAAAAGTGAGCAAAACTTCAAATATTAACAATCTCATTAATGGAATATTATTTTAAAAACTGAATAATGTAGACAATTATTTAACACTTTGAGCTATGGGTCACCTGTACTGGAAACTTAATGTTCATGAACCAAACGATATCAAGCATGGACGCTTTCCCAGGACGGTGTTTTCGCGGTGATCGAAAGTTGTGTTACACATGACAACCGTTCGTGTTGGCTGCATCACTAATAGCACACAGAACATCAGATACAGAAAAGAAGAACATTTTTTAAAGTTTAATCCCCAGAAATGGCAAATAACCAAATTAGTCAAAAAAAAGAAAAAGAAAAAACAAATATGTGCGAATTGAAATTTCTTAATGAGTGCCCCTATCCTGTTACTGAAACTACCTATTTGTGATGCAAACAATTTTGATAACCCTCCAACAGATTCCATTTAATTTCAAATAGAAAACAAAAACTTACTCCATGTAATCAACTTCAATGTAAAAGAAAGCCTACATCCATTCAGTTAATAAGGCATCTCACCAACATCGGAGATGCCTAAAAGAATTCAGTTCCAAAAAATTTGCCTTGGGAAACTACTAAAAATGTTTTAGGAAACAAAAAAGTTCCCTGGTTTCAGAAAACTTCTTAAAATATTAACTTTTAGAACCAATTTATGTATACTTATCTGAAGGGGGAGGTTAATGCCTTAGAGCTTGCTTAAAAACATTTTAACTGCCTAATAAAAATAGTAACACTAAAATAATCTAATAACATTAACTAGGAAAAAAAAATCCCTACAACCTAAAAAAATGAAAAACTTACTCTGAAATAAGTACGATTTGTCATATTCATTTCTGAATTCTAACCAATTACTTCTGATAAGGACTGCAACTTTCTCATTATTTTTCCTTATCCCCTTAGGCAAAAAAAAAAAAAAAATTCTTAAATAGTCGACTACATGTGGATATATTTAGAAGAACACTCAGGCGGTAGCTGGTGAAGCATTTCCATTATTAATTCTCCAAAAGTGTTTTAAAAGACAATGTACAAAAGCATGCTAAACTGAAATATAGCATATGTAGTAAATTTTCACAAGCACCATGCCTGGTTTCAGTTGTAAAAATATTTAAAACAACCAGATGTGCAGAGATAAATCCCTAAACAATATTATCTGAATATATCTCTAAACAGGGATGGAACTCAAGTCAGAATTTAAAACTTGATTTAAATAATGGCTATGCCTTCTTTATAGGAAGCAAATAAAAATTACATTTTATTAGCTTTAGCAAATGCCTACTATTTTCTAACTTTGCAGCTTCTAAGTTTATGTTATTTTATTAATTTCAAAAACAAAGTTATCTTTATTATTTCAGTATAAATTCTGGAGAACAGATTTCTTAACATGCATCAACAAAAGGCAGGTGGGCCTTATGGAAAACATCAAATAATAATCTGCTTTATATGTATTAGTTATTGATAGTAACACATGTATTTATATATACCCACATATACACTATACTATTTATATTGATTTCACCTGTTTTATCTGTTATAAATTGGTATCTTAAAAGGTTTGTAAAACCTGCACATTCTTGATAAATTGAGGTTTTGAGGCAGAAACTCCATCTTCACTACCTTAATGTATGCACCTAAAGAAATTAAGAGTTCTAATCTAGTAATGTTCCAAATTTAATATCACTTGTCCATTAACAAGCAAAACTACCTATTGAAGACATTGTAGAAAGACTATACAAACAAAAAGGTATTCAACACCGGCCAAAAGTTGACTACTTAGTGTTATGAAGTCTTTTACTTTTAGCTTAAATAAAATATCAGTAGGTTGTCAGACTCTCTCACTGCCTTTCACAAGAGTAATAAACTACTATAAATGTGTAACTCCACTATAAGCACATTTTTAAACAAATTAACTGTTAATTACCATTCTAATTACTCTATATACTTATTCTAATTACCTAAAGGTAATGGTAAAAGTACTTTAAGAAAAAGCTCCATTGCTTAATTTCCAAGACAGAATTCTACCAAATTTACCCTCCAAATAACAGAGTTTATAAAAGTATAAAACAAATAAGCATTTAGCATTTTTCCCAAACTATACTCCTCAAAATCAACTGAGGAAAACATCTCTCACTGTATTAAAGTAATAGTCCTAATCTCAGAATCCATTTAGAAGCTAAAAACCTCTGAAAAATATTCAACGAAAAATTCAAGCTAACAAAAACCTACATGCAAGTAAGCTTCTCAAATATCCATTCCCCACATAGGCAACAAAGTCTTCGTAAGTCAAGGAAATAAGTTCTATAATAAATAACCATTATAAAAATGAAAGGCTCTTCTCCTCTACTCCCAGATTGTTATATTTACTTATTTTCCTTGACGATTTTGTATGCCTAAAATTTCAGGGGGAAGGACAAAAATTAGAAGCTATCAGTTTTTATGAGAGATGTATACTAGGGGGAAAAAAAAACAGTGGAAAAATGTTGCACTGAGATCAGAAAGTGTTCCTGAGATACTTATCAGTGTTTTAATGTTTCAAGAACAAAATGTACCTTATCAGTCCATACACACGAATTAAGACTCACACTGAGCTTCACAACACTGTATCCTAATTTACCACATGAAAATTTGCTTTATCTTAAGGTTGAGCTCTGCTAATCATCTCCCAATATAATTTGCAACACGTTATGAACCCTTAATGAAATACCATTTACAAAGAACTGGGAAAACCAGTTCACAAGTTAAAGTGAAAGAGATTTAACAAAACAAAAACAAAAACAAAAACAAAAAAAGGGACAAAATAAAGAAAAAGAAATGAAATTAAAGTAAAACAATAAAAAACAGAGACAGGGCGTCCATCTTCTGCGGTTCAGACTCCGATCTCATTTCCCCAATGAAGATTTCACTTGACGGCAGGTTTAGTGGCATGGCAAACAATGCCTAACTCAGGCAAGTGTAACAGGTCTGCCTTGGCCAGTCTAGTCATCTAATAATGCACAAATATCACATAGAGAAAACATACAAAACCAAATTAATAGTCAAAATCCATCTACTAGAAAATGTGGACATAAAGTTATGACTGATGATTAGGCTGACACCCTTGTTATGTTTGACCGTATCTTTTTCTACGTGTTAACATTTATAAAAAGAAATCTGAAATGCACGCAACAACAAAAAGAGGTCATATTTGGACAAGTATAATGAAAGCATATTTTATTTTGAAATGGCATGTTTTATTAACAAAGGCTAAGGCTTAATATGCATGAAACTGTTACACATCAAATGTTACTTTTACAACTTACAATCTTCTCACATTACTGTCTGCACTAAAAAACAGCAATTCAAAGAAACTGAAAAAACTTCTTAAAATTTTTTCTATGGTTTTTCTCACTTATGATGCTGTTTGTTCAACATCAAGGAAAGGATGCAGTCAGTGAGGTCAACAGAACACTGCTTGCTTATAGCACCACAGCACATCTCCTCTTACAGTACTCCACTGGAATACTTTCCTTTGGTTATTTCACACTCACTCTGCTATCTCTGCTATCTTTTTTAATACAATAACGCACTATTTCTTTGCTTGTAGTGCATAATCAGACTTTTAACAGCTCACTGTGAAATTCTCAAGGTTCCCTAAATTCATCTCTGCTGTATTTAACACAACTAATGAAAAACATATATTTGAATGTTTCACCAATACCAATTGCAGGTTAGTGTTTTAAAATATTTACTTACTTATAAATTGCAATAAAAGTATGCTTAAATTTTTCTGTTCAAAAACGGTAAAACTGTCCAAGTTATAATATTAAAAATATTAAAAAGGTACATCTGACTGTGCATTTATTCATCTCTATCAAGTAAAATAAACAATAAAAGGGACATCTACATACCCATAATCTTGAACATTTATAACAAAATACAGTAGGGCTTCTCAGATATATGAAAGATTCTATGGGAATATAGCAGTTTCCAACCAAGCAACACTGATAAAATTATTCCTTCCAATTAAGTAATAAGCTAACATAATAAAAGATCCTGTGTTATTGGTGGCATTAATTTTCTGATATAATTAATATTCCACTTTAATAAACCTTTTACCTGATTTCTTTTTTCCCAGGCAGTTTCTCAGTATGAAATTTCACTACAAAGTTCGTAGAACGAAACCATTAACCAGCTCCTTTCCCACCTCACCAATCTGGAGCTCACTGTAGCCTTACAGATCAGCAGATAAAGATATATTTGGCCAATAATGAACTTTAATCCATTTTTATCTTCCTTACCTACTCTAACCCCCAAGCATGGGAAAGACACTTCCAAGTTTATCTGAAAAATACTGAGAATGTCCTATTCTGGGACTTCAAAAATGCCAGCCTGGTACTCACTATATTATATATATAATAATGATCTCATAGTAACAATTAAGGTAAATTATCTTAAGAGTGTACTTGAAAGTATAAATTACAAATGTTTTTCTTATAAATATCACTTAACCCCAATTTGCCAAAATGTGTACATTGTTTTCATTTGTAATAGTATTAATGTTTTTGTAATGTTTTTGACGTCCCAGAACAGGCATTCTGAAATACGCATAAAACCTTGAAAGCGCAGCAAACTGCTTATTATATGTTATTTTAATGGTAGCCTGGCCACTAAAAGAGGTTTTAAAAATTACATATGAAAGCCCATCAAACTGTTTCCCATAAACTTTTATGTTTAAAACAGTTTCAGTTACAATCATCCACCGGAGAAAATCTACTTAAAGACATTTTAATTTATAATAACCCAATTCTAAAATCCTGTACACACGCTAGTCAGTGCTCTGAATAAAAGTTTATTACACACCAGAAGTGTCAAAATTCAGCACAGTCTATTATACGTGAGTGGCTCTGTAAATAGAAGTTACTAAAAAATATTAGTAATAATTAGTTCTTAAAGCAGTTTAGGTCATAAAATTTAATGGATACTTTAAGGCCTTTGTTCCTATCTTCAAGAACTATTTCCTTTATGGAGGCTTTGGAAAATTGCTTTTCTTTTTTTCCAACACTCCTCCTGCCCCTTTTTGGGGCCAATAAAAGAAAAAATTAAATTCCAGTTGCAAAGCAAACAATTACACTGAATATAAAATAATGATCTCATAGTAACCATTAAGGTAAATTACCTTAAGAGTGTACTTGAAAGTATAAATTACAAATATTTTTCTTATAAATATCACTTAACCCCAATTTGCCAAAATGTGTACATTGTTTTCATTTGTAATAGTATTAATATTGAACACACAGGGTATATGCTTAATTACACATTTAAAGTAATTTCCCATATCAATTTTTTTTTTAATTTCAGAAAGCTTTCTTTGCAATCTGCAAATTGACTACAGAAAGCCAAAGCAAACCAGAAGCCAATTTATGAATGTTAAATCGTAAAATCTCAAATGTACATAAGTCATAAATTAACCATTTTAATAATACTATTAGGTAAAAATGTTTACCTTCTCCAAATTTCATTCTTACTTTCACACACACACCAAGAGTATTGTCTACTTGCCAATCTCTAGGAAAGCTAAAGGCAATAACAGACAGGACAGAAATTAAAATAAGAGGAAAAAAGTGAGATACCAACCTTCTGCACAAGGAACAACTATCAGAGCTCTGTCAATAAAAACCGTGTTAGTTAGATGCTGGGCCACGCCAACACTTGATGGATCACGAAACTTAACATAACATACTTTGGAGGAAAAAGCAAGAGGTGCGTTGCTGCAAGATAAAAAGAAAAACAATTGAACTAATAAACATTTGCTTGGTTTTATCATTTTCACTTAAAATTTCTTTCTTAATCTTTACATAATCTTACGAAATTAAGACTTTAAAACTTTTTGTTGTTAAGGATCATTAACACATAAAATAGTGAAACTTAGTCATTTAATGGTGATTTGTCTACCAAGACAGAAGGCAATCGAGGCAGGCCTATTGCGTTACTTCTAAAACTTGGAACTCGAATCAATCCTTAATCCGAGTGAAATGTAAAAAAAAGGTAATTTAACCCAAAAATTAACCTAAAAAGTGTATCATATGTAAGCAAAAATCCCTTTATAAAAGCTCCAATCCTCAAGATTTCAAATTTTATCATCATTCCAACGCTTCTTAAATGTGTTTCCCAAGCATTTAGATGACTAAACTTCACAACAGTCTTAGAAACAATCAGGTAATATGGAATTTAAATTAAGGTCTTTTGCATACACCAGAGCTGTACAGTGATATGGTTTTCCAGACAAAAGATTTTACAAACAAAATCTTACATATTTTATAGGCAAAACAGCATAGACTCTAATTGGTCCTACTTGATTCAGTTCAACCCAGGCAGGCCTATAGTAAAAATGAACCAGACAGCACAAATGAAAGGAGCCTTTCCTAAAATGAATACATCCTGTTAGATTCGAAAATACACTATCCTCATGGATAATCATTTTGTCAGCCTATCCATAATTACTTTTCATTAAAATCTGTAATTGTTTAGCAGGACGAAACTAGGTATATATGTAAACTGTAACATAGATTTTATCCTAAAATCTATTTGAAACATTTAAGATTTTTCACACTAAAAAAAGAGAGATCACTTGAAAAATACATGACTTAATAGTCAGTTACTTTTGTTTACAAAACAGGAAAGAAAACCGACTACAATTCTGGAACTAGTAAATGGCAAAGTTAACATCTAACATCTAATCATCTAACTCCAAACTTCATGCAACTGTAATCATTCAACTAATCAAGAATCTTTAAACCATTCTGATATACTATTAAATTAGCAATTCCACAGTCATTTTTAAAATCCAAAAATCCAGATTTCTTTGTAATTATTCACGTTCAGAAACAAATCCATCTTTAAACAATGTAGAATAACCACATTAATAATGGTTAAATTTATATACTTATGCTATTAACCAAACAATGTGATAATAAAATGTATCTGCATTTAGAACTTAAAACTATTAACATTATTAACACAATTAGTAAGGCCAAAGTTGAAAATAAAAGATGTACCTCTTAGCATCCAACTCACTTCTGCCTAAGGGCAACCAATTCAGGATTCACATCAGCCCTCACCGAAAATCCCTCCTTACTCAACCCAATACCTAAGACAAATCAATTTGTGTACTGACACTGAGGTAATCATATCCACATCCAGACTTAACTGACCACCTTTACATGACCAAATCGCCAATTCAGGCCTCTTGTGAGCTCTAGACTCCCAGGTCCAAGTGCCTGCTGGAATATTACACCTTGACAGTCACTAAGTAAGTCCAAAATACATTCATCAACCTCCTTCCTTACCAGTCTTGCCCTCTGTCCCCTATATTCCATATCTCATCATATTACCCAAGTCTGAAAGATACCATCATATTACCCAAGTCTGAAACCTAGGAGTCACTAGAGTGACCGACCTAAGCGCTGCCCACCAACTACTTCCAAAGCTCTTTCCAGGTACACAATAAAATTTCCTTTTTCTGTTCCTTTAAGTTAGGTGTGGCCATGTAACCTGCTTTGGTCAGTTAAATATGAGCAGAACCAACATGTGTCACTATTCTGAAGAAGCTTTGAGAACCACTATTTGGCTCTTTTCCTCTGCCACAATGACTGGCAACATTCAAAAGATGGTTGGGACTCATCAACTTCATCCCAGAATGAATAACCACAATGAATAAAGTTCCCACCCCCACGAATTTAGTCTTAAAAATAGTATTTTGTCAGCCAGGCAGGGTGGCTCATGCCTGTAATGCTAGCACTATGGGAGGCAGAGGCAGGCAGATCACCTGATGTCAGGAGTTCGAGACCAGCCCAGCCAACATGATGAAACCCCATCTCTACTAAAAATACAAAAATTAGCTGGCTGTGGTGGCACACGCCTGCAATCCCAGCTACTTGGGAGGCTGAGGCACAAGAATCGCTTGAACCTGGGAGACAGAGGTTGCAGTGAGCTGAGATCACACCACCGCACTCCAGCCTGGGCAAGAGAGTGAGACTGTCTCTCAAAAAAGAAAAAAAAATTGTCAAACTACAAAGATTTGAAGTTATTTCCAAAACTCTACTTATTCTAACTGAAAAATTATCCTTGACCTTTCTGTCCTCCTCATCCAATTGGTCAATAAATCCTGCTTAGAGTACCTTCTAAATATTTGTCACATTAATTTTTTCATCATTCTCATTACCAATGCCTTAATTCAGACCCTCATCATTTCTCATGTGGATTACTAAACAGCCCTTAACAAATCACACAGCACCCAACCTCAAATCCTTATTAATGGTCTTCCACAAAAACTCCCACAGTGATCTTTCTAAACACTAAATTTCACTGTGTCACTCCACATATTAAATTTCCTTAAAGTACTATTCTGTTCTTGCCTCATCATGTAAATGATGATAACCAAAAATTATACCTGTGGTTCCAACAACACATCACAAACATAAGGATCTTTATATATGCTGTTCCATTTGGTTATGGTATCCTAACTCCCATTTTGAATGCTAATTCCACTATTCTTCAAGGCTCAAATTTCCAAGTCTTCTGGTAAACCATCTTAAGATACCACAATCATTAGGTACAGCCTCCTACATGTGCTACCAAGACGTTCTATATTGCTTCGGCACAGGCCTTAGCATGGTTTCCTTATGTGAAACCCTCAACAGATCCTGTAAACTTCTCTAGCCACAAGTGATTAGTCACCAGTCTCAAGGGCCCATTTCCCTGGCTGACCAGCAACCTATAATTTGGGAAGTCAGGCTCAACCAAATGCACTAGATCAATCAATCAGGTTCTCTCTATTGGGCTGGAAGGTGATTTACAGTAAGCTGTAAGCCAAATGATGAGTACAGAATAGGTATGCAAAGAAATAGAGTAGATAGAAATAAACCGAATTGATAATAAACACTGGAGAGAAAGAAGCAGACAGTCATCTTGATTGCTGATACCCTTTCAGTTCCCAGTCATAGTTCCCATGAGGCCTGGCTGTACTACAATCTTTATTTTTCAATGTAGTGAAATCTTTCTTTTTAATAATAATGTCTCTTCTTGATCTACCTTGGGTAACACTGTTTCTGTCCTTTGTAACCGAAAGCAGTCTATGATTACAATAACCTACTAAAGCCCTAGCAATTCCAACATGAGTAACTCTTTTGCCTCTGAAACCTTCAAGAGCCTGACAGTCATCACTGAAGCAACAATTCCTAAATTGACCAATCCTTTGGTGAAGGAATGTAAACGTAAGAAAGAACTACTGAAAACTAAAACCACATTTCCAAATACCCCTAGTTGAAATCTACTTCATTTCAAATTTAAAACATCCACAGAAATATGCACTCTGAGTCTGGATTGTAATGTAACTATACGTGAAGATACGCCACCAACATTTCACAAGCCTGGGAACTGGTTAAAAAAATGTTGGTCTCTTCTGAACAGCATTATAATGGAAGTATGCATACTAGGTATGGCTACTCCACTAATTTAAGCAATGTTTTTTGTTTGTTTGTTTTTGTTTTGAGACAGAGTCTCACACTGCCGCCCAAGCTGGAGTGCAATGGCGGGACCTTGGCTCACTGCAACCTCCACCTTCCACGTTCATGCGATTCTCCTGCTGCCTCCCAAGTAGCTGGGATTACAGGTGCACACCACCACACCCAGCTAATTTTTTGTATTTTTAGTAGAAACGAGATTTCACTATGTTAGCCAGACTGGTCTTGAACTCCTGACCTTGTGATCCGCCTGCCTCAGCTTCCCAAAGTGCTGGGATTACAGGGGTGGACCACTGCACCCAGCCAATTTTCTTAATTTTCATTTCCAATTACCTTCCTTAAAATAGAATAAAGATCAACTTACATTTACTTTATAAAAATACAAATATTTGGAATTTTCAGGAAAGGTAACACTATTTTATTTTGACCATTATAAACTACAATTATTAGAGTGGCAAGCCAACATACAGACAGCTCATCAAACAAATGTGTACTTGCTTGTGCCCAGGAGTTCAAGACCAGCCTGGGCAACAGAGGAAGACCTTGGGGGAAAAAAACAAATAAAAGCGGGTGACATATTCCATTTGGTCTAAATGTATGTATCTATAGAAACAAGCAGGCCAGGCACAGTGGCTCACATCTGTCGTCCCAGCACTTTAGGAGGCCAAAGCAGGCAGACTGCTTAAGCCCAGGAGTTTGACTCCAGCCTGCGTAACATGGTGAAATCCTGTCTCTACTTACTAAATAAATAAATTAAATAAATAAAATTTTAAAAATAAATTTTAAAAAAGAAAGTAGCAGTACCCAAATTTAGCAGATTTTAGTTTGATCTCATTTGTTGACTTAAGTTTTGGTTTTTTAAAATACAAAATCTTACCAATTTTTCAAAAAAAATTAAAACTTCTCACTGGGTAGTAAACGCAGAAACCAAAGAACCAACTTTTTGGGCATCAATTAAATTTCTTGGCCCTAATGGGTTATTTTGTCTTTTATTAAACATAATAATAGCACTATACAATATTTTTAAAGCTAATGAGGTAATAATATGTCCAATATTTTATCAGTACATTAATATATACATCCTTTAGAGGACAGAGGACCTACCAAAAAAGATACGCCAAAACATGAGCAAAGCATACAGTATCATGTACAAAAATATTAGTTGGTGCATTATTTATAACACGGTTTCTCCACTGGGCTTCAGTGGCCCTATGGATTAGCACAATTCCTCCTGCTTAAGACTACTTATGCATTGCTAACATTTACCCACTAAACGCCTACAGGCCCTCCAATCATTGTTGACAATCAAAAATACACACCTACCAATGTTTCTAGCTAAAATCCACTAATCTGAAATACCAAAAAAAGCAATCAAAATATCCAACAATAGAATTTCAAAAACACACAATACACTCAGAAATTACTAATCTCTAAATATTATTACTATAAATAAAACAGCAATATGGAAAATGCTTATGACAAATTAAGTGAAAAAAGTTTAAAATCACAGTGTATGATTCCTTTGATTACACTATATTACATATGTTACATAATGATAGCACTATACAATTATTTTTAAAACCAATGAGGTAATATGTCCAATATTTATTAATGCATGTGAAAAGGACTGCAGGGAAATACATGGAAATGGAAAGAAGCTTTGATAGAGTGGTGGGATCACAAGTGCTGTTTCCTTTCCTCTATTTTCTATAAAGTGGTTTTAGTGGTTATTTTTTTTTTAAACTAAATAAACTTAAATAAGTAGTTGACAGATTTTTCCATTCTTTCTTAGAACTTTTGAAGACCAGAGAAGTGAAGGAAATCAAGCAAAAAAAATTAACACAGGAAAAATATCTAGTGTAACAAATCAGGATAGGCTTACCCTTCAGGGTTTAGTTATCTGAAGGGGGTCACGGGGAACTTACAGGGTGCAGATAATCCTGTGTGCTGGTTATACAGGTATATGTCTACTTTGTAAAGATTCACCAATCTGCGCTTACCATCTATGCACTTCTCTGTAGGTACATTAAACCTCAAAGAAAAATTTACCGAAAAAACAACAAGGATTTCTTACTTGTGTAAGGAAGTTTTCACAAGCTGCGAGATTGATTTATCGTACAAAAAGTTAATAGTAATTCTACATATTTATCAACTGGCAGCACAAAAAAAGGATGACAAATTGCAAATAAAAATTAATGCTTACAGTGAATGTTCACAAGAATTCCCTAACCTTAAAAAATTCTTAACGTTTAAAATATAAAGATGAAACTCAACCACTGCATCATGCCAAAAGAATTAAGTTTAAAATCTGAATTTTCATATTAGCAACTTAAGTCATTTTTTGTTTTTAAGAGATAGGGATCTCAATATGTTACTCAGGTTGGAATCAAACCGTGGGCTCAAGCTATTCTTTCACCCACCACAGCCTCCTGAGTAGCTGGGACTATAGGTGCACACCACCACACCTGGCTCAATCATAAAATTTAAATGAGAAACTATTTTCACATTCTATTACTGTATTTCCAATATACTTGGAAATATATATATGGAAATAAATATATGAATATATTTCCAATTTTAAAACGATTTTCTACTCGGTTCTAAAGATGTCATAAAATAATTTATGTGACACTGTAAAACAATATATTTTCAATACAACTACTACTATTGCAATTTTTATCCATTTCGGTCCAAATCTGCAAACACGTCTTCTAATATAAGGACCAGGCAATGACAACTTCATTACGAAGCAGAAAACCTGTGAATAAAGCATGTTAATATTGCTTTAAAACATGAATGAGGGATCTAGTATTGCACTTACGGAAAAACTAGTTAAGGATTTTGCCTGGCCTATATACGTTACATGTATGCAATAATTTTGTTTTATGTGTTACAGTTTGTGACACACACTACCGTAATCTTTCATATGTTTAAGTACTTTTTATTCTCTTTGACTTTTAAACTGCAAGTAATAACACCTGATTTCAAAAAAGTAGCCCATTACTGTCAGTTAATAACTGGTAATGTGTTGTCACCCAAACCCAGGTTTCAACCAAATAAATGTTATGTTGATAATGAAGAACATTCTGCAATATATTTCTTCTACCTATGAGATACCTTATTACCACAGCCTTGAAAGCAAGATTTACAAAGGTTCATGTACAAAATATTTTACTGATTGATTCCAATGCCTGCAGGATACGGCACTCACCCCAAATAATTCTCAATTATTAAGAAATGTTCTGAGAGTTTAAATTGAGATGGCTGAAAGCATTTCCAAAAGTTAATTAAAGCAATAATGCCATGGTTAATCAATCAAAATGTATGTGCGTGCACTTATGCAGTATTCTCGTCAAAAATGTACTACCTGAATCTCGTCATGAAGAAATATAAAGAGAGAGATATATATATGCACATATCTCTATATATCTCATCTATATAAACTCAGATTATGGGTCATTTTACAAGACAAAATGAACTACAGAACAAAATGTCAATGTCACAACTTTCAAATGTTTTAAAAGGTGACGGGACTGTACTAGATTAAAGGAGATAACTATTAATACATGGATTACTTGGCATATTCAAGGGAGACAGTATAATTATATACTACATCAAAAACAGACAAAAAAGCATTATTAGAATAACTGGGGAAATTTTAATAATCAACTGTAGCCAAAAAAAGACAAAATGCTCGTGAAGGGAACATGGATGTTCAATGTATTACTCTTTCAACTTTTCTGTATGGATGAAATATTCCAAAACAAAAAGCAGATAAGAAAAACTTAAAAAGTAAAAAATAACCACACAACTTTTACATAGCTATGCAGCAGCACTGTTATAACCTAAGATAGAAAACTAAAGAAAAACAGGTCTAAATGCATCACTAGGAAATAAATCAATTTCTTTTTTAAAGAAAGAAATCTTGGCAATTACCCCTTCCCTCAAAGGATTTTGATATAATGAACAAAAAACAGAGGATCTTAATACTGTAAGATCTACTATCAAAAAAAAAAATGTTTATGTGTGCAAGAATGTGAACAACCTGCAAACCCCTTGCGAGTTTTCTAAATAGATAATATCGTACGAGGGAAATTTTACCATTCCAAAATACACCATCTGGGAAGTGGCCGTGAGCCGTGAATGCCAGCCAAGATCTGGATTTTAAATGTATACGGCAGGGATAACCCTGCACCGACTGACACTTTTTCTGAAAGCTCTGGGACAGTGTGACCTTTCAGGAGGAAAATTTAATCTGTTGCCAAAACGGCGAACAGACATATCTTTGGGAACATGGATGCGCTCGGTTAGATAAATCAAGATGCTAAGTTTTGTGTGACCGTCCTGGGAAACAAATACAGCCCCAGTTCCATCTTGTCATCAGCAGCAGGCTTTCTCGTCAGCAAAACGGCCTGACACCAAGGCCTTAAAAACCGGGCAGTGGCTCACGCGCGGTCTCCGCGATTTTCAGAGTGCAAAAACGCGATGAGGCGTTTGCCATGAGGGCTGTTCCGGGCCCACCTGCGGCCATCTTAAGTTCGGGGGGAAATGAGGAGGAGGGGGCACGGAATTCGAAGACCCATGAGCTAACACAAGTCCCGGAGGCACGGAAAGGGCAACCATTCTAAATCCTTGGTAAGGGCTCCGTGCAGTAGTTAACCCCCCAAATCCGACTAGTAAGGAGACCCGGACGGCGGAACCCGGTGCCGTAATCAAATATGGGCACTAAGGTAAGCCCGGGCGATCACGTGACACGCACCGCGCGCCCGCGTCCGCGCTCTCCCCCACGCCTCGGCTCCCGAGGTCTCTATGGCGCCCGCGCCCCTCCCCCAGCCGAGCTCCAGCACTTACTCCGGGGGGTAGAGCCGCAGCTCCTCGATTTCTCCTAGGAAGGAAAAAAGCGTCCGCATCTGCTCACTGGTCACCGCCGACGACAGATTCGTCACCTGAATCACCGACGTGGGGGTGAGGCCGAAGCCTAAGCCCAAACCGAAGCCGCCGCCGCTGTTCATCCCGACCCCGCTGCCGCTGCCTTCCCGCTCCCCAACGTCTACGACGCGTCAGCGACGGAACCGGGAAAGCGGAGAACGCGCGGCCGCGAGCGCGCTCCCGCTGGCGAATTCACAGCGCCGGGCAGATCTAGCCGCCCATTTCACAACTCCCCTGCTCCCGGGGCTGCGCGCGCCAGCCGGAAGCGTCGCCCCGGCAACCCGGCGGGTCTCGCGGGGCTGCGGCTTCCTGCTCCTGGGTGCCTGGGGCTGTTGCTGCTGCTGGTTTCTCCGCGAGTGTTTTGTTTATCGGTGTTTTTGTTTTCCCCGAAAGTCGATGCGAATCTTGTGCTCCTGTCTACCTGGTTCCTTCCGGTCTCGGACTGGGAAACCAAGCGGCCTGGCCTGGTGCGGGACTGTAAAGGAGGAATGACTCTTGGGTAACACAGAAAAACACTTGACCAAACTATAGGGCATCTTATCACATACAGGCAGCACCCCAACTCCAACTATTTAAAAAAATTGGCAAGCGTCCTAATTGTGAAAAAAACAAAATTTTACAAAATGTGTAGGTTCAGGTTGAATTAAGGAAAGAGGCAGTAAGATGAAGGTTTATAACCTGTATTTACTCGCTCTTTCCACAGGTATTGATGTTTATTGAGTGCTGTGTCCCAGGCACTATGAGGCAAGGGCACGTAACAGACAGTTACAGACAGTTCACATAGAACTTGCAACCTAATGAGAGACAACAGTAGTGAGTCCAGGGCAGCTGCTCCCAAAATGCCCTCCGCAGATCCCTAAGGGTACCGGGACCTTTTCAGTGGGTTGGCAAGGTCAAAACGATTTTCATAATAATATTAAGAGTTTGTTGACCTTTTTCACTTTGTTGACATTTGCACTAGTAACGTGAAAGATTAAACTGCTGACACCTTAACAGCAATCAAGGCAGTGGCGCCAGTCTGTACTGGTAGTTGCATTTTGTATTCTTCACATCATACATTTCAGGTTTTACAATATGCTAGTTTCACTTTAAAAATGTCCTTCATAAAGAACTAAAAATTATATATATATTTTCAAATCCATCCTTGCATACACGCCTTTTAAAGAATATGTGTGAAAAAATGGAAACTACTGCCGCTACATGCCCAAGTGAAATGGTTGTCTCCGGAAAAAGCACTAGTGTAGCTCTGAATTTTCACGGGAAAATACAAATTTTGTTACACTTGTATCCACCAACTTAAGCTTGACAGCTTTCCAGTACTTAGAGACTTTTCTAGTAAGAGAAGCATGATATTAACAATTTATTTTTGACATTATATAATGAAATATGTCAACATTTTTGTGATATTTACAACTTAGTGGACACCTATTTTTCAAATGGCCAGTGGGTGCCGTTACAAAGGCAAAAAGATTCTGGTATGTGCAAGATAGACTGTTGGATTTCAGTACTTAATTGAAGTGGTTTCAGATTCAGTCCACACTGCAATGCAGGCTAAGAAACTACCACATGTAAGTTTGGTACAGTATCAAAGAATAATATCTAGAACTACTTGGAAAGGCTATAAAATAGTTTTCCTTTTTCCAACACCTTATCTTCATGAGATCAGATTTCCCCCATATATTTCAACCAAAACATATCACAACAGATTGAATACACAAAAAACTCACGATCACAAAGAAGGAAACGTCAGACACTGGTCTACTTGAGGGTGGAGGGTGGGAGGAGGGAGAGGAGCAGAAAGTTATTGAGCCCTGGGCTTAATACCTGGATGATGAAATAATCGGTACAACAAATCCCATGACATGAATTTACCTATGTAACAAACCTTCACATGTAACCCTGGATCTACAATAAAAGTTTAAAAAAATAAAGAATACATACATAGGAGAATTCAGCTGTCTTCTATTAAACCAGACATTAAAAAGGTTTGAAAAATGTAAAACAATGCCACTCTTCTCACCAATGTTTTGGGAAAATATTTTATCATAAAAAAGCATCATTTTTGCCTTAGGTCTCAGTTTCTAAGGAAAAAAATGCATTATTTATATTAACAAAATGGGCTTATAATTATTTTTAAATGAATCTCAAAGCACCAAATTTCTCAGGTTTAATTTCTAATATGGATAGTAATAAAAGCATTTTAGAGTCCTTAATAATTTTTAAGAATGTAAAGGGACCCTAAGATCAAAATGTTTGAGAATTATTATTACCATAGGGATAAGCGTGGGGGGATTCAAAGCACACAGGAGGGCCTCTTAAACTGAGTTCTAATGGAAGACCCCAGAAGAAATATTGCTTGAGCTGAATATTGAACAAATAGGAATTACCCAAGCAGGGAGGGAAGGAGGAGCAGTAAAGAGCATTCCAGACGGAGCATGTACAATATACAAAGGCAGGGAGGTAAAAGAGAGCTCGAGTGAGGTCCAGAAGATTCTAAGTCTATTATTGCTGGGCTGAGAATGACTAGAGATGCGTGCACAGGAATAAGCCTTTATGAAGGATATTATTTGTCGTGGTAGAGGTTGCTTTATCATAAGCAGGAAGACCTTGGAGCTGAAGAATGACCGTGATCAGATTCACGTTCTAAAATGATTGGCCATGCGCGGTGGCATATGCCTGTAATCCCAGGATTTGGGGAGACTACTGCAGGAGAATTGCTTGAGCCCAGGAGTTTGAGACCAGCCTAGGCAACAAGGAAAGACCCCGTCCCTACCAAACAAACAATAACAGCAAAAAATCAGCCAGGCATGGTGGTGCATGCTTGCAGTCCCAGCTACTGGGGAGGCTGAGGTGGGAGGATTGCTTGAGCCTGGTGGTTTGAGGCTACAGTGAAAAATGAGTTGTGATTGTGCCACTGCACTCCAGCCTGAGTGATAGAGTAAGACCCTGCCTCAAAAAAGGAAGGAAGGAAGGAAAGAGATGACTGTCACTGAACCTGGAGATACATTGGAAAGGGTGCAGACTAGAGGCAAAGAAGCTGAGTAGGTTATTGCAATAATCTGAATAAGCTATAATGAGGTCTTGAACAAAGGTAAGAGGTAGTAGTGATGGGAAGCAAGGAACAGCCCCAAATTTGAGGATCATTGAACTCATTTGAAGACAAAAGGAATAAAAGCTCTCCACTGAGAAAAATATATATGGGGATACACTCAGTTTTAGCTACAGTTACTGATGCTTTCTGATCCTCCTGAAGTCCAACCATAGATCTCTCAGATTAACAACTAGTTTTGAACAGTTCTCAGACTTCAGTGTGCATCAGAATCAGCACGTCAGCATGTTACAACAAATTGCTGGCCCCATCTCCAGAGTTACTAGTTCATTAAGTCTGGAGTGGGGCCTAAAATTTTAAATTTCTAACAAGTTCCCAGGTGAGCTCCTTCTTGTGGTCTGCAAACCCCATGTTGAGAACCACTGGTTTAGAAGGTTGTAAAAGCAGTATTCTTATTGGACTTAATCTACTCTTGACAGTAAAGCAGAAGGAGGAGTTTAGATTTATGTCTTGGAGGATTAAGTAAACAGTGCATAATTTAGGTCCAAAAATATGAAGGAAGAGCAGCTGTGGGAGGAAAGAGCAGAAAATATTGAGATCCATTATGGACAACATTCTGAAATGAAATTTAGGAAAGATGTCTAGAACTAAGATATAGCACTTGACTTAAGATTGAGATGAGATACACATATGCCGGGAACGTTTGTAGCAGGAAAAGTGCTGTGGACAACATTAAACAGACAAATACAACAAACAGCCAAAAAAAAAAAAAAATCAAGCCACAAGAAAAACTGGGAGGGAGGATAGTCACAAAATGTAAGGGAAGAAAAAGTTTTTGGTTTGGGGGAGGGGGGTATTGCTGTTGTTGTTATAGAGATGAGGTCTCACTATGCTGCCCAGGCTGGTTTCAAACTCTTGGGCTGAAGTGATCCTCCCACCTCAGCCTCCCAAAGTATTGAGATTCCAGGCATGAACCACCATGTCTGGCCAGGAAGAAAACATTTTAATATGGAAAAAGTGAGAAATGGGGTGGAAAGAATGGTGAAAAGTGTCAAATTCTGCAAAGATGACAAGATTAGGGAAAAAATATGCCCACTGGTAGATACACTGTGACTACTGAGACAAAAGCGACATGAACATGTGTGGAGAAGAAGAGGTAACAGTATCCCTCTATAAATCGCTCAGGGAAAGTTACCAACCCTGGGCCTATCCCAGCTCTGCCACTCTGGCCAATGTGACTATCCTACCATGGACTTCTGAGATACATTTTAAAATTCCAACCTCCATGCCATGTTCTGCTTCCAAACTCTGTAATCATTCACATGGCTCCAATTTTCGCCTGTTTCTTTATCTCCAGGCCTCTTGATTTCATCTGCATGCTGACCTAACACCTTCAAAAACAACATCATAGGACCAGTAATGGCAAAGTTTCAGTGAAAAAAAATAAAAAGAGCTCCTCACAAGGAGGCTCAGGCCCATAAGAGCCAACCAGAAACCAAAAATTCAAAAAACTAAACCCCAGTAAATGAAGCAACAGAAAAAAAAACACGAGAAAGATATACATTACAGATTTTAGGTACTTACCAGACTGAGAACCAGGAGGTGACTTTGGAGAGAGCAGTTCTTGGGTGTACAGGGACAGGAAGAGAATGCTAGAGCTAGGAAAGTATGTAAGATAAGGGTGGGTTGTACGTACAAGAAGAGGCTTTGATGACTGTTAGTCTTCTTGTTTTGGTTTTGAATGAGTGGGATCTGCTATGAATCTACTCTATGGAATCTGAAAGGAAATTCTAATAGTAGGGAATAATTTAACAGTAATTTCAGGTAAGGAAAGATCTGTAAGTAGTCTTATGTTTGAAAGAGGAGTGCTGATTATATTCTTAGGAAGAAAGCTAAATAAGTCGTACTAGAAATAATCAGAAAAAGAGTGAGAACTGTGCATACATAAGTGTGCATGTGTGTGTGTGCATGCACAGGTGTAATGTATTTTGGAGTAGTACTCTTCCAAAACTGAAGCAGAAACTCTTCAGTGCTAAACCACATGACCTTTGCCTTTCAGGATCCAGAACTCTCAATCTGTGATGTCTCTAGTGGGCTAGTTCTGGAACCTTATCATTGGCATTACTTTTTACTACTAAAGAAATGACTCTAACTTAAACCGAAAAAAAGTGTACACAATGATGGCAAGGGTATTTCATGGCATGGAAGAAATAATTGCACAACCAAATCTTGATTTGGGATGTGACTAAGGCATGTTTAGAAACCTTAACAGACTTTGACTATGCAAAAGAAAACAAAATATATTACAAGACTAAAGTACCTAAAAGATTTGCAAGAAGAATTGCACAAATGTTAGAAAAGGAGGTGACCAGGGAACCTCTAAGAACTTTGGCAGCAGACATTCATAGACCACCTCAAGTGTGTTGTTGATAAGGTAAATCAACTCCAGTAACACCCAGCTCCTGCAAGCACTGATAGGCTTTTTGTCTCTATCCATACATTTGCCTCTATCTATACATTTGCCTCACTGGAAAGTGTGTATAAATGGAATTATACAATATATAGTCTTTAATGTCTAGCTTCTACCATTGAGCATAATGTTTTTGAGGTTCATTCATGTTGGAGCATGTATCAGTAGTTCATTAATTTTTGTTGCTGAATAGCAATCCATTGTTGAATATTCAACATTTTGGGTTTTATTCATCAGTTGGTGGACATTTGGATTTTTTCCAGTTTTGAGCTATATGAATAATACCATTGCAAACATTCACATACAAGCCTTGTTTCTCTTGGGTAGATATTTATGAGGGGAATTTCTGAGTCTTATGGTAAGTTTAACTTTTTTTTTTTTTTTTTTTTTTTTTGTGACAGGGTCTCCCTCTGTCACCCAGGCTAGATAAGTGCAGTGGCTCAATCATGACTCACTGCAGCCTTGACCTCCCAGGCTTAAGCAACCTAGTAGCTGGGACCACAGACACCTGCCACCACCCCTGGCCTAGGTTTAACTTTTTAAGAAACTGCCAAACTGTTTTCCAATGAGGCTGTACCATTTTACATTCCCACCAGTGATGTGAGAGCATTACGTTTGTTCCATATCCTTACCAACACTTAGTATTATCATCCTTTTTGATTATAGCCATCCTAGTGGGTATGTAATGGTATCTCATTGTGGTTTTCATTTGCATTTCCCTAATGGCTAATAATGTTCAGCAACTTTTCGTATGCCTGTTGTCCATTCATATCTCTTCTCTGATGAAATGTCTATTCAAATATTCAAATGTTTTGTCATTTTCAAATTGAGACATTTATCTTTTGTTATACAGTTGTAAGAGCTCTTTGTAATTCTAGTTGCAAATCTGTAATTTTTGCAATTCTAGTTGTAATTCTAATCTTTGTAATTCTAGTTGCAAATCTGGACATATGACTTGCAAATATTTCTGCCCAATCTGTAACTTTTATTTTCATTTTTTAATGATATCTTTTAAAGAGTAAAAGGTTTTTATTTTGATTAAGTTCAAATTATCAATGTTTTATTTTGTGTATTATGTTTTTAGTGTCACAACTAAGCAATGTTTGTTTAATCTGAGGTCACAAAGATTTTATCCTGTGTTTTCTTCCAGAAATTTTATAGTTTTAGCTCTTATATTTAGGTCTTTGATCCCTTCTTGATTATATTTTGTGTATTTTGTGTCTGGATCTATATATTTTTTTCCTTCATATGGTATCAAATTGTTCTAGCACCATTCATTGAAAAGACTATACATTCCCCCATTAAATTGTTTGGCGCCTTTGTCAAAATTCAATTGACTATATGTTGAAAGATTTATTTCTGGACTCTCTTTGATACACTGTCTTACTTACTGTAGTTCTGTTAGTTTTAGAATTGGGTAGTATAAGCTATGCAGATTTATTCTACTTTTCCAATTGTTTTAGCTATTGGGTTCTTTTCACTTTCTGGATCTGCTTGTCCATTTCCTAAGAAACTCCACCAGGATTGTGATAAGGATTGCACTGAATTCATAGGTCAATTTAGGAATAATTGTCATTTGACAATACTGAGGCTTCCTGTCTGTGAATATGGAATGTCTGTTTAGTTAGGTTTTCTTTCAGTATTGTGTTCTACTGGTTTTGCACTTCTTTGTTAAATTTATTCCAAAAGCATTCTTTTTGATGCTATTGGGAAAGGAATTGTTTTTTAATTTTATTTTTGGACTGTTTGTTAGTATATAGAAACCTACAATTATTTTTGTATACTGATCTTTGATATGGTTTGGCTTTGTGTCCCCATCCAAATCTCATCTCAAATTGTAATCCCCACATGTCAGGGGAGGGACCACGTGAGAGATAATTGGATCATGGAGGTGGTTCCCCACATGCTATTCTCATGATAGTGAGTTCTCACGAGAGCTGATGGTTTTAAAGTGTGGCACTTCCTCGTTCGTGCACACGCTGTATCCTGCCATCTTGTGAAGAAGGTGCCTGCTTCCCCTTCTGCCATGATTGTAAGTTTCTTGAGGCCTCCCCAGTCGTGCAGAACTGTGAGTCAATTAAACCTCTTTTTTTTGTTATAAATAAATTACCCAGTCTCGGGCAGTTCTTTGTAGCAGTGTGAGAACGGACTAATACAGTAAATTGGTACCACTGGGAGGGGGGCACTGCTATAGGGATACCTAAAAATTGGAAGCAACTTTGAAACTGGGTAACAGGCAGAGGTTGGAACAGTTTGGAGGCCTCAGAAGAAGATAGGAAGGTGTGGGAATTTGGAACTTCCTAGAGACTTGTTGAATGGTTTTGACCAAAATGCTGATAGTGATGTGAACAATGAAGTCCAGGCTGAGGTGATCTCAGATGAAGATGAGGAAGTTACTGTAAAGATCTAGCAAAGACACTGGCAGCATTTTGGTCAAAACCATTCAACAAGTCTCTAGGAAATTCCAAACTTTCCCACATCTTTCCTGTCTTCTGAGCCCCCCAAACCGTTCCAAATTCTGCCTGTTACGCAGTTCCAAAGTTGCTTCCACATTTTTGGGTATCTTTATAGCAGTACCCCATCCTTTTGTCCTGAGACCTTGTTAAACTAGTTCTGGTAGCTTTTTTGTTGATTCTTTTGGATTTTCTACATATAGGATCACATTGTCTATCAACAGGAACAATTTTCTTTCTTTCCTTCTAATGTGTATGCTTTTATTTTTTCTTTTCTCATTGCATTGACTAGAACCTTCAGTACAATGTTGAATAGAAGTGATAAAAACAGACATCCTTGTCTTATTTCCAATCCTTGGGGAAAACAATCAGTGATTCACCATTAAGTATGAGTCTAGCTCTACATTTCACTGATGTTGTAGTTTTTAAGACACCATTTAATAGGTAAGGAAATGCCCTTATATTCCTAGGTTATCGAGGGTTTTCATCATAAATTAATCCTGGATTTTTAAAATGCTTTTTCTGCATCTACTGACATGATTATATGATATTTCTAGGATAAAGTCCACGTGATTATGATATGTAATCTTTATATGTTGCAAGTATATAATTTATATGTAAATATGCAATTTATAATATGTTGGCAAAAAAGTGTTAAAATGCCTTATTATCCTTTCAATTTCTGTAATGTCAGTAGTGATGTTCCCTCTTTCAATTTTTTATTTTTTTTGAGACAGGTCTTGCTGTTGCCTAGGCTGGAGAACTGTGGCATGATCATAGCTCACTGCAGCCTTGAACTCCTAGGCTCAAGATATCTTTCCACCTCAGCCTCCTGAGTAGCTGGGACTACAGGGGTGTTCCACCATGCCCAACTCATTTGTAAAATTGTTTGTAGAAACAGGGTCTCACTATGCTGCCCAGGCTAGTCTTGAACTCTTGACTTCAAATGATCTTCCCACCGTGGACTCCCAAAGTTTCTTTCAATCTTAATATTGATAATTTGTGGTTATTTTTTTCTTTGGTTGATCTAGATAAAGATTTATCAAATGTGTTGATCTTTTCAAATAAGTGACTTCGAATGTCATTGATTTTCTCTATTTTTTTTTTTTGTTTGTTTCTATTTCATTGATTTTAACTCTGATCTTATTTATTTATTTATTTTTTTGAGACGGAGTCTTGCCCTGTCACCCAGGCTGCAGTACACAATCTCAGCTCACTGCAGTCTCCGCCTCCCATATTCAAGCGATTCTCGTACCTCAGCCTCCCGAGTAGCTGGGATTACAGGAGCCTGCCACCATGCCCAGCTAATTTTTGTATTTTTAGTAGATACAGTGTTTCACCATGTTGGCCAGGCTGGTCTCGAACTCCTGACCTCAGGTGATCTGCCTGCCTTGGCCTCCCAAAGTGCTGGGATTACAGGCATGAGCCACTGCGCCCGGCCTGATTTTATTATTTCTTTAGTTCTGCTTGCTTTGGATTTAATTTGCTCTTTTTTTCTACTTTAAGGTAGAACTTACCTTGAGACTTTTTGTTTTCCAATATTGTCACTTAAGGTATGTATTTTCCTCTAACCACTGTGAGAAATACTTCATTTATTTCTCATAGTGTTGGGCAAAACTGCTTAGAAGTAGAAGTCTCACCAGAAGCCTATGATACAGGTCCAAATTTCTTTTTGTTATTGATTTATAATTTGTGTTGGTTAGAAAACATACTATGTATAATTTCAGTTCTTTGAAATTCATTGAGATTTGTGTTACAGCCTAGCATATGTTCTATTCTGAAGACTGTTCTGTGTGCACTAGAAAAGAATGTCTATTATGCCGTTGGGTGGAGTGTTTTTAAATGTACCTCAGGTTGACAATGTTGCTCAAGACTTTTATATCTTTGTATGACATTCTGTGCAGTATCCCAGCACTAGAGAAGCTGCCCACGCTGCAGAAGAGTGGTGATAGGCAAGCGTGTACACTACAGGGGCTGTATTCTGGTGAAACCAAGCATTCTACCAGAGCTGCCCAGTGAAAGACACCACAACCAGGAAGGAAAATCCTTTCCTGTTGTAATGATTCTCCAGCGCCTTCTACTGACAAATTTTGACATTTTGCCATCTGGCAAAGGAAAAATATTTAAAGTGCTCAGATTCATTCTCACAGAGCTGACATTCAAGGGTGAATTTGAAGCCAAGAGGCAGTAGACTGATAACCGAACCTGCCTCCCCTGCGGTGTGTGGCCATTAATGTCCCTGCTATGTTTTTTTAAAAATATTTCTCTTATGTTTTAACTTGCTTCCTAGGTGTTGTCCCTCGCATAACCTGGCAGTCAGCCACTGATCAGTCTGAGGCTGTACCAAAATTCCTAAAGCCAATAGGGTTTCCAGCCCCTATCAATGGGTTTATATGTGAGTTTATGAGTACATTCAAATTCAGGCAGTTTTGAAGTCTGTCCCAGGTCTTAATTCTTACTAGGCCCTCTCAGGTCTCCCTGTACATGCATGCAGTCCACAGTCAGCCAGAGATGTGTGGTGTGGAGAGCTTGTCCAGTCTCTCTTGGCTCTCTTATTGCCAGAATATATCACTATTCTATTTCTCGCTAGTCTGTGGGTCTCCTACTCATCCCAACCAGAACCAGAAACTAAGATTTGTAGAATTGTGGACCTATCCCTTTCACTTCTTATCAGGTTTGCTACTTTTATTAACTACACTATTAGGTGGTGTTTTCTGCCCTTTGCTCCAAATCAAGTCAACCTCCTTTGGCAGTGAAGCTGCCACCCTCCACAGTCAGTCCTACCCTGCTGGAACCTCCATGCCACTGGAGCATGGAGTGGGATGAAAATGGGAGTAGCCCCAGGCAAGAACCCCACAGACTCCCGCTGCTGGCACCTGAGGTTTAACAGTGTTTCAGGAATAAGCACTTCTCAATTTGTCTGCCTTTAGTCAATTTTCCAGAGCGCTTGAATGTCTGGTTCTGACCATTTCATCCAGTTGTTTGTTAGGAGAGCATTTGCCAACCTCTTTACCTCACCATGGCCAGAAGTCCCTGCCACTGGACTTTAAAAGGAACATTATGGACAACTTAAAAGGGAATTTAAAGGGGGCATTTATTCACTTCTGGGAATAGTTTCATGATAAATACTTGTCATTTATATGAGAGTCCCAAGGAGGACCCTGCCATATGACCAAAGCTCTAGAAAGATGAATTGTGGATTTAAATGACACAAATTACTCTCATTACTTGTCAAATTTTCTGTGATTTACAAATGAAGAAACCAAAGCACAGAGAGTTCTACTCAACTAACATGTGTTGAGCATAGAATGTGTCAGGCATTATTCTCAGTGCTAGGGACACACCAGAGAGCAAAACAGCCCCTGCCTTCATGGTAACATTCCAGCGAATTAAATTCCAGACGCTAAGAAGCTTGTCCAAGGTCACCTAGCCAGTGAGTGATTACTCCAGTCTGTTTGACCCCAAAACCCTTTTCATTTTTCCACGATGCCCCCTCAGTAACAACTCAGGTGGGAATGATGCTTTTCAGTATCAAGTGAACTTTCAACATTTCAACCTTACTTAATCCTCGGAAGAAATCCATGAAGTAGAAGTTTTAATGAAAGTTAATCTGAGGTATACTTGAGTAACTAGATCTTGAATTAGAAAAGTTGAATTAAAAAAAATTGCAAAGTAAATTTCATGTGGACTTTTCCCTTTGTACCCTAAGGGAAGCCAAACTATTCCACAAAACAAACTTAAGTTTCTCTACCTCTAGAGGCAAGAATGTATTTGTTTGAAGCAAAGAAAACCAAGTTAATCACTCTGGAAACAGAAATTCAATGTGAAGTTTTTAGACCTGAGTTTAATTAAGACCTAATTATTTTTAGCACCGAATTATCTAAGAGTTTTTAAAATAAGGAATCGAGATGGGGAATAGGAAAGAGCGGTGATGTTTCTTCTCTAAAAGCAACATTTATAGGCCAGGTGTGGTGGCTCACACCTGTAATGGTTTCACTTTGGGATGCCGAGGGGGAGGATCACTTGAGCCCAGGAGTTTGAGACCAACAGGGGCAATGTAGCGAGACCCTGTCTTCACACACACACACACACACACACACACACACGCACAAATGCTGAGTGTGGTAGCACATGCCTGTGATCCCAGCTGTTTGAGAGGCTGAGGTGGAAGGATCACTTGAGCCCAGAAACATGAAGCTGTAGTGAGCCATGATCTAGCCTGAGCAACAGAGTGAGACTCTGTCGAAAAAAAAAAAAGAAAGAAAAGAAAGAAAGAAAACATTTATAAAGTCTGATTACAAAAGTAATATATCTTTGGGCCAGGCATGGTGGCTCACACCTGTAATCCCAGCACTTTCTGAGGCCAAGGAGGGAAAATTGCTTGAGCCTGGGAGTTTGAGACCAGCCTGGGCAACATAGTGAGATCCCATCTCTGAAAAAATAAAAAAGGTAATACATCTTTGATATTTTTAAAAATATACAGAAGCACAAAATAATTCATCTAATGTCTGACTACTCAGAAGATTTAACATTTTGTTGTATATACATTTAGTATTTTGTGTATGTGTATGTATATTTATATTATACATTTTATATATGTGATATATAAACAATACTGTGCCAGTCCCCTGGATTGGGTTTTGTCCTTAGTGCCCATCTTTCCTCTATTGTCTGTCTTAGCTTTCTCCCTCATTTTGCTAGAGTATATCCCTAGGTAACTTCCTAAAAGAATTTGTTTCACTAAAATTCCTGAGTCCTTATATATCCAAAAATGCTCTCTTTATTTGACAGCTTGATTGGTGTTTGATGGATTGCCTCGGTGGTACAGAAAATTATTCAAAATAATTTTGGAATCATTGCTCCTTTCTTTTCTTTTTATTCTTTCCTTTTTTTTTATGATCCAAAATGTAATTTATTTATTGAAGTAGTATGATGCATTTTAAAAGTCATAGACATGTAAATGAGATAATTATCATTTTTAAGTGACAGGGCTAATTATTGATATTATGATGAATTTTATATTCAGAGTACATATACACCTGTAACAAAAGATTATGTTTCCTTGCAATAATGATTTTCACTTCCTTCTTTTTTTTTTATTTATTTTTCATTATTATTATACTTTAAGTTCTAGGGTACATGTGCATAACGTGCAGGTTTGTTACATATGTATACTTGGGCCATGTTGGTGTGCTGCACCCATCAACTCGTCAGCACCCATCAACTCGTCATTTACATCAGGTATAACTCCCAGTGCAATCCCTCCCCCCTCCCCCCTCCCCATGATAGGCCCCGGTGTGTGATGTTCCCCTTCCCAAGTCCAAGTGATCTCATTGTTCAGTTCCCACCTATGAGTGAGAACATGTGGTGTTTGGTTTTCTGTTCTTGTGATAGTTTGCTAAGAATGATGGTTTCCAGCTGCATCCATGTCCCTACAAAGGACACAAACTCATCCTTTTTTATGGCTGCATAGTATTCCATGGTGTATATGTGCCACATTTTCTTAATCCAGTCTGTCACTGATGGACATTTGGGTTGATTCCAAGTCTTTGCTATTGTGAATAGTGCCGCAATAAACATACGTGTGCATGTGTCTTTGTAGCAGCATGATTTATAATCCTTTGGGTATATACCCAGTAATGGGATGGCTGGGTCATATGGTACATCTAGTTCTAGATCCTTGAGGAATCGCCATACTGTTTTCCATAATGGTTGAACTAGTTTACAATCCCACCAACAGTGTAAAAGTGTTCCTATTTCTCCACATCCTCTCCAGCACCTGTTGTTTCCTGACTTTTTAATGATTGCCATTCTAACTGGTGTGAGATGGTATCTCATTGTGGTTTTGATTTGCATTTCTCTGATGGCCAGGGATGATGAGCATTTTTTCATGTGTCTGTTGGCTGTATGAATGTTTTCTTTTGAGAAATGTCTGTTCATATCCTTTGCCCACTTTTTGATGGGGTTGTTTTTTTCTTGTAAATTTGTTTGAGTTCTTTGTAGGTTCTGGATATTAGCCCTTTGTCAGATGAGTAGATTGCAAAAATTTTCTCTCATTCTGTAGGTTGCCTGTTCACTCTGATGGTAGTTTCTTTTGCTGTGCAGAAGCTCTTTAGTTTAATGAGATCCCATTTGTCAATTTTGGCTTTTGCTTCCGTTGCTTTTGGTGTTTTAGACATGAAGTCTTTGCCCATGCCTATGTCCTGAATGGTACTACCTAGGTTTTCCTCTAGGATTTTTATGGCATTAGGTCTAACATTTAAGTCTCTAATCCATCTTGAATTAATTTTCGTATAAGGAGTAAGGAAAGGATCCAGTTTCAGCTTTCTACTTATGGCTAGCCAATTTTCCCAGCACCATTTATTAAATAGGGAATCCTTTCCCCATTTCTTGTTTCTCTCAGGCTTGTCAAAGATCAGATGGCTGTAGATGTGTGGTATTATTTCTGAGGACTCTGTTCTGTTCCATTGGTCTATATCTCTGTTTTGGTACCAGTACCATGCTGTTTTGGTTACTGTAGCCTTGTAGTATAGTTTGAAGTCAGGTAGCGTGATGCCTCCAGCTTTGTTCTTTTGACTTAGGATTGTCTTGGAGATGCGGGCTCTTTTTTGGTTCCATATGAACTTTAAAGCAGTTTTTTCCAATTCTGTGAAGAAACTCATTGGTAGCTTGATGGGGATGGCATTGAATCTATAAATTACCTTGGGCAGTATGGCCATTTTCACGATATTGATTCTTCCTATCCATGAGCATGGTATGTTCTTCCATTTGTTTGTGTCCTCTTTTATTTCACTGAGCAGTGGTTTGTAGTTCTCCTTGAAGAGGTCCTTTACATCCCTTGTAAATTGGATTCCTAGGTATTTTATTCTCTTTGAAGCAATTGTGAATGGAAGTTCATTCATGATTTGGCTCTCTGTCTGTTACTGGTGTATAAGAATGCTTGTGATTTTTGCACATTAATTTTGTATCCTGAGACTTTGCTGAAGTTGCTTATCAGCTTAAGGAGATTTTGGGCTGAGACAGTGGGGTTTTCTAAATATACAATCATGTCATCTGCAAACAGGGACAATTTGAATTCTTCTTTTCCTAACTGAATACCCTTGATTTCTTTCTCTTGCCTGATTACCCTAGCCAGAACTTCCAACACTATGTTGAATAGGAGTGGTGAGAGAGGGCATCCCTGTCTTGTGCCAGTTTTCAAAGGGAATGCTTCCAGTTTTTGCCCATTCAGTATGATATTGGCTGTGGGTTTGTCATAAATAGCTCTTATTATTTTGAGGTACGTTCCATCAATACCGAATTTATTGAGCGTTTTTAGTATGAAGGGCTGTTGAATTTTGTCAAAAGCTTTTTCTGCATCTATTGAGATAATCATGTGGTCCTTGTCTTTGGTTCTGTTTATATGCTGGATTATGTTTATTGATTTGCGAATGTTGAACCAGCCTTGCATCCCAGGGATGAAGCCCACTTGATCATGGTGGATAAGCTTTTTGATGTGCTGTTGAATCCGTTTTGCCAGTATTTTATTGAGGATTTTTGCATCGATGTTCATCAGGGATATTGGTCTAAAATTCTCATTTTTTGTTGTGTCTCTGCCAGGCTTTGGTATCAGGATGATGTTGGCCTCATAAAATGAGTTAGGGAGGATTACCTCTTTTTCTAGTGATTGGAATAGTTTCAGAAGGAATGGTATCAGCTCCTCCTTGTACCTCTGGTAGAATTCAGCTGTGAATCCATCTGGTCCTGGACTTTTTTTGGTTGGTAGGCTATTAATTATTGCCTCAATTTCAGAGCCTACTATTGGTCTATTCAGGGATTCAACTTCTTCCTGGTTTAGTCTTGGAAGAGTGTAAGTGTCCAGGAAATTATCCATTTCTTCTAGATTTTCTAGTTTATTTGCGTAGAGGTGTTTATAGTATTCTCTGATGGTAGTTTGTATTTCTGTGGGGTCGGTGGTGATAGCCCCTTTATCATTTTTAATTGCGTCGATTTGATTCTTCTCTCTTTTCTTCTTTATTAGTCTTGCTAGCGGTCTGTCAATTTTGTTGATCTTTTCAAAAAACCAACTCCTGGATTCATTGATTTTTTGGAGGGTTTTTTGTGTCTCTATCTCCTTCAGTTCTGCTCTGATCTTAGTTATTTCTTGCCTTCTGCTAGCTTTCGAATGTGTTTGCTCTTGCTTCTCTAGTTCTTTTAATTGCGATGTTAGAGTGTCAATTTTTGATCTTTCCTGCTTTCTCTTGTGGGCATTTAGTGCTATAAATTTCCCTCTACACACTGCTTTAAATGTGTCCCAGAGATTCTGGTATGTTGTATCTTTGTTCTCATTGGTTTCAAAGAACATCTTTATTTCTGCCTTCATTTCG